>NC_081195.1:62606381-63806381 GCF_902713425.1 Acipenser ruthenus | reverse complement strand
CGAAGGTAAGTGCATATATAAACAACATAATAAGGATATAGTAACATAGTAAGGACACCTTTGAGGATAGTTAAATGTGTGCTAAACCTGCCAGCGCAAATGCACACCATTACCATAAATTTTTTTTTTTACTAGTGTATATTATTATTATTATTATTATTATTATTATTATTATTATTATTATTATTATTATTCTATAAATAGCAAAAAAAAGGTTTCAAGAGGATATGATGCTGTATTCC
The DNA here is from genome assembly GCF_902713425.1 of Acipenser ruthenus. Classification (NCBI taxonomy): domain Eukaryota; kingdom Metazoa; phylum Chordata; class Actinopteri; order Acipenseriformes; family Acipenseridae; genus Acipenser; species Acipenser ruthenus. Next base: position 63,806,139 of record NC_081195.1, on the reverse strand, counting down.
CCCGTACAAAATCGCAAGTAAAAACAGGTACCCAACTCCAACCCTGGTCCTGGAGAGTCCCAATCCTGCAGGTTTTGTAGGTGTCTTTACATCATCAATGGCTAAAGATCTGGAACACCTGTTAATCTTGACTAATTAAGCCAATAATTGGTTCAATTAAGTGACTGAGAGATTGGTTGAAATGAAAACCAGCAGCCACAGTAGCTCTCTAGGACCAGGACTGGTGACCCCTGCCCTACACAGTAGCCTGTCACTGACCACTCTAAGGTAGCCATTGAATTGTGCATTTAGAAATAATGACATTATTAGAAAAAATATAAAAACAACTAAATAAGTATAAGCCTAAACATAAGTTGTTGCTACTTATGGAGTGACTTGTGTGTTAAAATGTACTGAGGACAGTCCAGCTTTTACTGTATGCCTAGTAATAACACTGCTGTGTCTGGTATTTATATACCCGGTATTAAAGATGCACCTGTGTGGCCACTGAGCCCAACATAAATACATCAATAAATCATATGAACTCTTAACAAACAATGAAATACCATAAATAAACACATATTTAAAGCGATGCTCCCCAAGAAAAGTTGTGTTACTTATGTGTTTAATTATTTCATTTATATCTATTTGGTAAACACGTAATGCAACATAAAGCTTTGACTGGCACTAAAAAATATACATTTGTTTAATAATACATTTGCTGAAGGCTTCATATATATATATGTATATACATATATATAAATATATATACATATATATATATATATATATAGAGAGAGAGAGAGAGAGAGAGAGAGAGAGAGGCCCTATTCATATATAAGTAAGTGTTTACAGTTCTTTAAAAAAAGACATTTTAGTGCTGGTTGCAGCAGAGAAAGCTTTTATTTCGGATGATGAGACGATGTGATTGCAGGAGTTTTAAAAAGCAGTACAGGACACTAAATTGCATTATTTCTAAAAGCTGTGCACACAACGTTCAAGTGCTTCTTCAGGGTTACCAAGACATTTTAGCGCAGATAGTGCAATCGGCCACATCTTTTGCAAAACAGATTGACCAGAACCACATGCCTATACTACACCAGATTATTAGTATTACTAGAATTATTCATTGTACCCAGTGTCTCATAATCCACTGTAAGATTGTATATAAATATGTTACAACATTCTGTCTTCCAAAACTATCCCCACTCCGGTTTCAGCAAACTCCAAGCCAAAACACTGCATGCAGCTCTCTTCTTATCCACATGCAGAATAACCAGTCCATTGGCTAACTTAATGTGCAATTACCCAATAACTTAATGAATCTAGTTGCCAAAGTGAACATAATTGCCAGAGGATATATCTATATTTGTCAAATCAGTCCCACAGCATCAGATCAGTTATTGCTGATTGTATGGAGTGCAGCATTCAAGTCTAACGGGAAAGTTTTGTTCCTACTTCAAAATTTGTTTTCTGATGTGGAAAGGTCGGGGAAAAGCAGGTTATGGATCGTTAAATTATTTCTAAATGATGAAGTTAATGCCCTGTTGCCTGCTATGCAGTATTTTTAAGCAGTCAAAAGGTTCCTCGCTCCATGTCAAATCGTCTTCATTTAGCAGGGTCAAAAGTCCACACAGTCACAATTTTGAATCAAGTCATTCTATAAAACTCTCAGCTCTTGTTTGTGCATCGCTGTGGGAATATGAATGCCTGTTGGTTTAAGTGCCTTCCTTATATTTAAAGCTTTGGATAATCCAAGGACTCGATTTAAAAATAAATAAACTAGAACCAGGAAAACAACATGGATATCTTTGCAGTACACCACCTGGGATCAATTGCACCACTTGACTACTTTTTTTCTTTTTGTTTTCTCGTGCTGAGGTAGAGAACCAAAGGCTCATTATGCTAGAATGCAAAATAAAATGGTGGGCCATGAAAAAAGGAACACGTTCTTCACTGCATTTTAGTGAGCAGTATTTACAAGGTATAGTGGGAATGTGAGCTGGCAGACTCTGCAACAAGCTAATTATTTGAAGTTCTTATTGTTTTTTTCCATATTTCCAGTATCAAACCATTTACTGTCCAGGCCGGGGTGTTTTTATAATCCAACCTCATGGCTGCTTCGTTTTTCTAAGCCTACTTGAAGATTCCAAGACGAGCTTGGGTGTGTGTTTTCAGAACCATTAAGTAAACGTACAACAACAGAATGGTGATACATACTGTAGTGCATCACGGCAAAGAAAACTGCACCAGTTTAACTTTTGTACATGGAGGCACTTTCAACGATCCAGTGGACGAGTGGGTCAAAGGCACTAGCAACTAACTAAAATCATTTTGCTGATTTTCAGAAATAAATATTGGGGAAACTCAAATCTTCAACAATAAAAAAGGTAGAACCAGTTGCAATGTGGATGCATCACTTAAGTAATAGTTTTAACTTTGCACATTCTGAGACTGCTCATGCACCGCACCACTGGAAAGTTGTTTTTTTTTTTTTCTTTTCACCAGATAGTGCTAACTATAGTTATATCTTGATAATATTCATTTTTAAAGTCTGTAATCCCTTGAAGGAAATTGGTTATGTTCAGTCACAGTTCAGGCAAAATCAGGATAAACCTATTCATTTTCCCTGAAACTAGGCAGGAAACCAATCAGATCTGTCAAAAGTCCTTCTGTTACAACAAACGGTTTAATACTGATGTCATGCATTACATATACTGAGATACACAGTACCTTAGTCAATAGGGCACAATGCTGAATATTTTAACATGCTATGATCTCCAAAGGTTGCTGTTCTCATAAGATTTAATATTCAGTACTTAAATACTTTAAATTATTAATAACTTAAATAATAAATAACCAGTGCACTTTTGGTGAACGCAAATGAGAAATAATAAAAAAACTAAAAATAAACTGAGAAGTCGGGAACAAACGAAAACCTATTTCCCATTCTATGAGGTAATGTTTCACACATGCCAATATTAAAATGAAGACTATCAGAACATGCTTTTATTTAACTAGTTCCATAGTGCTGCCTTGCATCTAAACAGGCACCGTATAGTAGGCCTACCCATTGTGTATGATTTGAGTTACAGCATCCGCAGAAAAATAGCAGCATTGCAGATGTCTTGAGTTGAAGATGGGTAGTTCTTACATCATAAATCTGCAGCAAGAGACCGGTCAGGTTTTTTTTTTTTTTTTATAATAAGGTGCTTTGCTGGTCTGTAGATCTCAAGTAATTATGTCACCTATCACAGGGGAATACTTAGTAGATCGATAACTGCAGATGCTTGCATGTTCCAGCAGAACTGAAAAATATGATGCACGTTCTTGGATGCACTGTGCAACTTTGCTGAAATGTACTGTAATCCATGCATAACTTTTTTTTTTTCGTTCTTTAAAAAAAATGATAACCACGTTTGTCAAGCAAATAAATGGAAGTCCCAGTTAGGGTTGTACAACATCTTATAATAACCCTAGTTAAAAGATGTCTCCTTTGTTTACTTGAAGAATCCCATTTAAAAATAAATGTAAATATTAATCTTTCACGGATCCTGAAAGCTTGTTTTTTGTTTGTTTTAGTTTTTTGTTTTTTGTGTGTTTTTGTGGGGTTTTTTTTAATCGCTGACCATAACAATCGCAATGCAACAATGCATTTACGAGGTAAAAGAAGCATTCAAAGATGAGTACAATATCTACAAAGAGCGACAATGTCACTTGACTCCCCAGCTGCGAGTGGTTTTTTTTTGTTTGTTTTGTTAAACATCAGTCAGCAGCTTGTTTTTATTAACACAGTTTTGGTTGGCTACAGTGCAGTTGCCAGTTCTGAGGTTTGCATCTCTTAAATTGTCTATACTGTTGTTCATGTCCTCCTCAATTTCCATATACTCAGATTTGCTGATGGCGGATGAACTGCGACGACTTGAATTACTGTCAGAAGCTAAGTTGGGGGTACTTACACGCAGTAACTGAGCCTGCTCTACCCCTTCAGTCTCTCTGTGATAGAAGTAATTAAAGTTGGATACGATCACAGGTACAGGTAAAGCAATCGTCAACACTCCAGCAATGGCACACAATGATCCCACAATTTTACCCCCAATTGTTACTGGGTACATGTCCCCATAGCCAACAGTGGTCATGGAAACCACAGCCCACCAGAACGCTTCCGGGATGCTGGAAAAGTAAGACTCTTTCTCTTCAGCTTCAGCAAAGTACACTGCGCTGGAGAACAGGATAACACCAATGAAAAGGAAGAAAATCAACAGCCCCAGTTCTCGCATACTGGCTTTGAGGGTCTGTCCCAAAATCTGCAGCCCCTTGGAGTGTCTGGACAGCTTAAAGATTCGGAAAACCCTGACCAGACGAATGACCCTGAGAATGGCCAGTGATGTCGCCTGCTCTCCCTTCTGTTCTTTACCATCCTCTTCTTCTGCCAGCTCAGTGCCCAGTGTGATGAAATAGGGGATAATAGCCACAATGTCAATAAAGTTCATAATGTCCTTAAAGAATTCCGCTTTGCTGGGGCAAGCGAAAAACCTGACAATCAACTCAAAAGAGAACCAGATTATGCAGAGCGTCTCCACGATGAAGAAAGGGTCAGTAAATATATTTGGTTTGTAATAGTAGGTCATATTCCCCACAGTGTGTATCCTGCCCGCAGGGTCTTCTTTTAGTTCAGGTAGGGTTTCCAAACAGAATATGACGATTGAAATCAGAATTACCATAACAGATACTATAGCGATTCCCCTGGCTGGACCTGAGCTTTCAGGGTGTTCAAACAAAAGCCAGACTTGGCGTTGGAATTCTTTCTCCGGCAAAGGGCGCTCTTCCTCTTTGACAAAACCCTCATCCTCGCGAAATTTTTCCATTGCCTCCTCACCAAGCTCATAAAACTTGATCTCTTCTGTAAACATATCCAAAGGTAGATTCACAGGTCTTCTCAGTCGTCCTCCCGATTGATAATAGTAGAGGATGGCGTCGAAACTAGGACGGTTTCTGTCAAAGAAATACTCATTTCTCAGGGGATCAAAGTACTGCATCCTTTTCTTGGGGTTGCCTAGTAACGTGTTGGGGAACTGTGCTAGAGTCTTAAGCTGAGTTTCAAAACGCAGCCCGGCTATGTTGATGACCACTCTCTCGCAGCATTCGTGGTCATCGAGATCAGGATGGTGATAGCTGTCTTGAGGGTGCCCGGGCAAGGTTGACGTCTCATCCATGTTATCACCTGCTACCACGGTCATCTCTGTTGTTGAATTGGTAACACTGCAGAATTTAGTTTAGCTGAGCTAAATAGGGTTTTATGTATTCCAGTTTTTGTTTTGTTTTGATTTTTTTGTTGTTGTTGTTTTTTGTTTTTATCTCCCCAATCCACCCTGGTTCGAGGCTAGTTTGCTTTGCTATTGCGGTGCCCCAGCGTTTCTCCCTGACTCGACCATCACTTTACTGCTGCTGCTGTTGTCACACAGTTTGAGGAAAAAAATGGATCGAAGAGAAGAGATGTTTGCCAGCTCAGCAATTTCCCCTGCTTCTTTTTTATGCTGTCGACCTAGGGTGGCCAAAGCGCAAGCAGTACAGTAGCTGGATGCTGCAGAATACAAAATGCCAGAAAAGAAAACATTTAAAAATACGAGTACAAAACACAACCGTCTGCAGAAACGAGCCGTGTTTTTTTCTGCCTATACTGCATGCAGTTTCAATAGCCCACCCACACTCCCTTACACAAATCCTGCATACGCAAATATTTTCTTATAGTCAAATAGCTACTTCATCGTCAGAGGCTCAGGAGTTGCAGTAGAGCTCTAGGAGCGCGGGTGTTATCTGCAGAATTGTACAGCAAAACAGATTTGTGTTTAAACATGGCCCTTACCTGCGGTCAGTCTGTGGAGGAATGTGTCCACTCGGCGAGCACCAAAATCCAAAGCTAGAACTTTACCCTCCGAGCGCTGTTTTTATATGGCTATCACTTTACAGTCCGTTGTCTATGAGGTCTACTGAAATATTAATAGACTATATTGTGTGAGTATACATCGACGGAATTTACATGTCTTTAGTTTCTAACGTTGGTCGGTGCGCCCAATCCTTTGTAATACTGGTAAAAAAAACCAAACTGTAGGGTTGTGTCTCTGTCCAAGCCATAGGAAAGCATATTGAGCTAGAAGAAATAAATAAAACAAACAAATCCAAAGGACCTATTCACTGCAGACCAGCTGCACTATTGTAGCATAATGTCCTTATACAGCAGGAGAAATGATGATGGTGCGATTGGGAAGGCTGAATACATTAAGGTGCAATAAGCGAACTCTAGCCGTTTGTTGACGTTGCAGTATCAGCAGAAATTGGAGATCCTTTTTCCTATTTGGTGCAGATTGATATACGGGCGTCCCCAGGTACAGCAGCACCCCGACATGAGATGCAGGTCAAGTGTGAAGGAAAGAAAGACAGAAAAACAATGGAAAGAAAACAAAACGCCTTTGTAATGTTAAAACCTAGTGCATGATTTCGAGAGACATGGAGAGAGAGGGGGTGAGTGAGAGAGTGTGTGTGTGTGTGTGTGGGGGGTGTGGGGGGGGGGGGGGGGGGGGGTTAGACGCAATGCAGAAGGCTGTGCTAACGCAGACCTAGGCACACGTGCCGCCTTCTACAAATATTCTAATAGTTATGTCTGATTAGGGCGGGTTACTGATGTATTCAAAATTATCTTCTCGTTTTGCATTACGAGTATCTCCTCTTATGCAGCCATGCTGGCAAAAAAAAAGAAAAAGGGGGATGCTCTTTACAGTATTTCTGCAAGCCAAAGCACTGCAGTGCTGCAAAGCACTTAACTCTTATTTCAGCCCACTGCAAAGCAACTGCCTTTTCGCTGTTGTTGCTTATTGGACAAATAGCATCTGTTTTTTATTTTTTATTTTTTTGGAGGTGGGGGGTAATTCCGGTATTCGTTGTATTTATTTACCACTACATGACGGTGTTCATATGCCAAATGAAAAACAAACAAACAGAAAAAAAACAAAACACACACAAACATCGTACTGGGTGAGGGGGCTGACGTCACCACACCTGCTGTAAAGTTAAACTTACAGTTTATTGAGTGTGCAGGAGACGAGACGATTCTTCTTGATTTAGGAACAATTTCATAGTCAATGCCTATGTCCATAATAGTGTTTCTTCTTCTTCTTCTTCTTCTTCTTCTTCTTCTTCTTCTTCTTCTTCTTCTTCTTCTAGTCTACAATATTAATACTGTAGTCTACCTAGGATGTCATCATTGAACACTGGGTTGCCGCTACAGTACTGTAATTGGTTCAGTACTGTACGAGATTTGTAGGCAGAGAGGGTACAGAAAAAAAGGGGATGGGGGCTGGATAGGACAATACTCATTGGTACCTGGCATTCTGTCATAGACAAGACATCGATTTCCACCGACAAATGCGGATCATCAGACAACCAGGACGTGACTTTTTATGGTGGGCTGTATTGGAATCCAAAAGACTAGACCTGAATCTGCATTTATTAGTATCAGGCACTTAGTAGCGTATACACTTGAGAAAGTACAACAAGGATACCGGTGTAGGGCCAGAAAGTGGTACATTGTCAGAATGTGGTAGGTGTACCAAAATGTGACCCATGTAAGGTCAGAAAATTGTACGCTGTCAAAACGTGGTACATTTGTATTTCAAGTCTTTTAATGCGTGTGCCAGTTTATGTACTAGTTATTTTTATTTTGTTTTCCAATATATAAACTGATAGCGGTATAGCCCACAGTACAGTGTGAGGCAAGAAAGTCTTGCATAGGCTACTGATGTATGCTTGCTTTAAATATATACATTTTAGAACCATTAGTTGCTAAGTTGCTAAAGACATTAAAACGATATGCACTGGACGGCTAAGCCATTTGACAGTAACAAAAACACTCCTAAACACATACAGTACCTTTCGCCCACACAGATTATACCCAGACTGGATCCACACAGGCCCCAGCCTTCACACAGACCCCTCTACAAACATTTGACCTGCTTTATATATGGTGTGTCCCTAATTAACCTGTAGAGTCATGTGTTTCCCATCTGGGCTAATTCCAACCCCACGGCATTCTGGGGGATGTAGTCATGCATCAATGCCTGGACTACATTTTTCCTCCCCCTACTGTGCCACACTAGATAATAAAGTTTGGAGATAATAGTGTTTGTAGTATAGTATTCACTCTATATAGGAATGGCAGCATGTACTTATAACTTATATAAGCAATGTTAATATTGTGGTATTTTAGATTTCAATATCTCATTTAAAACTGTTAGAACTTCGTATTCCATTTTTGCTAAATATTGAGTCATCCAGATTCTCTCTTTAATCACATGAATGTCTCGTCCCTGAACTGCTAAAACAGCCCTATGTCATGATTGGACACCTACATGTTTAATTGCAGGTACAAGGGTTTCTTCACTGCAGGCTTTCCCTTTTTTTTCTTCAAACATACTGTGGTCAATTTTTGGGGAAATCTATTTTATTCGCATTGGACCAGATCATTTTGTTGAAGAATGCATCAGATTCCTGTCCATATTTCTTGACAAATTTTCTTAAAAAGTGGTTTGCAGGTTTGCATGCATGCACCTCTTCTTTGTCAGTTATTTTGTGCACTAGTATGACTTGGCTGCTTGTACTATTAGCTTGATTCTCCTACCTCCTGTAACTGTAATTTTCTTTGGACATCCACTTCTTTCAAGCATTGCAGTTGAATTTGTTGTGATTATTACTCTGATTGTGGATTGTGGTGTTCCATAGTGTTCTGACTGCTCTGTAGCTATGTCCTTTGTTGTAGTTTTGCTACGAGTGATTTTCTCAAATTTTTCCACCCCTGCGCTGTCTCGGGAGGGCGAAGACGAACACACGCTGTCCTCCGTGCGGCGTGTGGCGTGCGGCCAATTGAGCGCCGCCCCCTGGAAGCTCCCTTCTTCGGTCGGCAAAGGAATAGCCTGGACTCGAACTCGCGACGTCCAGACTATAGGGCACATCCTGAGCGCCTTTACTGGATGCGCCACTCGGGAGCCCCCTACCCTTGTCTTGACCATCATCTGCTGTGTTGTCAAAACGTTCTTCAACAGATGTTGGAAATAATTACCTCTTTTTTTGGCTATGACTTTATAATGCAGCTTAATTATGGTTTTTAATCAATTAATATATATTTTCAATAGTTCTATTACATTTTCTTTTAATTTAAAGGTGCCAGTCCTTTTGTCATGAACAAATATTTAAAAATTTTTGGAATTATCTTATATTAAGTGTAGGGTGCCAATACTTTTGTCTGCGATTGTATATATATACAGTATATATATAGACCTGTCCAGCATGGTTATTACAAACAGCTTGCGTGTGTAGGGTTAAATTTACCCTTGATGACAAGCAGTTGAAGACATCAGGACTCCAGCACAGGTTTAGGTATTATAAAGTAATTGGGGGTGGGTAGGTTGTTCTCAGATAACTTGCTGGGATTATAGAAGGCCTTGTGTGCCAGTTTGGGGGTCAGTTGAAGGACGTCCAGCTGTAATGGCACCACTTATATATGCAGACAGACCTGCCTATAACATAAACTCAAAGGATAATCTAAACGTGGATCTTGAACACAGATAGCCATTATTTACAGGTGATTCCTCCCGTCCCCTTTAAAAAATCTGTTTCTGACCTTTCATCCAATAGCAATGAAAGCACCCAGCATTAACTACATGTGCATTTACACATAATTGCAATGTTATAATGCAAGTTACTATGTACTTCACATGTAAATCTATTTGCATGGTATATGTAAGTACACAATTGTATCAGAAAGGAGTTAGGGTTAGGGTTAGGTTAAGAGTTAGGGTTAGGGTTAGGGTTAGGGTTAAGCAAAAAAATTTACACATTAAGTACATTGTAACTGTTATCGAAAAAGGTACCATTTGCAAGTTGTTAAATCCATCACACACCAAGAAAATCCATCTTCCTCAAGAACATTTTGGACAGAGATTAATCTGACCTCAATTATTCAAATTACATTTCAAATCAATAAAAGGAAAATAATACAACATTGGTTAATTTAAAATCATTTAATTTGCAACTTGAATTATGAACCCATTAATGAATGGACTGTACATACAATCATATGTTGATAATGACAAACTTCAGTTTTTTCACTTCACCCAAACAGTGATCTTACATACAGTATATGTTTTATTTTGTGAGTTGTACAATGACTGTTACGAAATGTGGGTCACTTGGGTGGTCTGTTTATACAGGTTCCCAGTGGTACAAAGTCAAAGACTTCCCTACAACCTTGATCAAACTTCCTTGATCAACATTTCAGAGGCCATCCTTTCACTAATAAGACAGACTCCATTTCTGGCTCTGACGGGTCTATTATTAGTTTTGACCAGATCATGATTGGTGAAGAAAACACAAAATGAAAACGTGTTGTGTCAAACTCAAAGCCATTATTGGTTCATGTCTCAGTCTCCCTATCTCAAATCAAGAACAAATTAGACACTGCAAAGCATACTACATGCAGCAGCTAAAGCCCTCTTCAAAGAGATTACCAATGTTGATGTGTACTGTAGTTTTGCAGTTTACATAGTTGTTTCTAGGCTGTATCCATGCTTCTAGATCTGTAATCTTATCTAAAGTGAAATATAAATGCAGCTTTATGTCTACCAGGCCTGTCAAACAACAAAATAATCAGTCAAGTGAGCGGCAGTCCGTATACACACAAGTGTGTGCTGTATATTGCATGTCTTTCGATTTTTTTTGTCTAAGCCCTTAAGATAGAGAGAGGAGTGTTTTTAATCTAGGATTGATATTAGAAGCCTAATGGTTCTCTTAACCAAAGTGTTGTGCCTAATCCAATCTGAGGGCACACTGATGTGGCCTTATTGACAATTGCTGTCTGGATTGATGAACTTGGATGCCGCAGCTCCACTAGAGCTGCTGAGTCAAGCAGTGAATGGAGTTGAGGCAGATTACAGGGAGATACTGTACAGCAGGCAGGAGGACCTAGAGAACATGTGACCTGCAGGGAAACAGACTGCAGGACAGACACACTCACCAGACCATTACTGTGTCTGTCCAAAACCATTAGCCACATGAAGCACTTAAAGAGGTTTGGGGGATATTTTGTTTCCCCAGCTGTTCTATTCCATTACTCAATACATGCCAGAGATGGCATCTGTATGGCAAAGCAAGCTCGAAGACAGGTAAAAGCATTGGGGCAACATAAAAGATCCATTTCAAACATTACAAATACATCTGAAGCTACTTAAACCTCTTCCTTAACTTCTCTAAAACATTTTTAACAGTGATAGTTAGGATTCAATAAATGAAACAAAGCATATGAAACATGGCACACCATGTAAATGATTAGTAAATTTATAGAAAATACTGTGCAAAAATACTGTGGTAAACTTTTATAAGGTAGTGTACTTTACTAAAAATACAGTGTGTTGTATAAATGTGCTCTGTATGCCTAAACACAGAGTACCTCACTTTGTATGGTCGTAACACATGAAGCTAAAATATTGGCAATGTAGCTAATATACAGTACATGCCACTGTCACCGAGGGCTGGAATCAGAAGGGGTCGGGTAGGGACAGTTTGCTCATTTGTAATAGAATCATCACATTTTTAATTTGATTGCTTTGATATTTTATTATACCTGTTCTGATTTGGACAAAGCATTTAAGATGGGAATCAGTCAGAGGGGATTTAGTTCAGATTAGGCCACTTGAGACACTGAATCAATCTGTTAGTGTCGGGGTGAAGGCTGGGCAATATCAGTACAGTATTAAAAATACAAATGAGTTGAAAATGCAGTGGAGAGAACCAAGCTGCCTGGACTTTATTTATTTATTATTATTCACCTTAGAAACCAGCAGGAACACCGTCAAGTACTTCGGATGTTGCACAGTGCTGGCTGTTAGATTACATTACAAGGTACCTGCAGCATTTCTGAAATACATGCACATGAAATCAATATGAAATCGCAAAGTGACACATAAGGTTACAATTGAACTGCAGCTGTTGACTGAACTGTGGTTGAAGTCACACCTCATGTAAAAAACTCAAATTCTGTGGGTTAAAAGTCAGCTATTTGTTTGACGTCCTTATTGGAGCACCTGAAATATTACTTAAAATAACGTAATATTTCCAATAATCTACAGTTGAAATCATGATGTGGCCCAAGTCTTAATAATAATACATGGGCCCTGTAGCTATTTTAATATTTGACCTGAGCTGCAGATCTACCTCCAAACCAAGAAGGGTGCTAAGTAAGGTTGGTGGTACGCCTTCACAGCTGTGATCAGCTGTGTTGCGTGTGCCGATTGGATAGAGCATGGAGCCGCACTGATCACAGGGAGGAGTTTAGCAGTACAAAGGGGACACAGCTACGTGAGTACGGGCCCTTACGCTGAAACGTAATCCAGCCGGAGAGCTGTGTTGTTTTGTTTTTGTTTTGGCAAACGGAGACCATGGGAGCTGAAGCTACAAAGTCAGCACAACCACCCGGAGCACATTCACTGCAACAGCACAGCCACCAGGACTTTCCCTGGGAGCACCTGCACTGCCACAGCACAGCCACCAGGACTTTCACTGGGAGCACCTGCACTGCCACAGCACAGCCACCAGGACTTTCACTGGGAGCACCTGCACTGCAACAGCACAGCCACCAGGACTTTCACTGGGAGCACCTGCACTGCCACAGCACAGCCACCAGGACTTTCACTGGGAGCACCTGCACTGCCACAGCACAGCCACCAGGACTTCCACTGGGAGCACCTGCACTGCCACAGCACAGCCACCAGGACTTTCCCCGGTAGCACCTGCACTGCAACAGCACAGCCACCAGGACTTTCACTGGGAGCACCTGCACTGCCACAGCACAGCCACCAGGACTTTCCCTGGGAGCACCTGCACTGCAACAGCACAGCCACCAGGACTTTCCCTTGGAGCACCTGCACTGCCACAGCACAGCCACCAGGACTTTCCCTGGGAGCACCTGCACTGCCACAGCACAGCCACCAGGACTTTCACTGGGAGCACCTGCACTGCAACAGCACAGCCACCAGGACTTTCACTGGGAGCACCTGCACTGCAACAGCACAGCCACCGGGACTTTCCCTGGGAGCACCTGCACTGCCACAGCACAGCCACCAGGACTTTCACTGGGAGCACCTGCACTGCCACAGCACAGCCACCAGGACTTTCACTGGGAGCACCTGCACTGCAACAGCACAGCCACCAGGACTTTCACTGGGAGCACCTGCACTGCAACAGCACAGCCACCAGGACTTTCCCTGGGAGCACCTGCACTGCCACAGCACAGCCACCAGGACTTTCACTGGGAGCACCTGCACTGCAACAGCACAGCCACCAGGACTTTCACTGGGAGCACCTGCACTGCCACAGCACAGCCACCAGGACTTTCACTGGGAGCACCTGCACTGCAACAGCACAGCCACCAGGACTTTCACTGGGAGCACCTGCACTGCAACAGCACAGCCACCAGGACTTTCCCTGGGAGCACCTGCACTGCCACAGCACAGCCACCAGGACTTTCCCTGGGAGCACCTGCACTTCCCCACCACCTCAACCCATGTGTGCACTTGTGGATTGGACATTGGATTTATTGTTTTATTATTTTGTTTTCGACTGCAACCCACCGCTTTGTCCCCAATACCAGTCATGGTAGGGGAGCATTGTGAAAAAAAAACTGGACCTTTTTGTAAATATACCACCGTTTGGATCTTCTATTCTTCCCCACACCACTCACATCCTGACAGGCTACCATTACAATAGCAGAGTATTGCCTTAAAGAAATCAGATATAATGGAATGGCAGTATAATGCATTAAAAAAATATTGAACACAGGTACATGCCATTGGGATATCTCTAGTAAGTGAACACGATATCAATGCAGTACCATCAATGGATCTTAAAGTCATTGTAGTTAACAAAATATTTCCAAAAATATGTTCGCCATGCACATCCATTCACTGCAGTATTTTATTTTAAATCATGATATCTGGTACTACACTAGATGAAGAAATCTCTGTTTGCAACCCATCCTTTCAGACTGACCTACACTTCCTGTGCCATTTCACCTGTAGTCAAATTGTCCACACCCCTCAGGACCTTCTTTCCAGCTGCTTCCCCTAATGACCGTTATGCTTTCCATAGTTATTTGCCGAATACACTGCTGGGGTGAAATGGACAAGGAAGTAAAACAGATTTCCTGGAAGCAAGGCAAGCAAGCTGACAGCGTTCTTTAACCTAGCATAGAGTACCAGATGCCATGTTTAAAATGAAAAGACTTTTTTTTTTTCAAAACTGCTCATTTGAGACCTACAGAGTGAATAAAAGTGCACAACAGTTGAGATTTATGAAATTATTTTGTTAGCTTCAACCACTTTAAAATTCAACCAGAAGTGTGAGGGTTAGCTGGATGCAACTGTATTTAGAAGCCAGTCAAGGAACCAGGAAAGGGCTATGTGTAATTGTATGAACCTAACCTGGCTAGAGTTATGTATGACCAAAGGATACTGGAGTTTTCACAATCTGAGGCTTGCTGCAACTTCTGAGCATCTGTCTACAGTATATCCCTTCATCTACACACATTACCCACACAAGTGGCACCCAAAGGTCAACCCCTTACATTACCATTGATGATGGTGAGAGAGAAATGTTTTTATGTATGACTGATATTATTTATGGTTTGCAATTGATGATGCTTTAAAGAACATGTGTCAAGTTCTGACTCCACACAGTACAAACATTTACACGTTTTGCTTCTTGGCCATTCTAAATTTGCATGCATTTTCCATTACTTCATGCCGTTTTAAGCAGTTGAAAAATGGGACTTAATAGTTGACTCCAATAGTGAGCACTTTTTTTCCATTCAGAATAAAAAAAAAAGTTTCTCCTCCCATGCTTAGTCAGTGCTGGGCCGCTCTCTCGCCAGCCCCTAAACCATTATCTGATCATCTCTCAGAGCACTCAGATTATCAATGGACAGTGTCCAGCAAATGCTTCAGCTTCATCTTTGGATGAGCGATGCCTGAGCCTGATGAAGCTCATTTCAAAGTGTTTTATTTATGAGCTTTACAGAGCAGTACAGAACATTAGGCCAGGTATTAGGCCAGGCTTGTCAAGGTCTTTACTCCAAAGTGTATTGTTGTTTTGTGAAAGGGAAATAATAACGTGCAGATTAACTCGGCAATGCGGCAAAACTAATGAATAAGCAACTCAGGAAGTTGATTCATGTCATAAATCCATAAATCACCTGTTTGCATTTCCATTAGCTATACAGGTCTCAAATGTGCAGTTTTGAAAGAAACATTTGTTATAGCACATTTTCATTTTAAAATATGATAGGAAGCTCTCAGTTTCTATGCATTATTCTCATGTTATCTGTTTTGCATTATTACATCAAGTTTGCAGTTCACAAGTCTTGTTTTAGAGAAGGTGTGTTTCTGTAAACACACTTTACTGTGCTTTGTTGATGCAAATAAAACTGTATTGGGTTGATATTTACAGTATGTTTACCATTTTCTAAGGATTACTTGTGGCTAAGTGAGTGGTGTGCACTGCTGTGCATGGATTCTTCCCTCTGCTGGTGAGACGAGTTTACAAGTTCTGTAACTGCATGTGCTCTTGCACTTCGCTCTTTTGCTCAGTGGTTAAAATGCTTGCTTGGGGAGTGTGTGGTTGTGGGCTTGCAGCTTGTACTTGCACCTTAGTAGTTCTGTAACAATTGCACTTTTAGCACTAGGGTAAATGCTTTGGGAATAAATGAAATGTTAACTTGATGCCTTTTTCAGTGTCTCCCATGTTTAACCAATCCCAGAGCGATCCGTTTTCAAAAGACTGAAGACAATTGTCAAAACATTTCTTTATCGAAACTGCTAGTTTTATGACTTAATATTTAAAGATATTCAATTGTCTATTCTGGTAATACAGCCTGCACTGATAATTACTGTATGGGTTTTTGAAATACTGTAAGGCTTGTCAAAAATGGTATGCTCTCAGTGATCAGAGGCTAATGCATGAAGGTCAAATCCTATGGTATACATCATTAGAAAGAGCAGTTCTGAAGTGCTGCTGCCAAGTATCTTGGACTTGTGTCAAGCGATAGATTGGAACCATTTCAACAGAGAGCTTTACGTATAATTAACCTAGTCTTAAGTTACCAGAGCATGTTAGACAAATGGGAAATTGAAACACTAGAAAAGAGAAATATTGTTTTATGCAAAAATATGGTGCCCCCCCAAATCAGGAACTACATTTCTTAACTTGGTCGTAATATCAGGCACAGCCATGGCTTCAGAACTTGTGCATTTATTGGATTTTTTTGCCCCTTGGTCATAGTAGTTTGTCATTTCATTTTAGGCAGTTACAGTAGGTGTCCTTCTGGTCTGTCTGCCCGTCTGTCTTAATGTTTGGGTCAATTTTTATGGTTTCTTTGAATTCTGAGTTTGTTTTATGCATATGATTATATTGCTGACCTTGTTTAAATAATAGTACACGAAAGGCATTAAAGTATGTTTTGTAAAGGGGACCCTAGTTGCCAGGAAACACATTATACAACAGTCCAGTAAATACATACTAATGAAGACGTGTGTCACAGTGCATCACCCACCAGTAAATACACACTAATGAAGGCGTGTGTCACAGCGCATCACCCACCAGTAAATACACACTAATGAAGACGTGCGTCACAGTGCATCACCCACCAGTAAATACACACTAATGAAGACGTGCGTCACAGTGCATCACCCACCAGTAAATACACACTAATGAAGACGTGCGTCACAGTGCATCACCCACCAGTAAATACACACTAATGAAGACGTGCGTCACAGTGCATCACCCACCAGTAAATACACACTAATGAAGACGTGCGTCACAGTGCATCACCCACCAGTAAATACACACTAATGAAGACGTGCGTCACAGTGCATCACCCACCAGTAAATACACACTAATGAAGACGTGCGTCACATTGCATCACCCACACATGGCTGTAGTATCCCACAGCTTGCATTGATTGTCAGTACAGATGTGCTGTTCTAAACTCAATTACCATAATCCTTAAACATATATATTGTCATTTTCTACTATTATGAAATTATCTTACAGTTTGGTTGTTTTAGGATGTTTACAAAATTGTCTTCATGCCCTTCTAATAACCAAAATGTACTTCTTGTTCCCAGAACTTCAAGATAATTCAAAGGTCCAGACTTCCAAGATACATATTTTTGGGGACCATCTAGTTATACATGTGTAAGAGTTTTTTTTTTTTATAAGACTACCATAAGATATTGTCCAGTTTGCATCTCAGCTAAGATTTCTTTAGTTGGCATGGTAACGATAGTGATGAATTCAATCCTTATTTAATGTAAAGAACTGAACAGTCTTTCTGGCTGTGTAACAAAGCACAACAATAAAATTGGGTTGAGGCAGCATCCGAAAGACTACCCCATAATTCTTCTAGTATCTAAATACTCACCTGCTTATGTTCAATCTAGCACGAACACCTGCATCACTTGATGCTAAGAAGGCATTTGCTTGTGAATGTGGCAGGTTGAGTCTAAGACCTAGGGAGTGAGCACTGACATGATTGCTTGGGCATGTTCCATCCTTATCCAGTTACCGTGGTTACAGCTACACAAGCACACATACCAGCACTGCATGTGTCATGGTAACAGACAGCACTGTAGTCATCAACGGAGATGATATGCTGAAACTTATTGCATCCTCTATTGCATGTTTGCTTTTACAGCAAACTACATTTGGCAATTAAGCAGCCTGATAATGAACCTGAATTTCACACCGTCTGTCTGTTCAACATCATTTGTAATCATATTTCTACTGCTTTAGGCTATGCTGTGTAAAAGCTGCTCTACATTGTAAGAAGCTTAGGTGAAAGGTGAGCGAGGCAAGACAAGCTGAGAGATATTTTAAAGTAACTGCAGTTATAGAGGTTTTAACCAGCAGGGGTCAGAGATGGAAGTGCATCACACAACACTGCCTGATGCAATGCCAAAGCCATTAAAACACGGCATAGTTTTAACACACGCAAAAAATGCAACTTTCAAAACCTACACAATGCCGTGTGTAAATACTGTTCAATTACAAGAAATGTTAGCAACTTCAATATGTAATTAAGCATGTTGTTGCAATCATGTAAATAATGTTTTAATCTAAAAAACAGTATAGTAATAGAGTAATAGTAATAGTAAATTGTAATATAGTTTATAAAGTGAATGGCCTGCAATGGCTGTGATTTCATAAAAGCTAAAGTGAATCTTAGCTTTGCGTCAAGTCACTTCGTTTTTTCTTTAGGGGGTTCTAATTTGTCTTTACATGTATAGTCTAAAGGGCCACTGAAGTAGTCACCTACCTCATTCACGAACACTTAGCAATATAACCAATGTAAGCTTGCATGCAGGCACAGGCACAGGCACATACATGCACAGTACTGAGTTTGGGTCTGTTTTTAACCAGAATGACATGCAGATCAGAAGGCATCATGATCACAAGCTCCCTTAAAGACAACCATGGCTGGAGGACAAGGGGAGACAGATCTAACAGAACACTGAACTGAGAAAGGCTATTTTTAGCACCTAGTCATGTGAGAATAAATGGAAATGTAATAAGTGACAGGTGGGGGAGGGGTGAAGAATTACGATCAGAATGTAGGAAAGAATTCTAGAGGTAACATGCTACAGACTAGCCAATATAAAATAGGAAGGGATTAAGGCAAGGGACAAGGGTGTTAATCGGGAAGGCTCCAGGCACCCATACAGTTAATTATTATTAGAATGATAACTTACCTTTCTCAAGAAGAATGCATATGACTTCCTATGCTTTAAACACCTCACAAGTCTTGCTGGAATCTATGTAATAATAATAATAATAATAATAATAATAATAATAATAATAATAATAATAATAATAATGTGTCATTATTACCCAGCCGCTTCTTGTAGCGTATAGGGCAGTTTTAATGTAATATAACCTATGCATCTACTCCTTGTGACCATGTTTTACTGCAGGGGTGATTTATTAACATACATCACTAAATAGAGCACAATAAAGTCTGTGCTAGAGCTGGTTTACACTATAGGTTCAGACCATTTAAATAGACTCTGTCATCTCAACCAGTTCTTAAATATGAAGTTTTACATTTCAAATACAAAAAAAGACATGTTTCTTTACTGCAGTTCGTATCACATTGAGTCTGGAGAGGCAGCTATGGCGGTGTCTGTGTGGGTGTCTAAGAGTGCATGATATACTGGGTGTGTGTTGGTCTGAATGTATTTATTACCTCTTAACTCACATGGCAGATTCTGTAACTGTGCCTAATGCAATGTGGCACCGGCCTTCATCTAACTGGAAAAAACAAACAGGAGGACAAGAGGACCTCACATGACTGATCAACAATGTGTGATATGCAATGAGCCTACTGTATCACCGGCAACATGGGACAGCTGCTATTTTTCAGATAATGTCACCGACTGAAGCATGTGCACAATTTTATTGACTCTATTTAACTTGACCAGATAGTTTTCTGTCAGCCCCTTTCAGAATTTTACTATTAAATGCCATATAAAGTATAAAAAAGCCCTTTTTAGCTTATTAGCTGAAATATACGTACTAAATGTGTATGTAAAACTTTGTGGGAATAAAAATAACATTCTAAACCTTCATTATTCAGGAAGAAAATAAAATTATTGTTGCTTTTTAAATTATTTTTTAAAACATTATCTTATATATACAGTATATATATATATATATATATATATATATATATATATATATATATATATATATATATATAATGACAAATATTTGTAAGCATTCCATTTGCTTGACTTTTTTTACATCCGTCTAACTCATGTTTGTCCTGAAATCTCAGCAATGTGCGCTATATAAAATGTGCGCTATATAAAAAAATGACATCAGAAGCTAAATGATTCTTTGTTTTTGGATTAATAGTAAAGTACATGAGGACTCAACAGTTGTGGCAAATTAATAATCTACAGGCCATATACACTGTCTGTCACTGTATTTGAACTTTGTACCCTGATATAACCTGGGTCCCTTGATTACTATAGAAAGCCGAACAAATGTTGTAGATCATGTACCATTGCGGATGAAATCCGCCCAAAATGCTCCCCACATACCGTAATGCAATGGTTAGTTTCAAGACCATAATGCACCCGTCCACCAGAATTGTGTGCCAATGATATGAGGATTATGATTGAGACTTCAGACATCTTCCATGGCAACCATAATTCCCATTTCCAAATGCAACTGAGCATGCTTGGGATGAACTTGAATGATGCATGTCTACCTCTCTGCACCAATTGTCTGGATGGATTAGTATTCCTCGAGAATTCGTCCAGCACATGTGACGTCTATACCATGTTCTGTAAGGCTGTGATCAGGGCAAATGGTGACCCCAATCCGATATGAGATACAGGTCCTAATAAAGTGGTCAGAAGTGTAAGTATGTGTCCTGGATTACAAGTTCACATGTGTTTAAATCACCAATGGAATGATGGTGGTATGCCATGTAGCTTGAGAGGTAATCCCATTTTAATGTATGCTGGTCCATTTGCATAACCTGTTGATGGCATTAATACTTCAGTAGGACATGTAAGCATGGCTTTGTTTTGTTTCCTGTACATTTCAAAAGGATAGTGAATCATTGTCCCGGTTTTCTTTAATAATTGAACAATGGTATACAATTTCAGGTCTCTTTAATGCGTCTGAAAGCTTTTCTTAAGCAAGGTGCCAGTACCTTAATAGCACAAAATACTGCACTTCCAAACTTTCTATGTCAATCATGATTTGGACCTTCCCTAACATATTCCCCTTTCAGCCAAAAATTGGGTTGCTTGCAGTGAGATCAGTGTACTTTCACACACCAGCATTCAGTATCACCACAAGACCGTTTCTCTCAGGTCTTGTCCTTTACAGCCGCTCAAGGGAATAATGTAGCTCAGCCGCCTTCATTTCAAAATACTCCCAAAGCAAGATCACAGAAGGGCTCTGTAATGGCAGTCATACCCCAGAGCAGTGATGAGTCTAACACTGACTGTCCACAAACTACAGAATGGTCTTAGTCCACAATACATACTTCCTTTTTTTTGGTAAACTATTTGGATGGGAAAAGTTTGCCTTTTCAAGACAAAGGTGCCAGTGATTTAGGAGAACTCTCACAGAGCTTATATAAGACTAGTGGTTCACACGACATGTCACGTGACCCCATACATTTAGGTAATTTTCTAATTGTACTTTCATTCAGAAATGTAAGCCATTGAATTAGAAGCCTTACTTACAAGGGGGAAGGAGGTAAATGTGATAGTTACATAACCATTATTTAGATACACAGTAAACATTAATACACTTAAGTAAAGCAATGAGTTTTTCATGCAATTACAGTTCCCCTTCCATAGAGACAATGCATTTGCTTGAAAACCGCTAAAAATCACATTCTATAATCATTAAAAGGCTAACAGATATACATGACAGGGCAACATTTGTGCACCACACGAGAAAATGACACCAGTGCACTCTATGAAGGATAAGCTGGAATTGAAGATATGCAGCTAGACTTTGATTCACTCACGTCACAAGCAAGTTCATCACTTTTCAAGGGTAAACTTCATTCTCCTCGCCAACAGAACTGGGGAGATCACTGAACGCAACAGACTATTGTGTGCCCTTATGGCCATTCCATGGGACTTCTGCAGTCCTATCCAATGGGGTGTTCACTTTATGTAACAATAAACAATTTACAGTATGTTTAACAGTTAAATGGAGTTCAACATTTTTTTTATTAAGAAAAGTATACCAATTTGGAAATTAATGTGTTGACCCAAACCATAGAATTGCATGGTATCCTATTGTATTCCACAGTCCAGTAGAATACAGGCACAGTTCCAAGTCCCTATTTTAACAAACAGAACATACTTTGTAGACCTCAGACTGAGATATAATTAATTGGTGACTACTACTGTACATCCCTCCATAGTTTATCCCTCTGTGCCCTTTGATGACAGGGGTGTATTTGAGGCAGTTGTACATACATATGTCAAATGTCAGTAACATGTTTGCTTTGTTTTCATTCCTTAAATAAAGTGTTAGCTACAGACACGATATCTTCTCCCCACTTAAAGCCAGCTCATCACTTCTTGACAGTCTCCGGTTTTTCTTTGCTGGACAGAGAGTGTCACTTTCATGTTTTCATCTCCACTTTAGAAGAATGACAAAGGGAATGCTGTCCAGCTCAGAACATATTTGAAGAACTTCAATAGCATATCTGCTCTATCATGCTGGTTTACAATATTGAAGGGCTAATTTAAAAACGCTCGAACAAAAGGATACAGAAGCTGGAACTCAAAGCTTTTAGAAAAAAAAAAAAATACAATATATTATACCCTTCAAAAATGTACTGTATAATTTACTGCAGTAAACTATATGTAGTATAATGGAAACATTACTACAATATATTGTGTATTGCAACCTTTATTTTTGTATGTATTTAATATACTCATTTATTTTCACTAAATTCTGTTTATTTTTTGTCTTGCCCTCAATCCAACTCTTTTCTTATCTTATTATATGTATTTTTTTTTTTTACACTTTAAGTACTGTGTAGAACATAATGCCTCCATTTACCCAACTATGTACAATTAGAGCTTTCCAAAACACAAACAAACCTGCACTATTTCTTTTCACCTGACAAAGGGATCTATGCAGTCCTGGAAGCTTGTGTTTTCAACTCGTAATGTTGGCCCAATAATAGGTATAAAAAAAAAAAAAAAATAAAATAAAAAAAAATAAACAGTAAAGAGGGTATGCTGCCTGGACACTATTAGAATTTGGCATTGCCCTGAATTAGAGATGCACATTAGGCTGGTCATGTGATGTGCCATGTGATCACTGCAGCACTGTAAATCTGCCGCATTACACTTATGCATCATTGCGGCTCAAGTCCACCTAACAATGCTGCACATGTACTCTGATGGCGATGGCTACTTTCAGCATGATAATGCACCCATCCACCATTCCAGAATTGTGCGTGAATGGTTTGAGAAGCAAGACTACAATCCCCGGATCTCAATTCAGTTGAGCATGTTTGGGATGAACTTGAACAATGCATTTGTCATCCTGATCATATGGCTACCTCTGTACACCAATAGCTTGAAATATTAATGGATTGACATCCCACAATACACCACCCAGCACCTTGTGGTATATGCCGCATTGTGTCAAGGCTGTGATCATGACAAACAGTGTCTCAAATAGATATTAGGCAGAGGTCCTAATAAAATGATCAGGCAGTGCAGAGGTTACAGCACCATATTTATCATCAGCCCGTCCCTTTATTAAAAAAAAAAAAAACATGTCCAAGTGTATTTAAAATGTATTTAAATTACAAACCAGGGGAACAGACATTCAAATAATACCAGAATGAACTGATTAAATAAACACATTCACCATCATTCTGTCATTCAAAGATTGTAGTGTCCTATATGGTTTCAAGATTTCATTTTACACACATCAGAAGGTTGTTACTTTATCCCATGTATATATCAAATGGTTTCAATAGAAGATGTATTCTGTGTTGGACAGTATTTGGCTCAATGAGTAAGCATGCTTTTATCTCCCTCCGTAATAGGGTTTTAGAACATTATACATTTCTGTTGATCGATTTGTATTTTAATTCATCATCGGGGATGTATTTCAAGAGGGGGTGAGCCTGTGCCTCTACAAATTACATTTGGGTAATGTAAACAAATAGGCCTGTCAACATGCTAGTTTGAAGCTGTACAACAATGTAATGAAACGGACACCAAGATCTTGTATAGTTTAAAATGAGCGTGATTTTGGGGACGCTGCAGCTTTAAGTTGCCTGTATAAGCTACTGTACTTTAAGAAGATTATATATATATATATATATATATATATATATATATATATATATATATATATATATATATACTTTTCCTGTTTTTTAAGTGGGACTCAGTAAGCTTCAATTCTTGTTATTTTTCTAGTTCTGCATTGCGTTTTGTGCTACTAACTAATACATGATACATCTGAATATCAAATGAACATCGAATGCACAGCCATTTTAGCTAACTTACATAATAAATAGTTTCTACACTGTATGTATATCCGAAAGCCAAATATTCTTAGCTACAAGATACACGTGAAAACCATTGCAGATTCCGATCACGTATATGCTCTGGATGGATGGTTGGGTTTTACTAAAATAAGAAGAAAAGGGGAAGAATAAAAAAGGAACAGCAGTTTTACAGGGGCGGGGGTTGCTATTACATGTATTCACCAAATAATTAATCATACACACACACACTCTCTCTCTCTCTAGGTTCGACCTTGGGTGTTTGAACCTGTCTTTGATGCTTAGTTTTTTAAAACTAATATAATAGAAATGAATAATCTCAGCCACGTGCGTTACCCTTTTCTTTTTCGTACATGGTTTGGCCTACAGCAATGTCTTTGCAAAAATAGACTTCAGTTCCCCATGAGACAAGGGAGCTTTCTAAAAATAGCAACGCAGAGAATGGTTACGCGTTTGTTACGTCCCTTCACTGCCAGTCGCGGTAGTTAAGGCCCGGGGAATCCCCCTCAAGGTCAGATACACATTGTAAGCATCGTGATGTAATTATTTTGATACGTTATAATATTGCCAACACGTTTTAACGTATTACCAATATCTATTAATACACATACTAGGCTAATGTATATATATAAAAATAAATAAAAATAAAAAAAAATACATTGTTTTGTTATTTGATTTTTTTTTTCTTCTCCCATCTCCCGACTGCTAATTTCATGTTCTGTAATGCTGCATGATGATGTAATACGGCTATTGATGACACGTTAGACATGTTAGTATAATACATGTTCTGTAAATACCAGAGCATTTGGCAACATTAAGAAGTTGGTATTCTTGACTTACAGCCTCCACATTGAGTGTCATTCACATTGATATTTTAATAAAGAAGGAACTCCCGAGGTACTGTAATACATTTCATCACAAGTGGATAAGTGGTTCTCTAGAGATGCTGTACACACACGGTTCCTAGCTGGGTATATTTAGCGGCTTAAGGGGCCACTTCATGATCTGACGACTGATCTGCTCAGAAGTACATGCTGTTTATTTGCGCAGTGTCTGTTCAGTCCCTTTCAATAAAATAGATATATGTGTTCGAATGCATGTGGGCCACTCCATAGATCCGTGTAAAAATACGTTAGAAGACTTAATTTTTTAAATGCCGTTCCCACCTGGCCGTAGTTAACAATATTGTTTGTTTTCCAATATTCCAGCAATAGTTGCCCAAATGATTTAGTCCCCCTGCTGGTGACACTGAGACATGGCACTTTTTATCCTTTTACACTAACTGCTTAATTAGGACACCATTTACATTGAGAAAGAGTTCCATCATTGAGATGACATTTTAAAACAAAATAAATCACAGGGGTAAGCAACACATACTCTGGGGCGGCTCCAGACTTTCATGGGTGGGGTGGGGTGGGGTGGGGGTCAAGACTGCCATGAAAGGGGGATATCTGATATGAAACATACCGTTAAAGTAAACAATATCTTGACATGATATTAATGCTTGGTATCCTTCAAATCACACACAAACACATGTAGAGTTTCCAACCAACCTTATAATTACCAGGTACACAAGTCAAAGAAATGTTATGAAAGTGTTGTGGAGGTATTGTCCCAGGAGATGCAGTTACAACAATACCTCTCTCAACCTGTTTGTTACAAGTTAGATTTGCATAGTCTTACCCGGCTTATTAGAGATACAGTTGTTCATATGGGGATTGTCTGGTTTTGCCCAACGATACAATGTTTCACACTGTTCTCCACCTGGAACCAAGCTGCTGTTAAGTACGCCTAGATAAAGAACAGTGGGAGACATTAATGGGTTTTTACCAGTTTGACATTTCAGTGTGATTTATATTTAGTAATAGGTGCTGCTTTTAACATTGGAGGAAGGTGGGCTTGGTTTTTTGTATTGATTTTGTTCCTCCAGTGCTGATCCTCTTGTGGAACACTTTCAGTAGCACCAGCCTGCAATCCAATACACAGCTGCTTTGTAATTCTGCTATCCATTATCATGAAATATTGAAGTATAGTCAATGTGAAATGTACTGTCAAAAATTAACCATTGTATTGAATTACTGAAAAGTGAAAAAATGAGTACAGTAAGTGCTGGTATGAAGAGAGCACAGTATTTGATGCTGTCAGCATTCTCTGTTTTGTATTTAGTGTTGGGTCAACTGGATTTTTCACATTCGAATATTCTGTCAAAATGAAGACAAATATTCTTGTGTTTTTAATCACGTGAAAATAAATATTTAATATAGAACTGTATTACACATACTAGGAGAAAAACTCAAACTGGCACAACGTCAATTTACTTTATAAAGTCAAAGAACAGAAGCACTTTTAGAATGTTTTATTTATTTCAGACATCAATTCACAGTAACACTTAAAACTCGTGGCAGTGAGGCTTCCTCTACTTCAGGGTTTCATTTTCTTGATTAACTTCTTAATTTTTTTTTTTATATAAATGAATGTCTGTAAATCACGTTTGATATTTCTAGCGAATAGGAACATGTTTTTTTTTTTTTTTAAACTTCCAAATACATTAACAGCAATTACCCAAATATGTACACTAATCATGGTACTTAAATTTTGTTTGCTTTCTACCATCCAGGACCCCCTTGGAAACAGGATGTCTTTCACCTCAACAGTATATCCCGGTACAATAATTGAACAACATATATAGATAATTAACTTAATTAGTAACCTGGTTGTTTTGTAATTCTGTTCAAGGAATGGTTTATGACTAGAAAATTGTCAAATATGAATTATATTGAAAGCCTGCAATTGGTGGTGATACCAAAACTGGCTAGTGTTTCTGTTTGTGTGTGATATTTCAAGGGTTATGTTTTGGCATTGCATTTCATTAATAACTTATAGGGGAAACATAGAGGTTGTTTTCATCATTTATTTATAGAGTGAATATAGGGTGTATTTATCAGCATACACTAAAGATCGGTAATGGGAAATTATAGACGCCACAGAAGTATATGAAACATTCTGTTCATCAGAATGCAGAGACAGTTAAGAACACATCTGCTAATCTCTAACGTTCTGTCTACCTACAGTTGCTGCCACCTGTGTATTGTAAGAAATATACACAGATAAGCAAGAAAGATATATTTACATTCCTTTACGCACAAGCAGCTAAAACTGTACATAAAACACACATCACTGCAGTTATGTGAATATTTGCTGGGTTTTGTAAATACACTTATGCTGGGCCTTTTGCCAGCTTTTAGATAACTGCCTTTTTTGTGATGCTTACAATATGGTGCAGCCTGCTATTCAAGAGTAGAGAAGAAACTCCTGGAGAGGCTTGCACAATGTCACAGTACAATCTCTCAGAAGACAATAATGACCAGCAGGACTGCCTAGCATAAATTCACTAGGCAGGGCTATGACTGAATACAGACAGGAGTAAGGTGAGTATGAAGTATGAACTGCAGCTTTCATCACATAATGGTGAGGATGGGACACCACCCACAGGGAAGCAACACCGATTGCAATGCAACACAGACACAGGGGAAAGGCACACTCCAGGGTTTATACAGAGGAGTGATTCGTGATGCTGGGGTAGCCATTGCTCCATCTCGCTACACATAATATCTTAAGTACTAATGTTAGTTTCATGGAAAGCTCATAGTAACTGTCCCGTTAACATTTCATTTAAAATTGCACCGCAGAAATAAACAAAATGTTGGTAAATCTGCAATGCTATATGCATGTCATAATCTGAGAATCTTGAAGGGCACATTGTAATGCTGCTGTTCCTAAATGATTCAATGGATCCGTCACCAGATGTTGAGTACCCATGTGTTCTGAGGGTTTTGTGATACTGGAGGTAAAATCCTTATGAGATAAAAGGTGCCCATATTATACAGTGAATCAAGTAGACAAACTAGAAATGTTTGTCTACTTGAATTCATTCAATCATTCAAGATGATAGCAAGACGGCATGAGCATTTGTTGCTCTCCAGGTAGTGGAAGGAAGTTGTGAAATCACAAAGCTGTATGATATTGTATGAGTGATATTTTTCAGACAGCCTTTGTTTTGATTTTTGTTTTGTGTTTTCAGTTCTTCAGCTGTGAATGTTTTCTTTTACCTTCAACATTTGAAATTGCCAAAAACCAACAACAGTATTTAGTAATGGCTGCGAGTCATTCCCGTAAAAAGAACCTTACTGTATTTTCAATGAATGTACTGATAGACAGACAGCAAAAGGGTTAGGAGGCCGAAATAATAGGAAACAGGAAACTTGTGCCAGATAATACCAATGACCTCTAATATGCAAAATAATTTTACTGGCGGGTAGTGTCAGGGGTTTGTGGGATATAATAAAGGAATTTGTAAAGGTATCAGATTCTGGGAATAGAGGGGGGTTGTCTGTCTGTACATCTGAATGTCGCACTTACATGTTTGCATATATCTAAAGAACTGCTTATCCTAGTTATTATTTAGCATAAGTTATTGAAAAAGTCTGATTCTGGGCATATGTGGGCGTGTCTATCTGCACGTTCACGTATCCGTCTGTGTGTCACACTCCCTTGTTTGATATGGAAAAATCGCTTATCGAATTGTGATTCAATATTTTATTGCTAATTCTCAACATCTGCTGATGTATGTCATAGTCATCAATGATTTCATCATCAGCCGTGGCAGGGGATGTATGCTCCTCACATTCCTTCTCTTTTATCTGAACTTATTTCTATGTATTACAAATAGCAAACGCTTCTCACCGCACAGTATATTGTAATATAAAGTACTGTATACTCCATATACAATTCAGTTGCATTTTTTAGAACTTTCACACCAATTGTATTTTTAGTCCCTCTGTTGCATTTCCACATTCTTTATTCATTATTGCTTTAAAAGACGCAAAAATCACTCATACACTAACATACATTTTGTTCCTTGATGATAAAGCATTGAAACATTTCAACAATGGACATGCAAACCCTGAGGTAGATGCGTTTAATTACAGTGATACAGCATTCTATTAAAAAAAAAAAAACATAAAATAAAAATAATGCAATGAATTGTATGTCACTCCTCCACAATGTTCTAGAATTTAAAATCACAAAAAGCTCTTGATATAAGCAGTACCCTTTGTAATGCTGCGTAAATCCCGCTAAACTGAACCAAAGGTCAAACCGCAAAATAAACAGAGGCATAGCAAAATGTTAAACATTTAAAAATGTCACCAGTATAACCAATCCCTTATATATAAAACATACTTATGATACTTTAAAAAATAGAGAGATTTAACACCTTTTCCTCACTAGTTAAACAGTGTTCATACAGATAACAATAATTCCTGCAGTGAATTGTAAATTGTTCCCACAAGGTTGAACTGTCTACACAGAACACAAAAACCCATTTCTACCTGTTCCAACAAGCATACAGCAAAAGATTTGGTATACCACATGATATGCAATGTAAGTACATACAAGAAGAATACTGTAGTTATCTTAGAAATCAGACATTTTGATATTGCATATAAAACTATATATATATATATATATATATATATATATATATATATATATATATATATATATATATATATATATAAACACAGTACAATCCAAAAGTAAAAAAATAAAAAAATAAAAAATGCTATGAAAATTTGGAAGAATGGGAACTACTTTTACCAAAACATATGTGGTTCAAGTTGGCTTGATCCATTGATGCACACTTTCAGTATGGTGCAGTTATTTGTCACGTCTAATCATCAACAATCTTTTGTTTCGAAGTTAAACTGCAGTGAATGACCAGTGCCAACACCATCCATCACTTTGCCATCTTCAATATGCTGACATTGAGAAAAATAAGAAAGTGTTTTGCAAAAAATGTTCTTTTTTTTTCCTGTTGGACTGTTTATGACCGGTACAGTATATACTGAAGATGGCAAAGTAGATGGATGGTGTTGGCAGTTAACTTTTAAAAGAATAATAATAATAATAATAATAATAATAATAATAATAATAATAATAATAATAATAATAATACTTTATGCATTTCACATATCGCATTTTACAATATAGTTTTGAATTTTACATAATCATTAGAATTACTTAACCATACACCAGTTTTCATGAAATGCAGCTTTCTTGGGATCATTAGTGCTCTTTGTCCATACAGTAATTCAGAATGTAAGTTATTCACACAATAAGCTGGAGTACCAAGTTACAGAGCTGTCTGGTCTTCATTTCCCCCTTGTACAGAATCTTTGCTTTGTGCTTTTGAACCTCACAGAAGGAGGGGGGTCATTGCTTGATGCGTTTTCAAACTGGTTCATGTAACAAATAAAGATGTCTGAAGAACTATCTAAGTCTGTTGTCTATTGTCTTGCTGGTGAAAATAGTCTGTTTTTTGTGGGTTTTTTTCTTTTTTCCCTTTTTTTTAGGGAGAGTGGGGGTAGGGGCGTGGGAGGCCATCTCTGTGCTTCTGTATCCTGAAAGCCAAAAAAAAACACAATGCTCTGAAATGATGCTTGAACAGTGAAGCACTTAAAACACCACCACTTAGTGCTGCAGTTACTGCAAGCAGAGAGTGCCTGCCCCATTACATGACAACACTGCAATAATGCAGAGCCTTCTGCAACAAGGACAGAAAACCTGCATAACCCTTCTACGTGAAAGCCTCAGCAGTATCTACTGCTATTTCAGGCAAATACATTGACATCCAAACATATGTGCAAAAATCTGATCCCCAAGAAACAATTGCTTTTTTTGTTTCTATATACTGACACATCAAAAAGCATGCACCACTGATATTTTCTTTTGCTCTTGACCCCATTGATTTCACAACAGTGTATCACAAATCTGCAGCAACCATGATGTATAATTGTATTGGAGTTTGTCATTTTCCTTATAAAAATAAAAACGGAGTGGGATAGGCTTCTGTCAAAGGATTGGACAGTTTAGTTACTGGCACCCGGATGGTGACGCCCATTTACTGCAATGAAAAAAAATCAAAAGGGGGAGGTTCAGAGCCTTAGTGTGGAGAATTTCTGAAATCTCACAGAGGATGTATAATTCAGGTTAGCTGACTGCCTTAATAATACGTTTTCAGCAAGTGTGTGTGTATGTGTGAAAATATTCCACAAGGAGACAACTATTAGCTGGCTGTCATAACACAATCAGAGCTGGTCATAACATCAAGGCAATGAGATGAGCAATGACACTGCTATTAAGAATTACACAATTATATGCATTTCCATTTTATTTCCTATTCATTTACATTACTTACAACCACATTCATTTTTGAGAAGCACACAGAGCCATCAGTGGACAAATTGTGTAACACAATCTGGGGTTCTTTGGAGGTGGTGCAGAGTTAAAGACTACAGATCTAATTTATTCTTTGCTGCACCAGTATGGGATCGGTTTTATAGCCTCCGCAGAGGCCATATCTTAGTAAACATGAAAATGTAACCTCTTTGCAATATGGATTCTAACTTAGCAAACAATGCCATCAAGTGGTATGGTTTTGTAATTCCAGCCAGAGTCTTTATTTTTTTTGGCACACACTTTATTATGAAAATCATATAGGATTTGTATAAGACAAGCATGGGATAAAACCAACTAAACATGACTAAATGAGTCATTAATAGATTAAAGGCTATTATGTTTTAAAAGTTGATTCCATTAATTATGCTGGGAGTGTCACCAATATAAATAAATAGGTTATTAACTTGATTGTAGCTAGCAAAATATTGCCATAAATGTCGCCTGTTCAGCGCTTCCATTATCTACATTGGTCTGAAACATGGCCGTAGTGGGAGGGGGGGATGGGGGGGTGTATGGGGAGCAACTGCACCCGGGCATAGCCTTTGGGGGGGCCCAGCACCAAGTCAATTATTTATTTATTTTTCTGAGCACACTTCAATGACTAGACGTAAAAAATATAGAGGTGCCGTCAAATCTACTGCGATTAGAAAAAGAAACCGTAGCAAGGTAGTATTGGTGGAGCGTCATTCAAAACTCAAATCCGCAAATCACAGCTGACAGATTGTTTATCTGGAGACGGGACGTGCTGGCAATAGGTCAGTGTTAAAGTCATGTGATTGCTCTGTTTGGAGATGTGATTTCGTGAGACTGAATATACTTTTTTTATTTTTATTAATTTTTATGCAATGAGAACAAAATATACAAAAAAGAAAAATAATATACAGAATAGTACTATATAAAATACATACAAAATATAATGGGAGCCAGGGGGTGGGCTCTAAACAATTACAAGAACTTATTAAACAAGTTACATCAATTCAATGTTTTCAAAGCTTTTTTGTTATGAGAAATTTTAATAACTTTAATGTACAGCTCCATTTATTTTATAAAAAGTAAAAAAAAAGGTTTCTGATTAGAAAATTTACATTTGTGAATATGAAATTTAGCCATTAAACTAATAAAGTATATTATGTAAAATTCGTTACTTTCAATAGTATTATAACTGGTGAAACCAAACAGTACATTACCAATATGTATTTTAAAGTTTTTTTCTTTTTTAATATTATTGCTGATAAAAGCAACCAGATCCTTCCAAAACATTCTGGAGTGTCTACAATTCCAAAATAAGTGCAACATTGTTTCAGTGGAGTCATTACAAAATAAGCAATTAAGAGAAATGTCATGTTTTTTTCAAATTGTTCTTAACAGGATAGCATTTATGTATAATTTGATATGATATTTCTTTAATCTTATTGGTTAACAAGTATTTGTTGGGCAAAATCCAAGTTTTTCTCCAGTTTATACCCTCAATAAACCCATCTCAATAAGCACAGTATAAGGAATGGATACTAGATTGTTTTGAAAAAGAGATTGTACACATTTATTATTATTTTTAGTATTATTCAATAAACAATATTTTCCAATAAAAGTTTCGGAAGGGTCTAGGAAAGGTAAAGGACAAGATAAAGCTTTCAAATCATCCTTCAGTAAAGTGATTACTCCTCTAGGAATCGCGTCGAAAATAATTGCAAATTCCTTAGTTGTAATAGGTAGATTGAAAGTGGATAAGAATTCTGTATAATTAAGAAGATTGAGTAACTAATATGATGCCATTGTTAAACCTATTGGGGAAAAAATTGATCTGTTTTTATAGCAAATATCTTTATTATTCCAAACTAAATACTTGTGTGGGGAAAAATTATGTTTGTAAATTAGAGACCAAGAAAGAAGCATTTGTTTATGAAAGTTGGATGATTTGATGGGAACTGTACTGATATTGTAATTACTTAACAATAGAAAGTTTAAACCACCAAGATTATAAGTATAAGAAATATAAGAATTATAAGAATCAAATTGAAGCTGAATTCTTAATAAATTGTTTAACCCAATTTATTTTGAAGGTACCTGATTGATCTTGTTCAGTCATTTTAAAATAATGTTAGAATATGTTTTGTTTGAAAATAAAAAAAAAGAATATGTTTTTGACCGATTCAGATTTTGCTGCTGATGTATTTATTTTCAAAAGGCTATCTTTGGTTGCGCTGTGCCATTTTTTGGCAGGGGAGGGGGGGGGGGGGGAGAGAGGGGGGGTCCACTTCACAGTCTTGCACCAGAGCCCAATAAATCCTAATGCCGACACTGGTCTGAAATGTGCAAGTTTTAAAGCACATGGTTACAGCAACCATGTATATTAATTTTAAAACACGGTATCTGGTACTACATCAGTTTAAAGAAATTTCTTATGTCCTATGCCTTACTGCCAATAAATATGTTACACCTGTACTTCCTCGGTCATTTCACTTTAGCAGTGTCTTTGCTGCCAAACTACTGGCTGAAAGCATGCAAATCAATAAGAGAATACAGGTAAGTTTTGTGAAATGATGCACTGTATTTAGCTAACTTAAAACCACGCACGCACGTACGCACACACACACACACCATTTAGGTGCCCCATTTTTTGGAACTCTTCCAGAACCCTTCAAACTAACCTCTTTTTTAAAACTCTGTTGTATTCGTATTTTGTTAGTTGTAATAATCTGAGGCTCATGGTGTAATAATTGGATGTCTTGTTTGATGCATATGGGTGGTTTGCTGGCTAGCCAGGGCACCGCTGTAAAGTAGATATTTTATATATTTATTTTTTTCCTGTCTGTGAACTTAATTTTTATAGTCTGATTAACTATAGTACTGACATCAAGCATTTCTTAATTTATTTGTTCAACACTGCCTGATGAGTTTATAGGAAAATAAAATGAATACATTTAGCTTATCTGTAAGCATCTCTCCGCTTCGGTTTTCTAGAGGGTTTCCTAGATGACAATAATAGATCATTGATCCTCTCTGATGCCCTTGCCTGTCACAGACTGACTTTCACTTGTTTGCTCCTGTATTTTCACCTTAATCTTTCTTTTAATCCATCAGACAAAAGTGGATATACATTTTTTTCTACTTTTACCCATATCTCAGCATTTTTTTAAAAAAGGAAATGCAAAGAAATAACGTCCACATAAAGTACATATGACTGTGACATTAATAAACAATTTATATCATTTAACAGTAATTTAGTAATAGCTTAAAGTGTGTCACTTTCCTTAGATGTGGAATTATATATACAAAGTTGAGCTTTAACCTGGTGTCTGGTGCTGCAAAAGTGCTTGTTTATTACCATACCATACCATACCAAGATGCCCTCGAATTTAAGACGAAGCTTACGTGTTTTTATCCATTTTTGTGCTTGGCATGTCGAAAAATATGTCTGATCAGCATTTCAGATCTGTCCATGCTGGTACTGTTTGTTAGAACAGAGCCTGATAATGAAACGCTGAAATTGGAAAAGTTTCTCTTTGAATGCCTCAGGAAGCTAATGACGCTTCTTTGTGAAAATGGCTGCCTGTATGTCATGGATGATTCGAGATCGGGCCGTAATGTTCTGTTCGTCTTTTCTCAGGCAGTCAGTCACGTTCCTGTTTGTGTACTCGGGCAGTCACGACGTCTGTTGGTAATTTTAATACATGCATCTATACTTGAAGGCCATTTTTGAGAAGAAAAATTGGTTTAAAAACCGTGTCTTAAATTAGAAGGAATACGGTATTTAATTTTCCAACACATGCCATTGTTGCATATTTACACCAGGGCTCACCTAAAATGACTTTTATTCAAGCCAGTTTTGATTACGTGAATGAAGAACAGTAATACATAAAATATCCTTGAATGTTTTAAAAGAGAACCATATTCTTCTGTAACAAAATGCTAAATGCATATATATATATATATATATATATATATAATGTATTACACTAGGTGGTGTTGTGGGACTTCCTTGCTCTGAACACATAAACAAAACTGTTTCATTTTAATCTTATTTTTTTCTGGTTTGTTACAAAACGAGTATCGGTAAGAAACAACTTAGGTGACATGAAATCAGAAGAAATGGTGAACCAAACATTTTCGAGGTCAGGCACAGACTGTAAATATAACTAATCATTTTCTGGGTGAACGAGTCTGTAAAATGGTAACTTATGCCCCCAGGTTATGTTTGTCTGCTTGAAATGTTACATTATATGTGATTTTAAAGTTATGGTCTACATTTCTTATGCTTGGTGATTTAAAATTATTTTTTTTTATTATTTATTTCTTAGCAGATGCCCTTATCCAGGGCGACTTACAATTGTTACAAGATATCACATTATTTTTACATACAATTACCCATTTATACAGTTGGGTTTTTACTGGAGCAATCTAGGTAAAGTACCTTGCTCAAGGGTACAGCAGCAGTGTCACCCACCAGGGATTGAACCCACAACCCTCCGGTCAAGAGTCCAGAGCCCTAACCACTACTCCACACTGCTGCCCTAAAAAACTGTGATTGGCACGCATTTTCCCTTCCCTTACCTCTCGCTTTACCTTGCTTTGCCTTACTATAGGGTGCATGTGGTGAAATCAGCAGCTGGTGTTTAAAGTTGTGGACTAAAAGGCATTTCTGTAAAAAATGCAATAAAGTTTGGCATTATTAACTTTCTTTCAATTAAAAAAGCCAATAGACATGTTTCCTGTAAATCAATATAGTTAATTAGAACAAACTCATTAAGTTTTTAGAGAATAGGATCCCACATTTTTCACACCAGGTCATTATGTTGCCTACATTGGAAACAGTTCTATATTCCCATCCACAGTAATAGGCCCATTTCTTTGGTAAAATGATACATGTTAGGTGGAGGTTTAAAGGGCTTCAATAAATGATTGGTCCTGTCAAAAAGTAATACATCTATTTGATCCATTTGAAGATTTGTAACTATTAAATGTCAAGTCTGCAGTCCAACAAGAGATACAAGTATCAGTCTATAAAACATGTTGACTCCTGTCTGATGCTTTATAATGTATTTTGCAGGTGAAAAATTATTACAGCATGATATGGTATAATATCTGGAAAAAAGGTTTGGTTGTCCCAACAGTTCAAATTTATCTATAGGCCTATAAATGATGATTTTGACAGGAATATAAAAACATGACATTCGGGACATTAGAGCCTTATCCAGCACTATATTCTGCAATTTTGAATACTGACTTTAGATACTGTTTTAATTCTGGAAACTGATGTTGTTGTTTTTTGTTTTTGTTTTTTTAAATGTGTAGCCTTTTATGCTGTATGCAGTTCTGTGCATGGGTAACATTTTGATTTTATTTTGCTGTTGGGTCGTTAATGGGGAATTTTACATACTGCTACAATATGTACGGGATTTAAAAGTATGTACTGTATTACAGTCCACGTGTCCACAGTCGTCTCTTTTGGCAAGTGCTATTTTCAGAATCATATCATTCTGAATTAAAATACTTCTGTTGAAAATATAGTATAGTACATAAATGGAAACCTACATATTTTAAAACACAGTCCTTTCAGCTATGTATTTTTGACATTTGTATATTTTTGTGTTCCCTGAAAAAACTGGCAAGGGTTGGAACAGGCCAAAATGAAATAATCAGATATGAGTCATACTCTTAACCGTCACTGAAGTCAAAATTGTAAAGGGTGTGATATGTGAGTGCTGACTGTAGATGGTTGACACAATCTGGAGGTGCTGATTCTAACCTGTACCACAGACCACTGTTGATTGTCCATCAACCATGTGACTAGTATGAAAACACTGGTAAACATTGATGTGTATGCTGTTAAATACCATCACCAAAATTATGTAAATCTTTTTGCCATGTTATCGATAAAAAAAATAAAAAAAAAACGTTTTATAATGCTTACCTCCTTTTATCGTCAACCAAACGTCCTCGTTTGCCAATGCACCGTCGTTTCTATTCCATTTCACAGGAAGACACGTCGTTGCAAAGTCCCTTTCAGCTGGTGCGATTCCACGTCTTGCTGTAACTTGCAGGACCAGATCTTGACTAGCACGAGCGCAGCTTTTATTCATAGCAAATGCGGAACGCTTGTTTCTTTACTTCCTCCTGCCAGCGCGCGATCGTATTTAGAGCTGCACAGCATCAGAATCACGTCATTGTTTCCAATGACTCTTTCCCTCATATTAAAGAATCACCACCTTTCACTTTTAACAACCACATGTGATTTTTCTGCCTTTCTAGAATTAAAGGATTTCGTTTCAGTAGCTAATTACAGAGAGGCATGTGAATGTTGCTGTATATTTTGCTTTGGCCTTTTGGGTATTGATATATTTCCTTGTTGAACGTGTAGTGTTTTTTATTTTGTTGTTTTTTTTACGAAGGTCAAGATCGATATCCCCTCCAGCATCCTCATTATTGCATCAAGGTTCACATAAAAGTATCACGTTTTGATTTTAGAAAAGAAAGATGGTAATTTGCTTGCAATCCACTTGATAGCTACTGTATCTGCTGCAACCAATACCAACAGACTACTATGTTGTCTTTGCTTAAACTATTTTAGCCATGAAGAACTTAATGGATTTTTAAAATAACAGCTCCTGTATAAAATCGTTATTCCCGTACAAGAGCCATTGGTATTACGTTTTTGCGAAACATGAGAAAATGTTTGCAATTGATTCCCAAAGTCATGGCAGTCAGTGCCGTATGGCATTTGGTAGCACACAGAACGTCATATAGTTGGTTTAAGATGACAACATTTTAAGGGTTGACTGCTAAATGCCCTTGTACATTTGCACAGGCCGTAAAGATGCATTTAATTACAGTAACTGGGAAGATAACATCGGTCTTTATTGATTTGTATTTATTTAGTTCTTTCTCGTTAAAGTGAACACCATAATGAATATCTGGTTTTGTCTGTTACCAATGTCAAGAGGTATTGTTCTGTATGAAGAACCGGCTGGAAGGTTGCTATAGAAACCCGGATCTCGAAAGACGCTTGTTTGATTCTCATTCTACCACACAGTGGCGCACTAAGATACTGTTTTAGAGTAGTCTTTTTCATTTCCAACATGGTAAACACTGGCTACTTACATGATAAAATAATTTGTCATTAATAATAATTATAATTAAAAAAAAATAACGAAAATATATTTTACGTACTCCCCGACGTTCTTATCTTAACAGGCACTTTCAGATAATGAGCATGTTGGTGCGGAGAGGGCGAGCGCAAAAATTAAATCCATGTCTTCTGATCTAAACATAATTGTATATTATGTGCAAATCAAATATACTTTTCATTATTTTAAACAACGTTTTAAAAAGCTGAATTATCGCTGCAGTACAAAAACGCTCGGTTGACTGGAAGAAAAGAAGGGACAGTCAGGATTAAAAGGGCTGTTGATCAATGCTGGCAGCAAAATATACGTACATAAGGATTGTGGTGGACAGTTTTTTAACAGAGATGCGATGAGTGGCTTGTTGGCTTTCTGTCTAGTAGTCACGTCCCGTATGCCAGTTGCCTTTTCAAATACACTCGCACAAAAGCAATGGTGTGTTTCAACTAGAAAAAGCCATAGCATCGTGGCAAGAATCCGTCTAACTCAGTTAATTCCTTGTAATTAACGGTGTGAGTGATGCTTTTAGAGTGACTCTCATGGAAAATACGTGACCACATGAGAAAACACAAGGCAGGTCGTCTCCGCCACATAGAATGACCTTGCTGCCGTTTAACTTAGATTGTGCTGTCCATTGTCAAATATTCCGCCTGTTCAATTTATTAACAATTTATGTTAGGATTTGAGCTCCATCCTCAGCCTTCATTCTCACACATAACCTAAAGCGTCGGTGTCTCTCAGTGTTCCATCCCAGACAACGCTTCTGGCGTTGTGCAAATGAAATGGTTTCCTTATCTTTATGAATTCATTTGGCATGAGCGCTTTGATCACATTTTTTTTTTGTAATAAAGTGCGATAAAGACGGGGATAAAGGGCATATGCATGAAATCCCAGTTTGCATGTTATTTATTTTTAATGTTTTAAAAGCAAGTTGTTGACGACGGATGTATAAAAGTGGAAGACAGCTTGTGGAAAGCAATAATAATTATATTTAAAAATAATAATAATAAAATAACAATACGGTTCACAAACCATGCATAGGCTTCCAAATGTCAGAGTATTCCTCGCTTCTGCGCATTAGGAATACTCTACATAATAGTTTGTTTATTATTTAAGCAAAAGTGCTGAATGAAAAATGTACGTTGTTTTTCACGTTGTCCATTTTCGTTTCGGTTCATACATCAGTTAGCTTCCCTGTGTATCGCTTTTGGGGGGTACAGTTGGTATATTTGAATGCATCTAAATCGGTTTCTTCCATGTAATCTGATTTGCTAATAGAAGGTTGGCTGTTACTGTTTTTGAGTTCAGAGGGCTGCTGCTGCCCGCACGTTACATGTGTGTACTGGAATTGATCCTCATGCTCGGTCTCCCTGTGATAGAAGTAGTTAAAATTTGAGACGATCACTGGCACCGGCAGCGCAATTGTCAGCACACCTGCAATGGCACACAAGGAACCTACAATTTTGCCACCAATTGTAACAGGATACATGTCACCATAACCCACAGTGGTCATGGATACCACCGCCCACCAGAACGCCTCTGGGATGCTGGTAAACACTGAGGATGGGTCGTCTGTTTCTGCGAAATAGACAGCGCTGGAAAACAGAATAACACCAATGAACAGAAAGAATATCAGCAGCCCCAGCTCTCTCATGCTCGCCTGGAGCGTCTTTCCTAGGATCTGGAGCCCCTTAGAGTGTCTGGAGAGCTTGAAAATCCTAAAGACTCTGACCAGACGAATGACTCTTAAGATCGCCAAGGACATGGCTTGTTGTCCGTTTCCCTGGTGCTCAGCCAGCTCGGTGCCCAGGGTGATGAAATAAGGAATGATGGCAACTAGGTCGATCATGTTCATGATGTTTTTAAAGAAAGCCGGCTTGCTCGGGGAGGCACAGAACCTCACCATGAGCTCAAAGGAAAACCAGATAATGCAAAGTGTCTCCACGATGAAGAACGGGTCAGTGAACGGATTGGGCTTAATATGGTGGGTCCCGTTGGTGGCAAAGTGGCTTTCAGTGTGTCTGTTTTCTTCTCTGAACTCTGGCAGTGTCTCCAAACAGAATATGACAATAGATATCAAAATAACCAGCACAGATACGATGGCAATGCCCCGAGCAGGTCCCGAGCTATCTGGATACTCAAAGAGCAGCCAGATCTGGCGTTGGTATTCGTTGTCGGGTAATGGGCGCTCTTCTTCTTTTATAAAACCTTCATCCTCCTTGAAATTCTTAATCACCTCGTCCCCTAACTCGTAAAATTTGATTTCCTCCATAAAAATGTCGACAGGTACATTGACCGGTCGCTTCAGTCTCCCGCCAGACTGGTAATAATAAAGGATTGCATCGAAGCAGGGACGATTCCTGTCGAAGAAGTATTCGTTCCGCAAGGGATCGAAGAAGCGCATTCTTTTCCTAGGATCCCCCAGCAAGGTTTTGGGGAACTGCGCAAGGGTCTTGAGCTGGGTCTCAAAGCGTAAGCCGGAGACGTTGATGACCACCCTCTCGCAGCAATCCTGATCCACTTGCTCCAAATCATAGGCATCGTGGGCTGTCAGTGACACCGTCTCGTCCACTTTCTCACCAGGCACCACTGTCATCCTTTTATTCCCCCCACGGGTAAAGTTTCTCTTAATAATTATTATTCCTCCTTTATCTCGCACTCCCTCTTTCAGACGGTATCCGTTAACCCAGATGCTTGGTACAGATGTATTCAGTCACTTGTAGAATAAAAAGCCATGTCTTTCCTGTCTTCCACCAGCCTGTTGGCAGATGTTTTTGTTATCTTATTTTTTACGTTTTTTTTTTTTATTTTTTATTTTTTTTTCACATTTCTTTGAACGGTTAAACCCGGTTCATCACATCACCTTCCTCACTTTGGTAGACTGGACTCGCGACTGTCACATTCACAGCATTTTAAGTCTCACTGCCCTCCCCAAGCGCTGTGACGTGGATACGCTCTCACTGAAAAAAAAAAATACATAAACCCCTGCCGCTTAATATCATGCTGAGAATAATCAAAACATATCAAGTATAATATCAATTCCACCCTTTAATTATAGTCCTTTATATCGACCTCTGTATTTCCATTGTTTTGGGGGCAATGGGTTAAATTAAAAATTAAACATTTAATTTGTATACACATACTTGGGTATCTGTTTCTCTGGTTCAAGGTTAAAACTGACAGTCTAAAAAAAATCCTTGCAGCGTTCGTTTTATTGCAGATTCTATGTATATGATGAATGGGAATTCATTCATAAGTATGTTTCGTTGCATATGTGTACGCCTTTTTTTCAAATGCCTGTTTATTCTGAACCCCTCATTCCCCCAAACACAGTGCAGGAACAACATTCCTTACCTTTTATTTTAATTCATTTCGTGCATTCCACAATGTGTTTTAATTTCAACGTGTTGCACACTCTCCGTTTCCAATTATTGCGCTAGTCCTCGCACAAGAAACGCAAAAGAAAATTCAGAAATGGGCGACCTTATAATCAGAAAATAAACAGGACAGTTTCCAAGGGAAGCACGGGGGCTTCGCTGATGGCTAAGTCTGCGGTCTGCTTAAACTGCAAACTGTTATATCTAGCCATGAGAATATTTACAATCCACTTATTTTAGAAGCTCTAGCTCTCTTGTGCCAGATTGCTTTTTTTTTTTTTTTTTTTTTTGTATGTACAGATTACTTAAGTGTAAGCTACAGAAAAAATGGACTCGTTACGCAAGAGGATACAAAGTTCTGTAAAGCAGAACTGTTATTATTTAGGGATATACGGGTAGTATTTTAGCTGGAAAGCAGTCAACTCGTTTAATCATGTTTGCTTTACATGTTCTTCAGCACAGCATTGCTTTAGTTCCAACATGTGATAACAGGTTAAAAAAACACCAGTGCAGCCAAACTAAATCTTATGGGAGAATGGATGTTTTACTGCTGCAATAAAACAAATGCATAGCCTACATCCTTGTAGATATAAAATAGGATATGTTTAAGTTTTGGGTTGTCACGGTCTAAATGTTATCTTTTCTCTTGACTTGCAGGTTCTGTAACACAATTGAGCACAATCAGCAAGTTGTTTCATTAATAATTAGGTTCCCTTAAAATATTGTATATGACTGATTTACTGACTTCTGACTGCGTCTGTGCACAACGTTTTCTAAAAGTTCTGAACACAATGACCAGTTCTGAACATCTTAATACTGGACATGTTACTGTTATATGTACATATTGAAAAACACACCCACACACGCGAACACACACACACAGTGAATATAATATAAACAAGCCTAGACAATACCCTTTTGACCTTTGTGATTGACTACCTCTACCATTGCAGCGCACTGTATTATTATTATTATTATTATTATTATTATTATTATTATTATTATTATTATTATTATTATTATTATTATTATTATTATACATGGTGAACGATAATGTCCCTTTAAACTTTGGGGTTTTACACTACTTACTATACACTGTGGTCTTGTGACCCGTGTATAAGATTGCCAGTATATAATAAGGTTGTGCTAACCTATGCGTCACCACGCAAATGTGTTGGTTAAATACTATACTTCAGATGGCAGGCAAAAAGCACTGTCTATATAATTTAAGCGCGGTACAAAACAATGCCTGATTCATGCTGTGCTGCTGGGTGCACCAACAGAAGAAGAGGACAGAATATGGATTATCCTCCTACAGGATTCCTGCTGATCCCGACAGGAGGGCAGTATTACTTAATAATGTTATGTATTACTCAATGCCAGTATGTTTTATGTTTTTTGCTTTTATTGCTGTAAAAGCACCTGAGGTGCACAGTAAGGGTCACATATACCAATAATTTGACATTGCTCGTTGTATCTTATTAACTCCTTATTTTGGAGGTGACAAGTGTGTTCGTTATTAGTGTGTTGTGGAATCAATGTAATTTGTATTTGCCGCCATTGATGTTTATCCCGCCAGTATGGCACTGGGGTCACGTGACTGCAACCCCTCAATAGTACTGAGTATGTCGTTGTCAGAATGTTGAACAGCATCATCAGGTCTTGCGCATGTCCTTGGAATTGTCGTTTTAAAATGTACATTTCATCATTTTCTGACCAGGAGTAACCTTGAGGCAAACACATCTCAATTCCAAAGAGGTCATGGTAAAAGGAACCCTACTTAACAGCTTTATTTTTAAATTTTTTTTATCAGTTATGTTCTCCATTTTGGTTCCATAGTTCCACATTTCCAAAACTTAACACACAGATGAAATAAAAAATATTTGACCTTTGTAAAGTTGGCCTTGAAATGCAGCTGCAAGTAGTTATGCATAGAAGTACTGTATTTGGTTGTTAGTTTAAAGTTGATTTTGACATTATTATGTTTTTTTGTGTTGCAACGAAAAATAACACCATGAACTGTCGCCGTCAACCGTTGCTGTTTCTGTTAACGCTAATTATATGACGTCACATGGACAGAAAGTGTTTTTTTAGGGGGCAGTGGGTGGGCGGGAAAATATAAAAACTATAAATACCATTTGGGCTGTTTAAGCTTTATGATCAATTAAAAGCTGACAATACTAGGGTTGGCCTGGTGCCTGATCTGAGCTTGCCAGTTTTCTGAGCTGAGCTCCATTTCAGAGCCAGGGGCCATATTCTTGAAAGTCTTCTTAGGACACAACTTTAGAAAGTTCATAAGAAAATAGTTAAGATCTTCCTAAGATTATTCTTAAGTTTAATTCTTTCATTTTTCTTACAATCTTCCTAAATTTCTTCTTAAGAACTTCTTAAATATTGTCTTGAGAAAACTCAAGTAAAATCCTGAGTAATATAGGCCTAAGGCAAACTGAATTTATGTATGTAATATATGTATGTATTTATTCATTTATACCCGTATACGTATTACAGCGTATTACTAAAATAAATAAATAAACTACACAAATCAATCTTCGTTTGCATAAACATTAACGTGAACGCAGGATTCTGTTAGTTTCATCGGAGCAATTTATTATGTATTTCTTCTGTATAATTCCCAAGAGCTGCTTATTTTAAGACAAGGGTTTAGTTTAAGTTAAGACAATTTTTAAGAAAATAATTGAGATTTTTTTAAAAGTTTTCTCTTAAGAAAAAAGATAAGAAAAAAGTTAAGAAAATTCCTAAGGATTTTCTTGGAGAATAGCAGT
This sequence comes from Acipenser ruthenus, assembly GCF_902713425.1. Lineage (NCBI taxonomy): Eukaryota > Metazoa > Chordata > Actinopteri > Acipenseriformes > Acipenseridae > Acipenser > Acipenser ruthenus. The sequence continues at coordinate 63,761,405 of NC_081195.1, read as the reverse complement.
TCTTAACTTTTTTCTTAAGTCCAAAGTTAAGAAAAAGGTTGGATTTAAGAATTATTTTTTTCTTAAGAACGTTTCAGGAATACAGCCCCTTGTTATCCACTGAACTTTCCTCCAAACCCATTCCCCAAATCCCCCAAATCAGGTTATACCTGAATATTTTAGAAGTATTTTGTTACTGAATTAACTGGTATCTTGTCCAATTGTAAATCCCATCTAGTGACAGGTTTCTTCCAGTAAGGAAAAGCAAGTGGGTACAGTATGATTGTTTACATCCCTGTTTCTGTCCTGCTGTACTGATGTTTCTTTTTTAAGTGGCATACAGTGCCAGTTTCACACATCGGAATTTACAATACTATAGGCACAATCCCAGTTAAGCCATTGACTCATTTTATGACTTGAGGCAAGTCACGTGACCTACTTGTCTCACTGTAAAACAATTTCTGGAGCATCTACACAAAAACCTTATCCTTACCTTAAATCACAAATTTACCCCAAAGCTTTAGCCACTATTGGATTATAAAATTGCTCCTCAATTTTCCTGCAGGATGAAATATTATTCTCTATAGAAGAGACGCTATTAAAAGCGGATGGTCCTGGAGCATTTAGTACCTGATGAATCCACTTAAGCATCCACTAGTGTTCACTCCTTTTGATTACAGGTTTGGTTTCACAAAATAATAGGTTTTACACATCGGTTTTTATGCCCAAAGTCAAGTGCTTTTAAACAGGTTTGTTGAAAAAGGTAAAGTAAGAAAACAGGAAAGGGGTACTTTATTTTACATTTTTTTATTTGTATTTTTCAGAGACAAAATCATAACATGAAATAAAATGCATTATATACTAGATTCTACCAAATAACAAATAGTCCCTTAGTGTCAATGTAAACATACATACACATTTTTTACCAGATTAAATATTAAATACTAAAAACATTCTTAAAATCCTTATATGTGCATGTAATGTATGAAATGTAAAATTAAGAAAAAAAAGCTGCTCTTTTTTTATTTGGAAATTAAATTGGCCAGTAATAAACATACATTGTTTTTATCACTTGTTTAATTTCCTCAAGTCATTTCTTGGTCCACATACAGTAGTAATAGTGAGTCTGTATGTATACACCCTTTGCCAGTGATGCTATCCTAATAGGTTTTGCTATTATTTATTTCTTAGCCGACACCCTTATCCAGGGCGACTTACATTGTTACAAGATAACACATTATTTTTACATACAATTACGCATTTATACAGTTGGGTTTTTATTGGAGCAATCTAGGTAAAGTACCTTGCTCAAGGGTACAGCAGCAGTATCCCCCACCTGGGATTGAACCCACGACCCTCCGGTCAAAAGTCCAGAGTCCACACTGTGGCTATATAGGTAACGACTGGGTTTAAGATCCACCTCTGGTTTACCTTGTGAAACTTGAGATGGTTTGATACTTTGTGTAAACTGGTTTCTGTTTAATTAGTCTTGATTTATCTAAATCAAATGAACCAGTTTGGCATAAGTGTTTAACTGTAGTGTTAGGTCTTTGTCGGAATCCTGGCAGCACTGTTAATAGTGCTGAGGTGTGTCAGCACCACAAACAAGCTGTTAATGTCTGAATGAACTGCTCTGTCTGGTAAAGCTATTGACTGCTTACGCAGGTAAAGGGAGGAGCAGTGTTGTCTTCTTTAGAGATAAAAAAGGGGGCTACTGCTGGCAAGCCTCAGTTACATTATTAAGCTTGTGGTTGAATCTGGCTCAGCTGAAAAGTGCAATGAGTTGATGGGCTCACTTCAGAAAATCATCATTGGGCACCACACTTGAGGAGGGACCAGGAGCCTGGGGGGGTGTTCAGATGGGGACTGAGGTGTGCTCGCATTGCTATGAGAAGCACATGTTGCCCCTCACCTTTCACCAAAATAAAACTAGATAACAGGCAGATAAATGTTATGAGAATTCTAATTGCACGCTGTGAAGGAATCTAGAATAGGAGACTGGAGGCTAACTAACTGTGAGCTGTCATCACAGCATTGCCAGTTGGAAAGGAGCTGCAGTTGCTTGTGCCTCAGTTAAGGCAGTGCATTTCTACACTGTGATTGCACCTTGTGTGACAGCAGTTAAATCTTTGGGCCAGTTTCCATGCAGGGCTATTTACACGTGAAGTGGTGATGCGCGTGCATGTTTGGGAGAATTACTCGTGTGAATCAGGTTTGGTGACGGCCAAAGAGAGAGATAGGGTAAATCTGATTTACTCGAGTAAATGATGATAAACACGGGAAAACCACGCCCATTTTCACATGGAAACCTGCATTTCACTCGAAAATGTAAATTAGCATGTTTGTTCTTATGTAACACAGCTCTAAATATTGCAAGGGAACAGGTCAGTTGTTCCAAGATGGCAGAAAGTGGGCAGTTTTATGGTTAGCAGTGGTGTATTTCACTTTAATGATAATGCAGGCAGCTTTTTTATTGTTGTTTTTTGCTGTGTGTCTGTCCTGTCATGTTGTATATCTCAAGTGGGTTTACAGTTCTGTATAAAACCACTTATACCATGAACTGCGGTGTACACCTGCTATACTATTAAAGCAGCTATTTGAGAATAACCTTGCTGTAAAAACTATGCTAAAGTTAAACACGAAGAACAAGTGAGCTGTTTAAATGTCTGTAACTGAATTAATTCCTGTGGTTTTTTTGATCAAAGCTAGCGTGTGAAGAGAACACGTGTCCACCCTCCACGTTAATAAATATAGTTGGTGAACTGGATGTCATGATGAGCCAGCTCAATCGCCCAAAACAGCGCAAAAAATATATATATATACCAACAAGTTGTTGATGCCCTCTTAGAACTGACCAAATAAAATCACAAATTGATTGTGTTTTATTTGTTGGCATCATTAATATTTAACATAACGGTAAATCCAACTTAAAAGAAAGGAGAGAATCTCTGACAGCACGAGCCTCCTCAGATCGCTGGTGTCCAATTGAAACTGAGGTAACCTTCCCTGTCTCTGACAGGCAGCCACTAATTCCAGAACACCTCATTTTGTTGTTGACAAGAGTTTGTGCAGGATACAGCAAGCAGTGGCAATTTTGGGAACGAACTCATGTTGCACTTCAGTCCATTTCATCAGTATCTGCCACCTCCCTTTCAAGTGCCCACTACCCGAATTTGCCCAAGCGTGGTGTTGAATGCTTCCTCAGCAGCTGTCAGCCGTCTGGACGGGTAGGGTTTTATAAGCAAGGGAAGTAGTATACGTATTTATGCTGTATTGCCTGAATGAAAGGGATATATATATATATGACGTCTCCACCTAATTTCAGCCATGGTGATCTGCAATATCTGTTGGTCAGTTTCATTTTATACCTCTGAGTTCATTTTTAATGAATGAGTCGTAAGATAAATTAGTTAAAATAGTATTCACTACTAACGACATGACACCCCACTAATGACATTTGAAAAACAATTTGGGCAAGAGCAGTAAAACATATTATTAAACAACCAGGCACAAGGTATTTAGAAATCACAGCTTAGATTCTCTCATGTACCAGTTCTCTGTGTGCGCATGTAAACAACACTTTCACGAGCCATCTGCAAAAACAGCACGAGAACTTAGCACAGCTAATTTACATATCAACCCCCACCTTTCCCCTTCATTTGCATGACATCGGGTGAAAAACCGTGTTTCTCAAGTAAAATAAACAGAGCGAATGGAAACCCTAAAAAGCATTTTGCACAAGACATTTTTCTCAAGCAAATGTCTTGAGCTAAAAAAAAAAACACTCATGGAAACTCCACCTTTGTAAATTGTCAGCTGTCGTGGGGTTTCAGCACAGAATGAGTTGGCTCTGCAGGTAGGGAGGGGGATGCTTTTATTATTGTATATTTGCACTTGAAAATTCAGTAGGGTTTAAAACATTTGCCTAATTTTATAACAATAATTTACTAGTAATGTGTATACACAAGGTAAAAAACACCATTGTCTATTGTAATAATTGTAACAGCTGTTTATATTTGCAGATCATTCAAATTGACAAACTGTCATTTTTGATATCAACTGTTTTTTTGTTGTTTTTTTCCCTCTCACAGACAAGGCAAGCTGAGATGCGTCAGCTTATTCCAGTGGGATCTAATTTTACAGCTGGGTGAGCTGAGACACAGAAAGATTATGTGACTTGCCGTAAGCAGTCACCAAGTGAGCAAGTGGCTTAAAAAAGATTTGAAGGATCTCCACACTCATGATCCTTCCCTCTAACCACTAGGCTAAACTGGCTCAACCAATTCACTTGCAGTCAAATGGCACAAGCACTGAATACATAAAGGTCCTTCAGGTTAGGTAGGTTTGACGACTGCCTATTTTTATTTTTTATTTTCCTAAACAAAAAACAAAACAATATATGTAAAAAAACAGCAACTCCCAAGGTTGTTATATTTCAATGTCTTGCTAGCAGTCCACCAATGTCAGATGGCAGTGTATTGACAAAATGGTGTCCCCAAATTCCCTGCTGACAAAGTTTTGACATTCACAAATCATACACAGCAAGACCAAAGGCCAGATTGCAATAAATGATTTGGCCTTTGTTGTTTCTATAGGAACAAACAACAACAAAGCATTGCTCCCTAAAAGGCTGTGACCATAGCAGACCACAAAGTACGCCAGTAAGCGTTTTTTAAGTCACCACTTTCTCACCAGGTGGCAAATGATTTATTTAGTTTTGGTCTGTCAAAGCTGATACTAGGGCACCTGTTTCAGAGTCTCTAAGAGGCCTGGGTCTATGCTTTTTTCAACTTCCTTGGCTTATAACTACTGTAAATGAGGGTAAACGTGACCACCGTTGTACTATCATTGTCCCCTGCCGGGAATGTATATTATAGCACTCTTAATAACTTCAGTGTGCTGAGCAAGTTTCATCACAATTGGATTAGTGATTCTCTTACTTTTAAATGTAATTTTCAGACGTATGGTATGTATCCCTGGGGATCGGGAGTCGATGGGGCTGAGTTTGAAAACACTGGCCTATTGACTTGACAAGTATGTCTGTCCCTTTAGCGACATCCCATCAGCAAAGATATTTTCAAGGTAAACAGAATATTCACATTCACAGATACTATTTTAAAAAGCCTTTTGTTTTCTGTTGTTCCCTCTGTGACCCAAAAAAAGGTTTGTAAAAACAGAAGGTTTAAATTGAGTTTATTTTACATTTAGTTAAACTTATTTGTTACAGAAGGGATTTGTGAAAAATGTGCTTAAATATAGTTTTTTCTCTAAGCATCCCTTCAGACACAGTGGAAAGAAAGCCCCACACTACAGATAAGTCCCTTGTACTGTGAGTGAGCTCTATCCCTGATCAGAGACAGATAAGTCCCTTGTACTGTGAGTGAGCTCTATCCCTGATCAGAGACAGATAAGTCCCTTGTACTGTGAGTGAGCTCTGTCCCTGATCAGAGACAGATAAGTCCCTTGTACTGTGAGTGAGCTCTGTCTCTGATCAGAGACATGCATATCACGGCAGTCATACTATGGGAGGATGTCATTGTTCAACTACAATAATTGCTCAATTATGATGTAACATTTTCCTAACACCATAGCTGCAGTTATGCCAAACAGTAGAATGCTGCCCCATTGTAAAACAGCTACAGACAGCCAGACCATTGAGTATCCCTTCATCTAAATATAACTGGGAGATGCATTTCCCTTAGTGTTGTCACCATATCAACATGAGCTCATTGGATACACAAAACTGATGCCCTTCAATGCCCCCCATCCTCTATCGGGGGTGTTAAGACATTATTTGTAACTGTACATTATAATAAATACATCTTTATAAGGTACACCTTGTAACCAAGCTTCAGTCAACCATATACCTTAGTGTATTGCATGCTTCTTAAGTGTTCAGTACTTATCCAAAAACAGTATTACATGGTTTTAAAATGCTATATTAACCAAGATGGGATGAGTGACCTAAATGACACACATTGCATTTAGAAGAAGGGATGTCTTTGTGTAACATACAGTAAGTCTAGTGTTAGGTTTCCACTTTAACAAAGCATATCGCCTATAAATAATTTGAACGGCCAATGAAAGTGCTGAGATTTCAAAGACAGTTTGCAAGTTGCAGAGAGAGTATCAACAGGGGGAAACACTTTTTTAGTGTGATTAGTGTGAATGTTAGACAGCAATGTCAGCATCAATAAACTGGAATTCCACTCCAGAAAACATTAGTGCATTAATCTGTGTTGAGGTAAAGTGTCGACAGTGCAGCGACAGGTGCATGCCTCCAACCAAGTCATGTCCTCTTAATATAGAGTGCCTGTGTAACAGCTTTGTATCATTACATTCTTACTACTGACAAATAATTTTAGCACTCCTAAAGTAGTAGATGAACAGCGAATACAAAGACATCCATTACTACAATACTAATTCATATCTGCGTTCCCTTATATATGTTTACACTAGTACATTTGCATGCTATTTTGGCTGTTTTCCTATGGTTACACCATGCATTTACCATAGTTTACTATGGTTTGGCATGTTTTTTATGTTTTATAATGCTTGCCTGTGCTTTACCATGCTTTCACTAGGCTTTATTACATTTTGTCATGCTTATACTATGGTAAGTACATGTTTTATCTTCAGTGGTTGTATTTTTTCTTTCTTTTTGAATATATATATATATATATATATATATATATATATATATATATATATATATATATACTGTATATATATATATATATATATATATAGTACTGTGCAAAAGTTTTAGGCAGGTGTGAAAAAATGCTGTAAAGTAAGAATGCTTTCAAAAATAGACATGTTAATAGATTATATTTATCAATTAACTAAATGTAAAGTGAGTGAACAGAAGAAAAATCTAAATCAAATCCATATTTGGTGTGACCACCCTTTGCCTTCAAAACAGCATCAATTCTTCTAGGTACACTTGCACAAAGTCAGGGATTTTGTAGGCATATAGTCAGGTGTATGATTAAACAATTATACCAAACAGGTGCTAATGATCATCAATTCAATATGTAGGTTGAAACACAATCATTAACTGAAACAGAAACAGCTGTGTAGGAGGAATAAAACTGGGTGAGGAACAGACAAACTCAGCTAACAAGGTGAGGTTGCTGAAGACAGTTTACTGTCAAAAGTCATACACCATGGCAAGACTGAGCACAGCAATAAGACACATACTGCATCAGCTAGGTCTCTTCCAGGCAGAAATTTCAAGGCAGACAGGGGTTTCCAGATGTGCTGTCCAAGCTCTTTTGAAGAAGCACAAAGAAACGGGCAACGTTGAGGACCGTAGACGCAGTGGTCGGCCAAGGAAACTTACTGCAGCAGATGAAAGACACATCATGCTTACTTCCCTTTGCAATCGGAAGATGTCCAGCAGTGCCATCAGCTCAGAATTGGCAGAAAACAGTGGGACCCTGGTACACCCATCTACTGTCCGGAGAAGTCTGGTCAGAAGTGGCCTTCATGGAAGACTTGCGGCCAAAAAGCCATACCTCCGACGTGGAAACAAGGCCAAGCGACTCAACTATGCACGAAAACACAGGAACTGGGGTGCAGAAAAATGGCAGCAGGTGCTCTGGACTGATGAGTCAAAATTTGAAATATTTGGCTGTAGCAGAAGGCAGTTTGTTCACCGAAGGGCTGGAGAGCGGTACACGAATGAGTGTTTGCAGGCAACAGTGAAGCATGGTGGAGGTTCCTTGCAAGTTTGGGGCTGCATTTTTCTGCAAATGGAGTTGGGGATTTGGTCAGAATTAATGGTCTCCTCAATGCTGAGAAGTACAGGCAGATACTTATCCATCATGCAATACCATCAGGGAGGCATCTGATTGGCCCCAAATCTATTCTGCAGCATGACAACGACCCCGAACATACAGCGAAAGTCATTAAGAACTATCTTCAGCGTAAAGAAGAACAAGGAGTCCTGGAAGTGATGGTATGGCCCCCACAGAGCCCCGTTCCCAACATCATCAAGTCTGTCTGGGATTACATGAAGAGAGAGAAGCAACTGAGGCTGCCTAAATCCACAGAAGAACTGTGGTTAGTTCTCCAAGATGCTTGGGCCAACCTACCTGCCGAGTTCCTTCAAAACTGTGTGCAAGTGTACCTAGAAGAATTGATGCTGTTTTGAAGGCAAAGGGTGGTCACACCAAATATTGATTTGATGTAGATTCTTCTTCTGTTCACTCACTTTGCATTTTATTAATTGATAAATATAAACTATTAACATGTCTATTTTTGAAAGCATTCTTATTTTACAGCATTTTTTCACACCTGCCTAAAACTTTTGCACAGTACTGTATATATAGTACTGTATAATATATATATATATACAGACGTGCTCAAATTTGTTGGTACCCCTCCACAAAAAACGAAGAATGCACAATTTTCTCTGAAATAACTTGAAACTGACAAAAGTAATTGGCATCCACCATTGTTTATTCCATATTTAATAGAAATCAGACTTTGCTTTTGATTTTTCATTCAACATAATATTGTAAATAATAAAACAAATGAAAATGGCATGGACAAAAATGATGGGACCGCTAACCTAATATTTTGTTGCACAACCTTTAGAGGCAATCACTGCAATCAAACGTTTTCTGTAGCTCTCAATGAGACTTCTGCACCTGTTAACAGGTAGTTTGGCCCACTCTTCCTGAGCAAACTGCTCCAGCTGTCTCAGGTTTGATGGGTGCCTTCTCCAGACTGCAAGTTTCAGCTCTTTCCATAGATGTTCGATAGGATTCAGATCAGGACTCATAGAAGGCCACTTCAGAATAGTCCAATGTTTTGTTCTTATCCATTCTTGGGTGCTTTTAGCTGTGTGTTTTGGGTCATTATCCTGTTGGAGGACCCATGACCTGCGACTGAGACAGAGCTTTCTGACACTGGGCAGTATGTTTCGCTCCAGAATGCCTTGATAGTCTTGAGATTTCATTGTGCCCTGCACAGATTCAAGGCACCCTGTGCCAGGCGCAGCAAATCAGCCCCAAAACATAACCGAGCCTCCTCCATGTTTCACTGTAGGTATGGTGTTCTTTTCTTTGAAATTTTTCGTCTGTGAACATAGAGCTGATGTGACTTGCCAAAAAGCTCCAGTTTTGACTCATCTGTCCAAAGGACATTCTCCCAGAAGGATTGTGGCTTGTCAATATGCATTTTAGCAAATTCCAGTCTGGCTTTTTTATGTTTTTCTTTCAAAAGTGGAGTCCTCCTGGGTCTTCTTCCATGGAGCCCACTTTCGCTCAAAAAACGACGGATGGTGCGATCAGAAACTGACGTACCTTCACCTTGGAGTTCAGCTTGTATCTCTTTGGCAGTTATCCTTGGTTCTTTTTCTACCATTCGCACTATCCTTCTGTTCAATCTGGGGTCGATTTTCCTCTTGTGGCCGCGCCCAGGGAGGTTGGCTACAGTTCCAGGGACCTTAAACTTCTTAATAATATTTGCAACTGTTGTCACAGGAACATCAAGCTGCTTGGAGATGGTCTTGTAGCCTTTACCTTTACCATGCTTGTCTATTATTTTCTTTCTGATCTCCTCAGACAACTCTCTCCTTTGCTTTCTCTGGTCCATGTTCAGTGTGGTGCACACAATGATACCAAACAGCACAGTGACTACTTTTCTCCATTTAAATAGGCTGAATGACTGATTACAAGATTGGAGACATGTGTGATACTAATTAAAGAAACTAATTAGTTTGAAATATCACTATAATCCAATTATTTATTATCTTTTCTAAGGGGTACCAACAAATGTGTCCAGGCCATTTTAGAATATCTTTGTTGAATAAGCAATAATTCATCTCTTTTCACAGCTTCTTTGCTTTATTCTATGACATACCAAAGGCATGCAAGTATACATGATAAAACAGCTTTTAATTTCATCACTTTTCAGGAGGAATGAAGCATTATTTCAATGAGCTGTAAGGGTACCAACAAATTTGAGCACGTCTGTATATATATACACATATATATATATATATATATATATATATACTATATGAGCTTCAAACAACTCAGTTACAAAGGCATCCAAGGGGGAAGACAGGCAGCAAGGAACATTTGCAAACAAGCATACAGCAAACACACAGTTTCCCAATCCACGTCATACTGTATCCACCACTTCAAGTGCAATCACAAGACATGTTCAAATGATCAAATAACATTAAAATGACATTGTGGATTTGTGTTCTATAGGTAATTTATTCCAGTCTGAGAAGGCAACAAAAGCAAATGATTTAATTCCAATATTACTTCTCACTGCTGGGATTTTAAAATATTTAGTATCACTAACATTTCTTAAGGAAAAATAAATTGTGATAAGGACATTTAAAATAGAACAAATGGCACTATGAATATTCTCCCACAAGAAAAATAGAAAGCTAAAATGCTGTAATTAATTGTATCATAATGTTTGATAACAGTGCTGTGCTTGTTTCAGTGCCATGCTCCCTGCATAGTCATTAAAAAATCCATGGTCATTTAAAATGGTACATAAATATAGATTCAATTTGTCAGGAAGGCGAAAGTAATGATTTTGTCCGTCATGTGATCACTGGAAAAATAATAAAACCGTTATTGATAATTCAATAAATTACAATAACGAAAGCAGCTGGATGGTTTGAAAGCTTGACATTATCCTCAACATAAAAATCTTTCATTACAAATGTGGTGCAAAAAGTTGAATGAAGTGATCCTTTGTGGAAGTGGGGTCTATTTGAAAGGTTGCTGTCGCATTTCTCTTGGATCAGAAAGCACAGACAAACAACAAGGCCTTCTCCAACAAGCTCAAAGCAAGGTCCACGAAATGGCCACAGTAACATGTGCTGGTTCACTTGATTGGTCTTCTGATACCGGCTCCTCTTGCTATGTATTCAGAATATGATTTCCTCCTAAACACACATTCACGTTCTTGTTTGCAATATCATGGATACTCTGCAGCAGCAGTTGTGATGCATAGTTCACCCCCCCAGTCTCTGTACATCGCTTTGGATAAAAGCGTCTGCTAAATGACTAATTCATAATAATAATATCAGCATTCAGATTACTTGGGGCGGTGTGCTCAATATTATTTTGGATAAAAAATGGCAACTAAGCAGATTGAATTGGTGTTAAAAAGAAATAATGAAAAAGGAGCAGCTCAGGTAATCATGTCATGAATCAGTGGCAAGTGACTTCATGACAATAATAAGCACACAGATAGGCGTGTATTAGGGGAAGGCTCTGTACCAACAATCTTCTATATCTGTATGTGTGTCATAGGGTTACCTCATTTTAAGATTGCTGTCTTGTGCATTCATTTTATGTAAGACCCATGACGAAGAAGAAACAGAGCTCCTAAAAACAATAAGAGGTAGAAATGCAACATGCATAAAGAAATTGTAAGACATGTTGCTACAAAAGAACAGTGTATGTAAAGAAAAGTTTTCAAACCAGGACGCCTTTATCCAAGGCGACTTACAGAGACTAGGGTGTGTAAACTATGCATCAGCTGCAGAGTCACTTACAACTACGTCTCACCCGAAAGATGAAGCACAAGGAGGTTAAGTGACTTGCTCAGGATCACACAATGAGTCAGTGGCTGAGATGGGATTTGAACCGGGGACCTCCTGGTTACAAGGCATTTTCTTTAACCACTGGACCACACAGCCTCCTAGTGAAGTCACCAGATGAATAATCAAGGTAATTCCCACTGACATGTATGTTTCCAGTATGGCAGGACATTTTTTATTGCATATTTGCTCTCTAGATGACACTTAACCACTAAGTTGCCACTGGTTAAAAAAAAAATGTTAATGACTCTTAACGTGAATAGTCAAAGTTCAAGTAAAGATCAGTTTTGAGGTTTTGTGAATACACACTTTTTATGCCACGAAAGTGACACTTCGGAGGAAAGCCAAGTATACTGTTCTTGATAGCTCTCCAAGGACGCCACCTCTATTGGGAGACTTGACCTTCAATTCATTTGGGAGATTTGTCCATTGACTTGTATACCTTTCCCTCATATAGCTAATAACTTCATGAACCTTTTCTGACCCCCAATTCCAGCTCAGTTATATTCTTTTTCTTGGAATATTTTCTTGATTCATATTATATGATAGAAAATGTGTGTTTATTCCAGCAAATGTTCTTATGTCATTGTTCTTTTCTTAATGTACAGTTTTACTATATTCTAACATATCCTTGTCAGAATGTGGTGCCCGAAAGGTAAATAGAATATTATGAATGACAGGAGAAAAAAGAGCGACATGGTGTTTTGACACAGCATAAGACACAGGTTCTGATATTTGTGACTAATGTGTGGAGCGATGCCTATTCTGTTTAACACAGCTTCACCTTCTTGGTATTACTCACCAGGATGAGATGACTGAAGCAGAAGTGATTCTAAACAGTAAGAAGCATACATTTGGCAGAGTAACTGTGATAGTTTAGATCCATACCAAGTTTCTTTATAAATTGGTTTATAAACCTCACAGACTGTCTTAACAAGTCAAGTTCCGTAGACAATAGACTGGACGTTATCCTTCGGTAGATCCCTCTAACAACTAACAAGACTTTAGAATCTTGACACTCACTTTAAATGGCAACTAATATAACTTAAAACACATTTAAAAACTATTTAAGATACCTGTGATATTTCATAGGCATACCAAATTGCTCTTATATTGGTATATAAGCCTCACTGTAGCTAGATATGCTGCCTGAGGTCAATAATGCCATGAATCAGCTTTATTACAGCTATATATCGTCATGGATTAAGAAACAAAAAAGATGGAAACAGCTGTTTTATAAATAGATTTTTTTTAAAAACATTGGAAGTAGTTGTTTACAGTGTTTAGAGGTGGCAGTTATTTGTATTGATACGTAACACACTTCAAGCAGAACCTTGATCCTGCCAGTGATACAGAGCTTGAATGACAGAACAGTGTCCAGAGCACCCCAGACACAAGGTAACTTTACTACTGCATTTCATACAGGTACATTAATACCCTTTAATGAACCCGGAGTTGGCTATATGATCAACGAAGTCCAAGTGTTCAAGAGGTACAGTACATAAGAACCAGTACCAAAGCAAAATATTTTTTGGTTTATTTGTATATGTTAAAACATGGTGTGTCAGGTGTCTCATCTCGTGAAATTTGAAAGAGATTCTGAACTATGAATTTCCAACTATTCCATACGCTCTATGAACAGGACGTCATGTATACAGTACGCAGACTGTACTGTACTGGAATTTTGACAACTCCTTAATAGTGATTGGAGGATTTCTCCAATGTGATTTATAATTAAACAATAACGGCATGTTACAAGGTAATAATGGAACTCCCTAGACTAGAGCATTATTTGAACACACCACAGCAATGTCAACATCACTATTAAACAACTACTTTTTATTACCTCTTGTTTATTTACCTCTGTCTGAAATAATCATTCTAGTCCATTCTAGTCCACTGAAAGATAAAGAGTTAACTGTGTCTGTGTGAAGCATTTCATCAGTAAGTCATTTAGAACATATGTCGTCTCTCAGCCATTCTTTATTTGCCATTCCGGTATTGAGTAAATAACAGAACGGCTGGCCTCTTTAGAAATCAATGGGAGAGCCGTGTCTGGTTGCTGTATAATATGTAATATAACACTGAAATCACAAAAAACTTGAAATGAGGGAAGAATATAGTGAGTTTTGCCATGCTCTGGTTTTCTGAGTTCAGAGATAACCCTCTATTTCTCATCATTAAATGCAGAGTTTGCACATCCTTGTGCTGTCATGTTTCAGGAGGTGTGGGGAAACATACATCTGCTCTAGGTAACAGTAGAGGAATATGTCATGAATTTTTGTGGCTGTCATACCTGTCAGAGATGACTACAAGAGGCTTTCTTGCTGTTTTGACAGCTGTTGAAAGTCAACCACATTCAAAGTGACAGCAGAACTTTAATAAAGAGGTGCAATGACAATGCTGCAACATTGTCTCAACCATGTCAAAAGCTGGTGGCATCATTATTGATAGCTTTGATACACAGTAAAGAAATGTATTTGTAAGCCATGCTTCCTTGGTCATTTCACCTGGAGAGTGAAATTGTCCGCACCCCTTCATGCGTTGTTTCCTGTCGATAACCAGCTGATTCTCCTGTTCACTGACATGTTTTCAACCAGTAACATGCTTTAAAATAACTTAAGAAAGTGAAGCAGCAACAAAATTCCTGAGAGCAGGGCATGGAAACTGAGAACTTTCTTTAACATAGTGTACAACAGGTAAGATTTGTGGATTACATGGAAGACATTGAGAAAGATATGGAAGACATTGAGAAAGATATGGAAGACATTGAGAAAGATATGGAAGACATTGAGAAAGATATGGAAGACATTGAGAAAGACTTCAAGTTGAAATTTGTGTCATGTCAATTTATATGTTTCTTTTAATATGTATAATTAATATCTGTCACTGTTTAGATCAATAGATGTCTTCATAATTAACGCATTATTTAGTATTTTCCTAAATTGCTTAACAAGTCACAAATCAGACAACAGACGGATGCATGGATATACGTATATGCGTGCCATGTGGGGAATAATAATGCAAATTAGCTGTAAAATGATGACAACATTATAAACAGTCTGTTGTACATTTGGATTTTAATCTGTAACTGATATGCTTTTGTCAAAGAACACCTAAATCTAGCCTCCAGTTCAAACTGTGTCAATGGTAACCTGTTTTCCAATCTTTGTCTACCAAACAAATAGGACCAAGTAACTATTGAACCAATGAGTCAATTCATGTGTTACGCTCCATTCTGCTGTTAAAGTCATTTTAACCACTTCTTACATTAATCTTCATATACTGTATGACCTGCCCTATTTTTCCATTGAATCAATTGTTTGCGTATCCAATTTGCTTCAATCTATCGATCTATACATCCATTCATCCACCTGTGCAGTATTTCATTTCCCAATATGACAGGTATGCATCTCTGCCTGCCACCCTCTGTTACCACCTTGATATGACCATTAACCACAACAGCATGCAACAGGACTTCAGATGCTGACAGGGTCATTCATCTTTGAAATTACATAGTTTAGTAATTCTGCCATTCCCTGGCTGTTATCTGGCCAAACATGCTTACATGTCCTTCATTAAAGAACGGTGCAATGACCCTTGAACATGACGTTTTATGTCTTGCTATAGATTTTATGTGTGTGTGTGTGTGTGTGTGTGTGTGTGTGTGTGAGGGTAGGGGACTTAACCTTGTGTGTGTTTTTTTACAAAATGCTAGCGTAGTATAATTTATTTGAGTATGTTAAAGGACCTTCTCTTTTACAATGTCATCTCAGAGGACAAATTACAAACATACATGCAGTAAAACCATTCCATTCATAGGTGCATTACAACTACAAGGGTCTGTTTATCAAGTCAAATGTAATCAGAAATGAAAGGGTAACTGAAAAACATGCTATTGCAATTTACATATTTAGTGTTTAGTACTATATAGGTAAAGGGTCATGGCAGGTAGATCCACCACTGTTTTATATCATCGAATTAAAAATAACAATAGTCATGCCAGCAGTCCACATAAGCTGTGTACCTGCCGTTTTTACGCTTTTAAAAAAATCAGAAATACACGCTAAATTTAAATTCCATGCTTAAAAGTATGCATAACAATTTTGGTGCACAGCTTGTCTGCCTCCCCTCCCGCCTCCCCTAAAACTTCTACTAACAACTACATCTCCCAGAATACAATGTTACTAGGAAACTAGGAAACTGTACATAAGAAAAACCAACCCAACAAACATTATCCAGTCTCTGGCTAGCCCTTTGCAGCCAATCACAGTAAGAACAAGAACAATTCGAAGCAACACATGTTGAAGCATAAAACAGCCCAGTCCAGCTACAAATCCAACTGGAACCACCAGAGGCAACCTTATGAATGCATTTCCTTATATTATTTATCTGTGTGGCTTTATATTGAAGTTTAACGTTCACTGAGTTTAAGAATTTAATGTTAAAATATAAGTAATGTAATTAATTTGCAGAGTCAGTGTGCTACCTCAAAAAAAATGCGCTGAGCCGATAAAGAACCCTGTAGAACACATGCGTGGTGCTGTGCTGTGCAGAGGTAGTGGTGCTCCAGGGTTTGTGTGCTGTGATGCTGTGATGCTGTGCTGTGCAGAGGTAGTGGTGCTGCGGGGTTTGTGTACTGTGATGCTGTGCTGTGCAGAGGTAGTGGTGCTCCAGGGTTTGTGTGCTGTGATGCTGTGCTGTGCAGAGGTAGTGGTGCTCCAGGGTTTGTGTGCTGTGCTGTGCTATGCAGAGGTAGTGATGCTCCAGGGTTTATGTGCTGTGATGCTGTGATGCTGTGCTGTGCAGAGGTAGTGGTGCTCCGGGGTTTTGTGTGCTGTGATGCTGTGATGCTGTGCTGTGCAGAGGTAGTGGTGCTCCAGGGTTTGTGTGCTGTGATGCTGTGATGCTGTGCTGTGCAGAGGTAGTGGTGCTCCAGGGTTTGTGTGCTGTGATGCTGTGATGCTGTGCTGTGCAGAGGTAGTGGTGCTCCAGGGTTTGTGTGCTGTGATGCCGTGATGCTGTGCTGTGCAGAGGTAGTGGTGCTCCAGGGTTTGTGTGCTGTGATGCTGTGATGCTGTGCTGTGCAGAGGTAGTGGTGCTCCAGGGTTTGTGTGCTGTGATGCTGTGATGCTGTGCTGTGCAGAGGTAGTGGTGCTCCAGGGTTTGTGTGCTGTGATGCCGTGATGCTGTGCTGTGCAGAGGTAGTGATGCTCCAGGGTTTGTGTGCTGTGATGCTGTGATGCTATGCTGTGCAGAGGTAGTGGTGCTCCGGGGTTTTGTGTGCTGTGATGCTGTGATGCTGTGCTGTGCAGAGGTAGTGGTGCTCCAGGGTTTGTGTGCTGTGATGCTGTGATGCTGTGCTGTGCAGAGGTAGTGGTGCTCTGGGGTTCTTATACTGTGATGCTGTGCTGTGCAGAGGTAGTGGTGCTCCAGGGTTTGTGTGCTGTGCTGTGCTATGCAGAGGTAGTGGTGCTCCAGGGTTTATGTGCTGTGCTTTGCTATGCAGAGGTAGTGGTGCTCCAGGGTTTATGTGCTGTGATGCTGTGATGCTGTGCTGTGCAGAGGTAGTGGTGCTCTGGGGTTCTTATACTGTGATGCTGTGCTGTGCAGAGGTAGTGGTGCTCCAGGGTTTGTGTGCTGTGATGCTGTGCTGTGCAGAGGTAGTGGTGCTCCGGGGTTTGTGTACTGTGATGCTGTGCTGTGCAGAGGTAGTGGTGCTCCGGGGTTTTGTGTGCTGTGATGCTGTGATGCTGTGCTGTGCAGAGGTAGTGGTGCTCCAGGGTTTATGTGCTGTGATGCTGTGATGCTGTGCTGTGCAGAGGTAGTGGTGCTCCGGGGTTTTGTGTGCTGTGATGCTGTGATGCTGTGCTGTGCAGAGGTAGTGGTGCTCCGGGGTTTGTATACTGTGATGCTGTGCTGTGCAGAGGTAGTGGTGCTCCAGGGTTTGTGTGCTGTGATGCTGTGCTGTGCAGAGGTAGTGGTGCTCCAGGGTTTATGTGCTGTGATGCTGTGATGCTGTGCTGTGCAGAGGTAGTGGTGCTCCGGGGTTTTGTGTGCTGTGATGCTGTGATGCTGTGCTGTGCAGAGGTAGTGGTGCTCCGGGGTTTGTATACTGTGATGCTGTGCTGTGCAGAGGTAGTGGTGCTCCAGGGTTTGTGTGCTGTGATGCTGTGCTGTGCAGAGGTAGTGGTGCTCCGGGGTTTGTGTACTGTGATGCTGTGCTGTGCAGAGGTAATGGTGCTCCAGGGTTTGTGTGCTGTGATGCTGTGATGCTGTGCTGTGCACAGGTAGTGGTGCTCCAGGGTTTGTGTGCTGTGATGCTGTGATGCTATGCTGTGCAGAGGTAGTGGTGCTCCGGGGTTTTGTGTGCTGTGATGCTGTGCTGTGCAGAGGTAGTGGTGCTCCAGGGTTTGTGTGCTGTGATGCTGTGATGCTGTGCTGTACAGAGTGAGTGGTGCTCCAGGGTTTGTGTGCTGTGATGCTGTGCTGTGCAGAGGTAGTGGTGCTCCAGGGTTTGTGTGCTGTGATGCTGTGATGCTGTGCTGTGCAGAGGTAGTGGTGCTCTGGGGTTCTTATACTGTGATGCTGTGCTGTGCAGAGGTAGTGGTGCTCCAGGGTTTGTGTGCTGTGCTGTGCTATGCAGAGGTAGTGGTGCTCCAGGGTTTATGTGCTGTGCTTTGCTATGCAGAGGTAGTGGTGCTCCAGGGTTTATGTGCTGTGATGCTGTGATGCTGTGCTGTGCAGAGGTAGTGGTGCTCTGGGGTTCTTATACTGTGATGCTGTGCTGTGCAGAGGTAGTGGTGCTCCAGGGTTTGTGTGCTGTGATGCTGTGCTGTGCAGAGGTAGTGGTGCTCCGGGGTTTGTGTACTGTGATGCTGTGCTGTGCAGAGGTAGTGGTGCTCCGGGGTTTTGTGTGCTGTGATGCTGTGATGCTGTGCTGTGCAGAGGTAGTGGTGCTCCAGGGTTTATGTGCTGTGATGCTGTGATGCTGTGCTGTGCAGAGGTAGTGGTGCTCCGGGGTTTTGTGTGCTGTGATGCTGTGATGCTGTGCTGTGCAGAGGTAGTGGTGCTCCGGGGTTTGTATACTGTGATGCTGTGCTGTGCAGAGGTAGTGGTGCTCCAGGGTTTGTGTGCTGTGATGCTGTGCTGTGCAGAGGTAGTGGTGCTCCGGGGTTTGTGTACTGTGATGCTGTGCTGTGCAGAGGTAATGGTGCTCCAGGGTTTGTGTGCTGTGATGCTGTGATGCTGTGCTGTGCACAGGTAGTGGTGCTCCAGGGTTTGTGTGCTGTGATGCTGTGATGCTATGCTGTGCAGAGGTAGTGGTGCTCCGGGGTTTTGTGTGCTGTGATGCTGTGCTGTGCAGAGGTAGTGGTGCTCCAGGGTTTGTGTGCTGTGATGCTGTGATGCTGTGCTGTACAGAGTGAGTGGTGCTCCAGGGTTTGTGTGCTGTGATGCTGTGCTGTGCAGAGGTAGTGGTGCTCCAGGGTTTGTGTGCTGTGATGCTGTGATGCGGTGCTGTGCAGAGGTAGTGGTGCTCCATGGTTTGTGTGCTGTGATGCTGTGATGCTATGCTGTGCAGAGGTAGTGGTGCTCCGGGGTTTTGTGTGCTGTGATGCTGTGATGCTGTGCTGTGCAGAGGTAGTGGTGCTCCAGGGTTTGTGTGCTGGCTCTTTGGCTGTAGCTCTCGTCTGCAACAACAAATAATCCATCACAAATCCCAGCACTCCGGCGCATTAGTGTTTCAGCATAAGGGGTCGTACTCACGTAGCTGCGTCCCCTTTGTCCTAAAGAGTTTACTGCACTGTAATACAGCTTGCATTTGCTTTACCTGAGCAGGTTTTAGATAGCTGAGTGCTTGGGCAGAGGGGAAAGTGCAGCTGCAGTGTGGTGTTGTGTTGGTGTGACTGAAAGTGTTACGGAACTTCAAGACAAATGAACCGTGAAGGTGACTATACTGCTTAACATTGCGAGGGCTGCAGTCTTTTAATCTTAATTGATGTATGTGTAATACAGTACCATGAATCAAACGTGATCTGAATAGAGTGCATGTTCATTTAATTAACAGACTGACACAGGTTGATAGTGATTGATTTCAGGTTCACACATGCAGGTTCGCAGCCCAGTTAGTAATGGTTGCAGAGGTCTGCCAGTGAATAAAAGAAAAAAACAATTTCTTGAGGAAGTTTCACTTTCAGTATCAACATTTTTACTTAAGTTTGCAGAAAACTGTGAAAAACACCATGATACCACAGAAATTCCAGTGTACTGCCCTAAAAAAATCTGAACCTAACAATTAGCAGATCACGACATTACCAACAATTCCAAAACCAATATTACTCAACGATCCTTCTCTTAAAAGGGTTTACCACTACAGTTTTTCTATGCTTTTCCCATGGTCCTTACTATGCCACAGTTAACCCTAAGTTTGACATATTTGTTTTAATAAGCTTACCATAAGTCTCTTTAAAGTGCTTACACATGCCTCACTATGCTTTACTGTGCTTTTATTATACTTTATTAGATTTTGCTATGCTTTTACTGTGGTAAACTATATTAAGGGTTGTGTCATAGTGTGATGAAGTGCCCGCCCCTGTGTGTATTTTGTGTGTTATGTGTTATATGTTGCGTGCGTGTGTTAATGTTGGTGTATAGTCATTGGTACACGGGATATAAACGGGTCTGTGTAACACGAGTGTTTAAAATGTATCTTTGTATTTAGGCACGAGGATGGCACAGCACTTCACGTGCAAGTAAAATGTAATATGTGAGCACGGGGAATTGCACTTTATTGATTCACGTGCAGGTGCAATTGAATGATTGATTAGCAGTCGAGTCTCGGTACAACTGCATAAAAGCAGCACGTTTTCACTCACTCGGGGTTGGGTGTTCGTGAGTGGAGAACGGGTGAGAGAGAGAGAGAGGAGAAAGAAAGAAAGAAAGAAAGAAAGAAAGAAAGAAAGAAAGAAAGAAGGAAAGAAAGAAAGAAAGAAAGAAAGAAAGATCGATCGATCGTAAAGTTTGTTTTTGCTTTACTCACCGTGTTTGTTTGTCTCTGTGCACCGTTTGTTAAGTGTTAGTTCGTTTTGTTTATATATTTATTTTGGCGCAAGTGCCGTGTCCTTGTGTTTTTTGTTTGTTACCACCATTTATTTTCTGTTCTGTTTATTTATTAAATGCTAAGCGAAAGCATTCGCTCAGCTTCACCAAACTCCATATCTCTCTCTGTTTATTTTCCTGTTTCTGGTCTGACGCCACCCACTCCGGCCGTCTTTGTGACACATAGTTACTGGCTTATCCCCTGGCTTACGACCAAGCCAATTGCTTATTTATACCCCAGAGCTCTACAGTAGATGTTGGCAACAAGGGCAAAAACCAGCCCTGCAGGTGTCCTCTTTGAGATCAATAGGATACACTTTAGCACCGTGAAGAGAAACAGTTCCTGCCAATTTTGCCTCCCTAATCTGCAGGAGTGTCAGAGCCAGTTCAGACCGGAAACTTGGCACAGCTAGAAGGCAAACCTACGATCCCCTGACTGTACACCCTGCACACAACACGACCATGCCTTTACCAGGTGAGCCATTTACGGAGACGTGACCAGTCTCTATTGTTTGGTTTTCATTATTATAACATTGTTTTTATCAGAACCCTTCTATCAAAACTATTGTAGCTTCCCTTGTGCAACTATTGCCTCTTGGCCTCCCTCCAAAAGATGCCCCATCTCACCTTTTGGTCGCTTCAGTTTCCTATAAAATAGAGCGCTCACAGCTCAGACAGATTTTTATAGAACAAAGGTTTCATATAATGGAATACAAAGAAAGGATAACTCAAGTGATCTCTGAAATCACCCAATGGCATTTTAATGTGCAGCTTTCAACTGGAATAGAAAGCATTATAATGCTCAGACTCCAGAGTACTGAGCACTGCAGGGATATGATTGCCAAACCGGGGCATTGAAGTAGAAAGCTTCCTTTCACATATCAGAGATTGTTCTCTGCAAATAAAGACAGAGAAACCCTCAGGGACTTCCTCCATTTTAGTGTGACTAGAGAAGGAAGATTTCCAAAAATCAGTCAACAGCAATGCTTACAAACTCTCACCTCAAGCCAGCATCTCTCTGCGAATAAAGATCACGATGGGACATTCTGGGATGAAAACCTGTGATAAATCATGCTGTCAATATGCACTATATTATAGGTTCATTTTATAAATCTTAGCATGGGGGCTGCTAGCAATTGTAGCCTAATCATTTTTCTCAAAATGCAATTACTTACTAATATCAAAAGAACAATTTACTGAGGCACCTAGTGAAGCTAAAAATATAAATTTGCCAATAAATAAGACTTATATGGACGACCATTATAAAAGTTGACTGGTTGTTGAATTTAAAGTCTGCTTTAAATTCAAACCCCTCGAATTTCTACACTGGGATGACTTGCTCTTTTCTCTTTTGAATGCAGCTGCATTCTAATTTCTCCACGGTTCCTCTTATCTTCCCCCTCGCTTTTTGTTCCTTTTTTTGGGGGTGCAATTTCACTGTGTATTGTTTGAAGCTCTGCTCTGAAGGAATTGTGGAAATGAAGGTCACAGTTCACATTTTTGGTCAGTGATTCATCAATAAAATGATTCCCTTGTGTGGCTGCTGTAGGACCTTTGCGTCTGTACAGCACTTACTGTTTAACATGAACATTTATCAGCTTGGGAATGTAACCAAAGTTATTTCACTGCCCCACCACATGTATATTTGTGCAGAATGCCTCCTTTTAAAATTTTTCGAATCCCATATTGAGGGACGTTTAGTCCCTCTCAACCATAACTTTTTTCTAATGTATATTTAATACAGTACCAACTGTTTTTCTAGTTCACATGCCCATCTAGTATTTGGCAGGCGATAGCAATGGTCTTTCATGCTCAATACAGAGATATAAATAGTCAAGTGGTTTAACCAGTGGACCATTTCAATCAATCACTGGTAATTAGTCTAGAAAACACAACGTTGTGGCAGAGTGGCAGGCAAGTGCTGTTTCTATTAAAAAAGGTACAGTAATATAAATCCTTATCACCTGATGACAAGTATACTCTGGAAAACCGGCTTGGCTGTCCAGTGGTTAGAGAAAGGGGCTTGTTACCAGGAGGTTCCCAGTTCAATCCCAGCTCAGCCAGTGACTCACTGTGTGTGACCCAGAGCAAGTCACTTAATCTCCTTGTGCTCTGTCCTTCGGATGAGACGTAAAACTTAGGTCCTATTGCAAGTGACTCTGCAGCAGCAGTTGTGATGCATAGTTCACCCCCTAGTCTCTGTAAGTCGCTTTGGATAAAAGCGCCTGCTAAATGACTGATAAACTCTCAATATTTAACAGATGCTTTTAACCTTTCAGGTACTGTGCAATTACTATGCGATAATGAGAACCTTCTATATGTGCGTGCAGTGGTTTAAAACACCCTCTGTTATACACAAAATGAAGAAAGCATGTGGCAGTCATATGTATTTGGAATGCTCACAGTCAGACATTGAACCGGGATTGAGAGCGTCTTCTCACAGCTATTCTGTGTACTAGATGTTGTCACGCATTACTTTTAAACAATATTGCTTATTGCTCGGGATTTTGTCCAAATGCTCTGGGTCATTAATGGGGGAGGGGCATCTTACTACCTAAGTCATTTCACTGCACACCACGTGTACTGAGCTTGCAAACAAACTTACATTTTTATCATCTTGCATGTCCCTCTTAAAAAGCAGCTCTTTCATCAAAACAGATAAAACAGCAGTGACTGAGAAGTTAGTTACACAGAAGCACAATTCAGTATGACGTTCAGAATACATTCCTAGCAGTAAACAAATGAGAGCTGGGGAGTGAATTGCCGGTTACCGCCCCCTAGCTGATTTACGACTCAGGACACAAGTTAAAAAACAGCAATTGCAATGAGAGAAGCCACAGGTTCTTTAACACTGATCCTGACTGTTTTAAATAACTGACCGTTTTAAATAATTCCAAAACAATACAGTACATCGATGCAATTTATAAAGTAATGGGCCAAAAATTGTTTGACACCGTATGTTTGACTCCCCTGCTTTAGAGTATTAACTATTTATTTAAAACTATGTCATTCAGCTTTAACTGCAACCTATTTAATAAACTGCGATTTACACAAAAAGAGCCCTGCTAAAGCTCACAGGGAATTATATTAAATTTCCCACAGAGTACAAGACGTGTGCTATTGATTGTACTCACATAGCACTGTCACCGCAATCCATGGAGCCTGCTCTGAAGGGTGGCAATGACAACAAGGAAGAAAACTGAGGCTACGTCTCATCAATCAATATTTCTCGAGCAAGCAGAACAAAAAGAAAAATATGCCATTGCACAACATTATTATTTATTTATTAGCAGACACCCTTATCCACGGCGACTTACAATTGTTACAAGATATCACATTATTTTTACATACAGTTACATTATTTTTTACACATTATTTTTACATACAATTACCCATTTATACAGTTGGGTTTTTACTGGAGCAATTTAGGTAAAGTACCTTGCTCAAGGGTACAGCAGCAGTGTCCCCCACCTGGGATTGAACCCACGGCCCTCCGGACAATAGTCCAAAGCCCTAACCACTACTCCACACTGCTGACAATGACTTTTATTGTATATGCATTAAAGGATAAAGGAACAGGGACAAGGCATACATGTTCAAATTAAAAGGTAAGCAGAGCAGTTTCACTTGACGTTGCCTCTGCCTGTCCCCTGCTGAGTGCTGTGTCTGTTGATCGCTCATTTACAGTCAATGTAAGCCACCTCAACCTTCACAATAAGTTACTGACCAAAAGATAGGCCTGGCTTTTGATATCATGGGTAAGTCTCTGACATTATTGTGCACATTAAATTATTGCTCACAATACATGTAGCATGCACGCTATGGTATGTAAATTAGCCAAATACTGTGCACATAAATTAATGCATTCTCTGTTAGTAAATGGGGCATTAAATTTAGATTTATCGCACACGTAAGGCTCACTACTTTACATGCCGCTAACTCCAAATGTAGTGCCCTTTCGTAAATGAGGCCCATGGTAATCTCATCTTAAATGGTTAGGTACAAAAATAAGAACTGCTGAAGTTAAAAGACAGTTCTTTCTGTGCAACATGCTTTAACCTGAAGGATTGCGCCAGTCCTGCTTACTCATGGTACAATAATATCTGAACAAGCTCTGCCAATCTTTTAGGATGGAAATGAGGGCAGACAGTGACCTAACGGCTATGGCAGGCAACAGGATTTGGAACCCTTCCCTTATTATTCCACCCAATAAACCCAATGCTGGGGCATGTATGTTTTCAATCACACTGTGGACTGATTTCAGCAATGGTGTAATTTCAGGGCGCCACTCAGTCTATGCAGTCAATCAATTCTCATTATTACGCTTCAGTCAGAATTTTCTTTTTTTCTTATCTAAAGGCACTTATAAAAACTCCATTCATTTCAGCATTTCAATATTCTGTAATCTCCAACACTATTTCAAAGGCACTTTTTCTTTTAAAAGACTTTTCAATCGAAACAAAGGTGAATCTAAATACTGATGTGGTTCAGATCTTTAAAACAGACTCCTGGGTGAAAAGAGGCAGTTGGCTTGGTCATGGGATGGGAAGATGCCCCTTGACCTTCAGTCCTCCGGAGCTGTTGTGGAGAATTGCTGTGGGGATGGAACGTAATTGAACAGTTTAAATTGAGGAGAAAATCAGGGGTAAAAACACTGGGCAATCTCAATTTACAAAATAATTCATTGTACAAGGGGAGTTGGTTCGATAATGTAATAAATAAAATCTATGCTTGAAGTTGGAATGATTATCTAGCGGTATACAAGGAAACCAAGATATTTAGTACATAAGCATTCTGACCAAGCACCTTATACCAGCAGCGGTATCCAGATAGGGCAGAGTATAAAATATATGAGTTCAAAAAAGATACACTTTCTTTCTCAAAAGCAAGATCTAAAGATAGTGTTTTTCTACAAAGCATTAAACATGAAACCATGCAGTCATACCTTCACTAAGTATGAGTGGATGTCAGGCACTTGGTAGCTAGCAGCTTACTCTCCTATTGACTGGAGGTCTTGCTGTGCACAGGAAGTGTCATACCAAAGCTTTCTCACACAGTCACCCACAAGGTCATCCATATTTGCATGCATTACACTACACAGCAAGGCTGTCTGTAGCCACATCCAGGGCAACAATTTTATAAAGGAAGATACATTGGGGGATTGGATACAGCACTGCATGATACTATAATAAATACTTACTATTCCCTATGCAGGCTTCCCAGGAGTGGTATATGGTATCCAGCCTTCACCAGCGCAATCTAAAATAGAAGAATATATTGGTTTTCTGAGGACTGTTTTACACAGTTGCTTAATGAATCTCATAATTTAACTAGCAGAAAACACGATGTGATGTACCGAAGGGAAATGGATGATGTTACACTTCACTTCACTACATTTCAATCTGTACTTACACATCAGGAATGTGAATTGTATCAGGACATTGAGGCTCTTGCTTAACCATGTGACCACCAGGCAAAGAGAAATTTGCTGCTGTTCAATGTTCAAAATAAACATTTTACATTGTTCTAGGTAAATCTTTGTTAAAGCATTTTATGAGCACTTAACATAATTGTATCCTCTATAGAACTATGTGACTGGTTTTGGTGTGAACTCACACTAGCCAATGTGATTCCTTACAACAAATCTAATGCATGGAATTCCTTCCTCACAATCACATAATTACATGCATTTTTATCACTGGCACATAAGGAGAAACAGTAAAACCAAAGTCCCTTACAGTACAACAGGACTTTGTATTCATGCAGGCTTGTTGACATGTACAGGTAGTGGACAAAAAAATGGAAATACCAAAGTAAAGTCACTTAATAGGGTGTTGGGCCACTATGGTATCCCGCTATGTGGAGTTCTCGGCGGACCGTTTTTGATGAAACTGGCTGCTCGCGCCCCAGGTTGAAATTTGCAGTAAATTGATCTGCAGTTGCTCGTCTGTTTTGCCTTGCACTTCGCATTAATGCACGGATATCACGATCCTGGAGTATGCACTTCCGCCCACTGTTGCCCTTTGCTGATGATGACTTTCCCTCGGAGTTCCATGCTGACATCACCTTAGACACCATTGCTCATGAAACATCAGCAAGTTGAGCTGTCTTGGTCACTGAAGCTCCTGCCAAACGCGCCCCAACAATCACCCCTATTTCAAAGTCACTGAGGTCTCCTCTTGCAGCCATGCTAGCCATAATTATAGGCAACCAGGCCTGTCCAGCATTTTTATACATGCAGACCCTAAGCATGCTGGGATATTATTTGCTTAATTAACGCATGAGCTACTCCTGTGTGGAAGCCCTTGCTTTCAATATACTTGGTGTCCCTCATTTACCCAGGTGTTTCCATTTTTTTGTCCACTACCTGTATATAACACAACAAATATACTGTAGCTCATTGAAAAATAAACTCAGTCCCTCTGTCTCTTTATTGAAAAAATCCCTGATTAGCAGGAGGCTCCCTGGCACCTCTGTTGAGGCATGTTCATATTAAAATGCTGGGTCTTTACCCAGCATCAAAGCCAGTATTTTTTGTCACAACAGGCAGTTCACATCAAGCGCAAATGCCGGCATTAGAGCAGGTAAAACACAGCAATACAGTGTTCATATACATGCCGGACAATCTGAGCTACCGCTCAAGATGCGCTACCTACACAAAGTACGCATGGCCACACAAAATTTGCATGCGCTGTGATATGTTTTTGACTTTACTTCCTCCCTCTTCAATACACGCCCATAAATCAGAGCTACCATTTTCGGTAAGTTATAATATATTAGGTTATAACTTTGTACAGGTATCAAATACAGTCAATATTGCTATTAACTATAGATAGGAAAGCATGTATGGGCTATCTAAAACCTGTCTAGAATGAAAAAGTGCACCCCATGAGATAGTGCACCCCATGCGATAGTACACCCCCTCTGATCCATGGTCTTTAACTCGCAGACGCATCGCAAAGCATCACCTGATTTATGGTATTAAAAATCCTTTTAAAAATCATATTTTGTTAAAAAAAAAAATGAAATGTATAGATACTATAGACTGCAAGCTTCTCAGTTTTCTGCCTTTGAATGAACTTCTGCTATACATTTTTAATCAGGGTAGCTCATTCTGAGGGGTAGCTCATTTTTTCAGACTAGTCTGACAATCTGAGCTGTACCGGGTAGCTCATCCTGAGCGGGTAGCTCAGATTGTCAGAACACCGGCATTCTTGCGAGAGACATACCTTAAAACTCTATTTGTATGGAAACAAACTGTTTCTTCATACATGTAAATATGGTGCCTAATGATGATTTGGCTATGTTGAGCTATATATATATATCAGGTTTTGACACAATGTATCCAGAAAATGCGTCGACTTCAAATCCAAATTTAGAAAGGGTGAAAAACAAATAAGGCTACTCAATCTTATCAAAGGCTTTTTCAGCATCTAAAGATACTGCCACAGA
Source organism: Acipenser ruthenus (assembly GCF_902713425.1). Taxonomy (NCBI): domain Eukaryota; kingdom Metazoa; phylum Chordata; class Actinopteri; order Acipenseriformes; family Acipenseridae; genus Acipenser; species Acipenser ruthenus. The sequence continues at coordinate 63,733,291 of NC_081195.1, read as the reverse complement.
GGGAGACCGGAGGAGATTGGCTTTCAATATTATATGGTACAGCCTTCTCATGTTATTAGAAGATAGTCGGCCAGGCACAAAACCAACCTGGTCCAAGTGTACTAGTGATGGGATAACTTCTTCTAAGTGGAAAGCTAGTGATTTAGCAAATATTTTATAGTCATTGTTTAATAGGCTTAACGGGCAATAGCTGCCCATTTCCATTGGGTCTTTACATGGTTTTGGCAGAAGGGAGATTGTGGCCATCTGCATTGTAGGCAGGAGAGCCTGTGTTTCTATTATTTCATTGAATAGTATAAGAAGGATTGATGTTAAAAGATAATGGAAATGTTAAAAAAATTCTATACTATAACCATCTCCTCCAGGAGCCCTCCCAGAAGAGAGACTGCAGATAGCAAACGTGATTTCCGATTCCACTAGTGGCTGCTCAAGATTTTCTTTATCCTCCTCTCCAACTACTGGGAGATTAAAATTCTTAAAAAAAATATCCAATTCCATAGTATCTACAGAGAACTCTGACTTATATAATGTGGAATAAAACTGTTTAAAAGGTTCCATTGGGCGGTTCTGGAGTTGTCTTTAATAACGAATTGACTGATTATTTTTCAATTGTTTAAGCTTGTAAGATAGCATTTTACCAGCTTTATCACCGGATTCAAAATATTTGCTGCACAGACGGAACAGGGCGAAGGCTGTTTGTTCATGCACTAAGCTTTGTAGATCTGCCCTAGTGGAGATCAGATCATTTTTGAATGCACGATTACCTGGGTCAGCCATGTAGTTTGCTTCTAAATTTGTAAGTTTTTCTAATAAACTAGATCTTTTTTCTGTAATTTTCTTCCTTTTGGCTGAGGCATCGCTAATAATCCAACCTCTACATGTGACTTTGAAAGCCTCCCAAACAGTTGAAATAGAGAAGACAGAATTGAGATTTAAGTCAAAGAATTCTTTGATTTTCCCCTCTAGGTAGAATGTAAATGCTTCATCTTTTAGCAGGGAGTTATTGAACCTCCATTGTTTTGTAGGTTTTATTTATAGGATGGAAGATGACAGAAATGGGTGCATGATCTGGGATGTGTATACTATGTATTTGGGCATCAATAACACCTTGTGTAATAGAGTTAGAGAGGAGGACATAATCAAGTCTAGAGTAAGAGTGGTGTAGCTTTTAATAGAAAGTATATTCGTGCTGTTGAGGATTTACAATGTGCCAGATATCAAAGACTGCTAAAATCCTAACCAGGACATAAATATTAACAAGAGTGATTTTTTTCATTATGAAAGAGACGAGAAGCGATTACATATCTGCCTTTATCATCTTTCAGTAATTCAGTACGAAATGCAGACACCCTTGCTACCTTGCTCACCACCTGAGAAAAAGGCTTGTCCAACCCATCGTTGCCTAAGTTGTTTGGATTCATCATCACTGAGATGAGTCTCCTGCAGCATGGCCACATCACAATCAAGACTTTTCATATGTGATAGAATCTTTTAACTGGATTGTTAATACAATTGATATTCCAGGAAATTATTTTAGTAGAGACCAGGGAAGTCATAACCTTGCGCTGTTATACGGTGTCCAGACCCATTACACCGTGTAACAATTTTTTTTTTTTTTTGGTTCCTGGGTAGTAAGTGTTATTTCCTAATTGCTTATGCCTCAAAAGTATAGAAAATGGCTATTATTCCCCACAAACTTTGCTTTTGTGACCAGGACAGTGATATTTTGAAATTTACCTGTTTTCCAGAACATTCCAGATAGATTCAGTGCTGAGTAAACTTGGAGTAACTTCTAGAACTTTCTAGAACTTTCCAGTAATATAAATAGTAGTATAAATACAGGGGCCTTAAGCCCACCAGTTCAGTTTAGTTCCAGCTGCCTAAGTGGATACATATCTGCATTTTTCTGAGATGGTATTAAGGTCATAGGAGACTTCAAAATGGTGGCATTCCTGATGGGTCTCCAAGGCGGTTTTACCAAGCTTCCCTGCTATCTTTGCCTTTGGGACAGCAGGGACACCAAGGCGCACTACCACAGGCGGGACTGGCCACAGCGGACTGAGTTCTCTGTGGGGAGGAACAACGTCAAGTGGGAGCCACTGGTGGACCCCCGGAAGGTGCTGATGCCACCACTGCACATCAAATTGGGCCTTATGAAACAATTTGTCAGAGCTCTAGATAAGGAGTCGGCAGCCTTCAAGTACCTTCAAGACTTCTTCCCTAAGCTGTCTGAGGCAAAGGTCAAAGCCGGTGTCTTCGTCGGACCACAGATAAAGAAGATCCTGGAGTGCAATGAATTCCCCAAGAAGCTCACTAGTAAGGAGAAAGCGGCTTGGAACAGCTTTGTCGCAGTGGTTCGGGGCTTCCTGGGCAATCACAAGGCCGAAAACTATGTGGAGCTGGTTGAGACTCTGGTGAAGAACTACGGCACAATGGGCTGTAGGATGTCCCTCACAGTCCATATTCTTGATGCTCATATTGATAAATTCAAGGAGAACATGGGAGCGTACTCGGAGGAGCAAGGCGAGTGCTTCCACCAGGATATACTGGACTTTGAATGCCGCTACCAAGGACAGTATAACGAGAACATGATGGGAGACTACATTTGGGGGCTGATTCGTGAAAGTGATTTACAGTATAATCGTAAATCTCGAAAAACTACTCACTTCTAAATCTTTTGTAGTCATTTTTGTATTACTTTAGTATAAATACATGTTAATTTGGATTCATATGTTGTTTTTATCTGACTTTATGTGAACGAAAAGACACAAATTCGCCCGTTTTCTCATTGGAAATAGGTACATTTCAAAATATCACTGTCCTGGTCACAAAAGCAAAGTTTGTGGGGAATAATAGCTATTTTCTATACTTTTGAGGCATGAGCAATTAGGAAATAACACTTACTACCCAGGAACAAAAATTGTGTTGCATAGTGTTATTATTATTATTAACATTTTCCTAATATAGTACTACTATCATCACATAATCAATTATTGTTATTAACATTATAATTATCATATAGAATCAATTTAACCACAAATATTACCCTTATCATCAATATCATTACTACTAATAATAACAACACCTACAGGCAATGTTATTCATGGTGTTAGTACAATTAATTGCCATGAAACCAAACGCATTACTCCTACATTCCTTCTTTCTAGAATTTTGACAGTCATAGTCAAGTAAGCAACAACAGTGTTGCTTAATATTAACCACTATATAAACACAACTCGACCCAGCAAGAACAACAATATGCATAATGCACAGCAGACACCCCCAGAAATGCAAGTGCATACAATAAAACAATTCGACAAAAAAAGAATGCAATATCAAAATAATAATAAGAATGAATGAATAAATAAATATTCGGGAGAAAGGAGAACAGGGTATTCCGATTTAGCATAAATGCACTTCTGCAACAATCTCCCTAACGTATTAGTTTCAAAAACTATATCTAGTCTCAATCAACCTCCCTCCAGCCCACCTACAATAATTGATGTATGTAGGCTACTCAGGAATTATTCCCTGTATGTAGACCCCATTATTTTCTAAATTTAATCTATATAATCTCTGTAATTTAGACCACATATTAAAGAAAACCCAATAATTCTGGCAAAACCATGTTCTAAACAAAGCAAAAGCAAGGGGGTAAATAGAAAATGGGCTGTGTTAATATATAAACAAATTAGACAGACAGACAGCTCCTGTAGACTACTAAAAAGAACATTTGAAACTGGAGGAAGGTGGATACCTGTAACGAGGACTGAAACAAACAAACAAAAAATAAATAAATAAATAAATAAATAAATAAATAAATAAATAATACATAAATGGGGGTCTAATAACAATTAGGACATTTGCTCTTCCATAACAATCTATATAACTATACAGCAATAACTAAACAATTATGGAGCATTAACAAAAATTATGTATTGAGCTAGCATTATAGCTACTAGGTATATCACAAGAACACCAGAGAAGGCTGCCAGTAATTGTCAGAACGCAGGTCAGAGAGAACAATACTCTTATCTGACATTATCGATGCAGTCTCTTTCGTGTCGGTTCAGAAAAACTGTGTGAATCGAGATTTCAAGTCCTTAGCAGTCTGCTCAGCCGAGGTGTAAATGTGATGTTGATCCTCAATTATCACACAGTTTTGCTGGATATAGAATCTCATATTGTAGACCCGCGGTTTGAAGCTCCTTCCTCAATTCTGTATACGAGGCATGTTTCTTCTGCAGATCGATGGAGAAACTCCTGAAAAATGAAGAAGCGGCGTCCGTTCCAGGTAAGATCCCCCTTCTTTCTCGAAGCGCTGAGGATATTTTGCCTGTCACTCCAGTGGAGCATTCTAAGAATTATAGGCCTCTGAGGTTTGCCTGGGCATGACTTGGGCCTGAGAGCCTGATGTGCGCGCTCGATTTTGGGGCGAGGGTCAGACTCGTTGAGGTCCATGATGTAGCCAAAAATTTTGTCAAGGAAAGAAATGATGTTGCCCGTCTCCAGGCCCTCGCTAAGACCGACCAGCCTCAAATTGTTGCGGCGGTTCCTATTCTCTACGTCATCAAGTTTACTTTGTAAGAGACTGATATCCCTGGAGGACCGAGAGGCGTCCATGCTAACCGATTCAACTTTGTCCTCAACAGCCGAAATACGCTGCTCAGCATTCCCTATTCTGTGGGAGACGGCATGCAGATCTTTGTTTAAATTCTGTGCAGCCAAATTAAGATTGTCCCGCTTCTCATTAAGAACTCTTTTAATATTCTGTCGCTGTAAGGACAGGGTTTGGGCCCATTTAGGTGTTTCGGATTCTTCGCTCTCAGTACCCTGGGTGGAGTGTGAGGTAGGGTCCTCTTCACAGTCATGTTCAGCTAAAATGGCTGTATCTGTAGTCGCATCGGCATCGGCGGGTTTAGGTTTCCTCTTTGATCGAGTTTTTCATTCCTCCTTATCTAGAGGTGGTTGTTCAGCCATCACCAAATGTTTAGCAGACGATAACTACTAAAATTGAGGGTCAAATGGTGGTTTTTAAGATTTTGTGTCTGGGTTTCCGCAGAAAACTCTCACCGCTCCATCTTCACAGCTCGCACCACATGACTTTTTAGTTTGCAACAAATATTGAAAACAAGACCAAACTAATTCTGTAGCAAAATAAAACAGCACATTTAATACCACTGATTTTCTACACTACTCTCAGCCTTCTGCTTTGCTCAATACATGAAACCCTTGATTAACAGTAACCTTATAAAACTGAATTTTTCTTTTAAAACACATTTTAATTTTATTACATGTAAATACTGTTCAGAAACATCAAGCGTTCACGTATAGCGATCTTGATCTACGCAGGCGTCAAATCTAAGGGGATACAGAATTCTATGGGGATACAGAAATCTGTGTAACACAAATGTCGGCATGATAGCCGTGTCACCTCATTTTTATTGCAGAAGGAACTGGGAGCAGCACGAGTACCTTTGATATTACTTTTTAACAGGGCTGACCCTTTTTGTTCAACTTGGTCCCTTTTGTAGATATCACATCTTTATATGACTGGTTCTTTCATTCTGACTTGGCTGATTTTGTACATGTAATTTTGTAAAATGTATTTACTAACTAATTACTACGTAAATACACAGTAATTAGAGACACTTAATGTAAAGTGTTACCACACATTTTATTTGTAACATGTTTGATTAAGAAAAAATAAGTTGTTAGTTTTCATTTTGCAACAGATATTGAAAGTAAAAGTTTGGCTTGAAATAAAGGAAGCAGGTACTAAGAACAAGTGACTTTTTAGTTAAAGACATATGTACCGTATTCCTTCGCATTTAAGACACACTTTTTAAACCAATTTCTTCTTCTGAAAAATGTCCTGCGTCTTAAATTTGAGTATAGTGATGTGTGTATTAAAATCGCCAACAAAAGATGTGAATCCGAGTGTGGTGGCTTCTTAATATACGATTTTACCACTTCTTAGTTTTTGTAAGCTAGTGATCCTATACATTAGGACTCGTCACCCTTTCACCGTGCTTCACATATCACTTCCAACTCTTAACTTAAAGAATAATTCCAGGGGTATGGACTTCCCAATCTTCCGAAAACAGTAAGCTTTTATTTACTTACATCCAATAATAGCTAAACGAGTGGAAAATCCTTAACTCCATCCAAAAGCATAAATGAATATTCTTCAGTGTAACTATTTTCTTATCCTTATGTCTTTATATAATTTATCCTTAGGTCCTTTTATATTCTTAGTGTCCCATTTTTATGATTTTTATGTATACAATCTTGTTATTAATCTAGTGGTCGAAAACTGTATTTGCTCCTTCACTTACAAAAACTCACTGAGTCATCTGTGTTCTTTCCTTTTATCATTTACTTTCAAAACCGAATTCTAAAATAATAATGTCATAAGCTATGAACAAAACTACCACTTGAGGGTGTAGTGCATAGAAAACAGTAATACTAATTACACATATTTAAATAAACTAAAATAAGAATACATTCTTTTGTATAATCAAAATACAAAACAACAACGTGAAAAGACGAACAAAGATGTCACTGTCCGATCTGGAATCATTCATGACATACACAGGCAGCCATTTTCAAAGAAGCGTCATTAGCTTCCTGAGGAATTCAGTGTTTCGTTATTAAGCTCCGTTCTACAAATAGTACCAGCTTGGACAGATCAGAAATGCTGATCCGACCCCCGTATTTTTCGGCATGCCAAGCTCAGTAAACAAAAAGGGAGAAAAAACAGGTGTGAGTAATCACGACGGGAAACGAGAAGCAATCCTCTGTGTGACAGCAGACTGGAAATGAGAAGCAGCGCATAACTTTAATGCTCTGTGTGACAGAAGACGGCTGCAAACTGCCTCCATACATCGTTTTCTTATTTGCGTAATTGAGGTTGTATCTTTTTAAATGCAGCTTTATTTGATGTTTTACAATGTGGGGAATATAGGCTGCGTCTTAAATTTGAGGGTGTCTTAAATTTGAAGGAATACGGTATATTTTTGAATATGAATCAATTGATAGTGGCAGATGCCTGTTCCGGATCTTGCCATTTTAGTATTTTTATACTACCATGCGTATTATTATGTAATAAAGACCATTAAGTTAGCTGTTTTTTTATTAGGTGAAATCTAAATATGCCACAGAATTCGGTATGTTTTAAGTTCCGGCTTTGTGCACACTGTTTAAAATACTTCTTAACTACTTAACAACTTCCCATTTACCATGACATTTGCTTCACACTGCGAAATGGAAATGGAAACCAGTGTGAAATAAAATAGTCTATCCTTTGATGTTGTTTCAGATTTATGCTTCATATGCAACACTGTAAACTAATATTCTGGGAATACACCCTGCAAGTTGTTCAGCACTACTCCTTGCCATTTTGTATGAGGTCATCAACTGAGGTGGGCTAGCTTGATTACTAAAAATGGACAAGACTCAAGGAAGATCTGAAATAAAATTATTTTAAAGTGGAAGGTGAGAGCCCATAGAGAATCATATGGTTATGCAGGATGTATTTGGATATTCTTGGCAGCTCTTCTTTTCCGGTTGAATGCATTTCACTACACTTAGGTCTGGTCTAAATTGAGCAAACATTCCAACAAGTCAGCCTGCTAAAATTGGTGAACTTCCATGATGTATTTCCTAAATACTATATCAGCTTACAGTTTGATATGTGAGGCATCTGTCTCCTACAACATTAAGTTGTAAGGCTAAGAACATCACGATCCACCCTTCTCAATAGTGGTGCTCATATAAGCCATGGTCAGCTTCATGAGGAATATCTTGTTAAGGACATTAACATCACATTTTGACTAATTAAATCAAGGGTAACACTTTACATTGTCTCTAATTACTGTGCATGTAGTAGTTAAATACAGTGTTATTATGCATAGTTACATAATACTTAATGTTTAAATCTTTTTGCACTATATAACCCAAATCCTAACCCTAAACCTAAACTCTAATCCTAACCCTAACCCCTAACCATAACCCAAACATTAACCCTACCCCTAACCCTAGCCCTAACCCTAACCCAAACCCAAACCCAAAGCCAAACCTTTACTAAAAAGCCCTTTACTTTGAAATACAAAAGACAGCTGTTTGTTGTCTGCTCTTTAAAGTCATTTTTTTTTGCAGTAAACCTTGTCTGGGAATTCTGTACATGCTGGGTTCCGTGTGTAAGAGTACATGTTTGTTCCAATTCCAAGCTCACCTGCAGTAGCTGGAATTTTCATATTCCTGTAACTGGTAATCACAAGGAACTGCAATATCTCATCACCCTGTTGACTTATCTATATATAGTATATAACATATGTGTAATTTAATTACAACATTACAATAAATACATTCACACAAGCAGGTATACCTGTACAGTACACTCTACACACACTGACCGATTGCAGTCATCATATAGTAGCTACATTAGTTCAGAGGTCAAGGTGTTTATATATAGCAAAGCAAAAATGAACTCTGGATTTAAAATGGTGGCATCTATTTAAATAATCTGAATCAATCTTTAGCTCTATACAGATCACGTTGTTGTTTTCCTTCAGGGGTGATTTATTGCTGCATGTTGACATGAGGAGATGCTTACAGTACAAGCACATCATGAAACAGAACGAGGTCACCTTGCATTTGGTAATTTAACTGTACGGTGAGGATTTGCGACAATAGCCAGGACAGAAATTGGTTTATTGTGGACTTCATCTGGCTGTTGTTGTCAGCCTTATTAAATATAGTATGTTCACCCAAATAAACATCCAAGAGTAGAGAATTTGAACAGTACACTTTACTTCCACGACAGATTCAGTCAATCACAGATAAAAATAATCATGAAATGAAAATTATTTTGCTCAAACTGCAAAATCAAAAATATCAAACAAGCAAAGAACGAAACAGAAAAGAAGTAACGGTTATTTTGGCCTTTGAACACATTATTTTGATCAAATTACGAAATGAAAAATACCAAACAAGCAAAGAACGAAACAGAAAAGAACAGACAGCTTCTTTGGTCTTTAAGTAAAACGATATAATCAAATTGCGAAATGTGCTTTGAGCAAATGCACAGTTTCCGGACAGATTTAGAAGATGCAAGGCTTCATTTTTTGCAAGTGCAGCACATTTTGTCAAACAAAGAAGTGCTTTTGTGTGTGTAAGGGCGTTCAGTGCCACAGCAGCAAGCCCTGCAAAAACAAATACAAATACAGTGATCTGTATGTTTCTATATCTATCTATCTATCTATCTATCTATCTATCTATCTATCTATCAATCTATTTTTTTAATGAGTGTAGCACGGGTGTTTTTTGTTTATGCACTTTTACTGATTTCATTATTTATTTTATTTTGTATTCACTTGTCTGTTCGATTTGAGATTTATTTCACTATTTGATTTTGAGTTTTATTTTAATTATTTGTATAAATATTTGTAGCACATTATTTTGAGCACTTTCTTTTCATTTGTTTACATTTTTTTGCACATTTTAAATAGGGATATGGCAAGTGCGACTATTAGGCAATTTGCAACAACTCCACATGGGGATTAAAAGGGGAGTCTGTGATTGTTAAAAGGGGAAACAGCTCCCAAATCAAATCATACTTGTTAAATAGTTCTTGCGTGCCTCTTTCGGAGAACCACATACTCTGACGCGGATGCACTGTTTGTCTGTCTGCTCTTAAGGTGGGTGAATTTAAAATGGACTTTGCTGCAGGAACTTTCTCTTTTTTAAAGCTGATTCATGTGTACTGTTGTAGGAACTGCACCATCTGACACTGATGCATTGTTTGTATGTCTACTCTTAAGGTTGCTTGCCCCCGGTGAAGTGAATGTTGCTGTGCTGTCTCTGTAAGAAGAGGTTGCAGAGTAGTTCTTACTTTGTGTAAGGTCTCGCACACTGCTTGAATCCTTGAAGGACTTTTAAACTGAGCTGCCAGACAAAGACTTGATTAGCGATACAGCGAAGAGAATGTGTTTGATTTTAATGGGGGTTTATAGTGAAGGCACCTAGTAGTTTATTTGAAGAAAACTGATTATCTGCTTTTTATCTGTTTAAACTGTCTATTGTGTAGCTTTTTATTTTCTTTTAAACTGTGCATTGTACAGCTGTCTGTCCTTTTGAACTCATTTGTTAAATACATTTCTTTTAATTTCTATTGTATAGAACAGCTGCTACCGTGGATGATTTGTGTTTAGATTGCAATGGGATTCATCTTTTGAACCTTTCCAGACATTGTTAGGTGTGTTCCAGAGCCCGCCCCTGTAGAGGGGAAGATATCTTGCCTTCTGTAAACAGGTAGCACAACCCCACTTTGGCAGAAATATCTATAGGGTAAAAGCATAGTTGAGCAGGTGCCTGTCTGTTTTAGCTAGGGGAGACAGGTGGTGCTCACCTAGGCAACTAGTGCTGTACTGAGCCAGCGAGCTCTGCGGACCTCTTCTGATGCCTGAAATCAAATATTGTTGACGAGTTTAAAGAGTATTGTAAATTGGTTGTTCCCTTGTTTAAAAATAAATATTCGTATTGCTTATAAATTGTTACCCTGTCTATTATTGATGTTTTGCACTGCTCTTGGTTCTAGTGTACAAAATAAAAGAATCTGCGTTGCTGAGCTTTAGATACAAATTGAACACTTTAAATTGTAGTGCTCTTCACTGAGCTGGTGTAGTCAGGCTACCAAATCTAACACCACTCTTGTTACAGCTTGGTGATTGTCAGCAGGATTTTGTTTAAAGTGATGGAACCTGAGTTTTGCAACACATTGATGACAGAGAATGGCCAGGGAGCAGTTCTGCCACCAGTAGTGATACAGTTTTTTATAGGCAACCCCTGGGTCCCTAAATTTAGAGGGAAAGGTTCAGATACTCAGCTAGGAGAAAGGAAGGCAAATCTAAAGACGATGTTCAGATTACAAAATATATCTGCAGGTCTTCGGGTAGATTATATTTTGCGTTGTTTAGAAGGTGATGCAAAGAGAGAAATCCTTATTTTACCAGAGCGTGAGAGAAGATCAGCAGATCAGGTTTTTGAAGCCTCAGATTAACTCTATGGCGATCGGGTGCCTGCTTCGGTCCTTCGTTCTCTGTTTTTCAGCTGCAAACAAGAAGCCCAGGACGGTGTACAAGGGTTTGCCTTGCGGCTACAAGAATTGTTAAACAGACTGAAGAAAAGGGATCCAGGAGGGATTGGAGATGAAGATGTACACCTGAGCGATCATGACATTGCAGGGTGAGTTCTGAAGAAAAATATGCCTCGATTATGCTTTGACTTTCTGTGGTATAAAAAGAGACTTTCTGTTGCAGGCAGTGATGTATGGGGATCGGCCAGGAGGTATTTCTTGTTCTCTTGCAGGTGAAAATGGACTTGCAAGAGGGGGTTTGAGAAAATAATTGCAAAAAAGATTTGCAAGCAGAAATGGTCGTAGACGTGACAGATTGTTTTTCTGAGCTTTCTCAGAGCCTATTAGGGGAGCTTCACACTGAATTACACCATGGGGTGTCAGGAGTGGAATCCACAAGACAAGTAGCCGATCTAAGCCCCCGGAATGCACCTGGGCGATCACAGCAGGTACGGAATACAAGGTGAACAAGGTAGACCAATATGCAGGTGTTGCCAGTGTGGGACATATTGCGCATTTTGTAGGGAGATGTTTGAAGTAGAATGTGGGAGTTTTTGTGGGAGTGCTTGAAAGTAGAATGCCCCCCTGTCATGGGCCAGACACTGGGGAATGCAAATACTGGCCTATTGGCTGATGGCGCATCCAGATTAGTTGGGAAGGTTCCTATTGTGAATATAATAATGGAAGGTGTAACTGTATCCTGTCTCTTAGACACTGGCTCACAAGTAACAATGTTGAGGGAGTGCTTTTTTAATGCAGTCTTTGGGGAAACAAGGAGCTTATCTTAAGGATTCTAATTGGATATACAAGTCAGAGAGGTGAAACCTCATGACCAATGCACCAGGATTGTTAAGAACTAACATCACCCGAGACTGCTGGGAGGTTTTGTTTAAAGCAAATAACATCTGTTCTAGTGTTTCTGTTACCTCTCCAGGTTGACGAGGATGGCACCAGGACTTGAGGATTTGTGTCAAAGAAGCCAAGTGCAGGAGAGTAGCAGCCCTTGAGCAGCGCAATTGTATCGGTTTGAAAAAAAGATGGGACTTAAGATTCTGTGTCGATTAAACCGTAGAAAATTGAATGCAGTAACTCATGAAGATGCTTATCCACTCCCCTGTATTGAAGAATCCTTAACCAGTTTGAAGCAGGCTTGTTGGTTCACCACCCTGGATATAGCTAGTGGCTATTGGCAGGTAGGGATGGCCCCAGAGGATTGTGAAAAATGTTTTTACAACCCCTATGGGATTGTATGAGTTTGACCGCATGCCATTTGGTCTCTGTAATGCCACTGCAACCTTTCAGAGGTTGATGCAGACCTGTCTGAGGGATCAAAATCTGGAGTCAATATTGATTTATCTAGATGATTTATTCAGCTGATTTTGTGACCCACTTAAAACAGTTTTACTTTGTTTTCAGCAAACTGCTACAGCATGGGTTGAAGTTTAAGCTTGAGAAATGCCACTTACTTTGAAAAGAAGTCCAGTATTTGGGACATTGAGTGTCCGAAGCAGGAGTCTCGCCAGACCTGGATATAGTAAAAATTATTCAGGAGTGGCCACCCTCCACAACAGTGAAGCAGTTGCGGCTCTTTTTGTTCTAAGTTGGCTATTATTGCCGCTTTGTCAAAAACCTTGCCAAGATAGAGAACCCTCTTCACCGATTAACTGGGATTTCATCAGCCGACCGTACTCTCCCTGCCCTAAAGCTGAGAGTGGGATGAGGAATGTGTCTCGGCATTTAGTAAGATGAAAGAGATTTTGACAGGCACTCCCATATTGGCATACGCTGAGTTTATCTTGCCCTTTGTTTTGCACACAGATGCAAGCAACCAGGGTATGGGAGCAGTCTTGGCGCAGGTGCAAGACTCACAGGAACGTGTCCTTGATTATGCGAGCCATGGCCGCCATCCTTCCGAGAGGAATGACAGCAACTACAGTTCCCTTAAATTAGAACGTCTTGTTCTTAAATGGGCGATTACAGAACAAAAACATGAATATCTGACTGGATCACTTTTTACTGTACACACTTACAATAACCCCCATGTTCATTTGCAGACTGCAAACCTGGGCAGCCTAGAGCAGAGGTGGGCCGCCCAATTGGCTAATTACAATTTTGAAATAAAATATTTCGTATTAATCAAAGTGCTGATGCAGTGTCTCGTCTCCGCTTGGATCCAGTAGAGGACCCAGTTGAAGACTGGGACCGGATAGAAGAGTCTGCTTTTCAAAGGATCCATCAGAAAATAGTTGAAGCTATGTGTATAGGGATGGGCAGATAAAACCATGTGGGCTGCCTTGGGAGAACTAAGCCTGAATGGAAATGTTTACAAGAGCAGGATCCTACTCTAAATAAAGCTTTGTACTTTTTACAGAATACTACTTCCCCTAACAATAAAAAATGAGCAGAGTTACCCAAAGAAGTCATGGACGTCCTGCGACAGAAAGAACAGCTTGTTTTCAAGGAAGAGTGCTGCTAAGGACTAACCAAGAACTTAAAGAACAGAGGTTAATGCACCAATTGATCGTTCCCGCAAGGGAACTTTGCTTTATTTGGGAGTTGTATCATACACAAGCCGGACATGGGGGCGTCAATAAGACTCTTTCGTTGCTGCGAACCAGATTCTATTGGCCTGGCATGACAAGTCAAACATCTGCTTGGTGTGCTGAATGCCCAATTTGTGCATTAAGGAAACCTCCACCTAACTAGGGGTGTGCTGCTCCATTGGTGCCAGTTCAGACTTCAGCACCGTTAGAACTGGTTGCTATGGACTTTTTGCAGCGGGCCTGCCAGAAGATTCTTACCCCAATGTATTGGTTATCTCATGACCAAACAGCAACTACTACTGCACTGGTACTATGACAACAGGTAATTCAACCCGTTGGTTGCCCTCGTTGCTTCCACTTCCACTTCACTTGTTTGTTCGATTTGAGATTTATTTCACTATTTGATTTTGAGTTTTATTTTAATTATTTGTATAAATATTTGTAGCACATTATTTTGAGCACTTTCTTTTCATTTGTTTACATTTCTTTGCACATTTTAAATAGGGATATGGCAAATGCGACTATTAGGCAATTTGCAACAACTCCACATGGGGATTAAAAGGGGAGTCTGTGATTGTTAAAAGGGGAAACAACTCTCGCTCCCCAAATCAAATCATACTTGTTAAATAGTTCTTGCGTGCCTCTTTCGGAGAACCACATACTCTGACGCGGATGCATTGTTTGTCTGTCTGCTCTTAAGGTGGGTGAATTTAAAATGGGCTTTGCTGCAGGAACTTTCTCTTTTTTAAAGCTGATTCATGTGTACAGTTGTAGGAACTGCATCATCTGACACCGATGCATTGTTTGTATGTCTACTCTTAAGGTTGCTTGCCCCCGGTGAAGTGAATGTTGCTGTGCTGTCACTGTAAGAAAAGGTTGCAGAGTAGTTCTCACTTTGTGTAAGGTCTTGCACACCGCTTGAATCCTTGAAGGTCTTTTAAACTGAGCTGCCAGACAAAGACTTGATTAGCGATACAGCGAAGAGAATGGGTTTGATTTTAATGGGGGGGGGGGGTTTATAAGAACATAAGAACGTTTACAAACGAGAGGAGACCATTCGGCCAATCTTGCTCGTTTGGTTGTTAGTAGCTTATTGATCCCAGAATCTCATCAAGCAGCTTCTTGAAGGATCCCAGGGTGTCGGCTCCAACAACATTACTGGGGAGTTGGTTCCAGACCCTCACAATTCTCTGTGTAAAAAAGTGCCTCCTATTTTCTTTTCTGAATGCCCCTTTATCTAATCTCCATTTGTGACCCCTGGTCCTTGTTTCTTTTTTCAGGTCAAAAAAGTCCCCTGGGTCAACATTGTCTATACCTTTTAGGATTTTGAATGCTTGAATCAGATCACCGTGTAGTCTTCTTTGTTCAAGACTGAATAGATTCAATTCTTTTAGACTGCAAACGACATGCCTTTTAAACCCGGGATAATTCTGGTTGCTCTTCTTTGCACTCTTTCTAGAGCAGCAATATCCTTTTTGTAACAGGGTGATCAGAACTGAGCACAATATTCTAGGTGAGGTCTTACTAATGCATTGTAAAGTTTTAATATTACTTCCCTTGATTTTAAATTCAACACTTCTCACAATATATCCGAGCATACATCTTGTTGGCCTATTTTATAGCTTCCCTACATTGTCTAGATGAAGACATTACTCAGTCAACATAAACTCCTAGGTCTTTTTCATAGATTCCTTTTTCAATTTCAGCATCTCCCATATGAATTATAATGCACATTTTTATTACCTTACACTTTTCTGTATTAAATGTCATTTGCCATGTGTCTGCCCAGTTCTGAATGCTGTCTAGATCATTTTGAATGACCTTTGTTGCTGCAACAGTGTTTGCCACTCCTATTTTTGTGTCATCTGCAAATTTAACAAGTTTGCTTACTATACCAGAATCTAAATCATTAATGTAGATTAGGAATAGCAGAGGACCTAATACTGATTCCTGTGGTACTCCACTGGTTACCTGGATCCATTTTGAGGTTTCTCCTCTAATCAGTACTTTTCTGTTTTCTGCATGTTAACACTCCCTAATCCATGTGCATGCATTTCCTTGAATCCCTACTGCGTTCAGTTTGAGAATTAATCTTTTATGCAGGACTTTGTCAAAAGCTTTCTGGAAATCTAAATAAACCATGTCGTATGCTTTGCAATTATCCATTGTCGATGTTGCATCCTCAAAAAAATCAAGCAGGTTAGTTAGACACGATCTCCCTTTCCTAAAACCATGCTGACTGTCTCCCAGGATACTGTTACCATATAGGTAATCCATTTTGTATCTTATTATAGTTTACATATAATAGAAGTCAGGCTTATTGGTCTGTAGTTACCTGGTTCGGTATTACGTTTGCAATTTTCCAGTCTGTCGGTACAACCCCTGTGTCAAGAGACTGTTTCATGATCTTGGTTAGCAGTTTGTAAATAACTTCTTTCATTTCTTTGAGTACTATTGGGACGATCTCATCCGGCCCCAGGGATTTGTTTATTTTAAGAGCTCCTAGCCCCTTTAACACTTCTGCCTCTGTTATGCTAAAGTTATTTAAAACTGGATAGGAACAGGAAAACATGTGGGGCATGTTGTCCGTATCCTCCTCGTAAACTGCTAGGTGCCTTATAGTAAAGGCACCTAGCAGTTTATTTTGAAGAAAATCTGCTTTTTATTTATTTAAACTGTCTATTGTGCAGTTTTATTTGCTTAAACTGCGTATTGTTCAGCTTTTTATTTTCTTTAAAACTGTGCATTGTACAGCTGTCTATCCTTTGAACTCATTTGTTAAATACATTTCTTTTCATTTCTGTTGTATAGAACAGCTGTTAAAGGGGACAATTTTTGTTTAGATTGCAATGGGATTTATCTTTTGAACCTTTTCAGACATTGTAAGGTGTGTTCCAGAGCAGCCTGTAGAATGGGGAGATATATTGCCTCCTATAAACAGGTAAAGCAACCCCACTTTGGCAGAAATATCTTACCCTGATTTTTAAGGTCAAAACAAATGGGTTCTATTCTCTTTTTTATTGATTTTTCTCTACTTCTGTCCTATACAGCACACTTTAATATATTCTCTCAATATTTGGTACACGGCTGTCTTGAATGATTCTGTCATAAAATTGTTTACAGCCACAGACCACACACTTTACTGCTTTGTACCAAATGTGAGAACGCTATCTTATTCTAAGTTTGTCTGCCAGATGATTTATTATTGCTGTTTATGTTCTGTAGAACTTTAAGAAATTGGAATAGTTATCCAAGGGTTTGTCCTTGGGCACAAACATTTTCTTGCTGCTTGGAGTAATAATATAATAATATTTTTACATAGCATCTTTCATAGTGGACCACCATCACAAAGCGCTTTACAGAGGTAGGCTGTGAACTCTACATTATATACAGAGTCACTTACAATAGGCCATTGATTTAACATCTCATCCGCAGGATGGAGCACAAGGAGGTTAAGTAAGGGTCACACAGTGAGTCGGTCAGTGGCAGAGGTGGGATTTGAACCAGTGACCTTCTAGTTACAAGCCCCGGACTTTAATTACTGGACCACACTGCCTCCTAAATGCATTTGCATGTATCACAGCATGATTTGCTTGGTTTTGCTGCTCAAAGTAATGGTTGCAAGGATTTTCCTATCACATATTTAGAGCTTCTTTTTTTAAACTTTGATTGGCACTTCATTATTTCTCTAAGGACTGTAGATTTTTAGAAATTAATTCAAAAACAAAAATACCCACAATTACCACCACTATGTAAAATAAGAACAAACATGTACAATCCATTAGCAGCTTACCCTAAAGCACTATACTACTAAAGATACTATTGTATTAAGATTGCTATCTAAGAGTTGCGGTATACAGAATTCTGTCAAGTCAGTTTTATTTTGTCACTGTTCTTACCCATGGTTATTTTTTAAGCCACCTTGACAAACATGGCATCTGTAAAATATATTATTGAGTTGAGCCCATGTAGTAGCTACTCATCTCTCCACTGAAAAGTATGTGGGGGAAAAACTCTCAAGGCCCTGCTAAGTCCAAAGTGATTTATTTTGTAGAGCCAGGGCAGACACAGTTCACTCTTCTAATCCCTTCAAGTGCTCTGACTGGGCACAACAGCACCTGTGTCTTGTGAAAAAGCCTTGAAAAGGGGACTCTGTGTACTACAAGAGGGCAAACAGCTTAGAGAAGTTTGAAATAGAAAATGCAGCCAAATACTAACAGACAGAAAATCTTGTGCGACAGATGCCGGATCTGGCATGCAGCATTCCAACAGTGCCAGAAAACACATCTAAATCCCCCAAGAAGGAAAAATATTAGTGTGGGTTATTTGTGCTTGTGAAAAGGGTAAAAATAATATTTTCTGAAAATGACACTGCATTACTGTGTTGCCGGGATAATGTTGTGTTTTTTTTTTATGCAGTCAAACCTGCTTTAAATCCAGGGCCTACTGCAAAAAATAAAATAAAATGGTGGCCTCCTTAATACATAGATTATTGCCAGAAATAAAGCGGTTTGTCTCCAGATATGGGGGGCCTCTAACCATGGTTTAAATTCTGTATTTCCCCCCCAGTATGACGATACCCCTCTTTTAACTAGCTCCTAGAACTCCAGCTGCAGTTGTTCGCATGACTATCGCATGTTGATATCTTTGCTCATGTCAGAAATAGAATCAGTTTAAATGTCGCAGTGGTGCCAGCAATAGGATGCTCTCACTGGGCCGACTGACACCTGCTGCACAGCCGCTTTGGAAACTAAACCCCTTCCTGCTCTGTGATTTCATCCAAGGAAATTCATTTCTGAATCGTTTCCATGTTTAACTTTAGTTTGACAGACTTCCAAATGAATATTCAAAGAGCTGCAGCAAGAAAAATTGAAGTTAACTTTCCTGTAAGCATTTACTTTCACTGTACACCTTGGTATTATCTTCAATTTCAGCTTTTTTGGTGTGTAGGAGCCTTAAGTCAAATGCCATCAGGGAGTCATTTCTGGCATTTTCAATATTTGTGCAAAAACAGAAATACAAATGCAAGGGACATAACTGTAGTACTCAAAGAAAAAATATAACTAAATATCTTTTGTTACTTGAAACATGCATCAGTGAATAGAAACAAGAAATGAATACCTGTAACCGCTATTAAATCTGATATACAATAAAACCTTGTTATTAAGGCCAGTGAAGGGACCAACAAAACGTGGCCTTACTACAGAAAGTCCATAGGCAAAACATTCAAAGATTGATTTCTGATTTGACTAAATAAGATCCTGTTGCATTCTTGTTTTCAAAGGGTTCAGTAGTGTTCTTCTGAAAGTGGCTTTAATACTGAGTACAGGGGTGGCCTTAAAATTGAAGATGGTTTTATATTGTCAATAGGAAATCAGGATTTTACTTATGAGGTGACCTTTTCACTGCAGTCTAAAAGCTTTTTTGTTTCTTTTTTTTTTATTGTGTGCCCAATTATTACACCTCTGATTTTTCTCCTCAATTTAGAATTTTCAATTACTATCCCTCCCCAACAGCTTAGGAGAGCCGAAGTGGGCATCCTCCGATCCCAGGACTGAGCCCATTCTCCCATTCATCCAGGAGCTCGAGAGGTGGTTCCGGCCCCTGGTGGACAACGGCCAGCCTTACATGTGTCCTCTTGAGCATTCGGGTCACCTGTCAAGTAGGGATTGCAGCAGGATGGTAAAGTATTATTAAATTAATTGTGAGTAACAATAGTCACACCAGCCCAGCTAGAATAAAGGATGGAGGACGAGTACTGTGATTACCTATACAGGACCAAATTGTTACGGGAAATCTATGGTTTTGCCACAGCTATCCCAGATGGTTCATTTTCTTTTTTTCCTAGACAGCTCTACTAACATCACATACAAAATAATATTGTAATATCTGTGGATATAAAAGTGGGGAAGTTAAACAAGTAAGGCAAACAGTCTTCTGGTTTTATTCATGTTGCTGCTAGTTCCTAGTGCACATATATGGGTGTGGGGGGCAGGATTGCTCCAATTGTTTCTTATTTAACTCAGCCACTTTTACATTATTCCATCTTTTACAGTTTTGACCCTTTTTGTGTATATAACCCAGGCCCCATTGTGGGAACGTGGCTGTTTTTGTACACGTAAAAAGGTTTTGGACAGACAATCTTTACTCGGAACAAATGCTTTCAAGAGAAGGATGTCACAAATGAATCTAAAACATGTCTTCCCTTTTTTGAGTGAAAGGTGTATGCAGCAGAGATAGATGTCTCTTTGATAGAAACAGTTTAATTTATTTGAAGTCTTCCCACTGATGATGGGGAATGAGAAAAAAGAGATGGAAGCTCTGCTAACAAGATTTAACTTTTTTGCAGGTATCAGGCTTTTAAAGACACACCTGTGGTGGCTTTGACAGACTCACTGAGAGCAGAAACTGATCCAAGACTGTGACAGCTACTGGAAGCAGGCTGATCTTTGGGATGCAAATTGAACATCTGTGAAACTGCATGTGTGTTAAAATGTTGTAATAACTGTACTGTGTGTTTTAAAGAATATAAAGCCAGCAGAAATACTAAACAAATTGTTAAAACACACTGTTCATACAAAAAGTTATAATATGCTCTGTACTAACATATAGTTATGCTACAGCATTCTATATTCCTGTTTATTCTGTTATAACAGTAAAAATTATTATTGTATCTTTGTAAGTCTGAGTAAAAAGAGAGCTAGGTTGGGGTCACGCTGACCAAAAAACACCTGTGAAATGAGCTAGGCTTGTCTTTGTCTGAGCTACTGGTGCCAAGGCTTATAACCTTGAGGAGGAAAGCAGAAATGAGAATCTCATTTAACTTAAAGTAAAAACTTCAGTCAAAGCATAATGGTACCAGTTTGTGTCAGGCATATAGTAGGATCTGCCAAAGAGAATGTAATTCATTTGTTAACCTTGTCTTTGCTTGAAACAAAAAGGTACCTGACGCGAGGGTAATCGAAGGAAATAAATGTTCAATGTTTGGAAATAAGTTTCAATGTTCGGGGGGTTTGAAATCCAAGGTTTCTATAATGAGTGATCTTTTACATATAAGAAATACCTCCTGGTACAGGAAAGGGGTGTCAGTGGTGAACTATATATGGCTTCATTAAATCATAGAAATTAATGAAGACCTGGTAAAAACAAGTGAGGGGAAGCCATAGCATAGGACCATGTTATGCCATACGTCTGAGAAAATGCTTACAGAAGACTCTTCTACTAATGCTGGCTAATTAATTTTATGGAGGGAGTTACCGGATGTTTTGAAAATATTAATTTGAAGGACATGAGCTGTTAAGGCTGATTAATGTTTAAGATTTAATTATGACTTCTGACGTAAAAAGCGAAGCAAAAACTCTGTAAAAACCGAGGTAAAATCTTACTCAAGTGTCACTCAACTTGCTAACTACAAGCTGATGTGTCCATGCTCTGAAGATCTCTGATCGAGCTAATTGCTGTTTGGGTCATATTCAGAAGTCTTTGCCTTTTGAATACAGTTCCTGTCCTTATATTATATTCTACACTTCCATATATATTTTGGAAGGTAAGAACTATTTTGAATCTATATCTCGTTTATATTGATGCATTGCTATAAGGTATATGACTTTTAGTCTAAGAGTGATATATTGGATGTTCTAGGATTTAGCGGTGGGCGTTTTTAGCTCCATGCATAGCCTTAGGGCAAAACATGTTGTAACCATAAATGTATTGGAGTATTAATGCTATTATACCTGTTAAGGCACTGGACCGCCCAGATTGCCTGTCAGCTGGGATTCTATGTAGTCTGTAATTACTCAATCCATTTAAGCCTTTAATAAACCGAAGGGTTACTAATACTACTCTGATTTGTTAAAACTTCAAATCGAATGAGTCTGTGTGGGTTTCTTGAATATTAAGTCATCTGGATACGTTGCAAAGCCAGTGCACGAACGATCCACTTACAGGAGTCCGAAACATCTTTATGTCCTCCTGAACGTCTCCCCTGAGTTTAAGAGTGTGCTTAGGTAAATAAAAAGAGTATGTGCGAATCTGACATTGAGCTGCGGTGCATTTAATGGAGGAGCCAGAAGAGGGCATCAGCAACCTTTTTTCATAATGTTGTAGGAAAACAGGCAGCAGCATGCTTTTACTACACTTTGAAATGCTTACATGATTTTATAAAAAAAAAAAACTCTTGCAAAGGTTTATAATGTAATGCAGTGCAGACAGAAATCACACCTCTCTCCTCCATGCTGGTCTGTACATATTAGTCAGCCCGAGCTCTCTGTGCTATATGGAGTGACCCACTGGGGAAAACATTGAACTCTGTGTCACCTGCCCTTAGTAGAGACTTTCTACAGTACTGACACAAATCATGGAAACCACAAATGACTTACAGCAAGACTAGGGCTGGGGATTGTATTGCCCAAATACCTTGGTATCTGAATAGATAATCATCTCCTCTTTAAAAATATGAATTTTCATGAGAAATTCATTCATCGCACAAGTATAATAGTGACCCAAAATGTTCTCCTTATTTTTGACAAGCAGTAAAATGGGATGGGGAGTTTGTTGCCATATAATATCGTGGAATCCCTGAAAATCGTCTCCTCTTTAAAAATATGCAAAAGATTTTAATGAGCAGTGCTGTGGTAACCCACATGTGATCCACTTACTACTAATGTGGAATGACTAGGTGTGGCATTTTATTTTTATTTTACCCTCAAATAGGTTTTCTGGCTAAGGAATGGCAAGAACAACACTGCATTGAATATTGTACCAGTCTTGACAGTCACCACTCAGAATTTATTTATTTATTTTGATAAAATAGAAGAAATGCTGCACCTAGCTATTCCGCATTGTGCGTAAATTAATCATATTTAGGGTACCACTGAAATTGGGAGACGGATTGCTCATTAAAAGCAAATTTTTAAAGAGGAGGCAATTATCTTTTCATGGATACCAAGATATTTAGTGAGCAAGTAGTCTGAGTGAAGTTACCCGGCAACAAACTCCCCATCCCCACTTGTAGGAGGACATTTTGGGGTACCATTCTACCTGTGAGATGACTTGTTCATTAAAATAGGGTTCATCTTTTTATAGAGGAGACGATTACTTATTCAGGCATACCGAGATATTTAGTAAGTATAGGGTCTGAGTGAGGAAAAATTGACAATGAAATCCCCCCCCCCCCCCGTCGTTCTGTAAATCATTTGTTGTTTTCATAATAGGTGTCAATACAGTATGTCTAGCCAAGAAAGCAGGTGCGAACCAACATGGAACTTCTCATTTTGTTAAAATATGTTATTGGCTCAGGTACTTGTCTTTCACACTGATGAACAGTGAAGGTAAACAATGACACTCCACCACAGTAATTCATTTTTCTTACAGCACATTTAAACAAAATCTTTGCCAACTCTGATAAAACCTCAATGGGAGTAATGTATAAAACTTAGTAGATTTCTGGGTGGCTCAATACTGAAGCCGTGACTTTTTGGACACTGCAAAGCTGGATTGAAGCCCACAAACCCAGCATGAAATAACTGGCCTGGACTGTGTGCTTTGATGTCATTTTAGGCAATTAGTCATCTGAAATGACTTCAGGAATGCTGTGCTTCAGAAGGCTTAGAAGTTAAAAGAAGTTGAGACAGCACTGTAACAATGTTTAAGCCTGCTGTAAATTGATTTTTAAGTAAGGGACACAAGCTGCAATCAAACTATGAAAAACTGATCTGCCACATGGTCCCTGTCAGTCAAAATGCAATTGAAAATGTTTAAAGTCAAAGCCTTGTCCCTTATATACAAGTTCACTTCGGTGTGTCCACGGTAAAAGCATAGAATAGTGTCCAATTCAGCTGTACCCTAAACATTTATTCAATGGGTTACTTATCTTTACCATGCTTTCACTATGCTTTTATATGGAAAGCTCTCGACACTTTATAAATATAAATATGTAAATATCTATGGGAGCATAAGAAACCATGAATAATATATAGTCTAACCATGGCAAAAGAATGGAAACTGCAAAATAACTATGCGCATTTACTTGATAAACTTTCACTTGGGGCGTTATTATTGTAAAACCACTACTCCGCCACTTGAATACACTTTGTATCAAAGATCCAACAATGCATGTTCTTCAAGCATGACTGAAAGTGGGTCATTGTTTTTTTTGTTGTTGTTGTTTTTGTTTTGTTTTTTACAGCTTTTAAAACACAAATCTGCTTTTCAGGTGATGACAATTACATTTTAAAACAAAACAGAATGTTGTAGGAATTTTCACACAGGGATGCTGCATTTCTAAGAAACACATGCAAATGCCTTCAAGTCCGAGTCCTATATAGCAGTGCATAGAATGAATATCATGCCCCATTTTAAGCACAGTAAGAAAACCTGGTAGGCCTGGCTGTTAAAGAGCTGAAACTGCAAAGAGGGCTTTGGAACCTGCAATGTAAAGTGCCTTCCAGGCAGTGCTGCCTCTGAAGCACAGAGCATTACAAGAAAATCTGGGTTACTTATTTCTGTCGATCTTTCAACAAAACGAATCAAATGTCCCATCAGTCCCATCAGAATGTGACTGAGGTCGTGCGATAGCATCTGCCTGGGAGGTTTCTTCCAGAGTGCATGCTTTCATTTCAGATGTTTGTAGCTTTTAGATAGTTATAAATTTATTGGTAATTTACAATAGTCAATTTGCATGGTAATTTGGTAGTTTTCCCGTGCTTCCCCCACTGCTACCTGTATACTGTGCGTTTGCTACAGTTTACAGTATTTTTTTTTTAATATGATTTACCATACCTCTCTGGGCTTTACCATGCTTTCACTGTGCTTTATTAAGCTTTTTAATGCTTTTATAGGGAACTTTTATAAGGGTTAGTAAAGTGTTGATATTGGCTGAATATGGTTAGTTCACTGCATGTTAACCCTCTATAATATGATAGGCCACAGGGCCTTTGTTCAGTCACAGTTTACAAATGAATTTAGTTTGTTGGTCTCTCACATCACAAAGCCTTCACACAATTTAGCACAGTACAGAACAAACGGTCCTTGACTGGATCGGGGGGCAGGGTATTCAGGGAAGGATCTACCCCTACCTAAACATCTGTGTTTAAAATAAAAATATGCTTCATACATACCTTACTATGCACCTATTCATACTTCATATATTGTTGGCTATCAATTCATTTCTTCTGTGAATGAGCGGTATATTTTGGGGGAGTCATGTTTCGTTTTTTTTTCTTTCTTTTGCAAGGCCTCCCTCTTGTGGTCGCAGTTAATATAACACTTATATCAACTTGAGTGCATTTAAAAATGTAATTTTGGCCTGTATCTTCCAAGCATGAATTGGATAACACACTTCTTCAGGACTATTTTAGGCTACCATTATTGAGGATCCATGCTCATAAAATATTAATCCATCCTAGAATCTTCTGTTCAGGACATTTTAATGTGGTGTTGGTGGGTGGTAATTCCCCCTTTAAATCATCTTAATTTTATTATTATATTTCTGACGCATTTGATCACATTTTACTGTGGGGTTTCTGACTCTACTTGCTCCCTGTCCACTTCACATTAAACCTTACCCTTTAGGAAGGAATCCTTAAATATAAATATAGTGGGAGTTAAACTGATGGGTGTCAATGCATGAGCATTGGCTTCAGTTTGTTTTCGAAATCTCAGTGCTGCAAGGGAGCCAGCATGCAAAACTCTATGAGTTACGGCTGCTGGACTGCAGCATCTGGTTATCTGGTTTTCACAGATATCTGTTCAGTAAATTGCTGCTTTGACACGGGTTCTGTAAAGGAGGCAATAAATCCGACTGGTGAACGCACTTCACATTAAGCTGCACACTTGGCCTTCTCTGGGCCTCTGTGAAAGTAAACTGATTAACAAGACCTTGGTTCAGTTTTGTTTTTTTGAATATAGAAGTTACATCAAAATGTGGGCACTGTAACGGGCAATGACAGCGCTTCCAATTGAATTCTAGTAATCTGACTGATGGACTGCAACCGAAGCTATACAGCCAGGGCCCTTGTGTTCCAAGGAGTCTAGGTCACGTCACGTTGGGAGCGATCAGTGAAAGAACAGAGCCGAATGAAAATGCACTGTTGTTTTTCAGTTGATTAGGACTGTTACAGGGTAACAGACACACACAGTTTATATTATGCCAAGAGCATGTCTGACAGACGGTGATATAGGGCTGATAATATGTGCTTGGTTGTTTAAGAAGACGTCCGATGGTCCGGCAGTGAAAAGCAGGAGTCACACAACTAAACTGTAGAGTTTAGTGCTTTTGCACACATTTATTGTTGTTGACCACAAAAAATGCCGATGAACTTCAGGACTTTAGTCAGAGCAGACACACTCATTTACCCAAGCATTTACATCAGTGCTGGACCCAATCTGTTTGTGTCATTCACATACTCTACTGTTTCATGCTATTCTGTGTCAACTGAGGTCATGGAAAATGGAGCACCTGCTTCTGGTTTCAATTAAATGAAGTGCTTGCCAACACCTCCCATAAACATATGCAAGTCCTTACAAAACGGAATTCCTTATCTCCCTCTTAGACAGGCCTCGAGGGAATATAATACTGTAACTCTCTAAAAGAAACCAACACAATCCCAAATGTCTGTTTTTCCTTTTTGACCAGCCTACCATTTCGCTTTTTTTTTATAGTTCTGAAAGTGTCTCCCATCACCTGTCTGTCAGCAAGTCTGTTGCTAGGGGATCCTATCAGCAAGTCTGTTGCTAGGGGATCCTATCAGTGGGTCTGTTGCTAGGGGATCCTATCAGTGAGTCTGTTGCTAGGGGATCCTATCAGTGAGTCTGTTGCTAGGGGACCCCATCAGCGAGCCTGTTGCTAGGAGTCCCCATCTTAGAGAAAAAAAAAATTCAGCTGAGTAACTGCCATCTGTGGAGGAATTAAGGTTAAATCCTGGGTGGGCATAAAGGGTTTGATATGAAAATCAATGTGTGCTCCCTTTACTTTATTCATTTATAAATAAGGGAACATTAAAGGATGTTTATCACCAGCTTAATTTACATAGTAATTATCCTGCAAACCCTATTTGCCAAATTCTTCAAGGACAGAGATACAATTCAAGTATTCTTTCTTAATATGAATTGCTGTTACTTTGTAGGTCTTTTCTACAATTCCAGTCCTGGAAATTCAGCAGAGGTCATATATGAAAGAACACAGAGACATTGAGAGCTAGCTGTTGAATCTGTCAATAAGGTAAGAGCTACCATACAGTCAAGGTCAACTACCAAGGTATTGCCTGCTAGTCATACTTCTTTGAACTATTCTAACAGTTTCACCACTGATAACTTTCCCTCAGCTAATTTACAGTTTCCAAAAAACATCATTTTTTTTAAGCTGTTGGCTGATTTTTCTAATAGATCTTTTAAAAAAAAAAAAAAAAAAAGTTATTTTGCTTATGAGGTCTGAATTGAGCTCCATTTTATCAGCATAAAAGCATGTGTTAATTAATACACCTGTTTGGCTACTTGAAAAGCTAAGAAGTATGTATTTAGGGTAGGGTAATAACATTTCACATATATACGAAAACAGGCAAGTTACAGTAGACTGAAGGAATCATCCATTTAAAGTTGTGATACAGGTTAACTTGGTTACCCATATAGGTAAAATACATATCTTGTACTGTAGACCCCTGCCCTTTGTAGGGGGCTATGGTGAGAGTTAGTGCTAGATGCATACGTCACGAGGACACATGTGCATGGATAGGAAAGGGGAGTCGCTGCTGAGCCAGTAGAGATAGCCGAGTGAGTCAGGTATGGACTGTGGTATTGGAAAGTACCAGTAATAAAGTACAAGATTACTCACATACCTTCATCAACCTCAATTATTCATAAACCAACAAAAATACAGGGGCAATGACAAGTACAGGGGGCTTTGTAGAAACGGGAGCCCAGCATCTAAAAATGATCTAGTGAATTGGTAAAAAAAAAAGAAAAACAGCAAATTCGCGAATTGGTGTCCTAGTTTTCTAAAACTGGAATAGGTCATTTAGACAGCCTTGGATAATAAGAGATGACAGCGTTGTCTCCCTGTTTACCTACATATGAGATGACTGTCTAACCGCCTGTGATGTATCCTAAACACTTTAGAATAAATCTTCAAAAATCATGACGGTTGACCTGTGAAATGGCTAATGGGCTGAAATGTTTATTTTTTTCTTTACCTAATTTTGACTTTCAGCATAAATGGTATTACTATTTAATTTTTCACTTTAAACATACATAGTAAAGACACAGTAAAAACTGAAAACACTTTGCATGCCTATCTATATATATATATATATATATATATATATATATATAAAAAAAAAAAAAACTTAATTCAGACCTTAATGAGGTCTTCAGAGAAAGGCGCACTTCCATCTTCCAATATGCCAGCCACATTGAACATTTCTGTTTCTCTGTAAAGAGAGTGCTCTCAACACAAGGTCTTCCCTTCCATATTTCTACTGCACCAAGGGTGTTTACCAAAGTAATGGTGGTAGTTGCTGTGCACCCAAGAGAGGGGGGCTGCACATGTTTCAACACATCGATGGCTGCCGAGAGGTCCTGGATCTATTTCTCAGGTTGGGACTCCTGGTAAATTGGGAGTCAACTATAACACCAACAGCAAACATTTCTGGGGGCATAGCTGAACAGTAATTATATTGATCCCTTGCTTTCATTTTCTTTTATTTAACAGTGTTACGTGAAGTGACAATTAAAAAACGTGAAACAGCTGGGGTTTTTTTTTTTCATCTGCAACTGAATCCATTCTGTCCTGTTAAGAACTGAATTTAACAGTTTCCATCAATACCATTCAGATGGTAGCAGCATGTGCTAATGACACATGTCAGAGGTCCATGTATTAAATAAACTTTTAAATGAGATTTTATGATATATTTAAATACAGTTGAGATATCTGTAATTCATTTTACGATATCTCAAAACAACTTCCTGTGCATTCAGCCAGATATATATTAAAACTTCCTGTGCATTCAGAGGTATCTCAAAACAACTTCCTGTGCATTCAGAGGTATCTCAAAACAACTTCCTGTGCATTCAGAGATATCTCAAAACAACTTCCTGTGCATTCAGAGATCTCAAAACAACTTCCTGTGCATTCAGAGATATCTCAAAACAACTTCTTGTGCATTCAGAGATCGCAAAACAACTTCTTGTTCATTTAGAAATATCTGTAATTCATTTTGAGATATCTTGAAAATTACTTCTTCATTTTAAGACATATAATTTATTCTGAGATATGAAAAATCAATTGTGCCCTTCTAAACAGTAACACAGGTGGACAAAGATATGATAGTACAGGTTAAAAGTCTGACAGAAAAAAAGGAGAACAAGTGAAGGCTTCTAAAAAGCATTTAATATTATTTAGTTATGTACAGAAGATGCTAAGCAGCGTCTTTAAACAGAGGACAATATACCCATCAAAGTAAGTGCATCAGACAGTAGAGCTGGTTTCTCTGGCTTGGTGCTGATCACAAGCTGACAGTTTTTGCTGGCTTGGTCTCTCCCAGTTCTGCTTCCAGCCAGCGGTATCTGCGATGACGGCGTAGTACTTCAATAGCTTTCTGTTCCACTGAAGTTGGAACGATTCCAAGATCCTCTAACCCGGGCAGGGATGGGTATTTCATATCTGTGATATGGAACTGGAAGAAGAACAACCACCACCACCACCATGTATGTCAGTCACAAATATTAATACAACATAAGATCCATCATAAGAAAAGATTACCACATTTGGTTATTTGTTACCCCAAATCTAAATAATTTGTTTACTTAAAATTATTCCACTCGGATTAAAATGATCAAACAGGGTCTAGTGAATTGCTCACTACTTCCAATCTCATTCTTTGGCTGGATTAATGTGGTTGGGATGAACCTGCTTCCTAGACTTAATTATCTGTTTCAAACTCTTCCCTGGTATTTACTCCAATCTTTTTTTAAACATAAAAGTAGTTTTATTTCAAAATATATTTGAACAGAAAACCAAGAATTACATTCCCCACACTGCTTAAAGCTAAACAGAGGGCTGGTGTTGCCCTGCCTGGTGTCCAGTTGTACTATTGGTCAGCTCAAGTCAGACACATGACTAGTTGGCTCCTTGATCATGATTCACTCTGGACTAATATGGAGTCCTTGGCTTGTCACCCAAGGCCTTTAAAGTCTCTGCCATTTATTGCCAACTACCACTCGCTGGCCTAGGATATTTGAGTTATACAGAACTCGTTTAGTGTGGCAAG
This sequence comes from Acipenser ruthenus, assembly GCF_902713425.1. Taxonomy (NCBI): domain Eukaryota; kingdom Metazoa; phylum Chordata; class Actinopteri; order Acipenseriformes; family Acipenseridae; genus Acipenser; species Acipenser ruthenus. Next base: position 63,703,349 of record NC_081195.1, on the reverse strand, counting down.
ACGACCATCTTAACATGTCTGTTTTGTCTCATTGCTGTCAACCTCAACTTTCCATCACACATTTATAACACTGGTCTTTTGGGCTGGGTCTCCTGGGGTATTGACATTTTTAGATGTCTAAACATTTAATTCTACTTACTCTTTAGCCTTCACATTACAATAGGTTTATATTATCTTGCATCATAAGAACACCAAACAGCACTATTTTTTCCGTACATACCCTCTCCACTTTGTCACGAGTTGTCCATGGCTCAAAGGGATTCATCTCAAAAAACCTGGCAGCCAAACTGTGAAGTTAAATAATGTACAGTTATACATTTACAATAAACTGAAGAGAATCCCAACATACATGTAAGAATGCATAAGTGGCACACATATGCACAGGCAGAGAGACAAGCGGCTTATTATACAGTATCCCCAGATTCTGATACTGTCAAAAAATTTATTAAAACCAGGAACTGATCAAACTGCTATGCAATGGGAGTCTTATTTCCACCCCTGTAATGTCCTTACAAAGTTATCACAATTACATACACTACATGTAAAAATCTAAGTGTGGGATAGGGAATAGGATAGAGCAACATTATAAATAAAGAGCTTTTTGTAACTTTATATTCTCTAACACTAATGTTTTGAGAGGTCCGACTGTATACTCACTGATACAAAGATCGTGGCAATGGATATGGAACAAAAGGCCTGTGGGCAACAGCATAAAGGTACTCCACCAGGTCATGCAGGAGATAACGGTTGGGTCTGTGAGATAAAAAATACAACTCTTAAGTCACTCACAACTGAAACATTCACTGATGGTTTCTGGTTTATTTAAGTCAACTTTATCCCATTTCTTCACTTAAGTAACAAAAGCTGGCACATAGTAGAATATCAGGACTGTATATAACATACTGTATTACTTGAGTTGCTTCCTACCTGTAAATAAGGAAAAGTGAAATCTGACACTCACTTCTATTGAGATTCTGAAATTCTGTTATTTTAACGTACCCGACGAGAGCATAGGTTTTTCCATTGGAGTCTGGATCCTTTATTGCATTGACAATGGCCTTGGCTACATCCACCACCTTAAAATAGAAACAATCAACAATTTTAAAGACCCTATTTTAGAAAACAAAAATGTCAGAGGAGAAGAGAACATACATAAACAGGCTGTTTCACTGTCTTCTTTCCCATAGCAATCAGTGGTACGGCTCTTCCAAACCAACGCATATCTGTTGAGAGAATAGCACTTTAGTAGTCTTGACATCAGATTTGATCAGTGTTTTCAGAAGGCTGAATGGAACATTTTATTTCCAGTAGCGTCCTGCTTTTTTTCATAAAGCGCCATGAGCTAAATAATGCTTATGAAAGGTAAGGGTGGCCAATTACGTGGCCGTTTGTAATGTAGGCCAATATCCACACCATCAAATTCACTTGGTGGTGGTGTTACTTATATTCTGTTTGTCTGGCTCACTGGAATCTGAATTGAAGAACTTTTGTCTTGAATTAATCTCAGACTAAATATATTTTATATTGCATATTCATTCTTGTATGAATTATGACTTAGGTTTGGGATACAGGTTAATTACCACTCACTTGCAAAATGATTGAAGAATCGGTCCTCTCTTCCATATATTTCTGAGGGTTTCATTATAATGGCATCAGGAAATTCTTCTCTCACAGCCTCCTCTCCGACTGCCTATGGAAACATTATTATGCAACAGCAGCTCAAACACAGATTCTAAACTTAATATTGTATTTATTTCCCCCATACAGCACAAAGAATTGGAAAGCAGAGTTATGGCATCATACTACGACATGAATGAAACTGTATTTCTGGTCTATTTTAAGTATTTCAAGACCATTTCTAAGTCTACAGAGAAATAAATAAAAGACTAGATGCATTATTTTAAGACATAGAATGTTACATCTAAAAGGGGTAGTGAAAGACAGGATGGACTACATTCAGTCAGGGCTTACCTTGGTCCTCAAATACTTGGAAGAACTGCGAATGTCAGCATTAAGATGGGACATGTGGATGAATTTTTCAATGCCAGCTTCTTTTGCAGCCCGTGCAATTTCCTTTGGGATGTTAACATAAGTGTCCTCAAAGCGATAGTTACTGAAAAACAGAAAGATTTCCCTGTAACTTGCATACATAGAAACACACACACATCCATAGTAACTGTAGTTGCTCCCGCCAAGTTTAGTAATTGAATGAAAGTACGGAGACTCTCTATAACAGTACTATATGGGAAAACTACACCTACAACTATCTGAATTGTCTGAGTGACGTTCTACTTATGTTTCTGAATAGATACAGATAGTGATACAGATTCTTCCAAAACACAATCGCATTAGCATGGTCTCAGCATACTTAAAGAGACTATTTAGATGTTTGAGCTCAATATGGCAGTTTTATTTAGGTCAGTGGCCAAGGTCATGATCACCAACATATTTAACATAGGAAAACAGTTTACTTTCACCTTACCTCGTCTCCCACTCTCTTCCAACAAGATTAATGACAACATTGGAGTGAGCCAGAGCTCGGCTGATCGAGTCCTTGTCTCTTGCATCCCAATCCTATTGCAACAATACAAACATGCACCACTAAAGCAAACTCCTTCGAAATATATTTTTAACTTCATAAAATCAGGACCATGAGAGATTATATGTTGTAGGGTATGTGGATGCTAAGTATACACTTTATATTTAAGATTACCTTTAACATTGTTTTTTTTTTTTTTTAAAAACATCACTGTTACTTTAAAGGAATGCATTTGCAACTACCTGAATGTGTGCTGTACCTCAGAACTAACATAATTGTATATCTCAATAGACTTATCCTGGTGAGCGAATAAAACATAGAATACAATCATCCTACAAGAATAGCTGTACGGCTCAAACAATGACCAACTGTCTAATAAAAGCTATCACCTGCAACTTCTTTGTGCATTTCAGCTAGATAAAACCATTATTTGAAAAAGTTTTTATTACCAGAAAAATGATCTGTCCAAGATCGCCCATAGGTCTGAGGTACATGACATCATACTGATCACAGCGGTGAGGGATCACAACCTGAGAGCCTATACGTCCTGAAATTTACAAACTGTTTATTGCTTAAATAAAACATAAACTGTCATGTATGTCAAAAACAAATTACAGGTACCAGTATCACGTAAAGTCATGTTTTATCATGTTTTTTTTCTATTAAAGCTTGTGACTCATAGTGAATAGATTTGAAAAAATGTGTATAGACCTTTGGAAAGAAACACACACAATTTCAGGCTATTTTGACTCAGTATTTGGGCTCAGTTAGCGAGGTGAGGTCCAGAAACACTCTATTAATTAAGATTAAAACATGTAATTGAATCCCAGTATACCTATGCTAGTCGCAAAGACATAACACCACCCACAATAAGAAATCCACCCATCCAGTTTGCACTGTTAAACAACCTACCAAGCCGATTAACCACGTATCTGCCAAGGAACCCAGTGGCTCCAAAGACTGTTGCGGCTATACCACTAAAGGAAGAGCGCCCCCCTTTACCACGAGGGGTAACTGCATTGTGGATCTTTCTCTGTTGGATGACAACAGAAATTGCTGGTGTAACTGACGGGGACCCTGCACCTGAAAAATGTAACAGAATATATATGTGAACAAGTCTGTTTAATACAGCACGTGTAAACATTCTTCCAAATACACTATTTACAAATCATTTTGTTTCTGGAATCTACTCACTAGAGCCAAGTACAATTCATACAGTTACGTTTACAACACCACTGGCATATACAATAAATACGTACATTATGCATCAGCAAAACTAGTTCACATACTATTTGAGAACGGTTGTTTGGTACACACAGCGCTTTATTTACTTCTTGTAGGTCAAACAATTGACGGGGTCACATTAGCTGGCTAGCCTGGTCTTGTTGTTTAAAAACTGGTAGCATTCCCGAGTCAAGCACAGCCCCTAAGTACATCTGCACCCCTCGCCCTGTCTCCCCGTGTGGCTCCCTGGTACAGCTCGGACTCACTTACAGGAAATCCTAGGAAGGACAGTCACAGGACGGAACCGAAGAACCACGGCCGCCATCTTTCTCCCTGTCTGTCCTACAATCCTCTGCAAAACGTCAACTACGGTGGCCACGCAGAGACAACAGCAAAACAGGACCGAAAGCGCAATCGAGATGAAGAAGAATGACAGCTGGCTGTGTAACTCAAGCACGATTCACCAGTAATGTAGAATTAAGGGTATGAAATATACATTGCGGACAACGTCGATATCTTTATCTGACATAGTATGTACAGTACAGTAACTAGTTTAGAGAATGTGAATTGTCACAAAGGGGTTAAACTGAAGAGAGCTTCATATTTTGACTAGGAGATTAGTACGTCACACTGAAATAAAAGGTGACGTTTCCAGCTGAAATGGTTTATTATGAGATATGAGCAGTAGCAGTAGTTAATTATACAGTAATAACAATAATAACGAGTTACAATAATTACAGCGATAGTATTTTTGTTGTATGGGGTACTGAAAATAAACAATATGCATAATATGGTACAAAATAGAAAAAACAAATTGAGATTTTAATTAAACTAGAAATACAAAAATAAACTTCAATGTCTTAAATCTCAATGCCTGCTTGAGGTTTTGTATGAAATGTGGCTGTGAAACGTCAACAGGCAATTAAACAGAATACATGAGACAGACCAAATTAGAAATGCTCTCTGATCACCCAAGTGACCCGATGTTACTGTAAATCTATAGGTAGGTAGATACATAGGATTCCCATGTGTAACCGTATGATCGTCATAATTAAAAACAATTCACACGAAGAATAATATTGCAGAAATTCCAGTGTAGGGTATTAACGCAGATCTGTACAGTTGACGTACTGTAGTCATCTCACACATTTAGATTTTTAATGTGTGGGAGTGAAAACAGTGTTTCTGATTGAGCCTTTGTGGTGTTTGTTTTCGGAAACTACCATGCCCTCTTGGGCCAAAATGATTTGGAATCATTATAAAAGTGAATGGCAGAGATTCAACTTGAACACATTATTAGTGAAAAACAACCAATTTTGTAGTTACGTGATAATTATATTGGCCTTTTATTAAAGAAATACAGCAAGCATTTTAAGATAAAATAAAATAAAAATGTCATAGATCTGAAATACAGGGTTGATCTGTATGGGAAATATTTAAGAAGATAACGTTCCAGGTAACTATGAGCTGGGGTATGGCATAATGAACTGGGTATGTAGAAGATCCAACTAAGACCTTGGATTTCTTTTGTCTTGATGTAATGCATTCTATGGCAAATACCTTGTATTGAAATAAATGTTTACAACTCACTGTACATCTTAGAAAGCAATTAAATACCACTGTATATTTATTTTAGTTCGCATGTTCTAATACTTCAAGGCACTAACTATCATCAAAATATTTTCATTAAGAACAATAATATAATACATCTGTACATTTATTACTCTCGCCAAGTAATTTTTTCTTTTCACATTTAAAAAAGAAAGTAAGATGTTACCTTCAAAGGATTGATGACTAATATTTTAAAATCAACTTTCCTACCTCTAGCATCATTATCACTGACCCCCCCCCCCCCCCCTTCTTGTGTTGAATATCTTTTGGTTAGTTGCTTTTGTGCGATCTTCAGATGTGTGAGATATTTTATTGCTGCTTCCTGGAACTTAATCACTTTCTGTGCTGTTCATCGATTTCTGTCTAAAACATCATTTTAAACCCTTAGTTATCACCCCTTGAACGTCAGACATACGTACTGTATGATGCAGTCATGATATGGTACAATATAGGGTTGATCTAGTATCAGGATCAGATGCATTGCTTTTAGTTTATATATAAATCTTATAAAACCAAAGACAGGTGCTGAGTTTAAAGTCCTTGCTGAACTACAACCATAAGAATCATGGTAAATTAGAGTTGGCTTGTCTTGCATGCTCAGACTGAATCCATAAAGTGTTCAAATCTTTCTCCTGCCATAACAATACATTGATAAAAAAAAAATGTTTACTATAATAATAATTAAATTAATAACAATATTAACAGCAGTAGGATGTTTGTTATGTTAATTCTTCAGATGATACAACATCTCTGATAAAGTAAATTATGGTAATCTAGATCTAAAATCTAAATCTAGGTGATCTGCAAAAAATACAGAAAAGTGAATGAACTCCCTTTACAGTTCTAGACAACAGTGCAGTACGAATTATACTCCTGAGGCTATACTGTATGCACAAGTAACATTTTGGTTCAGTGTATTTCTAGTTCCTGTTCAAAAGTGAATTTGAGTGCTGTATTGCACTTTAGCCAGGATGCCAAGGTTAACACTGTCCCTTATTCTTCATGGATCTTATTGTCCAAAAAGAAGCTCTGATCTTAGTTTAGCATCTTGTAATAAAGAGGGACATGCAGGAGAGTGTTACCAGTTTTCTGAAGTCTTATCTGTAGTTGAAACTTGTATTATGTTTTTTAAAACACATTAGCCTTGTTGTGATGCACTTAGCCTTAAATCCCTTCGAGTATTTGTTATTGCTGGAAGTGTATTAAACTGCATTTGACAGGAAGTACTTTTACTACTTTGTTACATGAGTCATTTTCAGAATGCTGGGGAAGTGATGATCTTAAAAAAAAGAACATAAAATGTCTTTTGAATAATCAGATGAGATGAAAAAAAAAAACTTTTGTAAAGAATGCAACCCACCTCCTTGTGGTCAGACTCTTTTAACCATCTCTGCTCTCTCCTCAACAAAATGCCCAAGGCTCTTCACCTTTAATCATAACTTCCAGAATGTTCTTCAGTATTATAGAAAACTCTTTACTAACGTTTCTGTCCCCTGTGAGTAGGTACATATCCTGAAACATCTTTTTTAACATAACTGTGATTATCATCGTGGGTCATTAATCATCTGGAATGTACCCAAAAACACACCATATCCTTGCAGTTCCCTGTGAACCTCTGAATGCGGCATTCTTTACAGCAATGCTGCTACTGTCTTCCTGTTATCTGGACCTTCATTTAACATCTACACAGACGTCTCAGAATGGTGGGACCTTTTTTCCCATTTGAAATTATAAGAAACAAAGTCAAGTAGACAAATGTTTAGGCAGATGCGATCACCAGTGTTATTTGGTTTTTTTTTTTAGCTATAATGTTTCTCTACTTAGCAATCAGTCCTCATAACTTCATTGTACATAATCCTGACTTCATTGTAGAAAAGGAGGAAATCACCGTAAAATGTGTTTTTAAGCTATGCCTGCAGCTGTGTGTATTATACTTTCACTGTACACATAATACACACAACTGCACAGTGCATCTCACTAGAGTCATTTCATACCAATTATATATTGTAGCACAGTGGGGATGGGATTGGAATCATCCCCGCAGTAAAATGTATGGTTTTTGTTAGTTTGGGGAAATGCACCGTTGTTTAATTGAATTGGTTAATTGTTTTATTGCTTAGTTATCCCCTGCACCTGGTGCTTATTATTAAATTGGAGTCAGGTGCAGGGTATAAAAGAAAGAGAGTCAGTTTGCTCAGGATTGCTAAGAAGAAGGAGGCAGGAAGTGGTACTCTGCGTCCTGGCAGTCGTGAGAAAACCAAAGAAAAGGTGTTGTAGTAAACATGTGTGTGTTTTTGTGTACTGTTTTTAGTGGGGAAACAGCCTAGCTGTCCCACTTGTAGTCAGGGTGTTCTTGTGTGTTAGTTAGGGCTCGTACAGAGCTAGGTGTTTATTTTGTATTTTGTTTTGATTTTGTTCTGCATTAAAATTAGCGGAGGAGCGCGTTCAAACCCTCCATCTCTGTGTCTGGTCAGTAGTTTAAAGGGGCAAAACGAACCCGAGCCGCAAGGCTCCTTTACAATATATATATATTGTAATAAACATATAAACATTAATAAATTAATTACATTAATAAATAGATTCCAACCCATAGAAACTGGCATTATAGTTTTGGCCCACCCACTTGTTGCTTCGAATATTGCTCATTCATAATGATGAAGAACTCCTGATTTTCCATAATAATTTCAAATAAACGAAAAACTAAAAAAACAATGTAAAGCAAAAGAGAAGATATTGCACATTGGAGCTTGCTTTGGTGTCCACAGGCAACAATACTCCAGACATCTTTCCGTCTTATAAGAATTAGAGAATAATTTATTCATGTCTCTTAATGTACAACTACAAAAAAAAAATAATAATTCGGTTACTGAAACATAAAGCAGCTGTCTATAGAAAAGCCCCCTTAGCCCTTCTCAGCCTGCATTTATTTCATATGGGCTTGGGTCTGTGTCCGGTTCTGAGAGCCGGGGTGTTGTCTGTGCTCCACTGGCTCGGGTTTGAGGGTGATTTTGATGGGTTTCTCTGTTTTGTGTTTGGCCGTGTCCTCCCACACCTCCTCCTCTGCAGAGGCTCCGATCGGTCGCAGTCTCTCCAAGGTTTCTTCCACATTTCCAGAAACTTCAGCTCTGTCACAACTCTTTTCATACCCCTTGTCAGCTAGGGAAAAACAGAAACCAAAAAATATACATTGTGACCAAAAAGGATTCAGACAATAATCAAAGTTTCCATCATTTTCCATTCACTACAGTTAAAAAGCAACAAGTTCACTCTCCCAAGCTGTAGCCTACTGCATTTCGTGTTTTAAAGTTATTACAGTTAAGAAGAGGGCACTGGCTGACCCAAGAAGATATGTAAAAAAAAAAAAAACACAACATAAGGCTCACTGATCAAGACAAACAACAGCTGCAAATGAATATTGGGGTGATTTCATAGTATAACGGATAGTATAAGAATGCTGTTGCTTCTCAATAGTAGATGTATGCTTTTATAGTTTTCTATGCTTTAAACTTTTTTTAAAGGGGAAATGTACCTGTTTTGCTGTTCGTAGTCTTCTTGCAGCTTTGTTCCATGTTGCTGTCTATGACAGGGATGCCCTCGATGCACTTCCTCACAGAGCGTGTTTTGGGGCGGGTCTTGTGTAACCGTGCCTCCTGGATCCACTCGTGCTGCATGGCCTCATCCGGAGTCATGCGCTGTGCAGGATCCCACCTCCAAGCAACACAGCAAAGGAACCAATGAGTCCGGACAGAAATACACTTCCATTTGAATTCTGTCTGTGGTAAAGGAGCCTCTTTTGTCTATATGAAGGCTCACATTATTTATGTGTAAATTATGTCAGTGTGTGAAATTATTCCTAGAATAAAACCAAACAGATCCAGTCTACAGTAAAATGCCCAATAATTGGCATTAGAAACCTAGAATAATTTCTTTTGTTTCAGTCAATTGATTTTAAATATCTTAGATTCCAACAGCATATATCTTCATTTTTTAGGGGCTTCTGAGTTTGCAAACGCAACAAAAAAGAAGTTAAAGAAAACTCTCTAACTCCATTTCAGGGTGAAAGGCGAGGAAACCAGCTGCAAAACAGATGCTGGACACAAACTCTGTACTTTGCGTTTTCCAACCCAGTGCTGTAACACAGCCAGGGCTGCTTGTATTGCCTTAAGTAGAATACAGTATCTCCATTACACCATAGGGGCCAGTCTTTAAACTGCACCCTCAACTCCGCTTGCTCCAGTAATGTAATGTATCAAATGGTGGACAGACAAGTAATGTAAACTGGGACTTACATTCACCTGCTACACTTACATTAGACAGCCTCTTAGGAAATCCAGAAATAGAGCATCATTGGTTTTCAGCACACTGGCAAGATCCTTTGAATTGGGACATCTTTTTTTCCCCTTACTGTTTGTAACATTTCGAGGCGATCCCTTGGAATCTACATTAAACATACATGTACTGTTTTAACATTTCTTATTTGCTCTTTGTTCTGACTATACTGTAATGATTATTACAGTAATATGTTGTGCTTTAAGTCTTACATGGAGTCGGTAAGGGTATTCTCAAACAGTTGAGAATTTTAGCATGATATATTTAGCATTATATATTTGGAATACTAAGAAGGAAAAATATGTGGAAGTTAACATGGTGAATCAGGGGTCATTGTGCATTAAAATGTAAAAATATAACATAAAATATTATATAATCTAATAACTGATTAATATGTAATATAAATAGGTTATTTGATATTAACTAAGGATTAACAAAAAAAGAAACAACATCTGTAAATATGATAATAAACGATAGTGACCCTTGAAATTACAGTAAGTGTGACCTTTTTTTCAATAGCACTACTACTTACCAAAAAATAACCGTTTCCTAGACGCTGTCTGTATAAACTCAGTGGGTGGCAGTCCTAACACCTGAAATACATCACCACAGTTTAAGCATAGATCTCATCAGAAATGATTTGAAACACAAAATCCTATTCACCAGGACTTCAACTATAATAACGATGTATTATCGAGGACTGGGAATGACAGAGATACAGAGTAGGAGCCCACTTATATACATCACAGCTTATTACAGTTTTACATATATATCTTAAGACCTGTTTATTCAATTACAATAAAACTTGCATAGAAAATTTACCACAGGTTATAGAGTATCTTAATCTGGGGGTATGTGTTTGGGCTGCCTGCCTGTCAATCCATATGTCTGCCTGCTGTATTGCGATGCATTTTTCACACTAAATCAATAAATATGCTACAATGAGATCTAATCAAATATAACAACCCTGCATTCAAATCCCATCATAAATGCTCAGATTCGTGTTAGGGGGTGAGATCCACCTGGTATTTTGATCCTACCTCCATGATGCAAGCCATCTGCTCCACCTCGTTCTCCCCTGGAAAGAGAGGGCTGCCTGTGTAAAGCTCAGCCAGAATGCATCCCAGGCTCCACATGTCGATCGCCATGCTGTACGTGTGGCCCAGGATCACTTCTGGAGAGCGATAGAATCTGCTCTGGATGTAGGTGTACACTGCATCCACAGGAGCAAAGGAAAAGGGAAATGCCTCTACCAGTGGCTTTGCATTGTAGGGGCTAGCTTTGATAAATGTATTTTGTCAAATTGTTTACCTGCACATCTTTAATTGACTTTGAAAGAAAATTAAAAAAAAAACCAAAAAATCCTGTTCATTTTACAAGCTAGAGCCAAACAACCAAGTAATATCATTCAAAGTCTCTTAAGCTGTTTGTTTCTCACTTTGTATCGTTAACGTGGAATTCTCTCCTTTCAAAAAATTGGAGTTAAATACAAAAGTAAAAAAAAAAAAAAAAAGTGCTTTGAAAATATGCCACAAATTGTATTTTTGTCATGCTGGTAACATGTTTAGGAAGCGCCCAGGAGCTGTTAATGTCATCGTGTTCATCGCAGAGTTACTGTATAAGGGAACAACCAACTTCAGCACGTGAAACCTATTCTTTTAGCTAAAAGAAACTTCACTTACTGTACAAAGCTGTTACTCACCTCTTTGTTGCTCATAGCAGCTTGATCCAAAGTCAACCACTTTGATAGTCCCTTGCCCTTTATGGGCTAGTAGAATATTCTCCTGTTAAAGGCGAAACACTATGTTAAAAACAACATTGGAATCACTGATCAGCAAAACGACTGTACATAACATCTATTGCTAAAATATCACTTATTTTTTAGCATTCCGTATGGAAGCAGTTTTGCTAAATGATTACTAGCTTCAGCCTAACTCAGTTTTTCTGCTCAAAACCAATAGTTGTTAGACTTACTACAGTATATCTCTGACAGCAATTGACAAGTTTCTTTGTAAATCTTCATTTACAAAGAAGTCCTTCATTTGCAGCTTCCGGTTTTGCCAGCAGGCAAACAAAGCTAAACTTCGTTTACAGCATCAGTAACCCGAACTTGAAGTACAGTGAATTGGTACAAAAGTGGAGTGTAATTCCGATGCAATCAATGAAACTAGGATTCCTCACAGGTTTAAGGTCACAGTGGATGATGTTTTCTCTGTGGAGCATCTGCAAGCACTTCAGTAGCGAACAGGTGAAGCGGCGAATGAGCGGCAGGCTAAATCCTTGGAAGTTGTTCTTCTTAATGAGTTCGTACAGGTTCAGTCTGTGAAGGAAGTTAGATGTTAGTAAATTATCTTTTACTGTAAGTAACAGGTATCATTGCAAATGAGCTTATGGCTGTTATGGATAATAAAGTATTTATTTATTTATTTATTTATTTTTATAATAATGTAAGTAAGTAAATAACAAAATAAATTACAAATACTAGGGATTTATATAAATTGGCACTGTTCATAAGTTCACAGGGCAAAGACAGCTTGACATTGCTTCCTTCTTGTATATACATACACATTATAAAGGAGGTTGTGCATTTTGTATTCCTTCCATAACCTCAAAACAATGTACAATGAAACTTGGCAGGTAGAGTCAGCAACTCGTGGGCAACAAGATCAAAAGGCTTCCGTCACAGAGATAACATTAAAAAAGCAAAAAAAGGCTGCATTTATACAGTAACAGACAACACTTTTGGAGAGATAGCATCCTTCAAATCCATTAGGAGTGGAACTTCATAATCACCTTGTATTACAGGTATATTTAATGTGTACATTTATTTTAAATGAGTGTGTTAAAAGCTCTTACCAAATTATCTTCAAAGGCAGTGAAATGGTTATGTACCGAGGGCACTAGGTCAAATGGGGCAGCAGTGTGGAGTAGTGGTTAGGGCTCTGGACTCTTGATCGGAGAGTCGTGTGTTCAATCCCAGATGGGGGATACTGCTGCTGTACCCTTGAGCAAGGTTCTTTATCTAGATTGCTCCAGTAAAAACCCAACTGATAAATGGGTCATTTTATGTAAAAATAATGTGTAAAAAAATAATGTAGTTGTATGTAAAATAATGTGATATCTTGTAACAATTGTAAGTTGCCCTGGATAAGGGCATCTGCTAAGAAATAAATAATAATAATAATAATAATAATAATAATCAGGACCTCTGTGAATTATTTGTTCTCAATCCACTATGATGCCTATCCTGGCAAAGCTGTAGTCTGTTAATGTCTCTGCGAGGGTAATTACACTGGTATTCTGTATGATGACATGCCAGATGCTCATGAACATTAAAAAAATTCAACATTTGCAAAAAGCAGCATTACAACTGGTAAGCCTCTTTGTGTGATCTTTTGGTTATATCCTTTAATTCAGGATTGTTAAATAAGAAAATGTATTTCATAGCATTGGTTCATTCCCCCCTTTAACTTTTTGCTGCAGTATCCCTCTGTGGGAATAGTACCTCAGATGAACTCACTGAAAGGTTGTGCACCTCTGAACTAGAAGTGATGTTCCAACAGACCCAGCTCTCATTGAGATGAGGATGACTTATGATGCCCAGAGGAATGCACAAGTGCTGAGGCCAGCAGCAGATGTTTTTCGTGCTTGCATCATCAAGGTTCCTAGAACATCATCACTGGCCTCTCACTAGTCCCCAGGGATCCACTCTTACATCACGTTAAGCAAAATCAGCACATTCTCACAGCAACATCCAGCCTACCATTGGCACTGAATGTTTGCTCATGTGCTGCTACCTCACAATGTGCTGAGCACTGGCTGGACATCCTTGTGAGAGAATACTGCACTGGAAACTATGAATAGAATTTGAAGTGAACAGTGGAGGTATTTAAATGTACCTGAAGGCATGGAAACAGCCCTTTGCTGATTATTCTTTACTGCTTGATATCATTTGGTTCCAAAGCTCAGGAGGTGTTCTTGTGTTAAGTCTACTTATCTGTCTGTTCTTTTTCTTTTTCTTTTTACTATCTATTTATATGGGTTCAAAAATCTATTCACTTTGTCAAACAGTGGGTTAAGCATTTTTTGTAGACAGAACTTTATGTTCAGCATTGTCTGGGTTCCCTTAAGAACAACAAAACCTTTTTTTTACCTGCACTAGCATGATACATCCAGCAGAGGGCGGCATACGATCATATGTCAAGCTTTTGTTGTCCTTATTTTCCCACCGTGATTCATAGATTTTTAAAAAAATGTTTTACATTTATTTCAGTTTTTGTAAGGCTTAACAGTTGCCTTTATATTAAAACATTGTGAGCTGTCCTTGGTTTTGTATTATAATGTCCACCCATATTATTAGATATATTTCAGCCATAAAAACATGTTTTTGTCTGTGTGTATATCTTTAGTGTTTCCTTTCGACACAGCTCTGAGGAGAGAAGCTGTTTCCAATGCATTCACTGTGTGTAGCATTTTCAGATCATTAATACAGTAACAATCATGGCAGATGCAGTGAGCTCACAACTGTGGGCAAAGATATAAAGCATTTTTAAAACTGTGTTCAAATGATTTTTTTGGCTTACTTAACAGCCTAGAAAGGTTCCACGAATATTGAAATGCATTTCATCTCTCAAAACACACTTAAAAAACAAGAAACATAATTTTAATAACTCACAAGTTCAATCTTTGTGAATTAGGCACATTCTTTAATATCTAAAGTAGAAAACTGCCAGTACTCCAGCAAGTTGATGTTGATGAACTATGTGTGGCCTGTGAGTGGCTAGTACTGAGAGAAATTACAGAACCTTGTATTTGCAATTTCAAAGACACCTGAAGTATATATTTTTATGACACTCTTGACTGTGTACCAACCTTTGATAACCATAAAAGCTTTAATAGGTCTGTACAAACTGGGAAATGTGCTGTTACAAAAATCAGGTTTACCCTGGTCCATTCAAGATCAGTGGCATAAGTCTGAACAGCCATCCTTTATTTACATTACAACATCAAGTGTAATGGTTATACTGCAGCCTGTAACTGGAATCTTCACACCCCCAGGAAGCCCAGGAAAGAGATACGGTCCTAATTAAGGTATTAACTAAGGTATTCAGTAACTGTAATGAAATACTGTGCTGCAATATACGCTGTTGTATAAAAGTCAACCAGGTTCCTGGAGGTACAATAGTAGATGCCCTTGCTTGTTAATGCTGATAGCAATCTCAGTGCAGGGCATTCCCGATCAACTGAAAGGAACTCTCAGTGGACATCACAATCTGATTCTGATTCACAATTTGATTCCAAGCCTCCAAAACCAAAAAAATGCTTTTCTTAGGAGCTGTGAGTAATGGAATACTGATGTTTCCCACACTTAATATCACGTTCTCTGCTCCTCTTAGCACTGTGCAGCTACATTGTACAGGTATACCTTTAGAGAACTCTTAAAGTTAAGAAACCTCATTAGAAATAAAATGCTGAACTAAAACAATAATACTGGAGTTGTCTGTTTGTATATACCTTATATTGGGATTTCTCAAAAACAAAATTGAAAAATTGTTTCTAGGTATCAATTAAGCTCCAATGTTATAGCTGCAAGTAGACCATGTGACCTACCGCACAGGAAGTTATTGGGTACAGTGCCAGGAAGCAGCCGTAGCATTACCTTGTTACATTTTGTTTTTTCATAGCGTACACAGATTTTTTTTGTTAGTTTCTTTCGGTAAATCTTGCGCTTTGTGTATAATGCAGAATGTGGCTCTCTGAAAGCTGAGTTTGTGTAGTTTGTTATGTCTTTGACCGCAGTGCATCTCTAGCACAGATTTAAAAAGATGTTAGTACAGTAGCAGGGCACTCACCCTAAAAGCTCAAAGGAAATGCAGAGATGATTACGGAAGTGGAAGTATTCCTTCATGTGTATAACATTGTGGCTGTTTTCTTTGTCTTTCCTCCGGAGGGCATCAAGTATTTTCACTTCTACCAAGGCTTGGTGGTGGAATCTGCAGGTTTTAAACAGAGAGTGAAGAACAGAACACTAACACAAACAACAACCTACCTGGTGAAGCTATACTCACAGGCTTTGGTTAGATTAACAATTATTATAACAGGTTAATAGAAGTCCTTTCAAATATAAGGGTATTAGGGAATTACTGGTGCAAAGTCACAGTTTATCTGCTTAATACTGTAGTGTGTGAATGGAAAAGGAATGCCAGAGTAAGCAGCAGTTATTTCTGTTGTGATTTTTCTGTTTAAATGTCAGCTGGGGAAGGCGCAGGACAACGTGTCAGACTCAACCCTTGGGGTTTCGGTGATGGACAGACTGTATTGCATAGTACTGTACACTTACAATGACACAGGCAAGCATATGATGAAAGGTTTGTCCACTTGATTTAGTTTTTTTAAGTTTTACTTCACATTTTGCAATTAGCAGCAATTTAAACGAGAGAATACACAGATGTGGTGAAACTAACCAACTGTAATGAATACAGCACATATCAGATGGCTTTCTTTTCATGCCTGGGTTCGAACCCAGCTCAGGTCACAAGAGAAATTAATTTGGTGGTCCCAACATAGCCCCCAGTGGATATAAGTCTACATCATTAAAAGACACCAAACAATTATTAGGCACAACTGTCAGTTTAAGACTAGATGTTTGATGTCAGGATTTAGTTGCGCTCACAGAGCTGTGACAGGAAGCTTACAAGTACAAGTAATGTCTTGAGCAGTTCAGCATGCTGTAGAATTATAGGTATTAATAGCATTTAGTTGACATTTGGAGAAATCACATTGCAAATTAATTAGTTCTCAAGACTGCAAATATGCAATCATTTTTCCCTTGAACTGTCCTCACTCCATCTCTGTCTTCAAGGAAAAAACATTGTATAGATTTGTATTCTGCTACAGGTATTAATATGTCGTAATATGAAGAAGCACACGTTACCTCTTTTTGTTCCGAATTATTTTCACAGCAACAAGCTCGTTGGTATTATGGTCCAAGCATTTCACAACATGTCCGAATGAGCCTTTCCCAATTACTTCCAGCACTTCAAAGCGGTATCCAATATGGTCGTGTAGCACCTACAATAAATAAACACTGTCAACAGAATAATAAATAGTAGAATCCATATAAAACAACCTTCCAGATGAACCAGATCACATTACTTCAATGTGTTGGTGAAACCCATGAAACCTTTCTCCAACCTTTCTAAAGATTGCTTTTTTAAATCTGTGGATCTATGGATTCAATACATCCAGGCTGTTGTTAAAGAAGCCAATAACTGCCTTGGACAGTTCCATGTATATAAAACGGATTGGAGATAACACAACAATTCCATACATTTGACCTGTTTTGTCAATACGACCCACTGTTTAAAAACATCCTGCAACCTGAAAGAAAGCTTGCTAACTTGCTAACTCTAAATTCAAGCATGTGATGAATAATAAACAGACTAGAGCCAGTTATAGTTGCAGTTTCTCCATGCTGTGTGGCCAGGGCTGTCATTCATTTATTAACCTGCTCTGTATAAACATGAACTATGCTGCCTAACCGCCCTGTGCCTGCAGCCCCCCTTCGCAGTTACTGTACAAGTCCCCACATGCCTGGGTGGCACTCTACTGACCTGAAAAAAGAAACAAGGACCAGGGCTCACAAATGGAGATTAGATAAAGGGGCATTCAGAACAGAAAATAGGAGGTACTTTTTTACACAGAGAATTGTGAGGGTCTGGAACCAACTCCCCAGTAATGTTGAAGCTGACACCCTGGGATCCTTCAAGAAGCTGCTTGATGAGATTCTGGGATCAATAAGCTACTAACAACCAAACGAGCAAGATGGGCCGAATGGCCTCCTCTCCTTTGTAAACTTTCTTATGTTCTTATGTTCTTATGTTCTTACCTTGAGATAACTGCCATGCTCGTCATCGTACCCACAGTTATGCTGCCCTCCGTGAACCCCCTCAATCTTGTTGGAATCCAGCCCGAGAAACCACAGCTCAGAGTAGTCCATTATCTCTTCCTGCTCGTACTGTGTGAGCCGGTTTCGAAAATGCTTCAGCGCTTCTAAAGAAAGGCCAGAGCACAGGACACAGTGTCACATACCAGTCTATGGTTCCCACTGGAAGTCCCATAACAGTTCTATCTCCCTTCAGGCTGCACACCTTTGGACCATAGCAGGAAAAAAAACAAAAAAAACAGACTATACCTGCTGCTTCTTGCAGTTAAAAGATATATTTTTTGTTTCCACGTATTAAGGTTTATTTATCATCTTGGGAAACAGGCAGGATCCCAAGATCACTAAAATGTAACTCTGTTCTTAAATTATTTATGCAGATGTTTTATTACAAATCTAATATGATCACATTTGTACTTACAGCAGTTGATTCAGTAAATAAATTCTTGAACACATAATGTTTTCAAAATAAGTACAAAAAGTACCGAAAACCATTGCTGTTTTGTAAAATAGCACTTTCTCCAGATGGAGTTGTATTTTGTATTTATGTTTGTTTTGTATTGGTGAGTTAAGGTACAGTACCTCACAGCTGGCAGCTTATCCTTCAGTTTAAATAGATAAACATTACCATTCACCAACATTACCAAGGATGCAAAATATATCTTTTGTGGTTAAACTCAAGGTGCGCTTCAGGGGAACTGACACAATTTGATCACAGTAAGAGCTTTACACTGATTTGATAAAGCAATGGATTTCGTACTGTGTGAATAGCAACTTGGGAGTGCAATTTTTTATTGCGATATGTAGTTGCTTAGTTGATCAACCAACAATTCTATCAAGCATTTTTCTCTATTTAAAAAAATAAACATTCTAGAACTCCATAACTTTTAATATTTAATGACACAAAACCTTTTTTTTGTAAAAAAAAAAAATAGGTTTGATGGACATTTTTAAACAACAGTCTACATTTCAGTAATATTCACATGAATAGATAGATAGATAGATAGATAGATAGATAGATAGATAGATAGATAGATAGATAGATAGATAGATAGATAGATATAACAGTATGTTAGTTGTAGAAATAGCTGGGACAGATGCTGGGACAAAAGATTATCATTAGCTGTTATTCCAAGTGTTCTGGAAGTTGGCATTAGCAGCATATTATCAAACTCAATTAGAAAACTGTGTATCATATGTAATGATGGGTTGGGAAGTGGAGATTTAAATGGAGACACCGTAATTAAAACATTAAACAAGATTTGTATAAAGACAGGTGATTTTGATAGTCACATTGTCTCTATGCTCTAGGCTGGTTGAATGCAGCTAAGTAACGCTTGACTGAAACTCTGGAGCGTTTCACAAAGGATCCATTTCAATGTAAATCTTCTGCATTATCATTTCATGCATGGTGTGCTTCACACTGATTTCTATATGGCAACCATTTCAGCTGACTGCAGTTGTAATGCTCTTAAATCCAACCACATAAAAAAATGCTATTCATCATAAACACCCAATAACATGCATACCTGCAGGTGTGATAGGCAGCCTGTGACCTTCAATTGTCTTGTGCTTTTCCTGCTTGTTTGAAGGGCAGTAGCTGCTGGAGTCTGCCAGGTTCTCCGTTGGGTTCAATCTTATCGGGTGCTGCAAGCCTCTGTGCCTCTCCTCCTGTCAATCAACAGGTCATTCACTAAATCATTTCCGCTCGCAGTAAGCGGTCACACAGTCCCCCTGGCAACAGCTTCCTCCAGGGAGCAGCAGCCCCATCTTTGTTTTAGAAACCCTACTTACGGCTACTCACCAAACCTGTTACTATTCTGGAAATGCCCACCTGAAGGAAAAACAGCTTCATCAAAGCTGACACTGTCCTGGGTTTTTAAGACTCATCAACAGGATAATCTAGAAGTCTTGCATTTTTCAAACATAATTTTGAAAAAAAAAAAGAAACATTCTCCTCAGTCTGTCGACTGATTGACCATTGTGCCAGCATCCCATCAACCTGCAACGTCTTGTAACCTGCACTGACTTTAGGTGAAGGTGATATACAGCTGGTTTGACAAACCACAGACTACCTTTCCTAAGGTAGCATCAGGTAGTCCAAAATGAGTACAAATGAGAGCGATATGCAGACAGTTCTTGGATGTAATAGTCTGCTACTATTTGTACTTCAAAAGTTATGAACATGAAATCCGGGGTAATATGGAACCCAAAACAAAGGATTTTCAAAAAACTTTAAGGAATGTTTTTTGCAGAGTGATAACCCTCTAAAAAAGCGACGAAAGGGCTTTCATGAATTGCAGACTTGATTTAATTGACCAAAGCAGGGTTTTTTTTACATTGTTGTATACGTGTTTTAAATGTAACATAAAATATTAAGAATTGTCTGTTTATTTAGAAACAAAATGTATACTAGCAGATTCGTTATTTTATCTTACAGATCCTTTAGTTAAAGAAAAACTGAACACTGTCCTGGGTCTCTCTCAAGCAGAGACTGTCAGTTTTGTCAAATTGCATGATGGTTTTGTGACGTGGGTCCACTTCGGGGCTCGGTTGACATCATGAAACTCATTTCATTGTGTCTGAGCCAGATTAGAGCCTAGGCCTCCAGATATGGAAGGTTAGTGAATTCAACTCCTACCCATCACACTGATAATCCCTACACTGCTGTTGTTAGTGATGTTGTCTCACCTGCTGCACATTTGGCATGACCTTGCTGCCTATCTGAGGCAGGATTATGTCAAGCTGATGATGAGGTTTGGCATTCGTTAACACGGTTTGCTTGGCAGGGGGCTCCAGCTGGGGTAGGGTGCCGACATTGGGACCCAGCTTCTAAAGAAAAAGAAATAAAGAAATAAAGAACAAGAAATCATACACCTGTTGGCCTATCCTGTATGCCAGCTATCTATTCATCCCCTCTCCCCAGTCCCCTAGGGGGTGGATGGAATTACCAGGCTTATTCAAAGTGATGATTAACAATGTGAGCTGTGCATGGGCCTGACAGAGACTGTCACTACAGACGATGCAGGGGACCTTAGCTTGATGGTTTTAGGACAATACGCTGAACAACCACTTAAAGGGTGCTAGCAACGTCAGATAAATATAGACTGCATTGTTATCCTGAGGCTAAAGCACTATAGTTACTTGAATGCTAGGGATTTGTAGGTCATCTAATCAGGATTTCAAAGTGTGTATCATAGAGTTTAGGAATGAATCACTTTTGTTGGTCATGGATTTTCCTTTACCAAGTTGGATTTCAAAGCAGCACTGGGGCATATTTTCCAAGTTGTTTACTCCAGTCTGTCATTGACTCCAAACAATAAAATGTAGACATCTTAAGGCTTTGCATGGTATTACTGGTGTTATTTTTAAGAAATACTAAAAGAAATGTAAGACAATGAAAACGACTTCTAGTTGAAACACTTGTCATTGAATTTTAGTTTCTTTTAGTATTTTATTAATTCAGCACTTGTGTTTTAATAGTTATGAATGGTTCTGCTTTTAGTAAAATACAGACTGGAGTGGATTTTTTGATAATCTGGCCCATTGTTTCATTTTTAATGGCATGCTAGCTTTATTCAAAGGAGGGATTCATTGTTTGCCCATTTCACCAAGTTTGCATTACTGTTGCTATGTGATGATTTAATAGAAATGCAATGCTGGAGTGCTTTGTCAAGATAGAGATACTGTACGTCTGTTAACGTGGGTGAAAACTTGTGATTTGTAATGCTTGGGGCATAAATTAGATCATAGCAATGGTCTGTGTGCACCCCCAAAGTTATTAATGTGGCCATCCACATTTCTTAATTGTGCCACTGAAACTGAGCTACTTCCAGTTGGAATGCACTTCAGGTACTGTTAGATCTGCCTGTTAGATCTTGGAAGGTTACTACTGTAGTAGATTAGCATTCAAGGTTGTTGAGTAACTATGATAACTAAGACAATAAATCAATGTGTGATTGTGTAATGTCATTGCCTGCCCCGGACAAAAAATGTTTTTTCCTTTTGGTATGTTACATACACAGACACGGTGTATGGGTCATTCGTAATTTTGCTTTGGCAAATATTACAATTACATGCAGTAGAACCTCAAAAGGGTTCCTGGCTACTGTAAATGATGGGAAGATCTGTCGCTGGTAACGTAACACAGTGCACATACATCGATTAATCTAGATTAAAATGTGGAGTTCACAGTTAAGAACACCCACCACTCTCTATTATTAAAATAAAAAGATCACTTTTGTGTTAGACAGCAGCAATATAATATTTATTGAAAATTAGTCAAGTCAATTGTGCCGTGCCAGTGTTATGGCAGATATTTCTAATCTGTTGTGCTATTCCTGTTATTACAGTATCTATCTGAATGTAAGAATGCATGTTTTTTTTTTTAATAACATACCTGTGGGTATGCTTTGTTGGAGCCAAGTCGATTTGAGTCGTTCGGCGGAAGTCTGTGTTGCCGACTGAAGGCATCGGGTCGAGAGGACTGGGTGGCAAAGAAAGACAGTACAGTGGTTACAAACTGCATTTTCCCACGTCCATGTTGATTTGATCCAGTGCAAGATAACAGCAAAAAAGAAAAAAAAAAAACTTTAATTGCTCCTCTACCTTAAAAAGAGGTTTAAAAAAACCTCATGGTAATACCAGCATTGGGTTAACGCTGTGTTTTGTGCTTGGTTGCCAGTATGTAGTTGTTAATACCATTGTACCATTCCTATATATATATATATATAGCTATGAATTACTCCTAGGATTAAGAGGCCAGTGGGAAAGCTATTGCACAATCTAGGGGAAGAATGACCTGAATCAGTCCTACAGTAGCCGAGGAAGGACAGTAGCGAGCTAATACAGTATTGTAATAAAGTATTATATCTATTACCAAGGATATAAATATCATGTTATTTTCAGTACCATGAGAAATGCACATGTTCATAAAATGCAAACAAGTGATTCCTGAGATGTATCTCCAAAACCAATCATGTGTCAGTACAGTGTACAAGGACACAATGACCTAATACACAGTACATTTACAGTCACTTCTGTGCAACGTGTGATCAAATTCAGAAAAGCGGCTCCCAAGAAACAGCCTTCATTAGCTCAAGTAATCAGAGGCTCAAAGTCAGGTATAACCTCAAGAGCTTGTGTTAAAGAATGTCCATACCAAGTAGCATAAAGATTCTAATCCCAAGCATGACAAATGTACAGGTGCCTCTGTTATATCCCTGTTGCTGGAGTCTAGATATGCATAATCCACGGGGAATAACAACTCTGAAAGAGACTCTGGAGTGGTGCCAGCAAGACAAGCGAAAAAACGAACAGCAAGAGTTTATGTAGTCAATCTGCTGTCTGACTGGCAACCAGTATAAGATCTGGGTCATCCACCGATAGTTCTCAATAAGAAGAGCTGTGTTGGTGGCAAGCTGTCAGGCATGCCCACAAGCACAAAGCTGAGACAGTCTAGCCTTATTAGAACAGGCAAAGCACGGCTCATTCTCTTTATTAAAAATAACGGCCATTGACCCTGACTTGGCTCTGAATTAGATAGCAATTTAAGGAAAGAAAAAGAAGGCGTTTAAATCCACGCCATGGTAACCAGACAGCTTTGTCTCTGTCTTTGAGAGCCTGGTTCAAGTCACGTAGAACACATTTTCTTTAATCAAGGACAGCTGCCATTGTTTAATCGCTAAATAGGCTCCCTGTGGATGGATTGCAAAGTAATATACTCTTTTGAGGTCAGTTGTTTTCAGCAGGGGTTGAGCATCAGTTAAGTTTGCTGTGAGCTTGTGAACCAACATAGGGGCTAAGGAAATGTGAAAATGTTTAATCACTTTACAGATTTTACCAGGATTAAATAAAGAGATTCAAATATAGATACTATATTCTACCAATATATACCTCTAAAACATACAGGGTGTTGGACAAAAACTATTATGCACTATTATGGTAGGTAAACTTTAAAAATGTGAATGCAGATACTGTGCTTTTGAAATTACCTCAATTTTTTCTTTACTCTGTGCTACAAATTTAGATCCCATATCAATGATCAATTGACTACTTACAAACCACTTATTACCCCTATATAATTAATTAGTCAGGTATTGTTTCCACTTACGCATATAATCAGCAAGTATCACATTTGGCAGGTGAAATAAGAAAGCTTTTAGTGTGACTGGTGTGTCAGGCAGTACATGACCCAAGAGTCTGGACAGACCCTTTCTTAATTAAAGGAGTAGTAACCAAGGTTTTAAAATCAAGTGCCTTACCCTTAAAAGGAAATATGCTTTCACTCAGTGTAATAAACACCTCAGCATTTCCAGCAGATATAACACTTTCCCAATATTCCATCAATGAGTAGCCTAAACCAATTAAAAAAGTGAGTGTAGTCCTGAGCCATCTATAACCAGAATGGATATAATCATCAATAACCAATTTACAAGAAATCTGAAAGTTCCACTGCACAATGATAAGGTGAGCAGTGAAATTGATGCGGACGCTAAAAAAGTCAGAAATTGATTTAATCAGTTATCATTATGTGTTTCCAAGTCAGCCTTTTTTATATTTTATAAAATTGTATTATTACATACAGTATATTATTAATTTTAGCTGTGGAGCCAACTAAAAGGAAGCTGTGGGCCAAAGAGTATTATCAGAGATACTGTCAGCATGTTTTTAAAGGACTGCTCTATAAAATAAACCAGCCCTTAACATTGATCACACAAGAAAACATCACTAAAGATGCCGGTGAAAACAGTTGTGCAAACTGATTGCATTTACTTTACTGCTTGTATTACTTTCTATTGAAAAGTACCATACCTGGAACATTGAAAAATAAAAAAAAAACATTTCTGCTTGTGGATGCAAAAGGGTTATTTAAATTGTCATGTAATGCGTAGCCTCTGACCCTGACAAATGCTGTCATTTTTTTAATGCTTTTTTTTATTTTTATTTTTTTACATTTGATATGCCCCAAACACTGATTTTTGACTCTGTCACAGCTACAAGGTACTAGAAGTAGAAATGCAATTTATGGCAAATGTTACAGTATTATTATTATTATTATTATTATTATTATTATTATTATTATTATTATTATTATTATTATCATTATTATTATTTGTTTGTTTGTTTGTTTGTTTGTTTGTTTTATTTATTTGGCAATATGGGGCACAGGGGTTGGCAGCTTTCTAGTGATAGCAGACTCTTCTGTTTATTGGTGACTGGATTCGAAGTGGGTTCAAAGTGGGGTCAGGCTGTCTGAGGTGGGGACTAACACTCAAAGATCCTGTAGCAAATGTGTCATGTACATTTAGGGCTACTCCCAGAAAACATAGCATGGATTTTAGACAAGCGCTCACTAGATTTTGCAAATTAGAATTTGCTAATAACTAGCCAAAAATATGTTATCAACAAAAAAAAAAAAAAAAAAAAAAAGGAAAAGTAATATGTCTGGCAGTTTCCCTCACAGTTAGTAGACAGACTCTGATGTTTTCCAGCAGACAGCACATCTGTCAGCTTCAAGTATCCAGGTTTGGATTTATTGAAAAACGGTAACTGATGCGCAAGCAGATGGCATTTAATTGCATTTTGTAAATCAAAACAACCGTGATGCATTTTGGTGTTTAGCAGCTGCTATTTATCCACCAGTGGAAATGATATCTCTCTATTTAACTGGTTCAATAGTATGATTAAAAAAAGCATTATAAAACAACTGCATGGAGTACAAAACAATTACTGTTTATAGATTACATTCGAAACTGACTTTCTCTAAAACGCTCCAGTTGTATAAACTCATTACTGGCATAACAGCCCAAATAAAATCTACAAATAACTGTTCAATTTCATATTCAGTAACATAAGTTATATTCCAGAATATAATCATGGTGACAGTGGGTACAGTACGTTAAGTAACTGAGCCTCTCAACGGGGGGAGAAAGCCCTTAACAGCGTGCTCATTCCACTCCTTCCCAGTTCCCAGAGCGCTACAGCAGTTTTTTAAGATGCGCGAGACATTTTCATTCAGAAAGGCTCAGTATAAATGAGCTCTGCGCCTGTTTTATCATGAACTTCATATATTTTCTGTTGCACCATCAATCATCATACAGGGTGTTTTTACAGCATGCAGTGGGGATATTTCTGTTGTATATGAATAACTGGACGTTTAAAAAGTGAAAGCATGTCTACCTTTATAACACTTACTAAGTATGAACATAGAAGATAAGTCACTGGCCATTGGAAATACATTAAACATTATATATATATATATATATATATATATATATATATATATATATATATATATATATATATATTACTCTTGGTATTATACCCGTTCCGTGATACTGTACGTGGAAGCTACTACAAGAAAAAAAAAAAATTCTCACAAAAGTATCATTTCCCCACCTTGTTATTTATTTCTGGTAGCATGTCGTTAGCTAGTCGGGGTGGGGGGATTCTGGACGGACCACTCCACCACGAATCAGCTGCACAGAGTCTTCTCAAAGTCCCGGAATATAAAATTCCACATAATACACAGACAGCGTAAATGCCTCATCACAGTGGATTCATTCGCTTACACTGGTGACTGCAATTTATTTTTTCTCCTCTGCAAGTCAGTCCCCAGAAGACTGATGAATACGTGTCAGAACTGGACATATGAAGCGAAGGAAGTATTTAAAGCTCAGGTTGTCCGGTTTACCCAGGGCACTAATTCTGGACTTTGTGCTAAAACGCGACAGTCATCAGAATATTAATGCGAAGGACCAAGCTCCTGTCATTTCGCCTTGACGTTCTCTGACTCTTCTTCAAAATCCAGTAGCTGACTTGTAGGGCTCCCGACCATAGATGTCTTCCTCTCCCCTTAAGGTCTGCTGTGTGATCTCTTTCTTAAGAGGCAGTATTGTAGGACGTTGTATTTCTATGTTCGTTCACACGATCGAAAGACGAGGCGGCTGCGTTAAAAAAGACTATTCAAGCGTGTCTGTCTAGTGTTTAGCGTTCATACCCCTACGCTATATGCATGGGTGTACACCTAATCAATGCCCGGTGCTTGTTATCTGAAAATGTATTGATTTAGTGGAAGGTAACTGTGAAAGAGTTGAAGTTCACCTCCTTTATCGATCTTAGCTGGCGCAATTTGAGGTTCATTGCTACTATTGATCTTAAACTTCATTTTTTACAATCACAATAAAAACCCTTGGAGTTCTTGGAAAAACATGGTATAATAATAATAATAATAATAATAATAATAATAATAATAATAATAATAATAATAATAATAATAAATTAGCTTTATGTTCTATTTGCAAATAAGCAGGCTGTGCCTTTACAGCAGTCAGTATGAACATAACAAGGAAAGTCCCATATACACTAATAAAGGTGTGTTTAAAATATATTGTTAGTTATAATAATAATAATAATAATAATAATAATAATAATAATAATAATAATAATAATAATAAATCACCACCGCTGTATTTTCAATTGTTTACTGTTATTTATTTACTTATTTTTCAAAACTAGCACCAAACAAAGTAATATAATTCAAGATTTCTTAAGCTCTCCTAATTTGTGTTTCTCGATGTGTAACATTAATGTGGAATTGTCTTCATTCTAAACAAGTAAACACTTTGAAAATATGGCCCAAAGCTTCCTAGCAACAGCCCTGTTCTCTCACCATAGCTGTAAATGATTCATCCTGAACAATACCCCCCACACAGATAATGTTCACTGCAAATCATTCCACACATTTTTTCTTCACATTGAATCAGTGCCTCCCTGGCAGTCTCTGCTCTCCTCAACACTATCTTGGCAGTGTTATGACAAGTGTTTACAATTAATGTTGTCTAACTCCTGTATGAACATTTACATACACTACCAAACATTTACTTACACTTCATCTAGGAGTATACCGGGGCCTTTTTTTCTTTATTTATATATTTTCTTTAATTAAAGAGGACATTTCTGGAAAATGTGCCCATTTGTCCCTATTCCAAAAACACGAAGTACTGTTTTTAGGAATGTTTTTTTATGTGTATTTATACTCTTAGGTAAAACTGAGAATAAACTTCCCTTAAACATTTGTAAAAGGTTTTGTGATCTGAAAAATGATGTATTTAATCAGAATGGGCTATGATAAAACATTCCTTAAAACAGGCCCTAAAGTTTTGTGAAATGGGCCCATTGTGTTTTATTTAAAATATATGAAAAGATTTCCCAAATAGCACACTCCTGACAGGCAGGCATTGTATAGATTCACCATTCAGTAAAACAATAGTGCCGACACATACTGACACCCTGTGGTTTCAAGCCCTCAATCATTTAGCTGTCTGAAAGGACTGCTACCAGTTCAGTAAATACTTAATTAAAGAGTACGTAGCCACAAATGTTATTTTGCCTTGCCTTGTTTGCAATTATGTTGAGTGGTTCTGGGTTCTGTTGATCCAATATTGAGTTCTTATCATTTTTCTCTATATCCTGTCAGGACATTTCTAACTGCTTAGGACTGTCTGTTCACATGATATGACAAAGTATCATTCAACTTGTCTGGACCCACCTACTCACATAAGAGTGGAAAGATCATCTTGTCACATGGTTTGAAAAGTGTGTTCAGTGTTTGAAGGCAGAATTCTCCAGGCAGGCTCGGGGCAGGTTCAAAGCCAGGTAAAGACAGATATAGAGAAAAATAATAATCACTCCATACGGGAGCATCAAAACTCCTCGCAATGATTGCAGGCATCCTAAAACCATAAGGGAAAGGAGAACAAATACATCTGTCAACATTTCACAGATATTTGCGTACATGTTTACAATAACTACCTTCGCAATAAATAAGTTAAAGGCTGTAAAAAGGTACTGTAATATCGTTTAAAATGCTGTATACATCTACAAAAAATAAACAATTCCTTATGTCAAAGCGGTGTCTCCTTGTTAAGATAGAGACATTTCCTAGGAAGCATTAGTGTCAATATAGTGTTCCACTCTTATTTGACAAGTGCTGTCAAAACACACAACACTCTATTGTGAATCCCGTCCCACAGATGACCCAGTCTTCCTATCATTTTCATCTCGTAGTTAAAAATGTATGGGAATTAGATTAAATGCACATGTATTGTAACTGATTCTCTATCAGGAAACTTGCAGTTTGGAAATATGTGTTCAGTAAAAATACATTTAAAAAAAGAACGAAAAACTCTAAGTGCTTCTTTTTATGGGTACATACAAAATAAAAGGGTCTGTGCTAGAAAAACATGGACAGCGATTTTGTATACATTGAGTGCTGTACATGCTGGTGTCCTGTCCTGCATTAATAATGTTTACATAATCATGTAGTGGAACCTTTCAAGTGTTATTGCAGAAGCTCATAACTGATGATGGTGCCTAACTGAAAATAGACCGTAAGAGTATTATAATTGGGTGATTATCCATAAAGCTTTTCTAAGGACCCCCCTTGTGAATTAAACATTGTAAACAGAAGGCATGTCAACCTCCTCCTCTGCCACTGTAAACAAACAGACATTTGTGTGTATGCTACTGGGATACCATTATACTACCTGTGTACTAACCTGCAGTAACCCCTAGAGGAACCATTAGCACACTACAGCATTTCCAGCAATAGCAACACAATGCATGTGGACTGGTAAGGCATTGTGGTGCTGGTACTGCATACTGCAGGGTTTGTACAGGTCGCTTCAGCCAATCGGAGCACAGATGGACATTCATTTATTCTGCAGCTTCAGCACAAATCCAATCCAAACCATGGAAATATCCCCTCATCCTTGAAATCACACGTGTGATTATAGTCATGCAGTTAAACTACAGCCACGGATTAACCTTGCAACAGTGCTACTTGATTGTTCCATAAATATTGGTTTGTGCCATTGCTGCGCCATGAAAATGTCACCATGTTACAAATCCATCTTAATAGAGAAGCATTGCATTGCAACCTGAGTAAGGGATTATGCTTTTTTTTACATAAAAAAAATAATTTAACATACTGTACATCACAGACAAACAGCTACTGTGTCTGTATTACAAAATCTTTAGTGAGTCTGAAATGAGGTGCGTTGGATGATAATGGTGTTTGTAATGGCTGCTAAACAATTTTTAAATAAAAAGTTTTGGGGAGAAAAGGATATCATTTTTTCTTTTATGAATGACAATGATGTTTATAAAGTATTGGTGATGCCACATTGTTAGTTTTAAAGTTAGTTTCATAAAGCCAGTAATTCACAGAAATGACAGAAACATAATTAGAAAAAGGTACACAAAAAAGCAAACAAGGGTTTTCATTCAGATGAAAAAACAGCATGTACAGTATTAAAAACAGGGCCCCAGCAATAAAACTCTGAGCTGTTCATTTCTGTTTTGGTAACTTTTTTTCCTTTCTTAAAAAATTGTGTTAATGACGATTTGCAGTAAATAACTCTGTTCTTGTTGTTTTATACCTTTAGCGTAGTATTCCTGTCAGAAAATGTGTACTTGCCTTTGCAAAATAGAGCACTTGAAACAGTGCATTACTGACATTTATAAGACCTTGATAGCAATGCCTGGTCTACACTTGTTATTAAGGAATGTGCTGACTGACACAGAGGACAGAGCTGTTAAGGCAAGCATGTGATTATGAACCCCTGCACTTCAATGTTAGGCTGACTCAATCAAAGCATAGGTGGTTGCTAATCAAGCAAAATGCTCGTCAAAGTCAGCTTCAAACATCTGATCTACCAGAGAATTCCCCACACTGGCTTAGAACACTAATCTCGCTAATGACATAAATGGTTGAGTCATTTAAGCAATAAAGTGTAATAGAACCAAATTACATGAAGCCTACTGATGTTTTTAAATTGCTCTTACCTCAAAGTAATCATATACTGTACATACCTACAGGCTATGTTGTGGTCAGATGTTTCTGCTAAGGTTCTCCCAGTACCTTTTTTTTCAATCTTTTCACCTGTATTGCAATTATATGCTGCAATAACTTTTTTCTTTATGAATAATGTGTGTTCTTTATCGTATACCAAGCATCAAAAGAAACTTATCACTATTATAAGACATTTATTTTCGAAAAAAAACAATATGCCACGTCTGTCAAGAGAGCAGCGCCTTTGTGCAATCGGCATGTTGGAGGCTGGACTAGCTGTGGCTCGCCGTCTTGGATGCTCACAGCCAGCAATTTCAAACCTGGCGAAATGGTATAACCAGACACTCTGTCAATGACAGACCACAAACTGGGAGACCAAGAGTCACAACACCTGCCCAAGATCAACAGATCATTTTGCAGCATCTTCGTGATGTCAATTGTTAATCAGCACAATAAGTCACTGCACCTGCTCTACAACAGAGTTTGTCATTTTCCGATCACATCTAGTGAATTTTATCCAAATATAAGTGATAAGTTTCTTTTGATGCTCAAATATAAGTGATACGTTTCTTTTGATGCTCAAATATAAGTGATACGTTTCTTTTGATGCTCAGTATATGTATTTAATGAAAAACAGGTAAACCTTACATCCTGTCTGTGCTAAGGTTTATTTGCATGCCGCAAAAATAAATATTTAGACTGTCTGCTTGCACACGTCTTGAAGTGTTTGTGGTTTCTGCACTGGCACCTCCATTGAAGCGCTAGCTGACCGTGAATCAGCTGAGACACTAATATCCCCGCCCCTTTGGTAGATTAATAAACAGATGGTCCTGTCGGTAAGCACTGCATTTATAATGTTATTATCCCCTGCATATATGCAGTACATAAAGTTTGTCACACAAGCATTTTTACGTGAAGAGAACTCCTACTGTGATGGAATTTGGTAGAGTATAATCACCTGGAGATATATACATACCTACAGGACTATACAACCCTAATAAAAATGTACCATAGTAAAAACATAGCAAAGTGTACTGAAAATATGGTAAAGCATACTGTAGGTAAGCCCAGAGAGTTAAGGAAAAATATATTTAAAAAAACATGGCAAACCATGGTAAACTCTGATAAATGCATAATATAACCATAGGAAAAGTATAAGAAAGCTGAAAAATTGTCTTGCGAAGTTACCATGGTAAACTTATGGTTTTTACAGGGTTACACTAAGCTGGAAAATGTATGTTTTTATATTATGAATGATTTTATACCCAGCTATAACAGTTCCCTTTTTATGTCTCTAATGAAACAAGAAACACATAAACAAGCCCTGATCCAATTAACAGCATAGTATTTTATACAAGCCATAAACCCTAATAACAAAGGATAACAATATGCAACTACAGTTCTTATAAATCATACATTATTTGTTAATAATTACATTTATGATAAAAAAAGTTGCTATGCAGTAATTTAAACAGTCTTTATATAAGACATTGCCAGAGTAATTAAATATGGAGTTGGGTTGTGTTTTTTGAGTATAGTACACATTTAATTTCACTTTTATGAAATGTAATAAATCACCTTCTATAAAAGTCCTGTGGTATACTATATTAAAGCACACAAGTATGGTAAATCATGGTAAATTCATATTATAAGCATATGATGTGCATGATAAACTGCACAACTACTGTGCCAATTTACAATGATATATATATATATATATATATATATATATATATATTTTTTTTTTTTTTTAAAGGGATTTTTACATTTTGTAAGCTTTTAGCTCTCTACTCCTTATTGCGCATTAAATTTATATGTCACAATTTCTAAATTGAATTGATAAAACTGAACTGTTTAGGATTCAATCAAGTAATGTAACATTTGTTTTGTCTTCTTGTACATCTTTCAACCATGTCAAGCAGTAACATTTATTTTGGTTTTACTCGTGGATTTCACCATTGCATACAGTAACAGACATTCTCTGAATCAACCAATAATGACCCATTTTTGGTTTTACTTTCATTTTGCTATGGCTTTATCAAGGTAAACCACAGTAAACAGGAGTAGACTGATTCAGATGGTTCTTTGATGTCCAACTGCAAACAAGTTACACTATATATTCCTTTGGGAGAAGCGGAGGGTATATTTTTGCAGTATATGAAAAGAGGGATAACTGGACCGATACATGTGTCCAGTTATAGCACAGTTGTGTAAATAAAGTAAGCGTGGGGAGGCATGGTAAAGCAGTAAAAGTATGGTCGAAGGAGGAAACATGGTAAATAATAAAACAAACAAGTCAAGTATCTAAAACAACCATGCCAATTTAATTTGCCTAACTTTTAAAATAGTCCCTTTCTCCCTCCCCTCTTTTAGCTGTCTATAGTTAATCTCCTTCTCCCTTTACTTTCTAGTTAATGACCTGCTCCCTTGTACTGTACAAGCCATTCTCTCTGTTGCTGATGGTTAGTGCATTACCTCAGGTTGTACTCTTGGGTTTCTCCTAAGGTGCCTCCAGCAGCTGTTCGGGAAGCAGAAACCACAGCAGAATGGCGAGGTCCCCTGTCCCCACATCAAGCTGCTGGTCCATGCTGCAGACTCTACACACAAACACTTCTCAAACCAGTCCAGAAACCACCACACAGAAACTCCTAGTTTGATGAACGTCCCTCTTTCTTTTTGTGCTTGCGGGTTTCTCCACTTACTGTAATGGCGTGGGGAGTTTTGACAGCTGTAATGGATGACTTCCCTGATACCAAATTATACTGCTTCTTCATACCAAATTATACTGCTTCTTCATGGTAGATTCCCTTTCTCTGTGTGAAGAGCGCTGGAAAGCTCAAACGGCACAGAAGGTAGTGCGTCCGCAGCTCTGTAAAGGAAGAGCTAATCAAGCTGGGCCTTGGGAACCCCGTGTGTCCTTTGAGAGATAAGGACTGCTGTGCTTCTCTTTGAGGTGAGCTGTGACTTCACAGCTCTGTAAACAAGGGACAGGTATTGTAATTTCAAGGCATTCTTCAGAACTTCCTCAGTTCTTTCAATAAATACTTACGCTGCAACTCCACAATCTTCTATTGTGATGGTCCCAATCAAATACCCACAGAAAGCTCATGAGCCACACAATAATAATAATAATAATAATAATAATAATAATAATAATACTAATGTGCCTGATGCAGTTATGCTTTCCACACAGTATTAATGTTTTATACAGCAGGGAGCCATGAGATGTTACTGTATGTTCTATTTTTGCCCTCACAGCTGGAGAGATGAGGGGACTTATCTTTAATGTCTCTTGATGCAGTCACTGAAAAAAAAGATAAAAAGACTCTCTGCACTGACCAGCCTACCTCTATACAACATGATGCCATTGCAGCTTTTACAGTATCACTTTAAAAATCTCATACAACATCATAGATCAAAACAAACTAAATAACATTATTCTAAAGAAAAATTCAAAATGCAGAACATTGACCCCCTGAACTTCAGTTGAAAAGCAATTCCATTTGTTTCCATCAGCAATGCTCAGAGATCAGATTCGCAGATTGGTGGGGGGGGGGGGGGGGACCTGTCTCTTGAAGCACTACAGGATTATTTAAACATATATATTTAATTAATATAGTTATTTTTCATTACTGTAGCTCTGCTCAGAGATCAAACCAGTTTGAGTTGGAGCTTCATCAAACATTTATGAATTGGATTTGCAGTATACAGACTTTGCAACCTTTGACCTTTATGTAACATATGGTTGCAGATTGGATTGTAGCCTGTACTCAACATGAGGCTATACTGCTACCTTGTGCATTGGAATTTGACAGCGGTGTTCAACCTACTGATTGAGTTGCACCCAATCATAATACAACAGATCTTTCGAGTGCATAACCTAGGAAACATCCATGACGTGTATCCATTAACTGTGCAGACAGACAGGTACAAAGATGGCAACGATACAAAAAAACAGCAACATGAAGTTGAAGCCCACAGCCTAGGGGAAGAACCTGAGATTCACAAAGACTTCTGGATTGGATAAGCTGGTGTGTCTGTAGTTGTTAGCTATAGACATTTCCACAGACTGGTTTAAATACCACAGGCTAGTTCACTAACTTCTTATACCTTCCACCTACAGTTTGATGCTCAACCTTGCCATAAGTTCATATCACAAAAGCACCACGCAATTCAGCAAAGTTTCCACAACCGGCAGTCTTTGTTTAAGAGAGACCCAGACTGAATATTCAGGTGAGGACTGAGTTTGTCTCAAAGCAAAAAAGAAAGAAAGAAAGAATTTCAGAAAGACTGTGAACATGTAAAGCTCAGTGTGTAACCAATGTTTCATTCCTTTCAGTATGCTAATTAGAAACTGTTCCTGTCATAAGGGAGATGCTGATTGGTGTAGCAGAAGGACAAGCTCTGCAAAATAATCTATTTTAAGACCTCAGCTCAATCCAATTAGCATAGCAGGTGTTATCGGCTCATATATCAAATATATAAATTATTATATATCAAATTATATATCATAATTATATATCAAAACAAAAATTATTTATTAACATGACTCAGTTATAAGAAGTTGTTTCTTGGATTTTAATAATAAGATCATAAACTTGATATTTTATCTAATGAGACATTCGTTTCTATCTAGCACCATTCTCACCTCTGCAAGTTTTATGGAACAATTAAGAGATGCTTCACCACTTGGGGCCCAGGTAGAGTTCACCCAGTGATAGAAGTATATGAATTCAAACTCAGCTGAACATTGAAAACATTGAAAAATACTTCTAGTCTAAACATTAGTGAATAGATTTATTTGGCTGTGCAGCAGTAAATCTAACCGGATTCAACCACTTTCTCTTACAAACAGAACATGATTTTTGATCACATAATCCTATTTAAACAACCTTTGCTTCTTGCCTAATTAATTATCCCTGTAGAATATAATCTGTACACAGGATTCGAGTTGCGCTCCCCAGGAACAGTTTTTGAAACACATTTGTCTATGAAAGCAACTTTCCCTACGAAGGCTGGGTCCTTCTAAGATTAAAGCCAGTACTATAAAATGCAGTTCACCAAACACTGCACATACTTTAAAGACACATACTGTATAAACTAAAG
Source organism: Acipenser ruthenus (assembly GCF_902713425.1). Taxonomy (NCBI): domain Eukaryota; kingdom Metazoa; phylum Chordata; class Actinopteri; order Acipenseriformes; family Acipenseridae; genus Acipenser; species Acipenser ruthenus. The sequence continues at coordinate 63,667,742 of NC_081195.1, read as the reverse complement.
ACAGATACTGGAATAGAAGAAGGGAGCAGCAATTTAAAAGGTGTGAATCTTTTGATTGGGCAAACACACAAAAAAAATTGATTGTGATAATAATACAAGTGTTTAAGCTAATTACTTTACCATTCTAAAAAAACCAAAAGATTCTATAACAGACTCTGAGGTCTATTCATTTGATCTAGAGGGTGGCAGATCTAAATACAATAGGTACAATGACAGGTTTCGTGTGTATGTGTGTGTGTATATATTTTTATATACATATTGGTACTGATATGGCACTGTGGTACCACTGGTGCCACTGTTATGTCAAATTCTTAATGTGCCATTCTAACAATGGCTCATACCATTGTTTCGACCTATTCTCCCTTTGTAATACAGAACCAGCACATTTTCAGCGCTACGTTTCATGAATACTGAGCTTAGTGTTCTGTGCTAGCCTATATAGTACTAATTTAAGCTCTGGAGACTTGAGTAATGTGTGTCACTTTACAGTATATAGGAAAACTTGTCAATCCATCTCTATTCTAGGTTATCTATATTGACAGTCTTTACATTATTTTAGATCAACAGCAGGCCTCAGAGATTGACAGTCTATCAGCAATTCAAGTAACAACAATAGTGTCTGCCTCCTTTCCACCATCCAGACAGCTTGATGTGACAAGAAGTGCTCTGCCTTGTAAGCCTAGATGCATTATCTCACCCTGCCTTCACCTGTGCATGACCATGGCCTAGCAATGAATATCAGCCCCTGCAGGGTCATCACATCAATTAGCTGTGTCTCAACAAGTGTGCCCACAGTGTTCCTCCATCGAATGGGCAATTAACTCCCATCAGGGTGACACACATTTCCATGTCTGGATTGCTCACTCTCATTCAAAAAATGATTGTGAATGATCAAACTGCTTCAACTGGGCAGTGCTAATTATAATTGAAGTAACATTCTGAACCACCTTCATGATGGAAAGCAAGATAGAAAAATAGCCTTTGTTGGGGCAAAGCATGCAATACCCTCCTGCTGTCATACACTTCAATGTAGCTGTAAAGCCATCCAAAAAGCATTAGCCATCTGTACTGTACCTTAGCTGGCAGGAAGCAAACTTCCCTACTAATGGAAAACAAAGCTTGAATCAAATTGTCTGTCATTCAAAAGTGCAGATCGACATTTCAAACTCCTTTAGTTTCTATTGCTATAATTTAGAAATACTTTCATTGTATGCTGTCCGATGAATGCATCAAGTGACAGTGCTGGAAAACCTTAAGTTACCAGAGCTGTACAGCTGCACTGTATGAGGGTGTGATAGGAGGTTGTGGGTTATGTGCTGACAGACAGGGAAAGACACGGAGGTCCCACTGGCACACACTCCTATATGTGCTGGGATTTCAAATCCCTAAACGAATCCCTGCTCCAGGTAGTAAGGATATAAACCCCAACCCCCGTTACACACACTTTGGTCTGCATTTTGGCTTCTTACTGGCGGAGTTCCAATCCCGGATAAACACACAGTGATCAACATCAATTAGCTGTGTCTCAACCAGTGTGTCTGCAGTGTTCCTTATCGCCATTTCAAAAACACCCAGGAGACAGACTTGATGGACAAATTGGCCAAGCCATTGCATTGAGTGATGTGACACTTGCACAAGCACCCACAATCATTCCCCTTGTTGTCACAGAGATCCTTCCGCTTTCAGGTGATTGTTGCTGAATAATCTGGACTTTCTAATTTGACTTAAATTCTTAAATGAAGATGGTGAAAAGAAAAAACAATCATTGAGCTAATTACACTATTTAGTGTCAATTGATCTGTCAGAGTACAGTATAAATGCAAGTTTCAAAATATTGCAAGGCAAGAGGCAGTAACACAGCTAGGATGAGGAAACTACAATACACTGTATTGTACTATAGTAAAAAACCGGCAATTAAAAGTTAGTGTACCGTATCTAGTTGAATCATTTTGGTGCCACTGTAAGTCTCACATACTGTACTATGTCCAGTACAGTGGCCCTTTATTTCCAAGTCATGGTGATCAGTCGTTGGAAATAGACTTTATAATTTTTAAGCTTGCTTACCACAATACGCACTGACAAAACACAGCTGACAGTGCAAAAAAACGCCGGAGCACACATACGCATGAGCCCGAGAAGCCAGTGACGGAACGCTGTCCCTGTTACACATGCACATTACCAGGCATCATGCACTTGGTGTTCTATGGCCTCATGGTTAAGCAGTCATTTAGCAGTTTGTTGTTCGAGGGCAACCTTGTAGAATGAAGCAGTAACATTCCATCAGCCTTAATCAGCCATGCCATCCATCAAATTAATATAATCACTCACCGGTGTCTTTTCCATCCGCGACAGCTGTGTGGTTCAAGCTGAGCCACTGCAGTTATAAATGTAATCTTGGTTCAAGTGGTATTTAGATATTGTTGTTTACTATAGCTGTTGTATCTACAGTTATGGCCAAAGGTTTTGCATCACCCTATAGAATTAACTAATTTTGCTTCATAAAGTTGAATATACTAAACGAAAAACCTACACAGAATTTCGAAATCTAACATGAAATACTGTACTACTATGATGGCTTTTGGTAAGAAAAAGTCTCATGAATATAAACACGTTTGGAACCAAGCTCTAGAATATATAAACAAACGAGAAACAGTATAAAATATTTCATATCAACAGCATCATTTTAGAGCATAGATATTACCTGTATGATGCTACAATATCAAATTGTAAATATTACTTGTTCAAACAAAAATACAATAATATTTAAATAACATACACAATAAAAACAACTCAATAAAAAGAAATAAATGCATAAATAAATAAATGAATAAATAAATAAATACAATTTGAAAAAGTAATAAGCAATCCTACAGATATAAGTAACTAACACCAGGAAGTCTATCTACTGTACCATGAAGTCTCTCATGCATGAAAAGTCTGTCCACAAAGCCAAAGCAAAGCCTGGTGTTACTGATACAACTGGCAAACCCAGCAAATGTCATGTCTAAATTAATTGCTTAGCTTTAATTCAGAGGTTACAAAGCCACACAAGGAAGTTTTCCAGACAAAAACAAATTGTGATTGGCTCATAAAAGTGCTGTAAACAGTGGTAAAGGCATAGCAAAGCCCAGTGAAAGCATGGTACCGCGTGATAAAGCACAGGCAAGTATTCTGTAATATGTGAATGCTGCACATCCTTCTTGCAAGTCAGGTTCAATCATAATGGTAAAGGCAGCAGATTCCAATACACATGATTATAAAAGCATGGTACACTGTGCAAATATATTGTGGTAAACATTTCCAAGGGATATAGGTTACTGTATCACTGCTGATAAATGACAGGACTTGTATAACTCTAAACTGTATACAGCATGCTGAATTACATGTTGCCCTTTTGTTTTACTGTCTTTAGGTTAAAATAAATCATGTTTTTAACATGAATTATTTTAACACACTGTACACAAAGATGAAAATCAGGTGTAATCAGGTTCCATTATGTTATATTACACTGTTATGTATAAATATTAAACACTCAATGGTGCTGATTTATAAAACTACAAAAATAAACTTGAACAACTGTGTCATTGAAGTTATTACATTTATTACATTACTATATTATGCTGTTAAAAAAAAGCACTGGAAACATTTTAATTTTAATTACATTTAGACATGTAAATGAAATAACTCTTTTTTTTAAATGTTAAACTATCATTCTAGGAACATATCCTTGATTTACATTTCTGCCAACTGAGCTCCTCTATCAAAGTCTGTCAGATCTGCAGCCTTGTCTATCACGGTTTGAAACGGACTTACAACAGGGAGATGCAGCATTTACATATTACAGAATACATATCAAATTACCAATGAAACCGTCAAGTGTGTGCCTCAGAAGCCAGACGTTATAATTATTTTGAGCAACCTGTTTGTTTAAAAAATGGTGTGGTTCCCCAGACTCCAGTTGGTTCCCCAGGCCCTCTTCAGAATAGCTGCAGCACCTCATGTTATAATAGTGTGAAAGGAAATCAGTGTTTCCTGCCTACCCATTCCCATAACAACTGCAATTGAACATAACAAGAGCATTCTCAGAACTGCGAAAAAAATTGCAGCATTTATTTTCACCTCACAGAGAAACTGTTGAGGATTTGAAGAACCCTGCTAGGCTCCCATTGAGGTACACTTGTTGAAGCTTCCAAATCAATATGAGCTACTGTTTTGTTTGTTTTTTTCTAAATGGGTATTTTGTAGTCAAAACCACTCAGTCACAACTAATACAAAATATCACAGGATGGGGCACCAGTGCAGGTCACAAAAACTGGACCTTTTGTTGCATATGTTATCAAACAAACGTTTGTACTTTTGGTACTGAAGAATGAATAATAACTAGAATTGAAGTTCTTGATAAGTCCCACAAGAAAAACATGTCTGAAGTTTCTGACATTCTGTGATTGTAACAGTGACAGGATCCATAAATCCTACTACTTTTATACATTGAGCCACTTGCTTACAAGACAACTTCAAAAACTCTAGATGGCCTTAATAGCTTTGATTGTGAGTTTCAGTCTTCCAACATTAGCTGTTTCCATCATATAAGACACTACATCTTGCATTGTCCTAGATAAAATGTTACAATGTAACAGCTGTATCCAGTCCAGCTAGATATCTCAACTGGGTTCGACAATGATCGGCTAGTGTGAAGCAGGCAGTCCCAAGTTGTGGGTGTTACAGCCAATCGGTGGCCAGGATTTTGTCAGGTGTGAGTATTAGTCTGGCGAGTTGACTTATCGGGCTTTGTTTTGGGGTTTTTTTGAAAAAGGATACCAAACAGGAGGATCCCCGTAACGATATGAGACAGAACTGGTCTTCAATCATGAATCAAAAATTACTTTTACAAAAAAAACATTTAAATCCTGTTATTGTTCTCTAACAGTTCATTATTCAAAGCGTTCATTGCTTGTCATTTTGGCCCCTTTGTGGTTATTAAAGTGTGAGGCTTCTGAATTCTTGGTTTGTTTATTTATTTACCAAGGAGAAGAATCCACTGACACAAAGCTCTTTTTTTTTCAGGATATGAGATCCCAAACTGCAAACACTTCAAAATGAATAGATTAATTAGTTGGCTATGCCATAGAGACTAATCTACCTTTTTATTCAAATAGTGTAATCTACTTTGCAAAGACAGACCTTTTTTTTTTCTTCTTCTCATAATCACGTGTACATTGTGTGTAGAGTGTCTCTTTTACATAAGAGATGTTTGTAATCTTGAGAAGTTTGGGCTGGAATTGGCTCCTCAAACTGTGTGAAATGACGTCTTACCAGTTTTACCAGACAAGTGGTTCCCAAGATATACTATAATTAAAGCTAACCTGATGACAGTACATTAAAAGTAGGTCACCAGGATCTATAGTACAGTAACTTCATGCAAGATCTTATACTATCAGTGAGCAGTTTTGAAAATATAGTCTTCACAATCCAGAGGCCAGAGCTTTTGCATGCATTGGCCACCATCCCTTAAAATGAGTTGTTGTCAAGAAAGTGTGAGCAGGGAAAGTGAAGAAATATGTAAATAAATAACTACAAATTAGGCTTCAAAGGAAACACTAGGTCTCTTGTCAGTAAGAAAGTAATTTCCCACAAACTTGTTGTAATGAGAAGGCATGACTTATTTAATTATGTAAGATGGCAAAATATGCTATAAATACACATACTGTAATCACTATACCTGTTTAATATTGTCTTTTTACTCTTAAATAACATTTAATTTTCATATTGCATGCCCCTTAAACTGAGATATTTAACTTAAATGAAGGACACTTTTTTAACACAAATTAATAAGGGTTGGTGGAATTACAAGCCAAGGCTAGATTTAAATTAACAGCAATAACCTGCCGGTAGGATTTATTTAAAAAGGAATGTGGACATTCCAGTACTTTTCCATTACTCTTTTACCAATGCCCATTCCACTGCAGAGAAATCTGACTTTCTTTTACTCACACCCAGAGGAAGCCAAAATGCCAAGGACATGCCGAGGAACGGGGCAAAAAAAAAGTTAATGAAATGGTAGAAAAAGTTTGTTTAATCACAAATAAATCCACAGAAAGGGGACAAACAACAGCAACCACATTTGTGTCCTTGATCTACAGTGGCAATTTAAGCTTTTGTAAAGAAACAGTGATGTACTTTTCTGAACTTTTTTCAAGGCTCCTGGTTATTGTAAATAACAAGCTCAGACGCAGGGAGTTTTAACAGTTAGACATATGGCTCCCCAGGCTTTTTTGTGCTTTTTTTATGTTTTGCTTATCATAATTCCTCAGATTAAACCTGTAGTCCTTTTATGAATACAGTACACTTACAATCAATCAATGGAAATAATGCAATTTTCAGAGCCATTTCAGATTCATGAACAATCTCCATTACTGATGTATTTGTAACTGTGAGGTTCAACTGTATTTATGTCAATCCAAGATACAAAAATACAGAACCGAACCCCTTAACAGCTTTGCATGGATACTACCAGTTAAAAGAGCCATACCTTGGATCTCAGAATAATGGACAGATCTGAACTAAAATAGATGCAGGTGAGGAAGAAATACTCCAGGCTTTGGAGTAGACTCGAACAAAAAATATAGAACATGTGTTTCTAGTACTGTACATTCTGTTAGTAATTACTAAAAAGCGGGCACTGTTTCAGTAATGTACAGTTTAATCATACAGTTTTTCATTACATGAGCTGGTGGTTCATAGATTTTCGTGAATCTGGCATAATCAGTATGTGTCTATGTACTGGGTCCCAGTACAGCTGCTGAACAGCTCTGCCTTTCATAATAGATAAGTAGCTCAAAAACAAAGTGCTTAACCCACCTGTGCAACTGGGAGAGGCTGGGGTCTTCCTGTTTTTACAAGGGCCGGAAGGACGGTAGTTTTGTCCTTTCTTAGCTTCTCAAGCTTTGCTTTAATGACTTTTCTGTAAGAACAGAAGAAAAAATGTTTTCATTTTATTTATTTATTTTTATTTTGAATCCACAATATGTATGAATTTATTGCAAGCTGAGTTAATAAAAACTTCAAGCAGCAATGTTAACTCATGAATTATGGTGGGTACATGCATCACACTCCATTGGTGTATGCATAGATCAAGCAATACTGATGAGGGACAATGACCACACTTGATTCATTCTCCAGAAGCAGACAGAGATCTCCCTTTGTGCTTAATTTGTAGCAGAAGATCAGAAGCTCTCCAAACACTAAGGCTGGAAGTGTGACACTGGCATCATAGGGTGAAGAGTAAATAATGTTATTACTGTATTATTTGAAATGGTAAAAACATGAATATTCCATGTTGCTTGGTGGGTGATGTAATGGTTCTGTACAAGGTGGCACAAGTACAGCTACAATTGGATGAGCCAGTGGAAGAATGCCACAACAGATGGTATCAATACACACACCATTGAAGTACCATACTGTATCATGAAACAATTGCACAATGCATGTGGTGATGCATATTGAATATGTATTATACATAAAAAAAATCTACAGAAAAGTTCTGTGTGACAAAATAACTAACTAACTAACTAACTAACTAACTAACAAGAAAATAAAGGTAGTTCTACTGTTGAAAATGAATGTCTTATAGTACTCATTATGGTAAGGAATGCATAATGAAAACAGAAAGGCAGCCCTGTGCTTAACAGTACTTGATAAGACAGTAAGATGAAATTGCCACTTAGCTTTCAGCCACTTTGATTTCAGTCAGCTCCACATTTGATTTTGTTCGCAATTCAAACTCAGTTTGAAAGCAGCTCTCGGCATCGCGATCAAGGCAATGTAAGACAGCCATACTGAAGTGGCTACTTTTTTTATAATTATGAAAAGAAAAACAAAGGCCTAGCACCAATACTTTTCCTCACTTGATTGTACTTCATAGACACAGATTAATTTGTATGCTAGTCTTGCTATATAGCCTGAACTTCCATGCGGGCACACAGAAAGCCAGCTTTTGTATATGCTGGGTGGTTTCTATGACAGCAGATTTCATAGAATGTAGAGCTGCTTCTCACATTATATCTAAAACTGCAGTCACAGCAACAACCAGTTCAAAAAACAAAATCTACTGTTAAATTGAATAAAAATACAGACATGCAACTGCTTCCTTTTACAGATACATTTTTTTTATTATTTATAAAGGAGGGTTTTCATTGATTAATTAATAAACAACACATTCTTAATGCCACATCAATACCAAGACCATGATACAGGCCTACAGATAACCCCTTCGTAATTTCTGTTTTACTTCATGGCCTCCCACTGTTGCAAGCCCATCATCTTTAACAGGGGTGGTAAGCCAGTTGATGAAAGTTTGTGACCCTACATCTAAAACTATTTTGGGGAATGTAAACAAACAGGACTGTCAAACAAAATGGTTTTATTTTCAATGTGTAAAGCTGGAGTGTGCCACAATTCTATTCAATGCTTTATCAGAAAGCAAACCCTACTGAAGTAAAAAATAGCTTCCCTCCCCTATGCTTTACTACCACTTGCAGCAGTGGGGGGTTATACAGTAATCCTTCAAGCTCTGTCAAAGGACAGGACTCAAAAGAAGAATCAGAGACAAACAGTACATACAGTACAGTAGAGATCATATCTTTTTTTAACATAGCGAGAAAACTTTTTTTTTTTCTTTTTAAATATGTCTTAAAAAGTAGCTGAAAGACAACCAAATAAAAGTGACTTATTTTTTCAGGAATAACAACATCTAGCCTATTTCTATTCTTTACAACTGTACATTGCTGAATGTCCCTCAACAAATGCTACAACTAGTGCTACAGCAATACTGTACTGAAAAAGAGTCAAGGTCAGAGACTTACTGTATTAAGAGCAAAATACCTACTTGTGGTTGTCAAACAGCCTGAAACAAAGTAGTATGTTATTTATCAGCAGTAGTTTGTAGCATCACACCAGTGGTTATACAGTAAAAGCAGGAAAACATTTTATTTATGTGGGTAAGTAGTGAAAGTACTGTATGTATTTTTACAATTATTTACATATTTGTGTACCTACATAGCCTTTTTTCTTTTAGATTTTGGTACACAGCAGTGCTGCTTTTTCAAATTTAAAATAAGTATGTATGTATGTATGTATGTATGCATTCCTTTCAGATATGCGCACACAATTACTATACAAATATTTTAAACAGATGAGACTCAGTATAGTGGTAGACATCCATATATAAATACCATACATTTAAATTACTGCTAAAATAAACTAATGCATTATAATTAATTTGGGAAAAGATTTGTACAGCATACTATTACTGCATATTAGGAGTGTTGTAAATGACAAGGTGTGTGGAGTGCTACTGTACTAAACTACCAGCACAGCAAAGTTATTTTTATTTTTTCTTTTAGTTTTGTTTAATCAGAACCCCTGTATATTTATTATATTGTGTCAGACACCTCTAGTGCATTCCAATACAACAAGGAATTATTAGAAAACACAACACACCTGTCCACTACTAGACTACAGTCATTTTATTTTAAAACGTAATTGTTATATATTACTGCAACTAAATAAACACATTTTAAAGTGAATGCTAAATCACTTACTTCCTGTCAAGTGCATTAACCGGTTGGTTCATCATTGTGAACGATTAGTGACTGATGTTTCGATCCTCTCCATGCCTCGCTGTCTATCAAGTAGCGTTGCTCTTAGACACTTGTCCCTGCCTCGCTGGCAGGAGCTTAGAATCTGTGGCGCGATCGCTGCTGCTGCTCCTCCTCTGGGGCATGCCAGGTTTCACCTCCCACAGCACGAGCGACGTTTGTCAGTAACCAGGGAAACGGCAGTACAGAGTATTCGTGAAACAATCGCGATTGTGATGTCAGATACGTTCGGATTCCCCTTGCTGTCGCTAGTAGCATCATTTCTCAATGGTGGTCAAGCAGGTGAAATCAAATGGACCGTTTATTTAGAAGAGGTGCCAAAAACCGCTCTTAAAAGGGGCAATAAGCGATATGTGGCTTGTATCATGTTGTTGTAGATTACCCGTCTTTATTTTAATGGACTCGGGTAATATAAAAACAATGTATCACCAGCATATACAGTACTGTTGAGTTCCATGTGCAGCAAAGGCGAGTGGTCCTGTCTGTGCACAGGAAGTGAATTTGTTGTGTGGTGGTAGAATAAATTGGCAGTAAAAACGTTCTTCTTAATTATGTGGCGCCAAATGTAAACAATAGTACAAATATCTACAAGGTTTTTTTTTGTTTGTTTGTTTTTGTTTTGTTTTTTCGGATTTAATTTAAATCGCGTAATTTTTTCTAGATTTAATTAAAGAAAAAAGAAAACTACATTTATTTTTCCAGATTTAAGACTGAATGAAAATGCTGAAAGGTCATGTATTTCGGATTTATCTGCTAGCTAGATGTTGATGCCAATTGTAAAATAAAGATTTATGTCCCATGTATTTTTTCATAGATGTATTTGTTAGAGTCACAGATTCAACGTGTCAGCTAAATGTTGACTCGCCAGGTGTAAACATTTTTTTCCTCCAGATTTAATAGTCGTATTGACTTTAAATGTTGAATTTGTGATGCGCCTTTTCAGTATCTGAGGGGGAGGGGGGAGATACTGTACTGTTATCCAACATTAATTTTATAACAGGCAGATATGCTATTGAAATGAGCCACTAACCATCCATGATCTGTAACCGCTTAATCCTAGAGGGACGCGGTGAGCTAACCCGGCAGACACAGGGCGCAAGGTGGACTACACCCTGGATGGGACGCCAGTCTATCACAGAGGCAACTAAGAGAGGCCAATCCGCCCTGTTTTGGACTGCAGGAGGAAACCGGAGAAAACCCACGAGAATACGGGAACAACATGCACATGTCACACAGTTCCCTGAACACGGAATCGAACCCAGGACCCTGGAGCTGTGAGGCAGCAGCACTAACCACCGTTCCACCCAGTAATAATCATGCTAGTTCTAAAAGGCATTAAAAAAAAGTACTTTCAAAATTTGGTTCGCACACCTTGAGCTTGCTTTATTATTAAACGCATGAAGAGCCAAGCCGTTATCTACCAGGAAATGCCACAGCACGTAAATAAGTTAAATACATGTAACTGATACAACATGCAATTTTAATAGGGAACTCTTCCCTCAGAATTCTGAAATCAAACCCAGCATTCTCCTATTATGTGAACACTGATCTCTGAAACCTGCAACAGTAGTTCACTGCAATGAAATATTATTTCAGTGATCATTCTGAAGGGTCACATACCCTTCAGAATGATTCGAATTTGATTAGATTGGTTCTGAATATTAGGTTTGCCAGAGACACAAACATTTGCATCAATAAACATTGTGTGAACCTGTATGTGTGTATGTCTGCTTTACAGTATATTCACATGAAAAAACGACAGCCAAAATGTGGATTATTAAGTATACTGAGCTGGACCATTTTATATTTTGTAACCACTAGGATAACTTGAAATAGTGTTTTCACTAAATATACAATAATGGTAGTGTTTTAGACTGCTATTCTACTGTTTTGAGCAGAATTATCTTCCTATTATCACTCAACCTGATTATGTTTTAGACAAGTTCTAAAGATTTCACATGCTTTGCCATCAAACAGATGGCCAAACTCTTCACAAATACCCTCTCAGTGCTTTGATTGCAGCCTAATTAAACCAAGCTTTTGACATCCAAATACTTCATGGTTTTATCCAATACATTTTTTTAAACACCACAGTTATACAGCTCTATCAGACCATTCTCTCAAATGGAGCGCTAATTACCATTAAACATACTGAATATGAAGGTTGTCAGGTACTGCAGAACTTCTTCATGTTTCACGATAACCATGGAAACGGGCCTTTTCCTTTGATTGAAAATATCTTAAAATGCATTATGAAAAGGACACTACACCCTTAAGTAATCTGCAGGGAGCACTGTGCTCCTCTTTAATAGCCATCAGAGTCTTATTTCAAACAGTGGGCAATGGAGTAGCTGAATAGCAGCATTATAATGAGCCATGCTTGAGCCAAAGTAAACCAGTGTATCAAAAGTATTGGGCCTGGCAATTCTTATAAACAGATTCAAGCATTTAGCAGGTTATAGGTGGACAATAATTTAACCTGGACAAGGTAGCTAAAATGAAACATCTATTTATATATTAACGATCTGCCTGTCAAAACAGTGTCAAAGGTCAAAAGCAGCAAGTTTAGTTTTAATAATTATATCAAATAACTTTGGGCCATATTTTCAAAGGGTCTTTTTTGAAAGAGGTAAAACACCAGTTCATTTTAAAACTAGAGCTAAACTACTAAGTTATATATTTCAATAAGTTCTCTAAAGCACTCTGTGTGTTTTGTTTTTCATTTTGTAACATTACCATTATTTTTTTTCTTTCAAAAAATAGGAGTTACTTGAAGATTAAAAAACAAAATACAGATTTTTGTTTGTTAAAATGAGAAATAAAGAATGAAAGAATGGGGAAAATAAAAAACATTACTTAATATCACTTGATTTCTTTTTTTGAAACTTTTTTTATTTCTTTTTTTACCAAAAATATACATCAATTTTTGAAAGATTAAAAGTAATCTATATAAATTTGATACAAACATACGACATACACAGAAAAAAATAAAACGGTACTCTCAGTGAAAATGTAGAAGAAAAGGTCAAAGACAAAGTTCTTAAAGGAAAAATTAAGTTTAAGTTTAAAACCATAAAAAAAACTACAATACATTGTACAATAAATTAACTGCTCCTACCTGCAACGAGTTGCCTCTTGCACATACTAAACCATTTAAATTGTATTGTGCCTTTCAGAAAGCTTGCCTGTGCTTCAAAATAAAATCACCGGGTATCCTATTCTGCCTGGCCCCATTCTGCATGCTAATTCTGCAAACCCTGCTCATTATTTAAAAGTAAACACATGTTTTCAGGGTTAGAGCTGGACCCCCAGTCTGTATATAGGCTGGTGCTTACTGCCACTCAGTTAAAAGGTAGGAAAAACAAACAAACAAACAAACAAAACAGCCCGCTCTAACATAGTTTTAAAAATGTCTCCACCAAATTCTGAAAAGTAGTATATAAAAATATTGTTACAAATATTGCTGTCCCTATACAAATGTCTTTTGTGATATATATATATATATATATATATATATATATATATATATATATATATACAGTGCCTTGCGAAAGTATTCGGCCCCCTTGAACTTTGCGACCTTTTGCCACATTTCAGGCTTCAAACATAAAGATATGAAACTGTAATTTTTTGTGAAGAATCAACAACAAGTGGGACACAATCATGAAGTGGAACGAAATTTATTGGATATTTCAAACTTTTTTAACAAATAAAAAACTGAAAAATTGGGCGTGCAAAATTATTCAGCCCCTTTACTTTCAGTGCAGCAAACTCTCTCCAGAAGTTCAGTGAGGATCTCTGAATGATCCAATGTTGACCTAAATGACTAATGATGATAAATAGAATCCACCTGTGTGTAATCAAGTCTCCGTATAAATGCACCTGCACTGTGATAGTCTCAGAGGTCCGTTTAAAGCGCAGAGAGCATCATGAAGAACAAGGAACACACCAGGCAGGTCCGAGATACTGTTGTGGAGAAGTTTAAAGCCGGATTTGGATACAAAAAGATTTCCCAAGCTTTAAACATCCCAAGGAGCACTGTGCAAGCGATAATATTGAAATGGAAGGAGTATCAGACCACTGCAAATCTACCAAGACCTGGCCGTCCCTCTAAACTTTCAGCTCATACAAGGAGAAGACTGATCAGAGATGCAGCCAAGAGGCCCATGATCACTCTGGATGAACTGCAGAGATCTACAGCTGAGGTGGAAGACTCTGTCCATAGGACAACAATCAGTCGTATACTGCACAAATCTGGCCTTTATGGAAGAGTGGCAAGAAGAAAGCCATTTCTTAAAGATATCCATAAAAAGTGTCGTTTACAGTTTGCCACAAGCCACCTGGGAGACACACCAAACATGTGGAAGAAGGTGCTCTGGTCAGATGAAACCAAAATCGAACTTTTTGGCAACAATGCAAAATGTTATGTTTGGCGTAAAAGCAACACAGCTCATCACCCTGAGCACACCATCCCCACTGTCAAACATGGTGGTGGCAGCATCATGGTTTGGGCCTGCTTTTCTTCAGCAGGGACAGGGAAGATGGTTAAAATTGATGGGAAGATGGATGGAGCCAAATACAGGACCATTCTGGAAGAAAACCTGATGGAGTCTGCAAAAGACCTGAGACTGGGACGGAGATTTGTCTTCCAACAAGACAATGATCCAAAACATAAAGCAAAATCTACAATGGAATGGTTCACAAATAAACATATCCAGGTGTTAGAATGGCCAAGTCAAAGTCCAGACCTGAATCCAATCGAGAATCTGTGGAAAGAACTGAAAACTGCTGTTCACAAATGCTCTCCATCCAACCTCACTGAGCTCGAGCTGTTTGCAAGGAGGAATGGGCAAAAATTTCAGTCTCTCGATGTGCAAAACTGATAGAGACATACCCCAAGCGACTTACAGCTGTAATCGCAGCAAAAGGTGGCGCTACAAAGTATTAACTTAAGGGGGCTGAATAATTTTGCACGCCCAATTTTTCAGTTTTTTATTTGTTAAAAAAGTTTGAAATATCCAATAAATTTCGTTCCACTTCATGATTGTGTCCCACTTGTTGTTGATTCTTCACAAAAAATCACAGTTTCATATCTTTATGTTTGAAGCCTGAAATGTGGCAAAAGGTCGCAAAGTTCAAGGGGGCCGAATACTTTCGCAAGGCACTGTATATATATATCATCAACTTGTTCATGGAGGTATAAAAACCACACTCCAGAAAAAGGGTTCTTGAAGGAGGGCCCAGGCTAAAAGGAGTTCAGTCACTGGCTGCACCCGGGTGCAACGGCTTCACTCTGGCAAACCGGGACAGTCCAAGTCGGAGGCCTTGGCTTGGAGATTTTACTGCCAGATTTTCAGAGGTGTTTGGGCTTCTTCCAATTTGCGCTAGGAAAAAAAAAAAAATTAAAATTAGGTTTGAGGTCTTGAAAAATATTAACTAAAAGGTTCACAGATGGATCTAGGTTTTCTTCAGGCCTCTGCTGAGAAAATTCCTTGGACTCAGGCTTTTCCAAAACATACTTGTTTGACTTTAAAAAAATCACTTGGTTCAAACGTTGGTTTGCTGGGGTGACACGTTTCTTTAGTTTAGTTTTATTCCTTCTGCGCTTACCTGGCGGGGTCCACTTGGGCTTCCTGGCACCAGATGGGCTCTGAACCTGGAGAGGTTTGGAGGCTGCGAGGGTCGCGTTCGAGGGCTTCATCAATATGGGAAGAGATGTGGCGGGAGCTGGGCTTGCAGCTGCAGGTGTACCTTTGAACAAGAAAAAAATGGTTATCTTGTTTCTGATTTGCTGTTTAAGTTTGTTGTGATTAAATATGTATTTAATTTTAAACTATGTAGCTCATGGCTTAAATATTCCAGTTACAAGAGTACAATAAATTGTTCAGTCAGATACAGTAAGCACAGAAGACGGGTCAATACGGGTGGTGTCTTGTGCGTCAGGTTGTCTAATATAAAGCCAGCTACAACTGCAGCCACATCTCTAATAATAAGAGCTTCAGCTTACCTTTTCAAGTTTGGTAGCTGAACTGATACTCAAGTACTGTAGGTTTTATTTATCTTCCTGTGTATTGTTGTTATTTAGTATTCTGGTGCTTTTGCTAAATCCTCTTAAATGAATGTTTTTTCAGTTATAATAGTGTTCTTTTATGAGTTAACTGCAACTTCACTCAAGTTATTTGCTTTCCCTTTCTTTTGGTCTTGAAATTAGGGGTGCAACTTAGATTTACGAGCGACTGTTTTTGAGTAATACAGTAGGTTTCAATGTTATGGCAGCAGTAAAGGGACTCGTGCATTTATGACCAAAACTAACTAAAAATACATTATTGTATGATAATTATACATTATTCTATGTATTATCTTTAAGAACCCCAGGGGTATATGACCACCGTACAGTGATTCTGTATAACTGACCTGTCGCACTCAGCCTGGATTTAAGAGGTTTCTTTTCTTTCTTTGAACTTTGTGCTTTTGATTTGGCCTCCTTCTTGTTTTCTTTCACTTTTGCCCCCTTTTTAACTGTGAACTCTTCAACATCCTCCTCTTCATCACGGAAATCAGGGTCACTCTCTGAACCAACATCTGAAATGAGAAATATCTTTGATCAGCACCCTGTTCCAACTATCATACAATCTTGACCATTTCCATATCATTCAGCAAAAAAAGAAAAAGAAACTGACTCAGACTGCACAAATAAAGAATGGGGAATCATAGCCAATAAACATTCACTCCCGGAATGATGAACATTCTGCGCCACTCAATATCAAACTGGTTCCTGCTGCCAGTTACCTGTTAGATATGTCACTCACTTAATGCAACATGTCCTTAACTTAAGATCATAACTTGATTAGGATTTATCTTTTGCACGGTTGCCCCCCAAATTAATCTATGTACTGAATGGCGCAATTTTGCATTACTCTATGTGTACTTTTAATATTCCTGCACAAATAATTTGATGCTCTGAATTAAACAATAATATGATGCCACCTTGTGGCAATGATAAGCAACCACTACTGTGTCAGCCACTTGAGGGTGTAATTACTATGGGTGACTGTGGTTAGTAACTGGCTTGTGTTGGCTGGTCCAGTTGTAGATAATTGTCCCATAAATCAGTATCACAGCGATTTTGTATATCTGACCTGTCGCACTGAGCCTGGATTTAAGAGGTTTCTTTTCTTTCTTTGAACTTTGTGCTTTTATTTTGGCCTCCTTCTTGTTTTCTTTCACTTTTGCCCCCTTTTTAACTATGAACTCTTCAACATCCTCTTCTTCATCACTGAAATCAGGGTCGCTCTCTGAACCAACATCTGAAATGAGAAATATCTTTTTTAATCAACACAGTTCCAAAACATAATTACAAACTCCTGTACAACCTTGACATTAAACCAGAGTTATAAAAACTAAAAATAAATATCCCCCCCAAAAAAACTAGTGAAAGATTGATTCTTGAGCAATGGCTGGACAGCTTAAGTAAAAATGAATGAGTGTCAGATTGTGCAGGTATAAATCCTTTACCTGGAGCACCTGGCTCATAATCCTCATCCTGATCTCCGTCACCATCACCTTCATTATCCAGCAGCATCTTTCTCTGTTGTATTGCTGCCTTTGAGGCTGCTTGCCTTTGTCTGTTACGACCGGAGGTGTCATTATCATCTGTGATCTTATCCAGGCCTTAGGGGAAAAAACACAACAGAATAGCTGCTGACAATACAGTGCTGTGCTGAACCCTCTTGTGCACAGCCAGCAAAAAGAAACTAGATTCAAAAGAGGCAGATTACTTGGTCACGTTGGCTCTTATTCCTATGGACAATTTGGATGCTCTGGCTGATGTTACATACTATATATCTATGACTGCCAACAAGAACTGAAGAGCAGCACCTGAATTCAGGTAAAAGCACCGTAACACAGTAACTGCAAAGAGAACCACTCGGAATTACTGCAAACACAAAAAAAGCCCCAAAAAAGGTAGAATTTTATTTGAAGCCAATTTCTCTTTAATAGGTTTTTGCTCCATTCTACAATTAAGTTGATTCTTGCTAGTGTAATGCCATTACAGGTGTTTTATTCCTCTAAGAAAATATCCAATTGTTTCAAAATGTGGTTCACAATATTTTGTGGACCAATGTAATTATCTACTACTTAATTAGCTGTCAAACATTTTTGTTTTACCTAAAAGGTTAATATTCACACTGCAGTTTGAAAGTAATGGGGCCCCATCCATCTTTGCAACTTCAGAGTCTGCATGAACGACATTATCTAAAAGTATAAATAATAACATATTAAATCTGGTTGTTAGGTTCACAACTGTTGTGGCGTTAATTCAGTAAATAGACAAAGTAAATACAGTAGTCTTGGATCACCTTAAAGAGCAACTTGGCATGATTAGAAATATCACCATTATCTTATTATTTATTATTATTATTTGTTTATTTAGCAGACACCTTTATCCAAGGCGACTTACAGAGACTAGGATGTGTGAACTATGCATCAGCCACAGTCACTTACAACTACGTCTCACCCAAAAGACGGAGCACAAGGAGGTTAAGTGACTTGCTCAGGGTCACACAATGAGTCAGTGGCTGAGGTGGGATTTGAACCGGGGACCTCCTGGTTACAAGCCCATTTCTTTAACCACTGGACCACACAGCCTCTTAAATAATGGATTATCTGATTTCATTCTGTTTCTGACCTTGTAACGTTTTTTTTAGCTTTAAAGCACTTACTACAGCTCTCAATATCATGTCTTTGACCAGCAATTCAAGCACAGAAGTAAACAAAATCCCTTTTGTAGAATAACATACTTTTATTTTAAATGACTTGGAATATGTATATATTTTTTAAAATTTTTTAAAAGAACGTTATACTTTCTCCATTTATTAGCTACCTGGGGTAAGCTATTGATATGTCACTGTATATTTGGCAATGGTAAAACACATCAATTGTTTTTTTTTTTGCATAACAATACTGTAACATACGTATACGTAAGATGACCAACTAACTGTGCCACAGATTTAATTCTGTCATCAGCATATGTTATAGTTGGTTTAGTTATCCAGTGAGTTAAGACTTCCAGCACATGTCCTTCAAGGGATAAAAATACTTGTGGGCACTGTGACATTACAGTTTGCAGGGACACGTCTAAGAGAGAAAGGCTGAGGTAACACTGACAGAATGTTTCACTCAAAAAAGCAATTTTACAACTACCGCTAGCAGTTCAATTTACCCTTCTTATTCTGGCACACCTGATCTCCAGCCAAAAGCAGCAGAGATACTGTATGATGACAAGCTGAAATGTACGATGGCAGAAACCAGATGGCTTTCAGATCACCACCCCCACTGCAAGCACAGCTTAAGATGAATGATAAAACTGTAAGTAATATTCATAACCGTAAAGTCTATATATACTGTAATGCATTTTTGTAATCTATGGGAAATATGTTAGAGGCAGTTATACCAGCAGTGGTCCTCAATAGAGTTGGAGTTCTGTTTACATTAATAAAAGTGGTAATTCTTTACATCAAAGAGTTAATTCACTTGGAGATTAGACATAATTCTGAAAGCTCTACAGAGGCCACAGAAAATGTAGCAGCGTGAATCCAAACACAAAGAATATACATAACTCTGATTTTCCTACTTGCAGACATACCAAGTTTCTCGTCAAGGTACCATTAAAGTCAATAGAGGTCAATAGTTACAATATCTTTGGTGCTGAATAACTTAATATTTTGGAATCACTGTGTTATTGGGGAACAAAACACAAAGCAATTCAAACCTCTCTCTTTTGGTAGACTGACTGCAAAGTTTTCTTCAGTTGTTTGCAGCATTGACAAAGTTAAAGCAGCCTCCAAATCCCTTTGATAAAGACTGTCATCCACAAGTAACCTGAAAGAAAAGCATAAACAGCTGTGGAATTATTGGGGTCTATTCATTTGATCTAAATAGTGGTATCTCACATCAGACCCCACCCAGAGGCCAATGTCTGTACTTATCAAACAGAAAGAAAACGGTAACGTTATTAAACAATCAAGAAACAACTTAATTGTGCTACATATTGTCATATTTAATACTTTTAAATCATTTTATTACTTCCTCAAAATGCCTACAAAATAGGGAGCACATCATATTAGATAAAGGGTACTGTTATGAAATATTAAAATGTATTATAATATAGTTTGTGTGGGAGAATATTAGCACAGTTAAAGTGACCAAGTCTTGCAGTTGAGGTGCATCGGGTATGTTTTTATTAAGCAGGTGACGTCAACTGTACCAATATTGTGAATAAAGCATGGTAGAAAATCTATATGTTACAGTTGAGGTCATGATTAGGGTTTGTTTGTAATGTGTGGCATAAATAAGGTGAAAGGGGTGCTCTGATTGGCTGAAAGATCCCCAGCAATTTGGTATAAATACGTCCATGAAATATTGACAGTACAGTAACACTGCTCCCATTTAAATTTAAAAGCTACATCACGTTTTGATGTAGATTACCTTTCCTCACAAGGTTTCCCCAGAGATCCACCACACTCCTGACCAGGGGGCTTGTTCGTGGTCTTCAGCTTCTTCTGTCGCTCTGGTTCTTTGGGAGCCACTCTTGGCTTTTTGCTAGGAGGTGCTTTTACATAGGCAAACTCTTCATCTGTTTCAATTTAAGCCATAAGCCATTCTATTAAATCATGTTTATTTCATGGTAACACACCTTTGAAATACTCCATTACCTCAAAGCACACTGTGGCCAGTAAAAAAAGTTTGAAATTGAAAAACATATCTGCATTAGCTCTGTGTAGAAACATTATTTAATATACCTTTCATAAGTGTTGAGATATCTAGCAGGGTTAGACACTCCCACTAGTCCTGCACCCAGTCCTGGTATATTATTAAAACGAACAGGTGCCAAGAGTTTGAACAATGTGCGTTACTCGGCTATACTCGGTGCACAGTACTCTATAAACTTTCATAGTACATCCTCTATGTATATTATAACATACCACATGTATTACAACTAAAACAACACATGATGGAAAATGGCATATTGATAAAAGGAGTCATGGCTAACAATTCCAGAAATATTAGGCTACTCTACCTGCTGTGAGCTTTCATTTGCTTTGTAGATCGCATATGCACAGTGAACGGTGAAACATATGTTATATACACTGTGCTAATCAAGCTCATAGTAAAACCTGGAATGGGTCAAACTGCCATGCAATACGAGTCTTATTTCCATCCCTGCATGAGATCTACAGATTAAGTGCACGACAGGTAAAACTTTAGGAATTATTGTTAGCTATAACCAGTTTAAGATGATATGTTACTATTATATCAAATCATAATTCAGTTCTTAACTCCTACCTTCATCTTCAAAATCACCAACATATGAATAGTCTACAGGTTTCTTGTTCCTGAACATTCACACAAAAATGAGATGAACAATTAAGTAACATTAAGAAAAGTTTGGTAAAAACACAAAAGTATAGGGCATGATAAGTACACCAGAGAACGTATTATTTAATTTGAGGTTGTTGTTTTTTTTGGCCAGCATTTTGTGAGTATTTTGCAACAGTTTAACGAAAACTTTCAGATGATTATTGTTGACTAACTTCTACCAAAGAATGACCACATCAAGTTCCATCATAACTGAATAAGTGTTTCACAAGATATATCTAAAAACGAATGTGACTTAACGATAGACTGGCAGGAAACCTCCATAATATAAGTACCTAGAATCTGAAACGCTTAATAATTTAGTAAAGGACGTCTAGTATCACGACATTAATTAAAAGTAAATGTTATTCAACCCCCCCCCCCCCCCCAAATACAGTTCTGCCAAACAATTCAGATAACAAAATGACACAAATATCATACTAAATCATAGGTACAGTATAACACGTAATTTATTATTTAAGGCACATATTTATTCAGTTCCATTTGATATGCTTCCTAAGCATTTCGATTTAGTGTTTACAAACCTCGTAGGCTTTGCCATACTTGTTTGTGGAGATCATGCAAACATCAAATAACAAAAATGGCTATCACGCAGCATAAAAAAGTTAAAGAAATAATAATTTAAAAAAATGACCCCAACTTTAATGCCACTGCACAAAAAAACAACTGACAGCTGAGCCACACACAACACCAGGGTGTTCGGTTTAATAAAAAAAAAAAAATCACGGGAATAATTATTAGAAAAGTGATTACGTTAAAACAATTCTTATTTTCTTTTCCCTTTCTGATCACTACCCGCCTGAAATGAATTAAAGCAACTAGCTTTCCATTTGACGCAGCACTTTCGTTTTTTGAAAAGAAAAAATATATCTACCGGTACATATGAACGTTTAATAAGAGCCTTCAAATCACTTTGATTTTTTATTATTTTATCCCCTTTTGCATGTATTTTTTTTTTCTGAATCAAAATCCATTGGAACAAATTTGTTGTGGGCAGAATCTGCTTTTCCGATATTTACGACATGTTTAGAGATGCTTCCGACTGTCAGCTGATGATACTGGATTCCTAGATTCATTGTTTTTATTTACAGTTTAAAAATATAACATTGTAAAAAGACAAGCAAAATATATCTACATGTCCGCCTGGTAAGCTGTGTTAAAATATTTTGTTTATTTATTTATTTATTTATTTATTTATTTGAGTACTGTGCACATTTTATTTCACAGAGGACAGTTCTTGCACTTGCAGAATTTAGTTTTGCACTTATTTGACACTTTATTTAAAAGTCGTTTGGTGACCCAGTTTTTCCTTAAACGTTGGAAAAAATGTACCTGGATTCGTTACCTTAGGTAGTACACCCATCGTATCTTTCCAGAGTTTCGCCCCTCTTGTATTTTTTTTTTAAGAAAGTCTTATATCGGCAGCCTTTTTGGGGGTTTATTATCCGTACAAATTCTACTGACCAAAAAACTGCTGCCAGCAGTAAAATCAGGGCTGCAAAAAGAGAACAAATATATACGGGTAGTTTATTGGCTAACAGTTTAGAGAAAGGGTCGTCATATTATAATTGTGTTTTGTGCAGCTACTGGCAGGCAGCTCGTTAGGTCAACTTCCTTATTGCCAGTAATAAATAAATAAATAAATAAATAAAATCTACTTGTAGTAAAATCTGTCATGTAAGATATAGCTTTCACCTGTTTTATGTCTCTTATTTCGCGTATATGTAACTAACCTATACATTAATGCAGCTAAATTATTTATCATGCTCTACAACATTCAACGATCTGCTGTTGACCAAACAACTTTGTTTTAAATTGAATTGAGTCGATGTTTGCCTTGCAAAACCTTTCTGGGGCAGCATGTCTGCAATGCACTGTGTTCTTTATTAATTTTTTTTCTACCCTAAACAGGACCCATAAGAATGAAAAGAAATAAAGGGAAAGTTGTTACGACTGAAAGAGAGTTTCGCTTTGAGTTCAAGGCGGGGAAACAGTCCTGTGTTCTCAGTGTGCCCGTGGAATTCCCTGTGCAAGACAATGCCAGTGATCTGCATGGACGGCTTATGCTGCTCCACAGTTTACCTTGCTTTGTCGAAAAAAGTAAGGATTTCTTGCTTTAGCTACTGTCCAGTTGCGGTGACTGGTGTCTGCATCAAAGGTGGCTGGGTGACTCATAGGCAGATATGTTATACAAGCTTAAAGGTGTTATAATCAAGGCTTTGAAATATATTGTCATATAGCAGGATAATTAGCCTGAGCCAAACTGAAAATAAAGTCTGAAAAACAACAACTAAACATCATGGTGTGCATGCTATAACACTATCGTGCCATTAAGTCCTGCCAGCATAGTTTGCACCATACATGGACACGGACAACAGGGAACAATACAGAATATATGGGTACAATTTTCTTCCCCTTGAGGGAACAATACAGAATATATGAGTACAATTTTCTTCCCCTTGCTTATTGTTGTGCTTATTATAATGTATTTGATACATTACATGTGTGAGTATTTTGTTGTTGATGTTGTTTTGTTTTATAAAAATAGATTTAAAGGATGCCCTTAGCAAGTTTATAGAAGTGGGGACCAATAAGGATTATGATAGAGAAGCTGAATTAGCCCTGGAAAGGCTCCAAACTGGAGAAGTGGACACTGACCTCTTGACCAATGCTTGGGCAAAGGCATATTCTGACGTAAGTGAACCAGGAGAAGGCTGTGTTTTAGCATTGCGCCGTTGGCTTAAGGCTGCCAGCTTGGGATGGAGATACTTATGTATATCAATTTGAGCCATTCCAAGACTATGAGCTTCAATTAGGCCCACCTGAGCCTTTATCTCTCCATTTGTTGAATAAGGCTGACTAAGTCCACAGTAAAACCTGGAATGTCTCAAACAGACAGTCTTTAGGGCCCTTTTTTGACATAAAGAAGAAGGAACCAACCAATTGTAACCATATAAAGCTACTGTAGCAAGCAGCCACTTGGTTGCAAGAAGGAATAGTTCAGCAATTGTTCTGTGTGTCTAACTAGTTGAATATTGTTGATATTATGTTGTTTCTCTCAGAAAGTTTGCCCATGCACTTAAAAATAATGCCCATTAGGTAACACAACCTTTACAAAACTGTTTCAGTGGCAGTGCCTTATTTGTGTTTGTGTTGTTTTATTGTTTTTTTGTGTGTGTTATCTTGATGCCATTTATTTGCCAAATATGTCAGTTTAAGACTTTATGAATGTTTGGATGATTCCTATGTATTTGTTTGACTCCTTAGACGACACTAGAGCACGCTAGACCTGAGGAACCCAGCTGGGATGAAGACTTTGCTGATGTTTACCATGACCTGATCCATTCTCCAGCCTCAGAGACTTTGCTGAACCTGGAGCACAACTACTTTGTCAGCATCTCTGAGCTCATCGGAGAGAGGGATATGGAGCTGAAGAAATTACAAGAAAGGTCTGTGCGTTTATTAAAAAAAAAAAAAAAAAAAGCAAGCTTACAAACATGTAGATGTTCCCAGCCCCCAGTTCCTACATACGGTCTTTAGTTGTTGAACTTTTTTTTTTTTTAATGAATGTAGTGAATCTGTTTATTGTTTACTTTTCTTGTCCTATGTTTAGAAGATCCAATGTCATAGTTTAACCTTCATAGTGTTGTACATGCATTATTTTCAATATTTGGAATATAACAATCATGTTAAATTAGAGATGGCAGGAGATTATAATACAATTACTTTATTTTTTTTCTTGTGATGCACAGACAATCTTCAGAAATGGATAAAGTGATGAAGGAGCTGGGAAATACTCTAAGTGATCAGGATGTAAATGCGGTCGCCTCTCAGCATTTTGACACTCAACAGGTAAGGAAACAAATCGGAAGATGTGGTCTTGCAATATAGTCAGTCTTGGGTGTATGTGTGCAGATGCAAGATCTTACTGTATGTAATTTCTTAAAAGTGACCTATGAGAATTTTATTTGGGTATCACTGCCACAGTGACTCAAAGTATTTGGAGGCAATAGGAGGCTGTGTGGTCCAGTGGTTAAAGAAATGGGCTTGTAACCAGGAGGTCCCCGGTTCAAATCCCACCTCAGCCACTGACTCATTGTGTGACCCTGAGCAAGTCACTTCACCTCCTTGTGCTCCGTCTTTCGGGTGAGACGTAGTTGTAAGTGACTCTGCAGCTGATGCATAGTTCACACACCCGAGCCTCTGTAAGTCGCCTTGGATAAAGGCGTCTGCTAAATAAACAAATAATAATAATAATAATAATAATAATTATATGACATTTTGCCATTCACTTTCATTGGGATTCCAAATACTGTTATCCTGAATAATAATGCATAATACACTATTTTCTCTTCCCAATTTCTCTTTAGCAGTAGTCCATAATAGTCAGCAAAGTTGTAGATGTGTTAACTCTGTCATACCTTAATATTAGAATTATGATTTTAAATTCATATTTTTTTTCTCTGCTACCTGTTTAGGTACTGGAGAATAAATGGGCCAGTGAATTGAAACAGCTGACTACCATTCAGAAACAAGAATACCAGGAATGGGTGATCAAGCTTCACCAGGATTTACAGAACCCTAACGACAGCTCCATCAAGTAGGTGCTTCTTGTTGCATGCAGTTACAACTGATATACTATTACAATACTTCTAATGATATTAGTCAAGAGCCTACCGGTACTTGTACCTAATCTTTTACTAGTATATTACACATTATTTTATAATACCTCTAAGTATGGGTGCTACTGCACTTACTATTTTGGGTTTGTCTGAAACCACAAACTAAATTATTCATTATGTATTCATAGGTAAGTCACAGTTAGACCTGTATCTAGGTAAACATTTATCCCAGAGGCTACTGCATCCACCCAGAATTTATGTGATTGTGATGCATTTTTGCAATAAATTACAGTTCTGAATTAATAGGGAATGCAGTGTCAATACGTTTGATTTTTGGTCACATGTAAAAATCAAGTCAAAATCCTTGAACACCAAGGAGATCTACAATGAGTGCAATAGTATTAGCAGTGTTTTAAAAATGTATTAACTGGACATCTGCAGAATGGTGAGCGCTGTGTTTGCTTTTACCTTTGAAGCGAGGAGATTAAGGTGCAGCCGAGTCAGCTGAGAGGATCCCAGGAAGCCAACGAGAGGCTGTATGATGAGCAGATACAGCTGGAAGAAAGCTTTACAATCCACCTAGGTACAGGTTTACATCATACTGAAGGGAAATGGTTCATTTTGATATATGAGCTTCTTAACCATTATACCACCATTTTCCTGGATGACACATTGCACCAACAGGTTTATTAAATGATAAATTCAAATTCAAATGATATGCCAATCAGTGTCTAAGTGACCACCACTCCAAACAATAACTGAGAAATCTAAATCTGGAGATAAAATAAGACGCCTGGATGTCTTTCTTTAGATACAGTATTTGTCATATATATATATATATATATATATATATATATATATATATATTATTGTAATATAGCGGGTTGTGAGAGACGGCAGGGAGGGGGTTAACCTCCCTGCAAGGGAAAAAACATGTGGGAATGCACCTTTTTGTTTGATTTGTATTGCTTTATTGTTTCAATTGATTTGCTTATTGTTTGGTTTAATTGTTTTATTATTAATGATTATCCACACCTGGGCTTTATTAGGGGTTTAAAAAGAGAGCAGGCAGTCTGCTCAGGGCTGCTGAGTGGAAGGAGGCAGTAGGTGCGCTGTCTCCGGGTAGCCAAATGAAGAGAGAGTAAGTGCTGTTTGTAGCAGTGTGTTTGTGAAGACGGGTAAACAGCTTAGCTGTCCCGCGTTAGTCAGGGTGTTTCCTGGAAGTCGAGTTAGTGCTCCAGAAGAGCTAGGTGTTATTTTGATTTTGTATTTGTTGTGGTTTCTGTTTATTAAAAAATTGCGCAAACGCGCTTGAAAAAATCCATTTCTGTGTGCCGGGTCGATTCTTAAAGGGGCAACGAACCAAGTGAGGGTGAACCTTTTACATTTGGTGGCAGCGGTTGTGGGCGCCCCTGGAGACCCTAATGGATTTTAAAGAATTAATTGAGATGTTCAATAAAAACGCCGCTGCTCAGGTGGAGCAGATTAAGAAGATGGAGAGGCAGAGACAGGAGCTGGGCGGGGCCCCGTTGATAATACAAGAGCGGGAGCCAACGGAACTGGAGCGGCTGCTACAAAAGTGGGAGCTGCCGTCCCGAGAGCCAGAGGGGGTGGAGCTACCGCTGCCAGAGCCCAGAGGGGAGGAGCTGCCGCTGCCAGAGCCCAGAGGGGAGGAGCTGCCGCTGCCAGAGCCCAGAGGGGAGGAGCTGCCGCTGCCAGAGCCCAGAGGGGAGGAGCTGCCGCTGCCAGAGCCCAGAGGGGAGGAGCTGCCGCTGCCAGAGCCCAGAGGGGAGGAGCTGCCGCTGCCAGAGCCCAGAGGGGAGGAGCTGCCGCTTCCGGAGCCTAGGGAGGAGGTGAAAAGCATACCTCCACCACAGCCCCGACCACCACCCCTACGGTCCAGTCCGGTGTCGCTGCGTCCAGTCCCTCACCCCTTGCTCCTGGACACCCTGTCGGTTAGCCTGGACCTCCCTTCACTTGACCTGGAGCCCAGAAGTCGGCAGGATCGGGCACAGTTCTCCACCTGGTCCCCTGCTCCGCTCCTCCCGGACATTAAGACGTCGCTGTGTTGCTCCCAGACGTCGCGTACGCTCCCCCTGGTCGCTACGTCGCTCCCCCTTGCTGACCGGACGTCGCTGCACTGGGTCCCAGCTGCAGACCTCTGCCCGCTACTGCAGCCTCCAGTGCCCCGGTTGTCGTGCCGGTCGCCCCTGACAAACCGGTGGGGTCCCTCGTCGCCGGTGCGCGGTCCCTACCTGGCTGACCCAGGACGTGGACCGATCCACCCTCGAGTTCGCCCGTGGAGGAGGGCGAAAATTGACATTTATGGACTCGAGGGTGGGTGGTTGTGTTTTAGGGGAGGAGGTGGCCGTCTCATGGCCGGTGTCTTGGAAAGACAAGGGGGGGGAAATGTAATATAGCGGGTTGTGAGAGACGGCAGGGAGGGGGTTAACCTCCCTGCAAGGGAAAAAACATGTGGGAATGCACCTTTTTGTTTGATTTGTATTGCTTTATTGTTTCAATTGATTTGCTTATTGTTTGGTTTAATTGTTTTATTATTAATGATTATCCACACCTGGGCTTTATTAGGGGTTTAAAAAGAGAGCAGGCAGTCTGCTCAGGGCTGCTGAGTGGAAGGAGGCAGTAGGTGCGCTGTCTCCGGGTAGCCAAATGAAGAGAGAGTAAGTGCTGTTTGTAGCAGTGTGTTTGTGAAGACGGGTAAACAGCTTAGCTGTCCCGCGTTAGTCAGGGTGTTTCCTGGAAGTCGAGTTAGTGCTCCAGAAGAGCTAGGTGTTATTTTGATTTTGTATTTGTTGTGGTTTCTGTTTATTAAAAAATTGCGCAAACGCGCTTGAAAAAATCAATTTCTGTGTGCCGGGTCGATTCTTAAAGGGGCAACGAACCCAAGTGGGTGCGAATCGTTTACATTATATATATATATTTTTTTTTACAAGCTATTGAAATAATAATAGTCGGGGGAAATATGGAAGCTTTGACTCTCGCGCACAGATGGTGGATGTAGGTTATAGTGATAATTTTGGTTTATATAACCCTAATACTTGTTTGATTTGGTAAAACAAATACTGTAAGAAATGTACTTTAAATTCTATTTCAGGTGCACAGTTAAAGACAATGCATAATTTACGACTGCTGAGAGCTGATGTGCTGGATTTTTGCAAACACAAGCGCAACCATCGCAGTGGGGTGAAGCTGCACCGACTCCAGACTGCCCTCTCCCTCTACTCCACATCGCTGTGTGGTCTGGTTTTACTGGTGGATAACCGCATCAACTCATACAGCGGCATTAAGAGAGGTACGGTGCACACCCGCTAACGCAATGTTCATTTATTTTTCTTTTATAACTTTGCTTGTTCTAAAGTTTATTATACATAAATGTGCCCTTATAATCATATGTGCTGTGTGTAAAAAAATAAATGTTTAATTCCCCAGTTCACTGTCCTTACCAGAACTGTGGTGTTCCTTGTAGCGGATAATGAAGAAATTCTGCTAACATAATCCAAAGCCTTTTAGTAATTAAGCATGCCCGTGAGGGGGGCTTGAATGTGTTTGGGAGTGACATTGTTTGCTTTAACTCGCACTTTACTAGACACAGCACTGTAATGCAGATTGTGTGTTTCATAGACATTGTGGATCACCAATTCCTGTTTGTTTCAGATTTTGCCACAGTGTCCCAGGAATGCACTGACTTCCACTTCCCTCGACTGGAGGAGCAGCTGGAGGTGGTCCAGCAGGTGGTGCTGTATGCCAGAGCCCAGAGGAGCAGCAAGCAGAAAGAGCAGCCTGGTAGGGAGACTGCAGGAGGGGGCACCATTGTGTTTCCGGTGACTTTTTGTAAATTTGATGTAATATTTATTTCCCTCTAAACTGTGTGGATTAAGCTTTAAATATTGTATTTGCAACATGAAGTATAGATTTTGATTAAGACTTTTTTCTAAGATAGTAGTATACAGTACATCTACTTTTAAATATCTACATATTTTCTTTTTTTAAACTCCTGTGTGGTGGTTCACCCTGCATTGACAAATATAGAACAGGCAAATATGGTGGATAAAGCAACGAGTGTCCCCATTCGTTCTGCAGGTCTGTCTAATTATAGAATTTTATTTGACCCTGAAAATACTACAGTGCTTCATGGGCTTGACCACGATAGTTTCATAAACTATGAACATGACTATAAATCATGTATTAATGATTAATGATTAATATTAAATCAAGTCTAATTGTTCGGTGAAAATGTGTGATAGTTTAAACTGTAAAATCTGTACACAAATGGTTTAAATGTTTAATTTAGGCATTTTACGGTAATTTACTCTATACTGTTACAGTTAAGAACCACTGTTACATCCTCTTTGGTATTGTCTGATACAATTTCTGTCAAAACATGTGTCTCTAGCAACCCTATAATATCTCCTATATCACATTTCACATGTGCTGTAGCCATGTTTAATCGAAAAAAGAGCATGATCGTTCACAGACTTCAAAAGAAATGCAGGCTCACGAGCTGAGAGTTCCCAGAGAGAATCCTAGGAACTTTACAGATGCATCCATAATTCTAAACATTTAAATATCTGATTATCAAGAGCTTATAATAATTCATTATTTTTAAAATGTGTGGAGTAATTTCTATAAGACTATCCTGAGGTTATTGCATATATATTTTTTAAAAAATAACATGAAACCTTTCAGAGCAGTGAATCATAATCCAGGTTTCCAATAAGGGTAACTGGTAAACCACACAGTAATATTTATGTATTGAACAATTACAATATTTTCATGTCTGCTGTTTTGGAAAGGGAAATTTGTAGGAGCGGATGTGGTCAGGATTTCTCTTTGTTAATGTATTGGTAGGCATTAAAGACCACTTATTGTAATTGGTAATTTTCTGTTACACAATTACACATAGCACTAGGTCTTTCTGTCAGATTATGTAATTGTATTTAAGAAGAAACAAGATTACTGGTAAACAAATCTGCCTGAGCAAAATAAATTTAAAATCTTTTCTTTTTGGTCCTATAACAAAGTAAGAATCTATTATCTTTTAAAGGTTGTACAGAACTGTATTTTTGTTTGGGATCTCTCTGGTTTTGCCTTATTTTTTTTTCTTATTGTTTCCTGTCTTTATTCTTTTTTTGTTTTCTCTGCAAGTATCTAAAAATATTAGCTGTCAATTGTTTAGGTATGTTTTTAAAATGTGTTCTTGCCTTTTTTTTTTTTTTTTTTTTAGATATGCCCAGAAATGGTGGTAATGACGACAAGTCCAAGAACATAGAAAGAAACCCCTCCAACATTCTCCCAGGTCTGCACATTTTCAAATGGGCATGCAAGCCACTTTTTACATACGTATTATATTAATACCACTTGTAATAAATAGGTTTGTGATCATATATAGAGCAGTGGGGGTGTCTTGTATTGTAACATAGATATTATAATATGTAATTAATGTACACTGGGGATTTATTTATTTATTTATTTATTTTATTTTTTTAAGTGAAGTATGTGCATTAGGTCATGTAACGTTTGCAAAGATTGTTGTAATGAGAATGGACTTGCCATGTGCTCAGCGCAAGAGTAACGGGAACAAGTAAACCAGAATGGAATGAAGGTTTCCTTGGAAGGCAGTACGTTAAACAACGAATTACTGTTTGAACAAAGCAGCTGAGTACTTGTAATGTGATTACAAACAAACATATGTGTGTAAACTAACCATTGCTTGAGGTAAAGAAGAAATACTTTAGTTGAAGCAAAGTAATTGAAGCGGTTAAGCAATTATGAGTTGCAGAAGTCTAACCTTAAGAAGGAATCTAAAACCTTTTAATGCAAATGGGAAATATGTGCTTGAACTAATATGTGGAGTGAACAGTTATTGTTTTTATCTGTAATGAACATTTAACCTGGACCTTAATCAAACAATTGACTGTGAATCATGGATTGACAATTATCTCATTATCATTGCATAAAGGACATGAGAAACTTTTATTTAGACCCGCACGTCTGGGTATGGACTTTATTAACTTGTGTATAATGTAAATAGTGATCTGTGTGGAATCATTACAATAAAGGCTATGGTACACCAGAGTTTTACAAACTGCCCTTGTAGGTAAGGATACTCTGGTGGAGGTATTGGTTTCAGAATGACAGTGATTAACTTCAGCACAGACAATTGTAAAGTCTATTTTTCTGTTACCTTAAACTTAACAAAATTAAAGATTGCCAGCCACTGATGTACAGCAAATGAATTCACACCATCTCGACCGTCCTGTCACACACTACATACATTGCTGTTTTTTGGTACAGTAAAGCAACACAAAGCAGGCGTCATATTGATTATTACAAAGAAGAAGAATTTAAGTCACAGTCACATCCTTCGGAAATTAATTCTACAATAAATTAAAAAGACAAAACAATTACAGTAAATATATGTTTTTTAATATAGATCAATGTTTTCATTGAACAAAATCACTGGTGTTCATGTTCTCATTCTATTTCTTGACAGGTGAATTCTATATCTCTCGGCATTCCAATCTCTCAGAGGTGCATATTGTTTTTCATCTGTGTGTGGACGACAATGTGAGGTCCGGGAACATCACAGCACGTGACCCTGCAATAATGGGGCTTAGGAATATCCTCAAAGTCTGTTGCACCCACGATAGCACCACAATCACCATCCCACTGCTGCTGGTGCATGACATGTCTGAGGTAAGTAGAAGGGCTTTTTAATATTATTAAATAGTAGCCTAATTAATAATAAACTAACAAACGATGGACAGTAAATGATATCCTTTTCAACCTCTGCAATCCAGTAGGTTAGCCATGGTAGAGCAAACTCGAAAAGATCCATTACATTATTATTTATTATTATTTATTTCTTAGCAGACACCCTTATCCAGGGTGACTTACAGTCGTAAACAAAAATACATTTCAAGAATCACAGTACAAGTAATAATACAATTAAGAACAAGATAAAAATACAATGACTTTGGTTCTAGCAAGTACAAGTATATGACAAAATACATGTTAATACACTGTTACCAAACATCAGTCATACCAAAAAAACAGTGTACAATGAAGTACAAAGAAACATCTTGGGGTTAAGCTGTAACCACAAACCTCGGACTTGCAGTGATCCAGTTATTAATTTTTACAGTATGTTCTGTATGGACATACTGGACAGTAGACACATTGGGGTATATTTTAGTAATCTATTCAGCAGCATATCTTAATACCACTGTCCTAAAACTGTCTATCTCTGACCTCTTTCTTTTGTATTTCTTTTGTATTTAGTGGAGTTATTAAGGGGGTCAATAAATCAAACACCGACATGATTAATATAGAGTTAAAGGACATCAATAGTTAGATCATTGAAATAGATTACATTATATAATAACTGGTACAGTTTAATATCAATGAAATATTGGAATCTTATTTTAAGATTATAACGCTGCTGGTCAGCTTGTCATTGTGTTTGACCTCTAGTTTTCAATTACATTTTTTTTTGCAGTTCAACATATGTGTACTATATTCCACCAATCTCTGGGTGGGGGCATAAAAGTAGAATACTAAAATGGTTTGCTATTGTACTGGTTTCTTCTCTTAATTTTAACCCCAAAGTGTAATATTTACCAGCCCAAAGCATTTGTGTTAGACTTCTTGGTTGAATTCATTAGCTTTTGGTGAGCAGTAAACCCAAAGCCTTCTAGTTTAATCTCCTGTTTGCAAACCACTGTGTCATGTTTGGATAGTTTTAAAAACAAAACAAAAAAATTGAACTCTGACTTATTTCTGCGGCTCGAATCACCACCTACAATTTAAACAATGGTTAACCAAAAGCTACATCAGGAAAGACAGAACATCTTCTTATGCAGAAGATTCTCCCTGTAAAAATAAAAAAAAGTAATAATTATACCCTTTTTCTGAAGCCGGTGATTGTTTCAGTGACTCAACACCGGCAGTACATTTAGAAATATATGTTGCGTGAAGTCTGGGAGGAACTAAAATAATGTAGCGGGGGACAGGGACGGGGACGACTTCTGTATAATTTGAGTAACTTTCCACCGGCCAACTACAGGAAACAAATAGTTGGTCGGAAATGGTAGTGTGTCATTAAAATAGAATTTGATATTACTGATTTCTGAAATAGATCCTGTGCAAACTAGAGTAACACGGTTCCTTCTGTGTGATTTTAATGCCGTTTCATTTGTATAACTGAACTATAAAATTATACTTTGTTACGCTGCATATCATATTAACTGCAAAACACAAAGGGTATTATACGAGTAGCTGCAGAGAGGGCTAGTGCCAAAGGCTTTAAAATACCGGTGCAGTTCCAGCAACCTGACCAGCTCACAAAGAAGGTGAAATTGAAGCAATTTAAATATATGACAATGACATACATTTCGGGCAGTAATTTCAAGCTCTCTTAGCTTAGCCAGAGAATTATTTGACAATAAGAAATCATACCCATACATCAGCGTGCCACTTTTAAACATCCAGCAGATCGAAAACTAACTAGCCTGCTATGATCACTGCAGAGATACACAGTGATATTTCCCCTGTAATGTCTTTATTTATTTATTTTAATTATTATTATCTTAATCCTGTTTGCTGTTGTCACTTTCCTATCTGTGGTAAATGCACAGAAGCTTTTGTTATTCAGAAGTGTTTTTTTTTGGGGGGGGGGAGAGAGCTATGTTTCTATGTTGGTTTAGTTTAAATGGAGGGTTGGTTGGTCATTCTGTAGTTTCCACTTTCTCTTGGTCCAAACCCTTTTTTACCAGGCTAAAACCACACTGGTCAGTGCCTACCCATCTTATTCATTTTTGCTTCCGTGTTGACACTGAACTGCAAGCAGGAAGATACATTATAAAGGAGTTGTAGGCGATTTGATTCCGGAAAGCTGTTCAGACATATACACAGCTGTCAGGTTGTAATGCTTCCAGTTGATTTAGGATGTGGTCCAGTGGCAAAGTAAACACATGGCGGAAGAGCCGTGTCTCATGGATTCTTGTCGCATGAGGTTCCACTTTGCAGTGCAGCCCTTCCCATTAGTATACACTGGGGACACTCATAGTTTAATACATAAGTATGCAACACTTACAATTTAAGATATGTCTAGGGAACCGGATATTTAATTCTGATGAAACTTGGCATTCCTTAGCATTTGGGTATTAGACTCTGGTGTGTAAGTGGTTGGGCTAATGAAGACATTCTTACCACGCAAAACGTTTTATGAAATTGAAACAAATGGTTAGTAAGATAATTCCTTTAACACCTAAATCTAGGTCATGCTACTGTACGTTCATTTGTCCATTCGTATGTATGTATGTATGTCATATTTATGTTTTTACATACAGTACATCTTCAGATTTGCTCATCCTATTGTGATTAAACTTGATACATAGATTATGTACTACAAATGATATATACTGCATACTACTGAATGTACTGTCCTTGTATATCACACCAAAGGAGAAAGCATTCAGAGTAACTGATGTTTTATAATATTTAAATCACAGCAGATATTTGTTAATACTTTTGAATCCTGATTGCTTGCAGGAGATGACAATACCTTGGTGTCTCAAAAGAGCAGAATTGGTATTTAAATGTGTCAAAGGTGAGTATTGATTTTGGTATCAGTTACAATATGTGTAATTAATGTACAAAAAAAGAAAAATAGCAGCTAGTAATAATACAT
The DNA here is from genome assembly GCF_902713425.1 of Acipenser ruthenus. Taxonomy (NCBI): domain Eukaryota; kingdom Metazoa; phylum Chordata; class Actinopteri; order Acipenseriformes; family Acipenseridae; genus Acipenser; species Acipenser ruthenus. The sequence goes on along the minus strand of NC_081195.1, from coordinate 63,632,313 downwards.
TTAGTACAATCTAAAAATGGGAAAGATCAGATTATGTCATTCACACTATGCACCATCAAAGAGTTCCTTGGATGTCTAAACTAAGGTAAACCAATGGTTAATACAGTTAAAACATGATCCTTTATTGTATGGCAAGTAGAATATCTCTTCCTGTTGAATTTGGGATTCCAAGTCCTGTTTTTTAATGTGATAACAGGACAATGTACAGTTTGGATTTATACTAAGGTCTTATGTTTACAGCAAAGCACAGCCTAGTGCTGAATCGCTGATTATGTACTGTAGAAGTCAGGCTGAGGCGAAGCAATACATAACCAGCTTTTTATTAGATCATTGCAGTATAACCCTAAATGCAGCTTGTGTGTACAGCTTATTCCAAACATCTAAATCCAGGCAGTGGTTGTTTTCAGATATATCAGTAAAAGAATCAGGATGTGCTAAATTGTGGTTCTGAGTTTAATGGACGCCACACAAAATGTACTTTAAAATGTTAAAATTGCCCAAATATGACTAACTTTAACAGGAAATCAGAATGTTGGCATACCATGTGAGTTGTGCTGAGACTGCCTGCTTCTCAGCTGGTTGAAGGCAATGGCTGAGCTTGGTACCTCACAGCACCTCTCTCAGTACAACAGTGTGTTATTGCTTACAGTACTTGGCTCTCATGTATGGGTAGGTTGAAAAAAATACTTTAGCAAATTAACATTTTATTATTTTAGGCTTTATGATGGAAATGGCATCTTGGGATGGAGGAATCTCCCGCACAGTGCAGTTCCTTGTACCACAGGTAAGGTTTAAAAATAAATGTAATTTGTATGTGAAGGCATATTAAGGGTATTATTTTTGAGGAATGCGCACTGTTTTGGCCTTGTTTCGATACTGGGGTGAAGCAGTGAAGATGCCTCAGTATACAGGGCCATCTATGTTAAGAAAGTAAGATTGGGTAGTCCTTGGGGCTCTCCCGAGTGGCGCATCCAATAAAAGCACTCGCGTAGAGTGCAGGATGCGCCCTATAGTCTGGACGTTGCCAGTTCGAGTCTATGCTATTCTTTTTCCGACCGAGGACGGGAGCTCCCAGGAGGGTTAGGTCGGCCAAGGTGTCCTCAGCTCGCCGCGCACCACCGACCCCTGTGGTCTGGCCAGGCACCTGCGGGCTTGCCTGTAAGCTGCGGCTGCATGGTGAGTCTGCAGTGTGTAAAAAATCAGGCGGCTAACAGCACACGCTTCGGAAGACAGCGTGTGTTCGTCTTCGCCCCTCCTAAGTCAGTGCAGTGGTGGTAGCGGTGAGCTGAGCTAAAAAAAAAAATAATTGGACACTACTAAATTGGGGAGAAAATAACAAAAACCTAATTGGTGACTACTAAATTAAAAAAATAAATAAATCAAACATTGTCGCCTTTTAATTTTGTAATATGAAATGTCTACACTACTTTCAGAAGGATCATGCCCACTTCCCATGATCCCAGTGTAGAATGAACACTGTAGGGTGTGTATGCAGTATAGCTATGACATTTATTTCCACTGGCTCCCAGACAGTCCCTGGCATTTGTAGGCAAGTTGTCAGTACACAGTGTGGACAGTAAGTAAACAGCAAGCTGCTCTTCTCTATTTGCAGAGTATCTCAGAGGAAATGTTCTACCAGCTGAGCAACATGCTTCCACAGATCTTCAGAGTGTCCTCGACCTTGACCCTTACCTCCAAGTGATGACATCACAAAGTGAAGAACAGAAAGGGAGAAGTTAGCTTTCCAAGTTTAAAGACTTACCAATTCTGAACAATGTTATCCCTCACAAACCATAGTTCTGGATCATACATCACTACATGGTCCAGTGGTTAAAGAAAAGGGCTTGATATCAGGAGGTTCCCAGCTCAAATCCCAGGTCAGCCACATCCTTTGGATGAGACATAAAATCATTGTCCTATTGTAAGTGACTCTAGTCTCTGTAAGTTGCTTTGGATAAAAACGTCTGCTAAATGACTAAATAATAATAATTAGCCTTATCCAGGCTCAGTATTGTTTGTCAGGACCAAATATATTTTCCCTGCTAGGAAGCAGTGTTCCCATATAATAGCAATGGTCAGTCTGACTGTGATTTCCTGTTTAATGAATTTCGAGTACAAATCCTCAACACATTTATTTCAGGACTGCTTGGAAGAGCCAGGTTTAGGCAGACCCAGGAACAAGGGGGTACCTAGTTTGCAATCCTAATGTCCTGTCATTGAACTGAGTTGTCTAGATATGTATATTTGTATGTTATGATGTCTGTTCTGAAAGTGAAATCAAATTATTATATGTATGCCTTTGTGGATACATTTACTGATGTGCACTAAATAAATATTTAAACTTTACACAGCAACAATTTGCCAGATTGACAGAAGAAATGTTTTTGTTTTGTTTCATTTTGCCAATGCACTATTATAAGTTTCTGTTTTCCCCCAGGTCTTTGTACTATGTTTTATTAGAACATAAGAACATAAGAAAGTTTACAAACGAGAGGAGGCCATTCGGCCCATCTTGCTTGTTTGGTTGTTAGTAGCTTATTGATTCCAGAATCTCATCAAGCAGCTTCTTGAAGGATCCCAGGGTGTCAGCTTCAACAACATTACTGGGGAGTTGGTTCCAGACCCTCACAGTTCTCTGAGTAAAAAAGTGCCTCCTATTTTCTGTTCTGAATGCCCCTTTATCTAATCTCCATTTGTGACCCCTGGTCCTTGTTTCTTTTTTCAGGTAAAAAAAGTCCCCTGGGTCAACATTGTCAATACCTTTTAGGTATTTTGAATGCTTGAATCAGATCACCGTGTAGTCTTCTTTGTTCAAGACTGAATAGATTCAATTCTTTTAGCCTGTCTACATACAACGTGCCTTTTAAACCTGGGATAATTCTGGTCGCTCTTCTTTGCACTCTTTCTAGAGCAGCAACAACCTTTTTGTAACAAGGTGACCAGAACTGAACACAATATTCTAGATGAGGTCTTACTAATGCATTGTAAAGTTTTAACATTACTTCCCTTGATTTAAATTCAACACTTTTAACAGTATATCCGAGCATCTTGTTGGCCTTTTTTATAGCTTCCCCACGTTGTCTAGATGAAGACATTTCTGAGTCAACATAAACTCCTAGGTCTTTTTCATAGATTCCTTCTTCAATTTCAGTATCTCCCATATGATATTTATAATGCACATTTTTATTGCCTGCATGCAGTACCTTACACTTGGATTAGATGCTGAAAATGTAGGATGTGCATTAAAAATTACCAATTGGGGACACATATTCTCTGGTGTGTTTCTCATCCTGTTTGACATTTTGCATAAAGAGTCTGCCCATAAAGAAATGAACCCATAAAACATTTAACTGCTAGCAGCCAGTATATCTTTATAGCATCACTGAATCACCGAATTTGCTATTATTCTTGGTGGTTGTCTCAGGAACAAATATGAAGGCTGTTCTTTTGACTGTTTGCTTTTTTTTGGTTTGTTTTATTAAAGTGCCCAATCACCTATTGTATCCCCATTTTTCTCCTCCATTAGAAGTGCTCGATTTGAATACAAACCAAACCCAGACAAGTTTTGTACCCAGCCTATGGGAGGTCAGTAACTTGGGACGACCAGGATTTGAACCTGCAATCATGAGTCACACAGTTATTTTACTAGACTAGAATGCCTTTTCCTTTTATAATTATTAACAAGTCTTCTTTGTTCTTTTAGCTTATCAATCTGAACTGGAAGGACATTACCCGATGTTAAGAGCTGTGGTTGGCTTCACATACTATTACTGATGAAGCAGTTTACACAATTCACAGCTGGTGAAGAGATCTAGCATGGAATTAAATCTTGTCACTAAATTCTTCACGTTCATGGGATATTGGGTTTACAGACGAGACGTTCTTGTGTTTAGCAGTGAAAGCCACATTTGCGCTGAAGCTATTCTCATGTAAATATTACCATGAAAGCACTCCCAGGAATTGGACAGGTTAGTTATAAATCAGTTGTCCACATAGCAGTACTGATGTAGATAAAGTCCTTCACTGCAGAGGAATGAAACTTGGCAGGTGGTGCCACTAAATGATCAGCATCAAGATTTTTGCTCTGTGTCTTAATTCGCCCCTTACCATGTTAGTGCTCTTTTCTAGCCTTGGGAGTATTGAGATAAACTACAGTGAGACCTGTTGCATCCACTTTGTGGAAGAGTGGATGTGTTGACACATTGATTAGTCCCCAGAATTCTCAGTTGCACCATGGTACAAATATATGATAGGATAACCAATGTACTGACAAATTTGTCTTCACTTGTTTGCACGCAGGTTTTTTTCATATAAAAAGTTAAAATAAAATTCACATGCAGATGTACTGAAAAATGTGTGTGGTGAAAGTATCACAGTGGTAATGTAAACACTACGTAATTTGGAAACTTTGTCAGTCTCTGTTGGCTCCCAACGCTATGTCTGTTTTTTGTTGACCCAAATGGCTATTCGGTCATACTGGTTGACGTACAACTGTATGGTAACTCAGGGGCAAGAGTAATGCTGCAAAGAGAAGATGAAAGCTGTTACTCAGTGATTTTAAAGTCATGCGTAGCCATGTTAGACATGGGAGCCTGCAGAGGTCATGGGAAGAGCTCTTTCTTCGGTGCAAGTTTGATGAGTCACATTATATAAGCCATATTTCTGTATTTGTATATATTACTGGAGCACCACGGTATTCAGTGGTTTCCTAGAATGGCTTGTTTTTGGATTATGTTCTGGAAAGGTTGAAATATTGATATCATTGATGGAATTATTTTCTTGTGAATTACTTGTAAATTTAATATGTAAGAAACCAAAATATAGATTCAATCTGTTGTTCTTAGACAATGATATAATATCACATGGGTTTGTAAATATCATTTGGCTACATTGTGTATTAAGTTTAAATTAATCTTTGTGAACAAATACTGTACTTATTGCTTTATGGACAATTTAATGAATAGTTGAATGAATCTTTAAATTACTCCGTTGATGTAAGGTGATATTTTTCACACCAAAAGCCTTCTTTGGGGTATGTTATTAAAAATAAGAAACAGTTATTGAAGATTACTGATTTTATCAGTGTATTTAGTTATGTATTTGACATGGAGGCAAACCATTTGGCAATGGAAAAATATATATTACAAATTTACAAACAGGTTCCAAGGCAAAGGATCTTTAATGGAAATACAATGACAACACATTGTAACATTTATGAACCAATACAGACTCCTGTAATCCATTCAACTAACAACACAACAGCCTGTTGCCAAGCCGAATGACAGACTAAGTTAGTCAGTCTCAAAGCAGAAGCAGCACTTAAATTACTTTAAAAAAAAAAAAGTCAAGGACCGTAAAAAGGAAATACCACATCCTTATCTTCATATCCTTGTACAGTCAATGCACCCTGTAGTTATCATTATGATGGGGTTTTCTTTTGATATATCTGTAAGAATAGTTAGTAATTTCAGTAATCCCTCTGCAGAGCACACGTTGTCAACCCACTCGACCTTTCCAGTGGTTGAATCTATCCCATCTTTTTCTAAGGGAGGAAACCTCAGAATTATGATGTTCCTGAATGATCTGTTTCTGGAAATGTTTTTCGTGCGTTGCAAGACAATAACCGAGAGCTACAAAAATCTCCTTGTTTCTTTTTTTCTTTTTGTATATCTTAATATCACCCATATACAGGAGCCCCATACTCTTTAAATATTGTGGGTTTTTTTGTGAAATGAATCCCTTTTTTTTTAGGATGCAGGACAATGCAAGTCCAACCTGCTACATGTGTTGTGATGATCAGAGGGGATGTAAATGTGTAAATTACATGGAGGAGTGGTGGGCTGGAACCAGGGACTGGTCAAACTAGAGTACTTTAATACTTTTGTGTATATTTTACTTAGATTTTTAGTTTCTGTATAGCTTAATAATCAGCTATAAAAAAACACTTTAGGCACCAAGCATTTAGTCTTATAGAAAATAGAATGACTTACAGTTTTAGCCAAAAAATCAATTATCTGTGATGATAATGTTACATGCATATTAAATACTTGGTTATCACTCCTTTAAGCATTATTTCAGGTCCCTGAATGGTAACGCTAATCAAGTAATTTTAGGAACTGCTCAAACATACTACATGGACATTTGCTACAATAAATTATTTCCAGGGAATCAAATAAGTGGTTCAAAATGTAATTAAAAAAGAAGACCTTTAAACAAGGAATAACCAAAACACTTTTCATATAATAGCTATACCTAGAGGATGCATTTTACTTGGTGGCAGCAATCTCCCTCACTAGTACAACTCAGCTTTTGATTGTACCCACTCAGAAGACTGGTATCTGTGAAATCTACCTGCCATTCACTTTCATTGGGTTTCTAAACCTTGTTATCTTGTGATATCAAGAAGCAGTACAAACGTCACAAAGACTCCCATTTACTGCACAGCCCTGCCACTAAATATAGTATTCCGTTGAAGGCAGAAACAGCCCTAATTGACTTTTTAAAATAAATATTGATAATTATAGCATATGTATAAATGTGACTCTAAAAATCAAATATATTCACAACACGCACATATTTGGTTTATTAATATATGGTCAATAATACATTCCTAAATAGTTTGTATATACTGTATATGTATTTAGAGAGAGAGAGATTTTTACAAGCTTTTTGTAGTAAAATCACATACCTAGAGATTCCAGCAATACATTCATAAAATATTACTGTAGCTGACCAGATTCAGATTTTTACAATTTCAGCACAGCTACAAAATGCATAGTCCTGGAAACCAAAGGGGGAAGGGAGGCTTTATTCATCATCCATCTTAATTCACAATGCCACTCTGAATATCCTACCTGTGGCTAGTTACTTATTAATAACTATATTATTAGCTTCGCGACCAGCACAGTGTAGAATGGCGAGGACCTGTGGAGCACCAGTCACACTACACGGGTCAGCGGGACAGATTCACGAGAATGCATTAACTCCTGAGGAAAGTTGTTTGTAAAACAGAAAAAAACACAACAGACACCCAGGGGGGGATCAATAACTCTAAACACTGCCACACAGCTTACCGACATTTAACTTACTGGTTACTGTAAACGTCACGTTACTGTCTATCAATGCGGTTACTGAAAAATAAATAAAGAAAGAAACCAGTGGTTCTCTTTATGACTTCTGTCCGTGTTCCTGCTGGGCCGAATACCGGGAATCTTTCCACGTCATTAGGACCTTCCCACAAGTTGTGCAAAGACAGAACAGAGGAAAGTGAGCAACTTGAGCTGCATGGATTCCCAAAACCAATACAAGGTAATACATAATTAATGTACATGAACGGAAATTATAACTATTGTTTGCGGTAAATAACTACAAAGTTTAAAACATGAATAAAAAAACAACATTTTATCTGTTGTAATAGCTTCTGCTTCCCATAACATTGCTGTTATGTTGTAGTCAATAACGTTATTGTTTACATGTCGTTCCCGTATTCAGCACGGTTGTAACTAAAAGAGATACGTAACATATGTAGTCCATGGAAAAACACTTTGTATCAGTTTACTTTTGCTGTTAAATTTGCGTCATTTGTTTAGTAGTTTTGGACTACTTCAGTTTTTGTTTTTTTTAAGGAGTACGTTCAATTTAGGCTAAATTCCAGGATGGCGACAACTATGGGTTGTTATTGTAATAAAAGATGTTAAAATAGCGTTTCTGAAAAAAGCATTTAGACTCGTCTGAGTTAAACGCTGCTCATTGGCCCTGCTTGAGCCCCCCAACTTGGTAGTTGTGGGGGAGGTGCCGCTTGAGAGATATTTTGAGAGTTTTTATAACCTCTCACACATGTAGGCGGTTACAGTGATTATTACACAGCACAGGTGCATGCTGAATTCTAACACGCGCATGAAGTCAATTTAAAGATTTTGGATATTCATTGAAACTATAGTTTTAGCAAGAGGTCTTGCTAGCCGCGGAATGATTTACTGTAAACAAAACACAAAAACGTGATTGCAGGCCCTTAAACAGTTAGTTAATGAGCTACTTCAGGTCACCTTTTTGGAAGAGTTTATGAAAAGTAGTTTAAGCTACTTGGCTGTCCATTAAGAAAACAATTATATTCATATTATTATTTTCAGCCTACAGACACTGTGTGCCAGTTCTGCATTTCAAAATAATTAGATATTACAACTGTAGAGCAGTTGGGATTGACTTTTTGAAAACTTGACATCATCAATAGTGCATACCTGTGTTGTTCACTTAAGAATTTTTTTTTTTGATAGGCTAGATACTTTGCTTTCTTATTTAAGTGGTGTCAGCTGGCAGCAATGCTGTCATTGTTTTCCACCTGTCTCTTTCAGTTCAGACACTTGAATAGGAGGCCTCTGATTAGGGTTACCATACTTGGGACGGTTCAGGCTTTTCAGCTCGCATCGCAATGCATTCTGGTATGTTTTACCTGTCTCAGGTACCTTTCACAGCAGGATTACACTCACTAGAATGCACTGGGGTGTGAGTTGAAAAGCCTGGACTGCAACACTGCCGTGCTTGTCTTAGTTTAATGAGGAGGTATGCAGACAGCTCAGGGATCGAACACATGACCTGGTAATCCAGAGGCATGTCTGCTAACCGTTATGGCATCGGGTCCCATTGCATGAATCTGTCCACGTAATTGCTCTTAAGCCACATTTAAAATTCCAGCCAAAGCTGACATGTTTCAGTCAAAATGAGTTGTGCAGATATTCAGTTGTTGTAGTTCATCAGTTTTGATATGGACTGTGTGGTTAAAGAGCTTCTTCACAGTCAGCAAAAAGTGCTGATTCTGTCAAACAGTCCACTGTTTCGAGTGCCCTCAGGCAGCATTTCAACACTTGTGAGTTGTTAATGTCCCTGAAATGTTTCTAATTGAACGGAAACCTTCTTGCATGGTTGTATATCCCTTGACTGATTTATTTTCAGTAGGAACTTATAAATAATCTATTAGAAGTTGCAAAGGGTTGGTGCTATAGAAGTATTTTAAATTAGTTTTATTCTAGATACAGGGTGTGGTGAACGGGAAGTACCCAGCTTCTTTATTCAATACAATAGTGTTGATAATTATGCCCCACAGGAGATGCCTATCTCAGTCGGCACGGATATAACGGAGGCACCTGTATGTATGTCACACTTAGAGTTTTACATTTAGAATGTAAAATATAGAACTGCTTATCCAATTGTGAAACTTGGTTAGGACATACTTGAGCGCAAGTTATCAGACAGTTACATTTATCTAGAGGACTTTATTGTAATGAAACATGGTTAGGGCATTATTTTTGAGATGCTCAGAAACAGGAAATACAGTATATGGCCTCTGCTAGATAAGTTAAAGGAGTTGTCTCTCAACTGGGCTGTAAGAATGTGTGTATCCCAAAGATCATCTGATTAAAGTATGGGCCAGAACTGATTCTTCACTGTACAGGTCTGGAGTAAAAGCACAGGTACTAAAGTCTATGGCATTAACATCATATGTTTGCACATGCCTACTGCTAACACTCGGCTATTGTGATGCCAAGCAAATATTATTTGAAATCTTTTCATATACTGCGCTTCCTCTAATAAATGCCTAACTGAGTATGGGGGGTTGAGGGGGGGGGGTTGATGCAGCATTGATATGAATTTGTTCTTTGTTACAGATTGGCCTGTGCTAGAAGCCCAGAACCAGCTTGACAGGCTTTTAGAATCTCAGGAGAGTAGAATTCTTCAAGTGCTCTGTGTTTTCACACAACTCAGTGCAGAGAGGGCTGTGTCTGTGTGTGAGTATTGACCTTGGAGTTGTGTGTGTCTGTGTGTGTGAGTGTTGGCCTTGGAGTTGTGTGTGTGTGTGTTAACAGCAACTGAGATTGGGCAGGTTCGGTTTTAGGATTTAAAACTTATTTCATGGGATTGTGACTTTAGGCTGGTCACGCAGAAAGACTCATATTGCATGGATAAACACTGGATTTGGTATCGTAAGTATTTTTTTGGTATTGTAAGTATGTTATTTTTTTGGGGGGGGGGGGCTGAGAATGCTAAAATAATGGAGGTGTTATGATTATATTTGTTTGATTCTAAAAGCTCTGTTGAAGCCACATGAATGTTTTACACTTCTGAGGTTTAGAAAACTCACCAGGATATGATGACTGAAAATGATACAAAGTGACTCTGAAAACATGAAGAAAAGCCTTCCATGTTTACAAAATGTGTAAATGTTAACAGTACACTTACTGCAATAATCAAAATGGTCTAAATTGAACTATTTATCGATTTGGGAAGAGAAGACATGAACTAGGTACAGACTAATACTCCATATTGTAAAAACAAAAAAAAGGCAATTAATATCTGGCTGGATAAATTTAAGACCTAAAATATCTGGATTTAAAATATTTTGTGAATGGGTAAAAGTTTAGCAGTAGTTTTCATTTAATTTCCTGAATGTTGAAACTTTAACATATCAGGAATGTAACCAATCAGAATCTCTCCATCACTTTTTATAAATTATAAAACTTTTTTATAAGGAAATAAATTGACTGTGTGTACAAGTTTCAATGTGACAGCTCAGCTGACCCCTAGTGCTGCTTTATTCCCTGCAACCAAAATACAGCACTGCTTTAAAAGTCTGCAAGCTTCATGGATTATATATCTGCTTCCTAATTCCCTCCAGCCCATCACTCACCATTAACCTTATAAAGAATTTAAACCCAAGCATCATCCTCATCTTATCTTTTAGCATCTGTCCACACACATCGCAAAAAGAACGAAAAATTGAGCCCTTTTCACAAACTGAAACTGCAGTTATTATAGTGGCTTCTTACAACAGTGTTGCTGCTGTCTTTTACAGCAAGGGATGAATGACCCAGAAAACACAACTGAGCAGAGTGTTAGATGTCAGGGCTGCTCGGGTTGTGCAGTAGCCCAGGGGAGCTGTGGTAGTTTAGGCAGGGCAGAGATATACAGATTGCTTCTCCTCCGCTTGAAATCACACGACTGACTTGTTGGGTTCTGTCTGAGCAGTCAAGAATTTCAAGTACAGGTACAGTCTTTGCTCTTATCATACATTGCAGATGTCCTGTTTGTTTTAGTGTCTTAAAAGTCAATGAGATGTGCTTTTTGGGCAGTCTGTATAGTGCCTGGTAGCAGCTGTTAAAACGGAGCCAAGAGTGTCCCATAGCTTTAGCCAGATAGCTGTTAAAACATAGTCTAGCTTTGCTAATGTCATTGTTGAACAATTCAGTAGAGCCTGCAGTGATCCAGACATCATGATCAGCCTCGTCAGAGTAACCAATGGTAATGATAGCTTAATTGAGAGACCGGGATAGCCAGATGTATTGGGTTACATACTGGTACAAAGCTTATTTCGTAGAGCCTGTTGGGCCATTAAAACCTTTTTCAACTCATGAAAGATACGTGAAAGCAAATTGCTATAGGAGTCAGCTAAATTATAGGTTTCCTGAAAGTACTTGCTTGTCAATGTTTCAATTCCTACACAATAGTTTTGAACAAACTGTTTTTTTTTTTTGGCAGCATCTTGGCTTGGGATTACAGTTAGTGTGATGAGTGGGTCTATTGAAAATAAATAAATAAATAAAACACTCTCTCTTGACCTATAGTTATTGACCAAACATTCAAACGACTTTTTGCTAATAAACCAATCAATTTCCTCTGGGAAGCCTGAGGCTAGCCTTATTCATCCACAATGTGTTGGATAGCTACAAAAGTACTGGATTTTATTTTTTTATGGAATTACACTTCTTGAGCCTATTTTTTTAATTAATGAAAAAATGTGTAATCACATGAGGAATACAGCTGTGGTTGATTTGAATTGAGTGTGTTCTTGAAATTAACTATCATTATTATTATTGGTCCCAGTTCTTTGCTTGTATTTTAAGAACATAAAGAAACTCATAATAGTGGTGGAAAACAGGAGAACAACCTGCTCAGTGGAATCCAACTGATTTTCATTGGAAATCCTGATGACAGACTCCATTTGTTGTAACATTAACTTCACCCTTTGTTTATGAGATTTCTGCAGTACTTGGAATTTGTCTTTGACAAGGTCTCAAAGGTCTCAATGCTTTAAAATGCATTTTTATCACTAATGAGGTTAAGCTGCAGTCATACAAAGTGAACTCGAGCACAGGCAGTTAAGAGGTACCAGGAAGAAGCAATGTAAATACATTTTCAGTATCACCGGACTTGAAAAATGTGTAAATCCCAAATTAAAAAACAAAAGAAGGGAACAAATAAAAACAACAAACCAACATATTTGTATCACTGTGAAGACATCAAGACCTGAATGTCTGCCAGTTTTCTTCATCTGAACACTAGCAAGTCTAAACTCCTTCTGGTAGGATCTAAAACTCAACTTAAGAATCTCAATATAGCTGCCCTGAACCTCTGAAACTGTCTGCTGCTGCCTTCCCTCACAGTACAAAGCCTTTGTCTACTTTTTGACAGCAACCTCTCCTTTGAGCCCACATCTCCTCCATAGTCAAATCCTCCTTCTACCATCTTCGAAACATCTCCAAAGTCCATCCCTACCTTTCCCTCCCAGATGCAGAGATACTTTGTCATGCATTTGTCGCCTCTTGACTTGACTACTGCAACTCTCTTGGTTTCCCGGCATGCGCCACAAACCGACTGCAGCTATTTCAGATCTGCCAGGATCCTTACCAGATGTAAAAACCATGATCACATCACCCCCCGTCTTGCCCAGCTGCACTGGCTACATGTAAAGTTCAGGATTATTTTCAAAACTCTCCTGCTCACACAATGCCCTTCATCACACAGGTCCCGAGTACCTCCTGCTGACCGCTATGTCCCTGCCCGCAAGCTGAGATCCTCCGACTCTGGCCTGCTTGTTATCCCCAAGCAAAAGTGCACCTCACTTGGAGAACGCTCGTTTAGCTTCATGACTGTGACTCTCTGGAACTCTCTCCCAGCTCTGGTGCGTAATGCTCCCACTGTCGCTCACTTTAAATCAACTCTCAAGACCCTCCTGTTCTCTTGCTTTCCATGCTCTTTAAGCCTAATATCTGCTATTAGCTGCTGTGTTGCTGCTACTATTTCATGTATTATGTTACTATCATGTATTATGCACTTTCCACTGTATTTAATGTACTATTTCATGTATTATGTTACTATCATGTATTATCCACTGTATCTAATGTATTATGCATTGCTTTATTTATTGTATATCATTTATTATGCATTTCTCTGTATTTAAAGTATTATGTATTTTCTTGTTGTTACTGCATCTTGTAAAGCACTTTGTGATGGTGGTCCACTATGAAAGGCGCTATATAAAATAAAGATTGATTGATTGATTGATTGATTTTTAAGTAGGGGTGTATTGATTCATTGGGTAACGTATCATACTAGAGGTATATATCATTTGTATTGTGATACAAGACCAGAAATTCATTGTAATTCACCAAATGGTTCTTCAATAAATCTCCAAGTTGTTATTGTGAGTGAATAGGGTTGTATCCCAGGTAAAATTCCAACTCTAGTACAACTGCTGTGCTATTTCTCACAAGATGGAGGAACTTTCAATCTTGAATCAGTGTGGTACTGCTCAGCACCTTCACACTGATATACAGATACATTATTAACACTGTTGAGCATCAACAACGCATTGCCAGGAGCCCTTGCAGGTTTTGCCCAATTGTTTGGGGCCTCCACATGCCAAACTTTGTTTCTCTGCAGTGGCTTTTGAGTCATTCAGCAAAATAGTCAAATGAATGTTACCATTCTGTACTATATATTTATTAAGTTTACTTTACAGTGACTTTCCTTTTTTTCTTTTTTGTAAAAATGTTGTACCCGTCTACTGTTAGGGAGATTTGTAGGACTGTAGGAGCTGCTAGAGGCCTCTGTATTCAAAGATCTCGCAGCAATGGCATCGTGTGTCAAACCTCCACATGATACAGTAGAGTTTGGATGAGGTGGCAGTTGGACAGATGGGTTGGGGAGTTATGGACGTTCTCACTATTTATCACAGATTCTGTCTTACCTTATGAAGTATTACTGAAGCTGATATTGTGCTTAGTACAGTCATCTGCAAAGACATCCTGAGATAAAAAAATTGACTAAAAAAATATGTGAGGGTAGACTAGATGAACCAAGCCAATTGGGTCACAGTATAACTTACAAACCCCCTAATTTATTGTGTGAGTTACTTATTTCTGGTTTGCCTATCCCTTATTAAATCCTGAAAAGTGAAATCTGAAATAAAATTGGGCTTAACTGATCACATGGTTTGAATGGTGGAGGAGACAGTAATACCATTCAATTATTGCACGCGTGCTTTCAATTCATTGACATTGGTTGTGAAATCTGAGACAAGTTCTTAAGATGTCCTTCAAAGCAGCTTGTCTTGCAGAGCCCATGATGTGTCAGTAGATGCTTGATATATACTGTAAACTGTACAGCTGGTGCCTCATTGTAGTCTGAAGTCTTTGCAATTGAGCATCACTTTAGTATAATTGTACTGTAACCTTGCAAAAGTGCAAGGGAGTGTGTGTGTGTGTGTGTGTGTGTGTATACTATAAAGCACACAAGCCTGTAGTTTCTGCTCATAAGCTGTGATTGAGACTAACCATCCATATTTTTATGAACTGGATTAATACCAACTTACATTTTACAAACCCCTCTGTTATTCTGAACAGTCCCAAACACCCCCGAGTCCCAATTAGTTTGGGTACTAGAGGTTTTACTGTATTCCATGTCACAAGTTTACAGTATATTATGGGCATAGCATTTCCAATTGAATTGATACAGCACTAAGATGGCTGCCTTTTATAAGGTGGTATGGACATTGCTCCCATGATGCCCTGTCACAAGCATTGCATTTTCATATTAACTATGGCTCCCGATTGCTGAGTGATGAAGAGGTATTTCATCTATGTAGTAATACTAAAAGAAGCTTATAAAATTAACAAGAAATAGAAATCTAAATCCTTCTCCATATCATCAATTGAATGTATAGCCCAATTCATTTGAAGACATGCAAAAGACCTCCAGTAGAAAAGTTTGTCAAAGAATTTTGTAAAGGGGGTGCACCGTACTTTTCATTCCAGGTAAAATGAGCATTATGTGCTATACCTTTCATTTGATACAAACAGATAGCGATTTTAGACTGCCATCATATTGCCTGAACACAGAATACTGAAATATCAAATGTGCATCTTGTTGATACTGGGTAGATGCAAGCGATGTGTTCCTTCCCAGTATTGAGTTATTATAGTCATGGGACTACTTAAAGTAATTGAAGAATGTCTCTGATTTATCCAGATGACAGTGTGTCTCGGAAACTTGGTAGCAGGTCAGATATAACCAAGGTCTAGATTGCTATTGAAAAGCAGTTGGATCACAAATTTCACTACTGTAACTTGAGTATAGTTTTTTGCAAAACAACCAGAGAACTGCTAGAAGTCAGATACAACCCAAACAGTTGGATCACAAATTTATAAATTGCTCAGATCTGGTATTACCAATAAAATGACCGCAATACTCTAAATGTATACATTTTTTTGAAGAAAAGAAACAAAAAAAATATTAGCTGCAACCTAAGCAGTTGACACACACGTTTCTAAATGGGTCAAATTTACTGTTTTGAAGTTTCCAAAATCAGTAAGAATTCAAAATGTACAAATTACTTGATGTTTCAGAATCATGAGAGAAAAAAGAACATGCCAGGGGGAAAATCCATTGATGAACTGATTATCCCCAAACAATCAAAAGCCTGTCTCTGATATGAGCTCTTGTCACAGACAAGCACTGAACTACAAATTGACATACTGCAGACTGGCCAAACCACAAATTACAGGATAAATCATCCTTGTCCTTTGAACTCCCAACAACAAAAGCTTAGCCTATGTGGTTTAGGTGTTTTATTTCATGTACACAGTGTGACTTTTACGAGAAGATAGTTCCAGTGATAAGTAACACCCTGACCTCAAGGGTGAAGTAGCGTTTAAGAAAGGTTAAAGTGTTGGAAATGGCAATGATTAGCTGCGTTTTATATAAGTCAGCTAAACTGTATTTTTCTGTCTGAGGGAATGTTCATATTGATATCCTTTTTAATTGACGACTTGTGTTTTAATAAATCATTTTAAAATGCAGACAATCCAACATGCAGTGCTCCCTCTTCATTTTGCTATCTGACATACACATAAAGAAAAACTTGAAATATGGAAAACAGTGAATTAGTGAAGGGCTGTTATAGAGTAAAATATAATATTTGAACAATTTACTGTAAACATTGCTTAACCGTGAATTAACCACATTCCTGAGTTATCGAGGGATCACTGTAATGCAATAGAATATCTCTTTATTTTTCTAGCAATCATTTTACACATGTTGAGAGTGGATGGGTACCAAGCTACACTCTCCATTGTCATGTCGTTGCAAGTGGAACATTTCATTCTGTATTGATGAATTCTAAGACTTATTCCATGTTGTGCATTGCATTTCAGAAATCATCAGAATGGTCCTAGTACTGTAATTCAGGTTGCTGTTTTTTTGGACTTTACAAAACATTTCAATGCTAAACTGGACTTTCTGCTTCACCCAATATTATTCCAGACATATGAATCCATTAGATATCCGACTGTTTGATTGGTATTTTTCTGCTTCTCTAAAAAAACAAATGGCTTGCTAATATGGATCTGGTAGCAGGGTTCTCCCCAGACCTTTTCAGCCAGACGGGCCGCCTGGCTGTGGCTGTCGCCGCCCAGCTGAAAAACCCAGAGCCTTTACTGATAAGGATTGATTGCACTGCTTGCAGACTAGATCAGTTGCACACGCTGGGTGAAAACATTTTTTAGGAACTGCATGACAGCCGTGTTATGTCTTGACACTACATTTAACCAATCAGAGTTGAAGGGGTGGGTTTTCCATTTTAAGCACTTTGAGAGGCTGAAACATTCAAATGACTGCTAAAAAAATAAACGATTATTTTCGAAGAAAAAATAGTGACAAAGAATGCAGAAATTGCCAAACTGAAATGGATGATGAAAAAGAGCAACCTGATATAGTTAATAAACGTATTTGAAAAAAAACATGAATCAAATTCTTTGCCTTTATTATATATTTAAGGTAAGGCAATTTTATTTTTCTATTGAAAGTGCTCCCGGCTATACATAATTCTTGGGGAGAACCCTGTGGCAGGTACAGTATCTTCCAAGGACTCAACTTCTCTTGAGCAAAGTTGACTTGCTAATTGTGAAGTAGAATTGGTTGGATAATAGAATGGTATTGTCCTGAAATTATCTTGTCTCTTCCTTCTTTTGTGAATTTCAGTATCAGCATGCCACTTCAAGGATGAAGCTGTCAGGATCAATAAGAAAAATCACTGCTTTCGTAGTGTCTCGGCCAAAAAGTACCGGAACGCTGAAAGCACCATATGGTCTTCCGAATTCCCAGTAGCAGCTGCCAGGGAAAGAGTATTCTAAATATGCTTCGATGCAACTTGCAGTGGCATCTTGTCTTGCTAAATTTCCTGACCTGTGGCCTGGAGATCTGTGTGGCAGCTGGGATTACATATGTTCCTCCATTACTCCTGGAGGCTGGGGTTGAAGAGCAGTATATGACGATGGTCTTAGGTAAGCTCTAAAGTGAAAAAGAGGAGTGATTCATTAACAAGGCATTCTTTCCTTTTTTTTTTTTTTAGTCGTTGCCAATTATTTTTATTATTTTTTTCTCCCAATTTGGAATGGCCAATTATTTTATTATGCTCAGCTCACCGCTACCACCCCTGCGCTGACTCGGGAGGGCGAAGATGAACACACACTGTCCTCCGAAGCGTGTGCCGTCAGCCGACCGCTTTTTTTCACACTGCGGACTCACTATGCAGCCACCCAAGAGCTACAGCGTCGGAGGACAACGCAGCTCTCGGGCAGCTTACAGGCAAGCCCGCAGGCGCCCGGCCAGACTACAGGGGTCGCTGGTGCGCGATGAGCCGAGGACACCCTGGCTGACCTAACCCTCCCTCTCCCCGGGCGACGCTCGGCCAATTGAGCGCCACCCCCTGGGAGCTCCCGTCCTCGGTCGGCAAAGGAATAGCCTGGACTCGAACTCGCGACGTACAGACTATAGGACGCATCCGGCACTCTATGCAAGTGCTTTTACTGGGTGCGCCACTCGGGAGCCCCGTAAGGCATTCTTTCCTAATAAATATGCAGTGTTTATGATATATTGTATTGCACTGTAGAGAGAACTAATCAGATTGCATGTAAACTGCACTTTTATTAATACAATTATGTAAAACCTAAAACTTAATATAATGAGTCAATATTAATAATACATTAATTGTGTTTTCTTTTTGGACCTGTTCTTTTTAATTGGGAATACAATAGATAATCTGGATGACCCTTTTTCAGATAATCAAACGATTAAATGAAATACATATAATGTATGAACAGAATTGTTATATGTTCATTAGTTTACAGTATATTGTAGTTTCAAATATATTCAGATGCCTGAATTGGTATTCTTTAATAACGTGAATCATTTCCCCACCAAGCTGAGCACTGGAAGCTCCGGAGACCTCCAGGTGTCAGTAATTAGGTAACTGAGGGTTCAGATGGAACAGGTACCAGGAGGGCTTGGGGTCTCGAGGAATCCTGCACAAAGAGATGTAGAATTGACAGTATTTGGCAAGTCTGACCTGCAGGATGCCATCTCCAAAGTGGTACATCATTAGAAGTTAGTAGAACTTAAAAAAAAAAAAAAAGTTTCTTCAGCAATAGACTGCACATCAAACAAACAGAGAACTCTGTTATGTATAGCTGCTAGGATTGTGACAGGCATTCAAGTTCAACATTAGCTTTAAGGTGTTCCTTTTGACCTATAAAGCCCTTCCTGACCTATATTTCTGACTCCAAACCCCTAAAGTCAGCTGAGGTCTTCTGATATTGGCCTCACCATTCTCCTCCTCTGGGTGGCTCCTTGCAGCCATTCTGAACCATGACTTTGCAATGCTGTGCCTAGAAATGGAAATATCAGAGATGCTGTAACTCTGAAGCTTTCGATCAGTAACCTGGCTCAGGAAGCTGTATGCATGAAGTTGTTGATACAATGAATGATGCTGTAGTTCCATTTAATACCTTAATTCATACATAACTTCAAGACACTGGGAGGCTGACTATCACATTCATACATGAAAACAAACCCTGCCTTGATTCTTCTGAAACTTTTATCATGGACTCCTAGCCTCCTTTATAGCCTTTGTGTTGTATTTAGATATAATCTATTATACTGTTGACTTTAAACATATTTTTTTACAAATGTGTAACCTATAGGTAATGAGGACCCACTTATGTGTGTGCACTGGCTCTGAGGAACATCTTTTATGGAGGCTCTAATTCTGGAGATTAAAGGAAATGGATGAGGCAGATTTTGTTACAAATAATAGGGTCAGTCAGTGTGCCTGTCAGAAAGTCAATAAACTATTGAAAAAAAGGCTGCCCTCCTGGAATACAGTAGCTGCTGTTTATAGCTGTATAAATACAATCAAAAGCCATCTATGAGATTGCCTAATCCTCTACGTTTGCATAAATTGATGGTCCAAATCTTTTTTAGCTTCAGCCTTACTACCATGTTTTTTTAATATATAATTGGCATGCTGCAGTCACACATGAGTATTACTGGTAGCAGATACTGGCAGCAAGGTGTGCTTTTAATCTTAATCTTTGGGGTTATTCTTCATTCAGTTAAGGTAGGCCGAGGGCTATGGAAATGGATGAAAGGGCTTCATTGTACTGGACAGATTCTTTGACTGGTAGGTCCTTTCAGCATACTATGAAATGAATTACTGTAAGCAGCAGGGCCCTTTCATCTGTTGAACAATGTAAAGTCAGAATTGAATAGAATGGCTCTGTCTGATACTTTAGCACAAGGTGTTGATCAGTCTGTATGAAACCTCTCAGATACGTGGGACAAGCTAACAAATAACTGCTCGTTTCAACCAGGCAGTGAAATGATACCATTTCAGTGTTGTTTCTGTTGGTATGGCAACCAGCTTGTGTTTTTTTAATTTTTCTTGAGGTTTTTGTCAAGTTCTTTCTGAGACTGGCTGATGTTTCAATCCTTTAAAGATGAGCATTGTGTGTCAAGGGTGCAACTCCAGGAAGCATGAAACCTGAAAGCTAGCTGAAATCCTCCAGGGAAGATGCCTTACAGTAGAAGGATCAGTTCCCATCGGGACCGAGTGTGGAGATCTGGATTCATGTACCTGAAATGGGACAGCTGAGCATTTTGTGTTTGGCAGCACATGCTACTTAGGAGTCTGGCACCTTTTCCCTTAGTCCTTGTGTGATATAATACATTCTTCGTAGGGAGGCTGTCTGTCAGACCAAGCATCCATATGCAGGGATGGAAATAAGGCTCCCATTGTATAGCAGTTCGATCCATTCCTGGTTTTGCTATAAGTTTAATAAGACCCACCTGAGCTTGTTACCTATACAATGGGGCTAATCAAGCTTGTAAAAAAACCTGGTATGGGTGAAACTGCTTTCCATGTTAAATTGAACTCTAGACTCTAGAAACTGCATGTAGCGCAGTAGGAAGATAAATCAGAGGAAATCATGTGGTTGATGTTCTTGGAAATTAGTTAATATGGCATGGGATTTTTGGCACAATATTTGTGTGTTTAACCTTTATTTAAAAAAAATAAAAAAATGAGGGGTTAAGATCAGGCTTTATCAAGTAAAACCCCCAAAATCAGAACTCCTATTAATAAATGTATCCCAAAACCTCAATATGTATATGTACTCTGTATATGCATATACAGTATACAGCATATTATTGTCTAACCTATATTTTAACACAGCTATGTGTAAAACAGGATGCTTAAAAATGTGATGAATAAAACAAAATTCCATTTCATTTAGAGAGCATTCACCTAAAAGCCTATCAAGTCACTTACTGTAGTTCCTCTAGGAAACATTGATTTTGGGGGAGTACCAAAGTTATTGCAAAACAAACAATATCCTGCATCTGGTCTCTGAAATCCTATGAAACTAACAAAATACTTAAATGAAAATACTGCTGCCAAATATCCTGATTTACCTCAACTGTTGCACCGTGTTTACAGGCTAGACTATACCTTTTGCGCTAATGCAACTAAAAGCTTATTCATCCAGAAGCCTTTACTGTGGTTTATTCTCTAAAAGCCAATGGGTTTATGAAAAGCTTTTGATATAATCAAAACAAATTCCATGCGTTTTGACGCAAACACCAGTCTGACAAATGACACAGAGAACTTTTGTAGGCTGTGAACGAGTAATAGGTTTCACAATCTCTGTCTGAAAGAGACCACTGGGGTATGATGTCAGAGTCCATGTCAGTGTCGATCTGCACTGGATCTGGACTGTGCTCAAGTACCCAGATGTTTGCACACCCTGGTGAGAGTTTTTTCTGCTTTTGCTGATCATAGGCTAACATACTGGAGAGGTATTGTAGTTTGCACAGTATTACATATTCATCAAGGGAGAATGAAATGCTTGAGGGAGAAGGGACAAGGGCCTCGCATTGATAAGTACTTCTTACGAAGTACTGATCAATGCAACATTGCGCAGAGCTGAGCGCCTACGGAAACGCTACAAAAAGAAGGAGCGTGCGAGAGCTAACTTTTATAAAGACACATTCAAATTTGTAAAGAAGTTATTCACCAGTGAGAAGAATGGCACACTAAAAGCATCTAAGGTTGAGCTGGAGAGATATTTGGAGGAAA
This sequence comes from Acipenser ruthenus, assembly GCF_902713425.1. Classification (NCBI taxonomy): domain Eukaryota; kingdom Metazoa; phylum Chordata; class Actinopteri; order Acipenseriformes; family Acipenseridae; genus Acipenser; species Acipenser ruthenus. Next base: position 63,610,571 of record NC_081195.1, on the reverse strand, counting down.
CACATACAGATTCAAAAAGGCAGGAGCCTATGTCAGTTCCGTCAGACATCCCACCTATCAATCCACCAGCATACCAAATGGAGGACTGTGCACCTAAGTGGAAAGAAGTAGAGCAAGCTGTGAAAAAAGCAAGGGCTTCATCATCTCCAGGGCTTAATGGAGTTCTGTACAGAGTGTACAAGAGTGCTTCAGGAGTTCTACGAATTCTGTGAAAATTGATGAAAGTGGCATGGGAAAAACAGGTTGTACCAAGAGCATGGCGCTGAGCAGGTGGAGTCTTTATACCTAAAGAAAAAGATTCTACGAGCATCAGTCAGTTTCGTCCTATTTCCCTATTAAACGTAGAAGGCAGGATTTTCTTCAGCATTATTGCTCAGAGATTATCAACTTACCTATCAAAGAACTGCTTCATTGACACTTCAATACAAAAAGCAGGCATTCCAGGTTTCCCAGGGTGCTTAGAACACATCAATGTGATCTGGCAACAAATTCGATCAGCTAAAAAGGAGAGGAAGGAGCTCCATGTGACATTCCTGGATTTGGCTAATGCATATGGTTCAGTGCCACATTAACTTCTTTGGGCAGCATTTGATTTTTTCAGTGTACCGATGACAATAACAAATTTAGTGAAAGCCTACTTTGGAGATTTGCAATTTAGTTTTTCAACTTCAGAATTCAGCACTACATGGCAATGCCTAGAGGTTGGAATAATGGCAGGATGCACCATTTCTCCACTGGCTTTTACCATGGCAATGGAAGGGTATCAAAATGGGTAGTAGGAGGAGAGCTCTTGGCTTCTGGAATGCGACTACCACCAATTCGAGCATACATGGATGACATGACAACCATGACTACAACAGTAGCCTGCACTAATCGGTTACTGGGCAAATTAACCAATAACATTGAATGGGCACGAATGCAATTCAAGCCCACTAAATCAAGGAGCATCTCTATAATTAAAGGCAAAGTAGTAGATAAAACATTCTTCATTAATGGTGAGGCAATACCAACAGTGTCTGAGAAGCCAGTGAAGAGTCTTGGGAGATGGTACGACGGGGATCTAAAGGACACAGTTCGTGTGGGAGAAGTTAGACAACAAGCAGTGGAAGGGTTGAAGAGCATAGACAGCTGCGCTCTACCAGGCAAACTAAAACTCTGGTGCTTTCAGTTTGGTCTACTGCCGAGGTTGCTGTGGCCACTAACTGTGTACGAGGTTTCTTTGACAACAGTAGAGAAGCTGGAAGCTTTAATCAGTTCATACATCAGGAAATGGTTGGGAGTTCCACGCTGCCTCAGCAGAGTGGGACTTTATGGTAAAGGAATACTGCAGCTACCAGTCTCCGCTCTAACTGAGGAGTTTAAGTGCGCCAAGGTCAGACTGGAAATGACATTAGTAGAGTCACGCGACAAATGCGTAAGGGAGGCAGCACCTGAGTTGAAAACTGGAAGAAAGTGGGCGGCAAAGAAAGCTGTGGAAGATGCAAAGGCTGCCCTTCGAATTGGTGATATCATGGGGCAAGTTTAGCATGGAAGAGGGGGTCTTGGTTTCAGTTCAGTTCCTCCTACATGGCACAAGGCAGCCCCAGCTCAAAGGAGGAAGCTGGTAGTCAACGAGGTGCAAAAGCAGGAGGAGAGGATGAGGTGTATAAAGGCCATTTCCCAGGCCAAGCAGGGAGAATGGATGAGATGGGAGAGTGTGGAACAACGCAAGATTGGCTGGCAAGACCTATGGTCAATGGAACAGAGCAGGATCAGTTTCCTCATCAGGTCAACATATGATGTTCTCCCATCACCACAGAACCTAAACCTCTGGGTAGGAGAGGATCCCTCATGTCCTTTGTGTTCATCACCTGCAACATTAAGGCACATTTTGACAGGATGTAAGGTGGCTCTTAGCCAAGGACGGTTTACTTGGCGCCATGACCAGGTGCTGCGATGTTTGGCCTTAGCATTGGAAGACAAGCGTAACATGACCAATAAGTTGCCACCTGTTCCATCAAAACATTACACACAAAAGACAACATTCCTCCACCCAGGAGAGCAACCACCAAGAAAAGGTGTTAAAACCAATCCTCACCCAGGACAACTGGAAGCTGCTAGAGACTGGAAAATGCTGGCAGATGTTGGTCAATGGCTTATTTTTCCACCTGAGATTGCTACCACTACCCTTCGACCAGATATTGTCTTGTGGTCTGGATCAGCACGCCTTGTTCACCTGGTAGAGTTAACAGTGCCATGGGAGGATGCTGTAGATGAGGCGTATGAGAGGAAGAAACTGCGGTATGGTCAACTAGCCACTGAAGCGGAACAGCGAGGATGGAGAATCCGGGTTTACCCAGTGGAAGTGGGTTGTCGAGGATTTGTGGCACACTCTACAACCCGGTTTCTCAGAGACGTCGGATTCAGTGGCCAAGAGTTGCGTCGCACAGTGAAGAACTTATCTGAAGCAGCAGAGAGGAGCAGCAACTGGCTGTGATTGAGATGGAAAGATTCTGGCTGGGGATCTCAAGCACAATAGAAATAAAGAAACGCTGATGTACAGGTAAGTAAGCTGGGCTGAGTTGAGTGGGGGACGGAGGGGGGTGATGCTGGGATGCCAGAATCACCGTCGAGCCCTCTTGAGGTGTCGTGGGCTAGTCGACGAAACACTGAGGGTGGAAGGTGCCCACTTGAAGACCCCAGAGATGTACCCTACTTAGCTCAATCCAGACGGTTGTCATGCTGATGCGCTGGGGAGGCCGCACTGTGGTTGATCCCCGGAGCCAGCATCGCAGCCGTTGTGTGTGTTGATGCGCCAGGGAGGCAAAATAAGCTGATCCCTGGAGCCAGCATTACACTTCAGCCATTAACACCAGACAGAAGGATATCTACATCATCATATGGAAGGAAGCGTAAATGGATAGAGACACATATGGATCACATTAGTTTACTGTAAAGCTACGTCTTGGTTGGTGCTTATCTTGGTGAGAGCCAAGTTTAAATCAGCATGAAGTTTTAACATCTACTCTCGTGTAATGGAAATCTTAGGCAAACGTTTGCGTATCGGTTGACGCAGATTTCTGAAATGTCAACTGCCCTTTGAACTGCCCTTTCAAACATATTTCTCCACAACTCTGCCTTTTAAAACATAATCTATAAAACCATTAAACTAATAACAGTGATCTGGTGTATAAACAGAATACATTGTATGTCTTAGAGATTGATCACTTTATGCTGGAAACACTGACAAATCACCATTTATGTATACTCTGCATACACAACTGTACATAACTGTTCTGTGTTTCAGTACTCTAATATTGCCAAGGTTTTTTTACTGACTAACTTTTCCCACAAAGATAATGAAACATGAGGACCTAACCTCTGTACCAGTGGCTTCCCAGAAGTAAATGTTACAGCACCACCTGGCAGCGAAGGATGATTTCGAATGGGTCTAATTGCTTCTGTGTAGAAACATGACTGGTCAATACATTTTTTAACCATCATCTTTATATTTATCACCTAACCAGACAGTAAGGTTTGATCTATTTTTTGTTCCATTTATCAACGTAAAGATTATGTCTTTGGCTCTGATATCAGAAATCATCTCTTGGGACTGGAAAATGTAATATATCCATAGCTCTTTATTTCTCATGTACGACATTTTCTAATATAAATAATAATAAAAAAACTAAAATAATAATAATCGCTAGTAATAATAACAACAGTAGGTATGTTCAGTTAGATAGTCCGCCACACCTTTTAATACCCAGTCAGTGCCACAGGAGATGCTTTGTTGTTGGTTATGATCCGCTCTTTTTTCCTTTTGCATTTCAACTGCTTTCTCTATTTGTAGGGATCGGGCCAGTCTTGGGACTCTTGTTCATACCTCTGATCGGTTCGGCCAGTGACCACTGCACGAGTAGCTATGGCCGGAGACGGCCCTTCATCTGGCTGCTGTCTCTGGGGGTGCTGCTGGCCCTGTTCATCATCCCCCACGCTGACATGTTCGCCTTCCACTTCAGCTGGGGCGGACGGGCCATGCATGTGGCCTTCCTCATCCTGGGAGTGGGCCTGCTTGATTTCTGCGGCCAGGTTTGCTTCACCCCACTGGAAGCTCTGCTCTCGGACCTGTACCGGGAGGAGGAAGACTGTGGGCAAGCCTTTGCCATGTTTTCCTTCATGGTCAGCCTGGGCGGCTGCATCGGCTATCTGCTCCCAGCCGTCAACTGGACCGACAGCTACCTCTCCGCCTACCTCGGCGGTCAAGAGAAGTGCCTCTTCTCCTTGCTCACCTTCATCTTCATTGTAAGTGTCCTTGTCACCATGAAAGTCTCACAGGAGCCCACCTACCCCTCACGGCGCCTGCTGCTGGAACCAAAGCCTTCAGAGAGTGCCAGGTCTGTGTCCCGCTCCTGCTGCTACCTTCTCAAGTGCAAGCTGAGGGTCTTCAAGTCAGGCCCTTTGATTTGCATGTTGCGGACTTGCTGGTCGATGACCCCGGCCATCTACCGCAGTTACTGCCACATTCCCCGCGTCATGAAGCAGCTGTGTGTAGCCCAGCTCTGCAGCTGGATGTCCGTCATGTCCTTCATGCTGTTCTACACAGACTTTGTCGGGGAAGGGCTTTACGAAGGTGTCCCCAATGCAGCACCAGGAACCGCATCAAGGCTTCGCTATGATGAAGGTAACAGTTTCAGATAATGAATAGCTAAGGTTAAAAAGTAAGTGTAATGGGACTTTAAATCCTGAACTCTAGCCACACACACACACACTGCTGTGCAAAAGTCTTATGCATGTTGCATTTTTCTACTTTGATGCATTATGAGCATCAACAATTTACTCAAAGCCTATTATAACAACCTTGACTTGCATAAAGAAGGAAATCAGGACTTAAAGGATGTGTTGCAGTAAGAATACCTCTGTTAAGAAAGGGGAACAAGACTAAAAGGCCAAAATATGCTCAAGAACACAGAAATTGGACTATGGAACAATGATCAAAGGTGCTTTGGACTGTTGATGGATGGACAACGACACCTGTGCCTTCTGCCGTTCTGTTGTCAATTCAACGCTTGTCTTCTTTCTATTCCTTTCTATTGTTAGACAGCTTTTTGGGTCTTCCAGTCCTGGGTTTGTCAATTACAGATGATGTTTCTCTGTACTTGTTGATGATGCTTCTGATACAACACCTTGAAAATCAAGGTTTTTCCTTCTTTATGCAAGTCAAGGTTGTAATAATAGTAGAAAACACTAGTGGAGGCTTTGAGCAAATTGTTGATGCTCATAATATATATAGTGTATTATGATGCAAAGTCAAATAGTGTAGTAAATGTAGACTTATTGTTTTAATGTATCACATGCCTACTAAATATGCAATAAATGTATTCTCTATTGTTGTTGTTTTGGTTTGTACTTTTTTAAGCACATGCTGTGTTATCCTGCTGCATATGCTGTGCATAATAATCTTGCAAAGAAGGAAATGCACAATCTTTATAAATCTGAGCTGTGTAAAGACTATTGTCAGTAGAGTGCTTCTTACACATTTTTGCATCGGAGCCCAACTTCACATAAAAAATCTGTAATTCCATCAAGGCTTTACAATGATGTATAAAGCAAGAGAGTTACTTTATCGGTGGAAGCTTGTGCAACATCCCTGTATATCAAAAGCGAACACTGTCCTGTATCTCACAGTGTCCAACAGTGTCCTGCATGTGGATTCAGAATCCTCATGAAAGTCAATGGCAAAGAGATTTTTTAACTTGACATATGTGTTTACTACATCAGAAATTACTTTTGATTAAAATGAGTACAAGAGGCTGTGACAAGAATTGATCAGCAGATTTAAATGTTCTTCGTTTCTAGTGGGACTTAAATAGGTTTAATGTTCTGTTTAGTCTTGTGATGTAAAGAGCCAGTGCTTAAATTAAACAAACAAACAAAAAATCCTGCCATGTTGTGCTTTATCTCCTCCAGGTATTCGTATGGGGAGCCTGGGCCTGTTTCTACAGTGTGCTACCTCAACGTTCTTCTCAATAATTATGAGCAAACTTGTCAAACTGTTTGGGTCTAAGAGAGTCTATTTGGCCAGCATGGTCAGCTTCACCTTCTCTGCACTGGTGATCTGCCTTTCCAAGAGCATTGTGCTGGTTACCATGATGTCTGCACTAACCGGATTTGCTTATGCCACACTACAGACCCTGCCCTACACACTGACCTGTCATTACCACAAGGAAAAGGACGTAAGTGCAGAAGGGATACTAACCTATGACTACATAAGGAAGAGTTTGCATCCAACAGTACATAATAAGGCTGTAATTCCCTCAATTACTCATGATTTATATGTCCCTGAAAACCCAAGATGGAATTACCTTATGTACAGCAGGGCATGCATTATTTGTTAATAATAACTGGTGAGCATTTTTTTTCAACAGGCTCTTCCATTTGATATTTTCCTTAATAACTGTCCGGTTATTACGGGAAACACATGCTCATTATCACCAGCAACAGAGCGCGACTCCAGAGTGAGCTGTCAAACTGAAAGGAATTCCAACCATACCTCACATAGTTGCTGTCTTCTCTCACTCGCTTCAGGAAAAATTGCTCACCAGAGATTATAAAAAATACTGCATGGGGTAGTGTGTGATAAATGAGAATTTAATGCCCACCCGAGGGGTGGGATGCTTCGCCCTCGGGGTGTCTTTTCACCTCGACAGATACCCTTGTGCCTCGTAATGTTCAAGTTTTAAACCACAAAAATAGTTTTCTGTCTTTTTTTTCATCTAAGCGCAGTAAGACCCTCCAGGGTGGGCGGTTATTGCTTACATATCACACACGACCCCATGCATTATTCTCTCTAGTTAGCATTTTCTTGTTGAATGCATTTGTTCTTCCTGGTTCTGATGGTTGGTTTGTACAGCTGTTCTAAAGGGAAAGTCACTCAATATGGTTGTGTTTATTAACATAATAAAATAAATTGTGTATCAGGCTTAATAATTCTGTGGGATCTTAAAATTGTTAAGTTAAAGAAATACCCATTAAGTACCCCTCTTAAATGTATGTGATTTTATTATTAAGTATTTGGTTGTGTTATCGCATTTTAATATCACACAAAATTAGCCTGAAACATTTATTATATTAATACTTTATTTTTATTAAACTTCTCCTTTATGTGTGGTCCTCTGGGGGAGAAGAGCCCTGTCATAGACTACACGCTGTACAAATGTCATGAATTATATTCTGTATCAATTATTCAGTTATGTTTTATGTTTTATTATTGATGTTTAAGAACTAGTTCAAAACCAAATTAGTCAAAATTATTTCAGAGCATCTATTAGCTTGAATTTCTGAACTGAGTGACAAAGTAAAAAAGTATACTTCAAACTTACTTTACTTCCACAGTTTTCCTTGAATCAGAATTGAATTAATCTAAACTTTAATATGTGCCAGAACTTCAAAAAACATGCATCATGCTGTATTATGTGAAAACTGTAGATATGTACTACAGTTATACCATTAACTTCAGTGCATACCTTCTGTAACTCTTTTGTGCTGTTCTGTCTATTGCAGATCTATATGCCAAAAACAAAAGCCAAAAATATGCTTAAAAATGGAATCACGATAACCAGAGAGTCGGTTTATCTGACTCCAGATGAACAGTGCACCATAAATCACAACCACAAACAAAACGGACATGTGTATTTTGAGCCAGAGCATGCAGGCAGTTACGCTGCACAGAATGACTCTGCCAGTGGTGGTGATGGTGAGGAGGAGGATTTTGGGAAGCGTGGCGTCGGTTTGGACTTTGCCATCCTGGACAGCACCTTTCTGCTCTCGCAAGTCTTCCCCTCTTTCTTCATGGGGATGATCGTTCAGTTTACAGAATCTGTTACAGCTTACATAGCCTCCTCCACTATCTTCGGCTTGATTGCGATTTATTTAGCCAACCACATAGTGTTTGACCAAAAGGACCTGAAATTCTGAGAGGATGAAAAAAAAAAGAAGAAAAAGAATGCGATGGAGCAGCAGTTTTAATGCTGAGTTAGTATTTTTAAACATGGCTGTTGGAAAGGTCAAGTGTTGTTTTTAAAATTATTTTTCTGTTATACCGCCTTTCCTTCTTTTCCATGTCCATATATATATAGAAATGATAAATTTCCATTGGGGTATATATATAGCGCTGGTAGGAAAATAGAAAGTGCATGTTTAATATTATTTCAAAATTTTGATGTATAGTCAGATATTCCTTCATTGGCCTGAATTGCCCAACAAAACAAGAGCCCAACGCACAGTTTTTCAGTGAAATGTGCTTTTGTTGTTTATTTCAGACTACAGTACGATACTCTACTGCATACTTACAAACTTGAAAATGTTCATCCCAGCTATACATAAATATATACACCTCATACAGCTATAATAGATTTGAAAATGGACTGCTTTTAGGACTGCTCATCAGGACTGTAGGACAGGGTATTGCCAGTTTGTGGGGCCCCAGAGAAGTCTTGTGTTGCAGACAGAATTGTGTGTCAAAGCAAAATATGCATGTTTGTATGTGTGTGTGTGTGTGTGTGTGTGTGTGTGTGTGTGTGTGTGTGAATGAATGTCTCTTTATACATTTATCCCACTATTAGACCAGGCCAGATTTCCAACCTGGGACGTTTTAAACTCCATTAAAAAAATATATAAATTTAAAGAAAAAGCTTTTTGCAAAAATAACTTATATTATTATGTACGATTGTGTGTGTGTGTGTGTGTGTGTGTGTGTGTGTGTATACAGGGTGATTAGAAAATAAGTTTACCGCATCAACGCAACATATCATTGATGTGGGAAACTTACTTTCTAATCACCCTTGTGTGTGTGTATATATATATATATATAGATAGATAGATATCCCTATGGGAAGTCTTTAGTAACCTGTATAGTTGAGGGAGACTGTGTGTAAATGGATGTGTGCGGGTGGTTTTCTATGATGCTTAAAGGATTTTACATTTAGATTTGGCTAATAAGAGAAGATGGCAGTGTGATATCCACAGCTTGTTGTCCTAACTGATGTTTCTAAGTGTCTTCAGAACTACACACGTCCAAGCTTGTTTAGTTTTTGTGCTCAGATTAATAATACCAGGACTAAACCCCTCTCTGGCATCTTGCCGTGTTTTTAGCAAATTCTCAGGAATGAACCAGTTTGGGTGTAAAACTGCTTGAGGTATTGTTAGAGGAGCTCTTCATTTATCAGAGTGTGTCTCTCTGTTTACCTGCCTACCTGATAAAGCTTTCTTTTATAAACAGTACAGGGTGATTCCTAGACAAAAAGAATATTATTAAAGAACATGTCTTTTTCGTTTCGTTTCAGGTTTACAAGTAGACAGTCATGTTGGACAGGAACTTAAAAGTGCTCATTGTGCAGCAAGAGGCCTTCAGTGAAAAGTGTCCAGATTGTTGCACATATTATCATGTGCCAGGCCAGTGGCAAAACTCAATTCAAACATCTTCTATTTTTTAATATGGTACATTGCTTATGAATCACCTTTAAAATACACACGCACACGCACACACACACACACACACATATATATATATATATATATATATATATATATATAGTGTAGCGTGCACGGGGGAAGGCAGCAGCAGGGCTGGGGGGTGATGTAATCACACACAAAGACATAAGCCCCATATATGGTCCTTGCAAAGGAGCTGGCTCTTTTGTACAGCGGTATCGGCGCTGTGCTTTAGTGCGAGAGGTCCCGGGTTTCCTCCACCTGTTTGTTGATTGGCCTCTTTGCTCTGCTGTATAGAAAAACTATTTTTTCTATGTATTTCTTGAGGCAACCACATTCTAGGACTAATACCGTGGGTAATCTATGGACTGTTTCTATCAGAATTGGTGGTTATGGAATGTACTGTAGTCAACAACAGTAACTGCTTCATGTAGCCAGCATTCATCTCAAGCAGAGCTGGACGATTTTCATGGGGAGAACTAAGCACTTCGATGGCAGTGTCCTTCAATTCTGTTAGGAAAGGTTTTTCTACAGCGGAAGAAGCGCCAAATAACCGGTTGATTTTTATAACCTCTATTTACTTAATACATACCGGAATATCAGCTCCCATCGAACACTTACTGTATAGGCCTGTGACAGGCTGGCTCGCAGTGGTGAGGTGTGGTGACGTCACGGACCAGGAAGTAACTGAAACCAAAACAATGGATGGGCGGGTGAAGCTGAATGCTATGGCACTCAGCTGAATTTATTACTAAACAAAACAAAACAAAAGATTTAAACAAACAAAACAGAAACCAAAGGGCACGAGGGCCAAATGAATAAACAAAGACTGTTTAGCAGTCGTTTTTTTAAATGTCGTTATTTTTCCTCCCTGTCGCTCTCTCCCCGTACTCTCCTCTGTACACTCCACCCCGCAGCACGGGCAGCTGCAGGTTCTTATACTCTGGCCGAGAGGTTAACTAGCTGTTAATTATCTTATTACTCCTCGGCCACAGTCTGCACGCATTTGGTAAGGATGCATGACTGTCAGCTAGTTAAATAATCAGTAGCTGATCAGTCATGCATCCTCACAAGGTTTTTAAATATAAATAAGAAATACGCGGCGCTGTTATCCGCGCCGCAAACAATAATACAAATAATAATAATTAGGGGCGGGACACTCCGCCACAAGGCCTCTGAAAATGATGTTTGTTTGTTTTTTTTTCTACTTGACCCCAGCATTATTAAGAGCTGTTTTACCTCTTGCTTTAAATGTTTGACAACATTTGACCTTCCAGTTGTCTCTTAATTTTTTTTTTTAAATCCTGGTTAACGTGGGCCTTTCATCTCAGTGTTTTTAAACCTTTTATATTTTTGACTTCAGATATTTGCAAGGTAACTGCATTCTGTAAACACAGTATAAGATTTATACTACTGCCATAGGATACCTTTTATCTCAGAAAATGTGACTTGCCCATTTGCTTTGAGTACTTGTTTTGGTACTCAAATAAATCGCTGGATTTTTATGAGTAGGAAAGGCAGAACAATGATTCGCATTTACTGCAAGTGTCTATACAAATTGCAACATTATTTTTGTAAATACGTATTTATTTATTGTTCTTAAGCACATATTGTAAACTATTTTGCATACATTTTGATAGTCTCTGTTGGGTCACGTTTTATTTTAAGGGTCTTTTTTTGTTTATCAACTGTTAACAAACAGCTAATAAACATGTTAATGTACATTATTTATTTTCTGTTAACTGTTAGTTAATAATATATAATAGGCCAGCTAAAACTGCAAACACCAGAGCCCTATGGATGATCAATCAAACACCAGAGCCCCATGGATGATCAATACCCAGTTGATCATATGCTTGAAATTGGTTCAAGTTGTTACTGTAGTAATGTTGAGCAAATTAAATCAGGTTTTTATTAACCCTAACCCTAACCCTTAGCTAAAAATGAACAATGTTTGTTAACAGTTAATAAACTAAAAAAAACTAAATAAAGCGTGACCCTCTATTGTAACTTAGCTTTGAGGGTATGGGATCTTTAAAATTACATTATTATAGTGTTGTTTCCTTTTTTAAAGATTTTAGAATAATTGTAATGATACTAAACTAGCAAGAAACTACTTGGAACAATATATATATATATATATATATATATATATATATATATATATATATATATATATATATATATATATATATATTAATCCAGAGGCAAATGGGTCTAAATGAATGAGAGAGAAATAATTGGAAAGGCATGCTGGGAATTATAATTATATTACAGAAAAAAAATTCAGCAACTGAGGTTTTCGCCATACAGAAACATTGATAGTCCAATAGAATGACCCTAGGAAGCACAGTTAGTGAAGACATTATTAATAAGGAATAATTGAAAGATATATTTAGGGAATTTCAGTGCACTGAAGTTAGATACTGATGCAATTTGTTTAATGGTTTGTTATTTTAATGCATTTCTTACCCATAATGTACTGTAATGCTACTCTCCCCTTTAGCCTAAAGGTCTTAGATATGTCGCTAGATATGTGCTGATAAAAACAATTTCCTTCCAAAAATAAGACTGTGGACTCATTGCCAATCAAATTGGCTTTTAGAATGATGTGATCCAGGAATACACCATTCACTGAAGACTGCTTTTCAACCAACATGTTTAGACACTGTCTGTTCCAGTAAATGTGTTACACCAAAGATAACATATAGTACCACTAAACCATTTCATCAGTGCAGTGATGAAAGCCAGTGTCTATCCTGAAGTGGAAAAAGAGGCAGTGATTCAAATACTGTTTGAAACAAGTTAGAAGTCTATGCAAAATCTATTGTTTTTTATACCATAAAATAGTCATTGGGTATATAACTATAACAATCCAAACAGTTAGATACATTGCTTTTAAGGAAGTCTGTAACCAATAAAAAGCTATATGGGCACTGCACAGTCATTTGTGGCTGTATTAAAACTTCATTTAAACCTGAACTGTTCACAGGACTGTTTTTTATCAACTCAGCCTTTTTTGGTCAGTGATTTAAAGGAACTGCACTACTATAAAAATAAACCAAGAACAAAGTTATTCAGCCTCAATGACCTTCAGTTATGTTTGAATCTCTGAGGTTTTAATTGCTTATCTCTCTATAAAATTACTTTTGTCTACTGGCGAGTTAATGTTAGTTGCTTGTGAAATGCTATCATGTGAGCTATAATCTTCAGTGCACCCTCAAATTTGTAAAACCTACTTGTTGTCAAATGTTCTGAAGCATCTTGTGGAAATACACTTTAAAAGCACAAATATTGTCATAATGTAGCTTGTTTATATTTCATTTGGTTGTATGTATGATTATGCATTCTCCCTGTTCTTTTTTTTTATACAAGCAATAAATATTTTGAAATATATCATAAGGTAGTGGAACCATATTCTATTATTTCATACTTTAAAGTTTTCCTTTATTGACCAGGGTGAAGAATCTAACTATACCAATAAAATCAATCAATCAATCAATATTTATTTTATATAGTGCCTTTCATAGTGGACCACCATCACAAAGCGCTTTACAAGATAGTGAGGAACAATGCATAATACATTAAATACAGTGAAATACAAGGCATAGTACATTAAATACAAACAGTAAAAAACAATGCAAATACATTAAATACAGGCATATTACAATGCAAATACATTAAATACAGGCATATTACATTAAATTCAGTGAATTCTAAACATTGTGGATGCGTGTGTCATACAGAATCATACTGAAACAGCAATTAAGACAGCAGCTAATAACAGATATCAGGCTTAAAGAGCATTGACAGCAAGAGAAAACAAGTTGGTCTTGAGAGTTGATTTGAAGCGAGCGATTGTGGGAGCTGCATGCACTAAAGCTGGGAGAGAGTTCCAGAGAGTCAGAGCCATGAAGCTAAAAGAGCGCTCTCCGAGTGTGGTGCACTTTTGCTTGGGTATAACAAGCAAGCCAGAGTCATAGGACCTCAGCTAGCATACAGGGACACAGTGGGTCAGCAGGTTGGAGAGATACTCTGGACCTGTGTGATGAAGGGCCTTGTAGGCAAGCAAGCGAATTTTAAAAGTAATCCTGAACTTTACATGTATCCAGTGCAGCTGGGAAGACACGGTAATGTGATCATGTTTTTTATATCTGGTAAGGATCCTAGCAGTGGCATTTTGAACCAGCTACAGTCTGTTTATGGCTCGTGAAGGAAGACCACCGTAGAGAGAGCTGCAGTAGTCGATTCAAGAGGAAATGAATGCATGACAGAGTATCTCTGCATCCGGAAGGGTAAGGTAGGGACAGACCATTGAGATGTTTTGGAGGTTTTGACTACAGAGGAGATTTGGGCATCAAAGGAGAGCTTACTATCCAGAAGTACACCAAGGCTTTGTACTGTGGGGGAAGGCAGCAGCAGACAGTTTCCAAGGTCAAGGAAGTAATATTGAGATTTTTGAGTTGGGTTTACCGTGTCCCATGGATATGATTTCAGAGAAGTACTTCAACCTGGCAGCAGCGAGCACACGCCTGTAGCTACTGAGGTGATCGGTCCAAATCTCTCTGTGAACTGTAGGTCCACATGACCTCCATTTGCACTCAGACTTGCAGCAGGCAGACTTAGAGACAAGGCAAGGGTCATGGTAGGATCAAGTAAGACATGAAAGACCATACTTGAAAGTTGCAAGTACGAATCAAGAATAGGGAAGGGTTTCATGCATGCCTTGCACAATAAATGCCAGGTTTTGTGTGGATGATGCAAGAGATGACATAAAGAAATGTACAAGATTTGAACTTGAAATGACTGCATGGAGTATGCTTTGTGTTTTGTAAGTTTTTTGCAAGGCATGCAAGAAATACTTCTTATCCTTGGATAATCTTTGCTTAAAACTTGTATTATAGGGTTTTGCAGGTCTTGCTTGATCCTAATGTGATACTTTATTGTTATGGGTACTGAATTGAAGCTGTCACTAATAATTCAATAACTTCTCAAATTATTCATTCCTCACACACCAGATTATTTATAAACATCTGAGGACTTTATCAGTGCTCATTTTTGCATCATGTTGCCCATCAGGAATTTTCTCTGGTCGGAGATACATGTTGTGAATGTTTTAGAATGAAATGACTTTGAGGCGATATGGGTATTACAGCTCTGTATCCAAAGTAAAGAGATTTTGAACGTTATGCTACTCTTGATGAAACAAATGCGGGTTGTTTGATATGCCTTTGGATACATTATTGTACCTTATGTAGATTCCAGGAAATTCAATAGTAGCGTCAGCTCTTGGGGAAGAGGAGCCCAATCTGATACTGGGAGATGGCTGTAGATTAATTTGAACTCAGAACCCAGCATTGAATCCTTGCCAAAGCCACTGGTGGTGTCGCCTGTAAGTGGTTTGTGGTCAAACACGATTGTGAAATGACAGCCATACAAAAACTGGTGAAACGTTTTAACAGCGAATACTAACCAAGGTCTTATTTCTTGTGCTGAGAATATCCTTTTGTCAGTCTGGGAGAGTTATGGCCATGTCATGTCTGGTCAGCATTGCACCTTGGGAATTAAATGACCTTATGATCATAAATGTATGCCACTTCAATACTTTTAAAATAACACAATGAACGAACTGCAATTTAAAAACTTTCAAAACTGCAATGAGAATTCCAAAACTTAGACAACTGTGGGGTGGGGGTGCAGTGCCACTAGACAATCTCTCAGAAGGCTGGGGCAAACAGTGTATTGAAACATTAGACAAAGGACTGCAGCTCTAGAATAAACTGTAAGCCTATTAATGCTGACAAGCACTTCTGTCATTCAGACTATTGTGGCAAAACAGTGATGAGTGGCACTTCTCACAGATGACAACGTTTGAGGGAGAGGTGGGTAAATGTTGCATCGACCACAATTATTTTGGACACATAGGGCATAGTGTTTACTCAAGTCTTTAATTAAATTATATTTTTCAAAAGTTGCACAGTTGAGCATTTTGTCAGTTTTGGTCATCTCTCACCCAACAGCGTTGAATTAACAACAAGGCTTCACATCATTACAAAGCTTGTTTCACAGTCTTTCTGATGGTGCTAGTTTTTTTTTGATACGCTGTCTCAATGTAAATTTCACTTCAGGTGAGATATGCATGACAGTGCCTTGCTGTGCTAGCTTAAATTCATCCACGTGGAAAAGCCAAAACTCATCTTCACATAGTGGATATCCTGTGAAACGAATAGAAGAAAAGTTAGAAATGTGTCCCTCCACTAATTAAAAAAAAAAACACTGTTGTAAAATGGGCCATGTCTATTTACAGTGAGTAAATATTAATTAATTCATAACTGCTGTGTAAATAGTAAACAAATGGGCCTTATATACGGGGCAGTGGTCTACATATTGTATGATCCTATATATTGTATGATTGTATGATCCGTTCCACTTGTTGATCCTTTCCACTTGTTGATATTATATGATCCTTTCCACTTCCAACATGTCATTGCATTGCCTTTAATTGCCTTAATTTGCACGCCAGTGGTTTAATAGACACAGTGTGTCAGTAAAACTGACAGGTGGAATTCTCAGAAAATGTTATATTCTTTGTATATTCTTTCCAATTGGTTGTGCAATATGGCAAGAAAACTCATTGGTGACTGACTACCTGCTTAAATGAAAAATCTTTTAACGCTTTCTGTATTTTACTGATTACTATTAGCATTATAAAATAGCGCTATACTCATATTTTCTGCAATTATACCTGCTTTGTGTTCATTTTCATTTTGTGTGTGCCTAAACTTCGATATCTAACTTAAAAGGGGTGTTTTTAACATAACTTAACATGGCCATCATTACTGTATTTAGCTTGTTCTTGTTAAAAGATAACATACCTTACTGAAATATTTCTCATAAAATCTGTTCATTATGTGATTTTTTTTTTTTTTCCTATTTACCCAGATACATGCAGTAGAAAGATTTTTTTTTTCTTTCTCAGGAATACCCGAACACACAATACCATTTTGCATAAAATAATGCAAAATTGTTTTTGGCATCTTTGATTTCAATATACATAGTTTGCGTTATGACCAAGTGTCATCGATTGTAGAATCAAAGAGTAATATTGCTAAAATATTGATTAAAATAGCAGATAGCGGCATTTTGATTGCAATCACATTTCCTATTGGCAGCACTAAGCTCGGAGGTCGATTATGTTAGGATGATGACAGCGTCAGACAATTTAATCCCATGGTTCCCGCATGAACATACACCCTTGATTAACGGGGCATTTCCTCAAACACCTACATCAGTTTCTACACAATTGCTGTAAAGATAGGCTACTTTGTTTAATTTAACTGGGAACATCTGGAAGTTAATAATGGGTTGAGACAAGTGTTGCACAACATGGTGTACCTGCTGTGGTTTGTCAAGGGACAAAACACTTTACGCAAACATGCTGAGTTTAAAATGCAACCAGTCTATTTGTTTCCCAAATCCCGAACACAACTATGCAACAAGTGTTGTCAAGTTGAACCTTTGCTTTAAAACGAAGTGTATGTTTGCATGCACGAAGTATCCTAATGTAAACTTACTGAATAAACAGCCCAGGAAACATCTTTACATGACTGTCATTGCTCTCTGCTGACTGCTGCACTGTTTTTACCCCTTCTAAATAAGGAAGCAGCCTGTTAGACATATGACCATCAGACCAATTTGGGCTCTGCCAAGGTCCCCATCACATCCCATGATCACACAAAGCCATCCAATGAGACCGCATTCCCCATCTCGTCTGTTCGTCCGAACTCCCAGAAGACTTGGCATTGCGGGTCAGTGCTACAGTTCTTGCTGGGTTGTAAATCTGCTTTTGGTGGGATGTTGGTCAGAATGAAGTCATAAAGGTGCAGATAGATGGCAGTGTATAAAGATAATTCAGACTTTATACTCTGAGGCCAGCGTTGCCCGTTCAGAGAGAGCCCGGAGCTGAAAAACATGGTCTTCACCACTGCCACCTCAAGCTCTGCTGGTCGATCTCCATTTTCAGGAACGCTGCTGTCGGGCTTCAGTTTCATGTCAGAAATCCTGATCTGCCTTCCAAAAATAAGCTGCCGCCATGCTGAAGGAAGAAAAACAAGAAGGGCGGTATTTTTAGGGTCATTAATTGGGACCACGTGCCCAGGAGGTGAACCGGATGGCTATTGCACAAAGGTGGCTCACCACTATGTCCTACGAGGCCAGCACTCACTGGACGTTTTCTGCGATTGTTCTCTTGGGGTTTGTGGTGGGGATTGTGTCATCATATCCAATTCCAAGCAGGACTAACGATGCATTGTTGGAGAGGAGATGGGAAACTATGTTTTCCCGGACTATTCTTGGGATCTCAGGGGAGAACTCAGAACTGAACTGGGAGAGTGACTATTTACTGGGGATTAAGAGAGTGCGGAGGCTTTACTGCAATGTAGGCATCGGGTTTCACCTTCAGGTCCTACCAGATGGAAGGATAAACGGAATCCATACTGAAAACCAGTACAGTGAGTTACATCTAGAAATGGAATGCAATAGATGACACTTAATTTGATCAGTCACTGTAACCCTTGCACCCCTTGAACAACACAGTCTTATTACTGCGCGACATTTACTTTTCAGCTCCATGGGATGTCTTCTAAACCAAAGATAAATCTATTAAAAACCCAGCATCAAATCAGTGCTAAATAACTTTGCAGGCGCTCAAACATGACATGAATGCTTGGACAAATTTAGATGCCAACTTATTTTTACCCTGCCTTCTTCAATGGCCTAGAAAGGGGTAGTAATTAATGCACGTCTCAAAGCAAGTAAATTACAGACGCAACGCTTCTGAAGGCAGTTAATATTACTTCTTTCTTTCTTTCTTTCTTTCTTTCTTTCTTTCTTTCTTTCTTTCTTTCTTTCTTTCTTTCTTTCTATCTATCGTATAAAACAATAACGGTGTGAGTTAATGCATTTACTATATTGTTTATTTCTGTTTCTCAAAAGCATGCCGTGCAGAGTTGTCATACTAATGTGGATCTTCATTACAATGAATCATTGTACAATTTGAAACTGTACTTCATTATATTGTAAAGATTGGAACATGCAAAGTGATAGGCGCATTGGGGCTGTCTTATGTTTGACTGCTTTATCAGAAACACATTTTAATGATAAAACATATACAGTGTGTAATATGTCATGTTTTGTTTAATTAGGTTTAATAGAAATCTCAACAGTAGAGCGTGGAGTTGTTAGCCTGTACGGGGTGAAGAGTGAGCTGTTTGTGGCAATGAACACCAAAGGACGGTTATATGGAACGGTAGGTAGTCTACAATACTTCAATGATATATGCAATTTATCCACATAGCTTGTGTTTTTCAGTCAATTATTTAAATAAATAAATAATAAATAATATATAATATGTGTGTGTGGGGGGGGGTTTACCCATTGCAGTGTTTTTTCAAACTAAGAGTGAAGGAATATTATCTTTGATATAATTGTCTTGTCCCATTTGATTGAGTTAATATTACTTTTCTATATTGTTTTCCCTTATTTCTTCCAAATTACCAAGAAATAAAATAACAAAACCAGGACTCAAGCAATATTATTTGCGTATTTTATAATTGTATCATTTTACTTATCAAGATACAATATTTTTGCGGTGTTTACGATGTAGTACATGAGTTGTGTTTGTCCTCTTTCTAGGCGCTTAGTTTTACAGCCAGTGGTTTACTCTTGACAATACCCGTGGTCTCCTGCTTCAACCCTGGTCAAATACTATAGTTTGCTAATTCTTTTTGTATGTACTATCAGAGAAGGCACACAATATGACTGTTGTAGTGGGGGTGGCCTATCAAATCTATTTCTCGAATGGAACTTTGATCACAAAGTTTTTTTTTGTCTGTTTGTTTGTTTGTTGTTTGTTTTTCAGGCACCGTGTGCATAATTCTACCATGTTAAGTTTCCTATTCATGGATCTATTTTATAATCCTTATATGTTTTTTCAAATTTTTCGCAAGGAGACTTCTCGAAATCTACAGAGTTCAAACAAACTCTCTTAAAATTATAAAGATGTAATTAAACGTGACCAAACGTGATATGCAAATTGTTACGTTTGTCATACACATTTAACGTGAACACATCATATCCCCGACCTCCGTCCCTCTTTTAAACATTTACCAATCCTTAACTAACCGGTAAGCTATGAAGTGTATTCTGGACATTACTTTGAACTACATGTCACTTTGTCATATTTGTTCTTCCGGTAGTATTTGAACAGATTGTTCTGTTATGTCATCCCTGTTGTTGTTTATATATATCTTGAGCAGCTTATAAATTATTGTTCTGTCTTTAAAGTCAGACCTTAACTGTGTTTGTATTTTTGATTTTCAACTTAAGGAGCTGTTCATTATTTTTTAAATAAAAAACTGCTGTTGTTGTGTCAGACCTAGACAATAACCCTGTTGTTGGAAAACAGCATCCCATGGGTGTGTTCTTCAAAAGAAGCTGTTAATGACGATGTTGGGATGCTTTAAAAACTCAGCAGAGGATTAAATATATCCATATAACCTAGCTTAAAACCGGATGACGGGTCAGCCAATACATTACTTAAACAGGTGGCATGGGCCTTTGTTAGAAGAGAAGTGGTTTATTATTGGATGTGGTGACAGAAAGGCACCACCTGTCATCTGTGCTGACACTTTGTTAGCCAATAACAAATCTCTAAAGGTTTTTTTTTTTAAAAGAAGCCTTCATCCCTTTTCTCAATAGAACCCCCCTAAAAATGGAAAACTGGATGACCCAGACATTAACGTAGCATGCTACAATACTTTATATGTGTCCCTCTACTACACAAAGATCATTAATGCCTTGCTAAAATGTAACACATCTACCTGTTTCAACCATACAAATGAAAAAGAAATTGCAGTTGCAGATAGGTTTCTTTAAAAGGTCTATACTTCTATAGTTTGAAGTATAGTATTATTATTTGTTTATTTTAGCAGACGCCTTTATCCAAGGCAACTTACAGAGACTAGGGTGTGTGAATTATGCATCAGCTGCAGAGTCACTTACAACAACGTCTCACCCAAAAGACGGAGCTCAAGGAGGTTAAGTGACTTGCTCAAGGTCACACAGTGAGTAAGCCAAGATTTGAACCGGGGACCTCCTGGTTACAAGCCCTTTTCTTTAACCACCAGACCACACAGCCTCCTATGTACATAGCAGAAATTCTTTATTGACACCCAACATCTACTCCGTAAATGAGTCCATCAGTAAAACTAAAAGGAACCTTGCTTTAAAAGGCTAACGTTTCAATGAGATACATTGCTTGTATTGTTAACCCTGATTCTTTTTATTTAGGCTGTTTTTCATGAGGAGTGCAAGTTCAGGGAGTCCCTGCTTCCCAACAATTACAATGCATACGAGTCCTCAGCCTACAGCGGCTCTTACATTGCGCTCAGCAAGCATGGGAGAGTCAAGAAAGGAAGTAAAGCCTCGCCTTCCATGACAGTGACACATTTTCTTCCAAGAATATGAAGAAAGAAGCCATCAGCAATTTGATTTTCCATAACTTGCACATGTTATATTCTCCCAGGTAAAACAAATAATATATATCCATAGTATTTATTTGGTCATTTTATATGTATATTTGGTTAGTTCAATTGGTATTAGACTTTGTATATGCCATATTTTGCTGCTTATTGTATGTTAATGTTATTATTAATACCTAAGGGACTTAACGTTGGTCTCTTCACTTTCTGTATGTGTGCTCACCATGACTGGTAAATAGATTTAACCCTGTCACAAGGATGACAAATATCCTTAGCTTTTAGAAGTGCAATGGGTACTTTTTATTACCTCAAATAGTACCCTTCTGACTGACAATGATACATGAAGATACGATGAATGGAACGTCCATTTATGTCTAGTCATTTAAGAAGACTCGGTTTTCTTCCCATACCACAGGGAAGTGCCCCGGTCAGATTCCTTTTGGATCTGGCTTCATTGACTGTGCAGAAACCGCAGGCTGTCTTTAAAAGTGCATTTTAATACTGCAGCACCAAAACAAAGTTCCATAGAAAGTAGCCTGATACATCATCTATTTCTTAGGTTTTTAACACTGCAAAAGTAGAGATGATGGGCAAACACTGCAATACAGTAAACTGGAACAACAGAATAGCAAATGACAGTAATATACACCCCCTTGTCAAGGATATGAATAACATATTACAGGTCTCAATTCCATGAAAGCATTGGTCACTGTGATCCAGCATATCATAGCAAAATCCTATTCATCGTTTCATTAAAACAGTTAAAGTGGTTCCCATGATATAGCTTTCATAGCTCAGACTACGAGCTACACATGAGTTACACATTCACCTATGCAAAGTTCCACCAAATTCAGACAAGCACTTCCCAAGATATAGCCATTAATAAATGAGAAGCCTGAGATGCAAGGGGTCTTGCAGGGAATAATAGCATGAAATATAAGCAAACTGTCCTCACAGGGTTAAATATACATGTATGCATTACTTTTATAGTGTATAATTACATGCAAAGGCTGCTGTTTGTTTTACCTTGAAATAGACGTCCTTTTGTTACTGAAAAAAAGTTTA
This sequence comes from Acipenser ruthenus, assembly GCF_902713425.1. Lineage (NCBI taxonomy): Eukaryota > Metazoa > Chordata > Actinopteri > Acipenseriformes > Acipenseridae > Acipenser > Acipenser ruthenus. The sequence goes on along the minus strand of NC_081195.1, from coordinate 63,588,495 downwards.
TTTTAATCTAGAAAAGACTTATTGGACAACATATGTACAACATATTGTTTTTATAACCCTGTAGGAATGCCAATGATGCAGGGGTATAGGCTCCTTCCCAAATACCTGAGAAATCCCTATAAAATGTCTGTCGATTGGAGCCTTTAAATTCCTGCAGCTCGCCCCATTTAAACCATTTGTAGTACAAGGTTATGAAATGTGTTCTTTGGTAGAGCATTAGTGCTTCTGGTTCCAAAGGTAAGATTACTAGGCACTGCAGTGTCTGAATTGATGACTGAAGCCTGTGCAAGCTTGTAGGACAAACACATTGCTACCTGTGGCCCTATTTCAGAGCACGCTCTAAAGCAAAGGTAGATTTTCACAGAGGAATACAACAATTGCAATGGTATAAAAACAATAACTGTTATTTACAAAAAGGTGCAGTCGAATTACAGTTCCTAGTAGTTTGTTGATGGGTTTATTTTGGTAAAATGATTTATTGCTTTAAAATAGGACCCTGATGTCTTGACATTTAAACATGAGTAGCTTAAGCACTTTTAGTAGGAAGCAGTTGAAGCTCCTGCATGAACATGTTTTATTAATCACCAAATGTTACCTGGAGTGCCTTCTTTAAGCAACTTGTGTGCCAAGAGCAGGTAGACGTTGTTTAAGGAATACGTATATATTGTAATTTTGAAATGGTAGCTTTTTACTGTAACTTGAGCCCAATCACCATTTAATTATGTCAGTTCAATGTATATATATACTGTATATATATATATATATATATATATATATATATATATATATATATATATATAAAGTCAATGGACAAGTGGGATAAACCCAGGAGTTTAACAGCTGGATTATGCAAAAGTATTACTAGTGCTGTTTATTTTGACAGTAATAATGTTGTGTGTTGAAATAGATGGAGTGTGGAATGAGTTGTGTGGACAAGTGTTGCTATAGATTGTTGTATTATGGGAGCTTTGTTGCTTCTACTGTATAAACACCATGTTTATGGAAACAGCAAAAAAAACATGTTACATACATGATTAAGCAACAGAACCACGATTGGAGGGCAATACAAGGTCAGCTACCAAGGTAATGCTCGATAAGTGTTTTTTGCTGTTAAAAACTATGCGTGATAAAAACTATACACAAAACCAAAGGATTAATGGCATTTTCTCAAAACAACTAGTTGCGAGATAATACTGATATAGGGTAAAGAGATAAGGGAATGTGCGGATTTGTGTAGGTGGTGCAGAAATGATAGCATGCTGAAAGTGAGCTGATGTTCTGTACAATTTAAGAGGCTGAATGACTGCTATGTAAACAGCCAGGTGGGGTTTACATGAGGCCTCATTTTCCAGAAGAGAGTTTGTTGTCTCAGCCACCATGAGCAGTGAGAATTGGTGACATCTTGGTGCTTAAAGTAAATATATCTAATAAAATAATTAGTTATATACAGTATATTACCATTATCCAACGTAAGTGAGTTGCTTGTGGGAATTTGAGTCCTTGTGGGAAAAACAATTCAGAATTTTTTGGGTATTTTTTGACAATGACTCTTCCTGAGAACTCAGACCCTCAGAAGCAAGACACAATGGCTCGCCTTTGAGTAGCAATCACTGCTTTTGCTATAACTGACGTGTTTTCAGTGTTGACCAGAAGTGTAGCATTGATGTACCTGCAAGGAGCATTTGATAACTGTTCTACACTAACAGCTGCAAATAAGTTACTATTAAAAATCAAATTCACCTTTACCAAAATGTGTGTGTAATTTCATAGAGGAAACTGTAAGACCTACAGAATGGCAATACATATTAGGTAAGATTTATGTTTACAAAACTCTGGGCCCTTTTTACAAAGGTAAAAGTCTGTTTCTAGCCTGTTTTGTTTAAATAACTTTTTGTGTACGTAAACTCTTCCTACGGGCTTCTACAGCTTTTTGAATAGCAATCATTTTAGTTCTTCATTACAGTAGGACTGTCCAAACTGATGGCACTCAAGCCAAGTATGATTCACAGAGCACCAGAATACGGAGCATTGGAACTGGAAATTTGCATAAAGGTTTTTAGCTTCTGTTTCGTTGTCACATTATACCACACCATTGAAGACTCGAACAAATGATGCTGAAATTTAAAAACCTACCCTTGCTGAAAGTATTCCTGTACAGAGAAGAACCGGTGTATTACCTTGACGAAACAGCAGAACAGTAAGCACACTACAGTATTACCAGCAATGGCAACACAATGGATTTGAGCTAATATTGTACAGTGGTCCATTGGTATGTGAAAATCTGAAAATGGCATACCACTGTCGCTGCTTGTCTGCTACTATTGCCCCTTTGTACAAAATCACTGCATTGCCATTAAAGGTCATGAGCAAACAATTATTGAATTTCCACAATTCAATTCTAAAGACTGAATGAACTGTTAAAGCTGTATTGTTATCACCAGGAAACCTTTCAACTTGATTTGTTAGACCCCTAGGGATTATTCCTGAATAAATATCTTGTGCATGCTATTGCTTCAAGCGAGCAGGGTCCTGTGCAATCCAGAGCAGCCTTTGTATACCTCATTTGTGTGTTATATTCCTGCACAGTGAAAGTGTGCAATTTCAAATGTACTTTTTTTTTTGTTTGTTGCTAAGATATACCTCACCTTCTGCATTAGTACTGATTTGTAATTATGATTGTAAATTTGTAGTAAACACAGAATTATCCAATCATTTGTTTCTAAAAAATAAAATAAAAAATGTTTTCCTTTTATTTTTTTACTTATGTGCTGTGCACAGCAGTCTAATGTATTCCTGAAATAAAATTTTAAAGTTTTTTTTTGTATGAATTATTATTTTAATTTTTTTGGTTGCGTTTTTCTAATTATAAGTTTTTTAATGCCTTTGTTTTATTCCCAAAATACTTGCTACTGTACCACTCAATTTAAAGTGCTGAAGAACCCCGTGCAGTGTTTAAAAGAAACCTTAGCTTTGCTGTATCGTGCTGTTCGTATCACACTTTGTTTGTAAATATTCCTCAGTTTTTATATTTATTAGTCACACACCATAGCTAAATAAATTATGGTATAACCTTTTTCAGTTTTTACCCAGGAACGTTCGCCAGGAGAAAGATTCTCTCCTACAACAATGCTGATGTTTTGACACGATGGTTTATGGATTCACTGCGATCCTTGGAAGGTGTTTGTTTTTGTTTGTTTTTTTGTTTTTTTCCTCCTGGCGAACCATCACGAATAAATATTGAGATTCAAACAGCTGATTCACACATGATGACCCATAACGTGTGATAAAAAATAAAAAGACAGTATTTTTCGAAAAGTAATTCGGCAATTCGTACAACATGGGACACGGCGTTATGCATCACTTGTAAACTTTGCAGGGTGCTCTGTAACACTTTATATAACTAAAACCTGCTTGATATAAAGACCCGGGGATCTAGTGAATTTATTTAAACAGCGTTTACTATATTAAAATAAGGCCCTCTTTTACAGAGAGAAACACGCTAAAGACACACCTGCACTGTTGGATTTGAAACGCATAACCTTGAATATAAATCATAAAAAAACTACAACAGAGAATCTTGAAGAGAGAATGTATTCTTCTCTTTTAAAATCACATTCTATACCAGTTCCAGTCACCACATCGTGGTGACCTTACAAAACAGTAGTTTAATTCCCCCTTGTGGCCTAAAACGGACTCTCAAACATTTCTTCTCTCAGTAAAGCTGGTACATCTGGGTTTAACCATATCCTGTCACCCTACAACACTGTACCCCAAATGGATGTAAACAATTCTTCAGTAAGAAATACTGCATAGAACAAATGTGGCTCACACGTGGATGTGCTTCTGTAATTCCCTCACCATAAATTAATAACCTGCCTGATTATCTACTCTGAAAATGACTAAATCAGCAAAAATGTCATTGAATTTGATTAATGAAGGTCCACTAGCGCTCTCTGCTGGACAAACAAGAATATGGCAACTGGTATTCCTCAGTTCGAAATTCTGAGACAGGGTGAATACGACCCTATACTACCGCCAATAATACACGTCATAACACTGCAAATGGCGGTACATTTTAGGGTCATGTCTATTTTGGCCACTGTGATCGAAGCAGATTTGCAATAGAAATATCCAGCCTTTATATATTACATAATACATGTTGAGGATTCAATTTGCATCGCAGAATAAATAATTTATGAGAAGCACTGCCAGTATCCATAAAGTTGATGTACCGGTGGCAGGTGTTTCTAATTACATGGCTACACATCCACCATATATTGAAATTATGATAAAATGGCATAGTACTGCATATATTTGAAATAATGACAGATAATTACATACAACCAGTAAACCGATGGCAAAGTAAAAAAGGAAGTCTGTAATGTTACCAATTCTACACTGATCAATCGCACTTGAAACACCTGGATTGAACTCCGGCAATCGGAACAATGTATTTTAATTGCAGGCATTTCCTTTAGTTTTCTATTGTGATCAATACATTAAAAGAGCCTATTGATAAAGGTTAAACTTGACGTATTCCCATCTAATTTATTAAGAAAAGGCACTCGCTATGACGTCGTTCCCTTCAACATCACGTAAAGACCAAAGGCATTACTCGATTATTCTAACGTTCTTCGCGTTAAAACAGGAATGGGATATCAGACTTTTATGTGCCTAACTATAAAAACTTTGTCCAAAAACACAACACAAAACTGCAGCGTGTAGCCTATAACACACAAACGAGACAATGGCTTTGAAGTATTAAGTCATTTCTTAGTAATTTTATAACATGATAAAATCTTTCATAAAAAAAGATAATTCTTCTTTAATTTAAACATAATCATCATCATAATAATAATAATTCTGTGGATTTCACAATGGTTCTTCATTGGATTTTCCTCGACTAGTCGCTTTAGAGATAAATGGCAGTGCTAAATAGGCAAAAAGCAGCGAGATGGCTGTTACAAAAATAAAGAATAACTGCGCACATTTATGAGGCTTCCAGCCTAAACAGACAACTTTCTTTTGGTAAAATGGTTCAAACGGGATAACACTGCAAATCTGTAAGGTGATTTTATTACGTTAATAACATACCTCAAGACATCATAACTTAAAGTGTCATGGGATGCGACTTCAAAGGCTGAATAAAGTATTAAACCGCTTTACATGGCGATTATATATACACCATCTCTACTGTGAAGCATGGTGGTGGCAGCATCATGTTATGGGCATGTTTTTCATCGGCAGGGGCACTTGTCAGGATAGAAGGGAAAACGAATGGAGCAAAGTACAGAGAAGTCATTGAAGAAAACCTGCTGCCCTCTGCAAGAAAGCTGAAACTGGGACGGAAGTTCACCTTTCAGCATGACAACGACCCAAAGCACACAGCCAAAGCTACACTGGAGTGGCTAAGGAACAAAAAGGTAAATGTCCTGGAGTAGCCCAGTCAGAGCCCCGACCTAAATCCAATCGAAAATGTGTGGCATGACTTGAAGACTGCTGTCCATCAACGCTCCCCAAGGAACTTGACAGAGCTTGAACAGTTTTGTAAAGAAGAATGGTCAAATATTGCCAAATCTAGGTGTGCAAAGTTGGTAGAGACTTATCCCAACAGACTCACAGCTATAATTGCTGCCAAAGGTGCTTCCACTAAGTATTAACTCAGGGGGGTGGAGACTTATCCAATTATGATCTTTCAGTTTTGTATTTTTTAATATATAACTTTTTTACTCTTAACAGTGTGGAGTATGGTGTGTAGATAAGTGGAAAAAAATCCTCATTTAAATGCATGAAACTCTGAGGCACTGACACAACAAAATATGAAAAAGTTCAAGGGGTGTAGACTTTCTCTCTCTCTCTCTGTCTCTCTCTCTATATGTATATATCTGTTTTGTCTGCGGAGCTGAACTGTCACAAACCGAATGGTCAACAAGATCTGTTTTTTAATAAAGCACACACAAAGCTAAGCTATTAAATAATGCAGTTAACCTAGATAAACTGTAACCCAAAATACCCATTTGTATCTATTTTTAAGAATATTATATTTTCATTTTTATTTAAAAGCTTAAAATTATTATGTATGTGTTTTTTAAATAAAACTAATTCACTTCAACAATTGTCCTAAATTAGGCAAAACTGAATAAACAAACAAGGGAGTATCAAGTTAATATTATTTATTTCTTAGCTGACGCCCTTATCCAGGGCGACTTATAATTGTTACAAGATAACACATTATTTTTACATACAATTGCATTATATTATTTAATACACATTATTTTTACATACAATTACCCATTTATACAGTTGGGTTTTTTACTGGAGTAATCTAGGTAAAGTACCTTGTTCAATGGTACAGCAGCAGTGTCCCCCACCTGGGATTGAACCCACAACCCTCCGGGCAAGCGTCCAGAGCCCGAACCACTACTCCACACTGCTGCCCCTATTATTATTATTATTATTATTATTATTATTATTATTATTATTATTATTATTATTATTATTATTCCACACGGCTGCCCCTATTATTATTATTATTATTATTATTATTATTATTATTATTATTATTATTTATTTCTTAGCAGACGCCCTTATCCACGGCGACAATCGTAAGCAAATACATTTCAAGTGTTACAATACAAGTAATACAATAATATTACTACGACTGCTACGACTAAGACTACTACTACTACTGATGATGATGATGATGATGATGACGATGATGATGATTATTATTATTGTTATTATTATTATTATTATTATTATTATTATTAGTAATAATAATAATAATAATTATTATTATTATTATTATTATTATTATTATTATTATTATTATTATTATTATTGTTATTATTATTATTATTATTATTTGCAAAACAATATTGCAAAATTCTAGAATGGGTTGATATACCTTGAACCATAGAATAAAAAGAAATACTATATAAAAGTAAAGTAGCGTTACGCGTAAAACAGTCCACGTGAGGACACATAGCCATTGGTTTTGAGTGGGAGAAATTACTCAACAAAGCGCCCCCGGAGAAATGCGAGTGAGTGATTGGATTATACGCCATATACCAGATAAACAGGCACTGGTCAGAGTGGCTGCCTCCTTCCTCTCTCGCTGCCCCTCGGGGATCTCAACAACTGTACAAGGGGGTGCGATTACTGCAGAGGATGTGGACAAGGAGCCTTTAAATAGCCGCTACCAAAACCTGAAGGCATCAGAGCGAGCCAACTCTTCCCCCTGTGTAGGATACAGCTGCAGATACAACGCTGGGCATTTTATTGGGACAGACAGCTTGTGGCATTTAATTAGAACCTCTCCAACTTGCTTGAACATGCACTCGATACTCCTTATTCTTTTCCTGGCTGTGTTGCGCGGTTTTCAGATTGGAAGTACTTTCCCCATCCCCTCTCCACTGCTGAATCCCACCTGGGGGGACCCGAAGAGACTGGTGCACCTGTACACTTCTTCAGACAAGAGAAGCGTTCACTTGGCTATCAACCCGGACGGGCAAGTGGACAGAACACCTATCCAGACTCCCAGCAGTAAGTTTGATTCTGACCGTTTTTATTAGCCCACACTATTCAAATTTTCCGGTTTAGGTTCCTTTTTGGAACTTCTGCAGCAAATGTATACGGGACGTATTCTATAGCCTATTCGAATTATTTTACTATATAGCTATATCGTTAGCAATGTATTTATTATACGTTGCCAAAAACGTGTTAAGATATCAGAGATATTATTTTAATAGATTTTATAAATATTTTTCTATTGAACAACCAAAAGACAAATGTGGCACAAATTAGCAAAACCGTGCATTTACCATGTTTTTTTTAAATATATTGTTTCCTATTGTAAACTCGTTCCATGTTATTTGACCATGCTTTATACACTTTCCCATAGTATAGCGCAGTCTAGAGACATTGATAAATACAGTACGTGTACGTGCACAGGGGTAAATAAAGGCATGTTATTAACTTACTTTCATGTCTTTCAAGGTGCAATGCTATTAAAGTCGGATGGAATCGGTCTTGTGGCGATCATGGGTGTGAAGAGCGAACGCTACCTGTGTATGGATGCAAACGGAAAGGCTTTTAGCTCAGTAAGTATATGATTTTCCCTTTCCCCACCATCACAGATTGTAGCATTTCCTTCCTTCCTTCTTTTTGTACAACGCATTGTTTTTAATGAGTAAGACACATGGTGCAAACATACCTCGATAGTTCTAGTGCTTTATTCACTACTCCCAAGATCTTTGGTAGCTGAAGTTCTCAATCGCGATAGCTCCCAGCATGTTGTACTGTAGACTAGCAGTGCGTAAACGGCACCCTTGCATCTTAATTCTAAAATGTTTTTAATTTAAAGGAAAGCAAGATGATCTGAAACATATTTGGAATTTCAAGCACACCTAAACAACAACAACATCAACAGCAAAACAAATAAACAAAAGATTAGTCAGACATACTAAATAATACAACACTAGTAATACCGTGTGTTAGACATACTGAACTATGCACAATGAATGCATAGTTAGTAATAATGTCAATGCTTCACTTATATGATATGCTATAATATTCATTTCTATTGACAGGTTATTTAAATGTAATTTCACTTTATCTGCCAAACAAGTCCAATCTAGAAACAAGAGTTGAATACGTCATTTGGTATTGCTCTGTGGAATTATATAACATCATAATTTAAGGAGGAACAAAAAAGAAAAAAAAACAAACACTCAATGTGCATCACATCCTTTTTATGTGTCAGTTTCACCATGGACGAGACAGTAGGTTTAAAGGCAGTTATCATTGAGGAATGGTTACATACACCCTGTTGACAGTGTTTCTAGCAACATTTTTTTTCTCTCTTTGCAGGCTGTCTTCAACATAGAGTACTGCTTGTTCCAGCACGAGCGCTTGGAAAACGGATACGACGTATATCATTCATCTAAGAGCAACCTGGTGCTCAACCTTGGTGGCAGGGCTCACACCTACATTCCTGGCGGGAACCTGCCTCCTTATTCCCAGTTCATATCTCTGGTGAACACAGTCGAACTAGAACATTTTGTGCGCAGACGGAGCACCAGTATCCATGTGGACCCTTCAGACCCCTTCGGGATGTTTACCGCCAACAGCCAACCTGCCACGGGAGAGGACTCTGTGGAAACCCAGGCCTCCAGGGAAGTCCCAGCCCTGTCCAGAGAGCGCACAAGATCAACGTACCACGATGAGGTGGACCCCGATGATCCTTGGAGACTGCTAGATCATAAAACCAATAGCAGCCCCCGCTACTCAGTGAGTTAATAGACCAGAGGGGCTAGCCTTTTTACAAAATTAGATATATCGTAAGAGTGTTGGGGTTGTGGGGGGTGGGGGGTGGGGGAACTTAGTGACATCATACAGTTGTCTGCAAAACCAGTGGTTTAGTACTAGGATATTATTCAGAGCTTCTCAGAGCTGGTAGGGAGTTGTTTCTGGCTTATACAGTCCAAAGATTTGGAGAATTAAAGTTCTTCATCTTGGAAAGTTTCAGCTTTCAGGGGTGGAGGTGGGGTAGACGACATGAACAGCAGTTCCTTCAAACAAAGCTCTGCTATTCGGTTGCAAAGAATGTTTAGGACCATTTTAGGCCTACAAAGATAAATCTGATTTTACAAGAATAATAAGAACTATTATGGTATCTGTTTAACATGAAATGAACTGAGAAACTTGCAGGGACCGTCCATTACAATGTACTTATTTAATGTTACTGGTAATATTCTTATGTGGTGTTCTCAAGTTGCCTCTTGAAGGATACACACCACTTTAAATAAGACACGCCCCCAGCTCAGACTTTGCTTGCAGTTCAGTTCAGTGTTTTACAGAATATAAGAATGCTCTGCAAATACACATGCATGTGCTATACTGGGGACAGCAGACCATATTCACAGCACATTCATATCTTTTTAAAGTTTACTTGGACTGTTGTTAAAGAAAACAATGTACAGTCTAGAAAAGCTTAACAAATGTATTTAATTAATCCAAAACATTAAATAAATCAGCATGTTTTGTGAAGTAGGACTTCCTAATTAATTGTTCCAAAATTTGGTGGTACAGTACTGTATAGTGCATCGCTGACAAATTCAGTGCTAAAGGACTATGGCAATATGTGGTATGGTATTTTTTATGCTCAAATTAATCTGATTATTTAAAACAATACTGGGAGCATATTATGAAAAAAGAGAGTTATATTTTCAAATAGTTTTGCCCCAGTGCAAAAAAATTGCTCCATATATTATCCAAGCAAACACAAAATGGAAACGTTATACTGTAAACAAGAATAAACAAAGTGGAAGACTTCAATTTATTTGTTCTAGTTACATTACCGGGCCTTTTTTTTCAATTTGGAAAAAGTGATGACAATTTTGTGCTGAAGGAAAAAAAATAAGCAAACCAAAAATCTGGACAATAATATAATGTTTTCTCATATGCACGCTCTTCTAATGAATTTCAACAATGGTGGTTCTGCGTGGAATGACATGATCAAAATTGGTGGGCAACTTATCTTGGGTAACAATGTTCTTAGTGTTTTATTGTGGCAAGCCTTAGAAAAAAAATAGGACTTGTATTACACAGGTGTTGGACACCACCAGCAAAGAAAATGTGCTATTTATTTATTTATTTAAATGTCTACTTGTATTCCTTATATTTATAATATTTATATTGATACTTCAAGGTCTCGTTTTAAATAATGTTAGACATCATGTTTTGCTTTTGTACACCTTTCTGAATAAAAAACAAATGTAGTTTTTAAGAGTTTTGTGGTAGAGTTTTGTTTTCAGCATATTACATTGTTTTTTTTATTTTACTGAGAGTTCTTTCACAATTTTGTATTTTTACCTGCATGTTTACAAATGTAATCATCTATATATTATTGAACTTTTACCGGGTAAGATGTTCTAGGAGCACAGGATCACAAACACATTATAAAAGCAAAAATGACCTCCAAGCCAAGCCAGTAATCACTCCTGAAGCACCAAGACTCCTGAAGCATTTGGTGGTCCACTGAGAAAGAACTGTAATTCATTTGAAACATTTCTCGAATAGTGTTTAATGTGGTTTTTATCCAAGGTAATTATTGACATTATTCACACTATTTTGCATTATTTTTAAATAAATGGGTACTTCGCACAATGCTTTTTAGTTCAGTGTGTTTTGGAATTTTAACAGTTCAACATATTGAAAAATGTCTAGGATATGCAATATTCTTATTTTTTCAAAGAATAAACGATCATTAGGAATGTTGTCAGAGTAATTAAATCCACATACATATAGTTGTAATCTCCTACAATAGATCATTATCACACATATTCCTACATTAACACTCAAACATTACCATAATTCCATACTCATTAGATTCTGGAAAGTCATTGCCAGCACTTTCCAATAATATACCTCAATATGGAAATATACTGTACAGTATATAGATATTGCAGAAATTGGACACATTTAAGAAAAATACTTAATATAATAAAGTTTTGTATATCTGATCTGACATGAAAAGAACAATTCTAGAAACTATTAGGATACACAGAGGCAGTTCTAATGTTTGTCCTCATGAGGATTTCATGAACATACATTTGAAAAACTGCCTATAATTATTATTTGATTATTTAGCAGACACCTTTATCCAAGGCGACTTACAGAGACTAGGGTGTGTGAACTATGCATCAGCTGCAAAGTCACTTACAATTACGTCTCTCCTGAAAGACGGAGCACAAGGAGGTTAAGTGACTTGCTCAGGGTTGCACAATAAGTCAGTGGCTGAGGTGGGATTTGAACCAGGGACCTCCTGGTTACAAGCCCCTTTCTTTAACCACTGGACCACACAGCCTCCTATTGCTCTTAAACCAATCCTACAATCCATCATGCTGCAGTTATATGAATGCACTATTCCATCTGTACATAATATCAAATGCAGGTTGAGATCTTTACCCCACACCTCAATGATAAGCTATTCATGAAAAGACAGGATACTATTTCACAGGGGCGGTGGGGTTCAGAACCAAACCTCCTTCCACCATATATACCTACTGTGGGACAGCCCATCCTGAAATTCACTGGCAATTAATCCAATACAACACACCTGGCAATTGATAATCAAGTACCTCAGAGGTGACATCTCAAGTCTCAAATGTATACTGAAATTGAGACTGCAGATGCGAGGAAACAACCTATCTGAGGAACACATACTGTAGCTACAACAGTATAATCCACAGTTTATCACAGTGAGCTTTTTACAAAGCAAAGAACGGAGGCAAATGTTATTAAACGATGCCAGGACGTTGCCTCACCTTCTTTGGTACCATCACCATAAATTATTTTGTGTGTTTCTGTTTCAAATGCAGTGTCTATTTATTGACTCTTGACTCTGGTAGAAAAATTACACTATTACCAAGTACGATATAATTTTGCCACCTTGCTTAAAATTATTCAAAAGCTAAACACGTTCTGTTCATTTGGTGTGAGAAACATTTTTTATTTTGTTGTTGAACAATAAAGGTGCCCTGTCATTGTAAACGTTCCAGTTTCACTAGTCACGACATGGGTATAAAAACATGATTGATTTTTAATAAATTATTCAATGGGTAATAAAGTTTACACTTTGATTTTTAATGAATTATTCAACGGGTACTGCAGGATGAACATGGTTGACTGGTTCTCTCATTTGATGTGCTGCTTTTCCATTAAATGAGTTTGTTGCAGCTGGCTTTCCATTTTCAGTCAACAGTTCGGTGAACTTCATGCATATAAAACAAAAATAACCCCACTTCTCTGTTTTTGGATTATTGTTGTTTGGTACTGAAAGTTGCCACCTTATGTTGCTATAATTGGCACGACTGCACACCTAATTCACATAACCTTCTGCACAGCTCCATAGGTTAATACTGAAATACCTATTACAGGAAACCACAGAGAGAGTGGAGGTCTCTTTTCAAGAGTGTTACACTCTCTGGTTCAATAAATCACAGGTCACTGCCTCATGTTTATAATGTTAAATATGGTAAATTAATATATAAGAAATACACAAAACTACTAAACTACCAATGGTCAAAAATAAAATAATGCAACTGGGTAACCAATATGAAACACACCTACTGCTGTAAGAGTTGTAGCCATATTTACTCAATAGTAAGTGTTGGATGCTTCATGAATATACAATTTTACTGCTGTTCGTGTTTTAAATCTTGCATATACTGCCATCTCTTAAATTTTAATATCCCCAAATTATTATGCAATTATTAAACTACCTGATGCTAATTGTGAATGCTTAATTTTCCGATTTCAACACATTTATATTTAAATGGATGTTTAAAAAGCAATGCCCTAATCTTCTTTAACTTTATGATTCTGCAAGCCTTTAAGAATGTACCCTCTTCAATGGAAATACAGCACAAAGTTTACAAAAATAGTCTGAAACCAACTAAAAGATCAAACTTGCCTTTTTTTAAATTGGTTCCTTTTGTATATACTGTAGAACACAACTGGCTCTTGTTTCACACTTCTTTTTGTACATTCAAAATGTCTATACTGGCACTTTTAGTACAGTAATGCTGACGTGTGCAATGTAAATATCATACAAATTGACCAATACAATAAGTACTGAAACCATCCATGTTCAGGTAAAAAAGGGACCGTATCCACCGTGACTCACATGGAAGAATTGCTAGGGTATATAAAGTGCTTCGGTCGCTTTTCTGTTCAATATCAGGTACTAAACAAAAATCACAAGAGTCTCAAAAGCACAATGTTTTTTTAATGAGCAAGCTGGTCTTGTGACTGATTTTCAATGAGAAAACCATCATTTAGTGTCATCTTGCCCCAAATGAAGCCATCTAACAATGAGTGTCTGTTGGTTTGGTGGTTCACCTAGCTTACTTTTGAGTTTCAGATTATGCTTATGCATACTTAATTGTGTAAAACCGTATCAGAAACCAAATCTTCTACATTTCATAACATTATCATGGCTGTAAGAAAGATTATCAGTGGAAAATAATCAACTTTTTATATTTAGCACATCAAAACTACTCAAGTATGCACGTTCTGCTACATATTTCTCATGTAACGCCACAATATCATTGCTTGTGTTAAATAGTAACTCATTGCTCAGTTATAGGATGAATAACTCAAGAGCGCAGTGTATGTGTAACACATATATTCAGTCGGATGTAAACGCTCACTCATTTCAAACACTTGTATTACTTTATTATAACAAGGACTGTTTCTTGCTTTTGATGTAGCGTCACTGTGCTCGTCAATTGGCAATCTTGCATAATATAAACACTCATTCACAATCAATGAAGTTATTTTTAGGACATTGTTGTTTCAGCACTTTATGTAGCCGCTAGTTGCTGGCGTAACTTTCAACGTCACGCAATTGCCAAAACATCGCACATACAAACCCTTGAAGTTCAGTGTGATTACAATCTTGGTTCCATTTGCTTTGCACTCTCAGGTTCAAAATTGGAATATCTATTAGAGGTTTGTGTGGAAATTCTGGACAGCTTCCTTTCTGGCAAGAATTTCTACACCAGTTCATAGACTTTCAGGTTAACCTCACACAGGTCAAAAAGCAGCTACAGCAACAAAGTAATCCACACAACGAATTGCGGATACACTACACATTGGTATAACACATTTACATGGGAAACATTACTTTAATGCGACAAAAGATATGTGGAAATTTACTTTACCAGCATTTGATTGATGTGTAAATAAAACACATAACCATGTAACATAATGGAACTTGCATGATATACTTTTGAAAATAACCCCCTGGATGCTTTGGCAAATACATATTAACTTATACCAACATTTAACTCATTGTAAGGATTTAGACCGAGGCAAGGGTGTTTATAAGGAAAAAAATCGGTGAATATTCTTCTTATTTAAGAGGAGTCACAATACAGAACACAACTCCACAGTTCACACACAAACATATTGTTGGTTTATATGCGTTTGATAGGAATATGTGGACTTTTAAAGTGGGCAAAAATGAGGGCTGAATGAATGTGTACTGTACTAACAGAAAATGAATAAACACGTACCAGTGTAATGATAATATTTTAGAAATAAAATATAGTATTGTTTTTGAAAATGAAAGTAAATTCATTAATTCATTATATTACGCAAAAATCACCTGTTGGGTAAAAATGACTAGAAGGAGCTAACCAGTTATAACCAGTTATATGAAAAGTGTCAGTGTGTAAACCTTTATTTTAAACCCTGCCTATTCACCCTTAGTGTGGGCACCTTTTACTCACCGTTATCTGCGGGCGCCTGACCATTATCACTGAATATGATTGCAGTGCGTGTCTGATGTGGGCGTATACAACAGCGTTGAGAGTTCTAGATACTGAAATCTACCTTGAAATCATTCAAAATCTACTTTCAATATATTTGTATTGTAAAATATATATAGTTTATTTCCAAATGTGTGTAATTCACTGTGCCGCTGTCATTCACTTGTATTGGGAAAAGAAAATCTTCTGGTTTGTGATTAAAAAACAAATGCTTTATGGGGAGCCCATACTGTACTACAGTATCTTACTACAGTATTGATACAGTACTTTTCAATAGATTAATGACACCACCTAGAGGGCTATTAAAGAGCAGCAGCTGCACAGAACTAAAAATCCTGTAGAAATGAGTTTTCCAATTTCTTTCATAAACTGAAGAATCAGGTAAAGTACCAGCAGTGTACAGTGTATTGAATACAAATGATTCCAGGATAGCGTATTGAATATAAATAACTCCAATTTTTATTACCACCTTATAAAAAAGGAGATAGTAACAATGCAAGTTTTTAATAAAGCAGTAACCCTTCTTCAGTAATGCAATGTTGTTTACATGTTTAAATTACTGTTCTAAGCAAAGATAGAAGGGACGCTGCCCTTTTTAATACTAATTGACATTAATAATTGTCTGTAGAGATTTGTTCTGGTATTTTGTTTTGTATTTAATATGCCTAAAAATGTAATAACTTAAAAATGTATCAATGCATGGCACATCCTAAATAAGTGCAAAAAGATTTTTAAATATTCAGTTTACTTTTGATTCTACTGCTACCTAGTGGTCAAACACTGTAATTGTGTTAATATTTTATAAGCAGGCAATCATTTTTCCCTGTGAGGACGGTATGTTTCAAACAATGAAAACACAAACAACAATCCAGTAAAAAAATAAACAGTGAACTAATAAACCAACTCAGATCATCATGCCTAATGAAACAGGCTGAGAACAGGCTTAAATCCTTCAGTACACATCAGAATAAATCATGTATGTTTGTAACCTATGCAAATTCAAACCGTTATTTTCTAACAAGCCTTTCCTAGAAGATTGAAGTCTGGTAAAGATTGTCTTTGAACTAAACTACCCTAACCCATACCCGAGTTAGGGCTATTCCACAAAATAGTACTTTTGTTAAACTATCCATGGTAGTCTTTGATATCATAGTAATGAAATGCCCAATATGTGTGTGGTGATGGGCTGCCGTTAAATATTGATGTAGCAATATTAAATGAAACTAGGAAAATTATTTTACAGACGTCTCTATCAATGTCTTTAATTACTTGTGACTTGCTCACATATAACAAACGGTACATTTTCATGGCATGGCCCAAAACTACTTGTTAATCTCAGGCAAGTAAGGCAGTTTAAACCTAATGTAATATCAATGTTAGACTGTGACCTGGTGGCAGAGTGAATGGGCATTGGGACTGACAGGCCTCCGTTAGGAGGATTAGAGGGGGGTGGGGTGTGGAAAGGAAGTTTCCACTTTGCACTTTCACTACCAGGTACTCTGACTGAGTAGCTCTTTGGACACAGGGCTCTGAGACACTTTATAACACAAACCCATCTAGCTACTCATGCGTATCCAGGGATCCAAAGTGGTCATTTCTGTTAATAAAAACGCAATCAACGCACGGGGAGAGTCCAGTACTGTGATCGACAGCAATGCGAAATCGACACATCCCTGTGTTAGGACAGGCTGAGAATACGTGAGACATCTTCAAGCTCTGAGGCAATGTACACTGGAGCTCTTCCACCAAATACTTCACCACGTTCCTCATGTAGGTGCCGTGGCTGACCACCAGAACATGCACCTGCAGGTCCACAGCTCCATCTACAGCGTCTGCAGAGGCTTCATGTAACTCAGAGCAGTTTGTGGCTGAGGACGAACTTCCACAAGTATCCCCCAGACTATTGTGGGTCGTCTCTAATCCTTCCTTTCCTTGGCTGCATTGTGAAGCGTGCTGGGCCACAATCTGCTGGCAGAGTGAATCCATGAAATCTTTCACTCGAGACTGTACCTAGCACAAAGCACAAACACATGACCAATGCTTAAACCACTCTGTAGTTACATATCTATTCCAGTTATGTTATGCATCTATTGCACATATCCAGATTCTAGTAACAAATGTAAACTATTACTGTCTGCCTGTGATTATTAATTGGTTGTGTTGTTTGAAGCACCATCAAAGACTCAAGGGGATTTTATTGCTGGAGAATCAGGATAAAAAAAACTAATTTTCCAGAAATATTCTCAAGACCATTTTTAAATACAAGCTAATACAAACTGCATTAACTTGTCATGAAGAAAATTCCAAACCACAGCTTAATGCAGGTGAAAGTGTATTGTGTGTGAAACGGGTAACAGAACTACTGTAGTTGGTAACAATCACCTTAAATGATGTCTATAGAAAGTGTGCCGGGTACCACAGAAAGTAGTAGTTTTATACATTAAGGGTTTCATTTTCAGTTCTCTTTGGTGTTATAAAGACCTTCATCATTCTGATCCAACTCATTATATTAATTTAGCACTGTTTTGTCCTAATGAGGCAGTTTCACAAAAGGTTTGGCAAGGCATGTCTTCACTTTATAATGTGCTCATAAGGCTCTTGAACTTACAGTAGACATTAAGACCAACATTTTGACTGATCTGCTTATCAGTGTTTTCTCTGAAATAAGACCACAGTTACTGTCAAACAGGGCCCTCTAGTGATGGATCTCTTTAAGACAGCCTGTATAGTTTTTGAAATCATCAGTGCAAGTACATCTCAAATTACAATGTCATGGAAGCATGTGACTTTAACAGTAGACACTGAACTGAACTTACATGTATAACCCTTTCAGAGCAGTATTTATGGTACCTGGTTAGAGCAAGAAGCGGTTACAACAACTGAATGCTTGGGACTTCAAGCATGTGTTTCTCTTGTTTCTTGCATTACACAATTCACTCCATGGATGCCTGATTCTATCATGTCATTGGCTAGCTACCTGTTCTTCAGTCTCTCCCCCCGGAGGAGTAAAACGAGGACACTGCTGGCCTGCAGCCTTTGCCATGTTCTTCATATCCTTCACAGGTTTCCCTTCTGCAATCCCAAAACTCTGCAAAATATGCAAGGCAAATACTTACTTCACAACTGCATATGGCATTTTCAGTGCAATCTAGAGCATAACAGGTGTGCAAAAGGTCCTGCAGAACTCATATACACACTTAAGCCTGTGTCCAGGACATATGGGTTGAATATCTATCTGCATGAGCTGAGCTTTAGTGCTTAGCAATCCAGGATTTTCTTGTCCAAAACATATATTACAAGTGTTTATAGTTTCTATGTTGCCATATATGCTGTAGTATGTATGCTGAACTTTTTCATGTGGCTGAAAGAAATGTGTAGACATATGTAATTTGGTACCAATGTATGATATATGTACTGTATTGTGCAGAGTGCACACAACAAAAGATGGAATAATGCAAGCAAGCAAGCAGCAACTTTTTTTTTTTTTTTTTAAATATAAATACAGTTCAAAAGGCAATGCTTACTTACTCTCTCACGCAGTTTTGGATCACAGACTATTTTTATTCCCGGGCAATGATTGTTGTGTGCAACAATTATAGAAGCAGTCTGAAAGAGACAATTAAAATATTATAGATTAGTCTTTCACCTCTGAAGACATGGCTTTGATTCTAGCTTAGGTCCCAACATAATGTCACCTATCACCTCCTGTTCCACTGTTCCACTTCCTATCACAGGTGTTCCATGGGCTAACCTCACTCTCACTCTGGTAGACCATGGGAGTGAGGCTGAAGCAGGAAGTGATGGGGTAGCAGGAAGTAGCAGTTTAAACTTTCCAAAGCTACAGTGTGGTGTTTGAAAAACCTCCAATAAAACAACAAAACAAATAGTCTTAGCAATAAGGGGATCAGCAAGCATGCTGCTAATGCTAACGAGAGATAAGAAAATGGTAAATAAACATAGGATGTGATATTTATTTTTTCACAAGGTAAACAATAGGAAACTTTCAAAAAAGCCCCAAAATACTCAAATACATTTGCTATATCATGTAGAACACTAGCACTCACCTGCTTTGCACGCTGGAGATCACTTGAGAACACATTTGTGAAGTGCACATCTCGTAGGTAAACGCCTGCAGCTTCTGCCTGCCTCAGCCCGTTTTCAGACAAAGGCGCGTCCACACCCTGGCCTAAATGAACCATTGACAATTTGTTCAACCTTTGTGAGAGTTTGCTACTTTGAAATTAAACAATAATTTCCAAAGCAAATACTGTACATTACTTTTTAGGCATGAACCTGAAGGTACTTTACATCTAAGATACTGTAACATATCATGGGTGAGTTGTAAGAAAAAGAGATGCTTCTCTTTACAGTTTTGACCACCGTAACGACTGTCTACAAAACTTTACAATCAAGTAAACCTGACCTCCCCATGAATGGTGATCAGCCATGAGTGCAGCTTTGCAAGACTACAGTTTGTGTCAAATATATACTGTGCATCAAAAGAAACGCATCACTTATATTTGAGCAGCAAAAGAAACGTATCACTTAAATTTGAGCATCAAAAGAAATTTATCACCTATATTTGTATAAAATTCACTAGATGTGATCGAAAAATGACAAACTCTGTTTTAGAACAGGTGCAGTGACTTTTTATTGTGCTGATTAACAGCTGACATCTCAAAGATGCTGCAAAATGATCTGTCGATCTTGGGAAGGTGTTGTGACTCTTGGTCTCCCAGTTCGAGTGTGTCTGGTTATACTGTCTAGCCAGGTTTGAAATCGCTGGCTGTGAGCACCCAAGACGGCGAGCCACAGTACGCTGCCCTAGTCCAGCCTCCAACATGCTGCTCTCGTGACAGACGTGGCAGATTGTTTTTTTTTTTTCTTTGATTTTCTTTATTGCTTTTATTTAAGCTTGCAATTCCACACCTGAAATCACTCCATATCCAGTGTCCAATCAACTGTCTCACTAATTAAGTGATTAAGTCAAAGTCACTCAAGCATGTCATGGTCAAGGATGAATGATCGAGTGATTAAAAAGAAACCAAAAACATTTTGTCAATGTCCATCATTTATACACCTTACTTTTTTCTAAACAAATGTGTTATAACAGTGAGAAGTTTATTTTAATGCTTGGTGTATTATCAAATGTGTTACAATAGTGAGAAGTTTATTTTGATGCTTGGTGTATTATCAAATGTGTTATAATAGTGAGAAGTTTATTTTGATGCTGGTGTATTATCAAATGTGTTACAATAGTGAGAAGTTTCTTTTGATGCTTGGTGTATTATCAAATGTGTTATAATAGTGAGAAGTTTCTTTTGATGCTGGTGTATTATAAAAGAGAAGCTTGTTTTGAGTTGTTTCTTAAATTGTATAAATTGATGAATTTCTCACAATACAGTATGGGAGCAAACCGCATTCACTTCAAAATTTGACCAGTGATTAAAAATAAATAAATAAATAAATAAATAAATAAATAAATAAATATGTGAATCACTATAAAACAAGTCCCACATATACTGTACCTTGGAGTAGTTTCTCTTTGTTGTATCTAGTTTCTCCACTGTGAAGCAAGAAAGAAAGTTGAGTGTGCAGGCCAGAGGAATGACCACCAAACAAGTATTTCCATAAACCACAACTTACTGTAACAATTGTAATATAACTAGAATATAAAATAACAGAATGCCAAAATAACAGCTTTTTTTCAGTCTGTGAAATAAAAAAAGGTGGTGGTGAATTCCTCCTGTTTATCCTTTCTCTGTACTTTATGTAATTTCTATACAGTATAGTGACTACATGCTTTTGAGGGATAAATACATTGCAATGCAAGGAATTGGAACAAACGGTCAAAAGCACTCGTCATAGTATAGAAGAAATTACACAAGAGTAGTACAAATTAAAACCCTGATGCATTTGCCACTTCAGTTTACTCAGAAAGGTGACATCCACAAGACTTGAAATGAACAATTCTTATTGTATTTGACAAATGACCAGGCCCATATGAAACGTAATATAATTTGGTCTGTGGCCTTGTCCATTGGAGCTCGATAGCCCCCTCCTATATAAACTGTCCGAACTATGATGTCATGTATATTGATTGAATGATAACTAGTAATGCCAGCGGACAGGGCACGATGCACTCAGGGCCACCTCCCCCCTAGACAAGACACACTGCAAGGTGGAGGCAGGGGTGGAGGACGAGGACCAAACAATGAAACGACGAGGAGGCGTAGACGAGAAGGCTATTTATGGGAACAGTTATGTGATTAGTGGGTGGATTCCCCAACATAGTTAATCACACGGTGTGAGTTCAGTCATACTACAATTTTACTTAGTAGATTATTCTACACACCTTAACTTTACACGCCAAACGGTACGACTACAGTTATACAGCACCACACTGAGATACAGAGTAGTAATAATAATAATAATAATAATAATAATAATAATAATAATAATACCAAATACCGACACGACAACAATTTCAATGACATAGTAATTTCCAAAGCCTCGCTCTGGCGATATCCTTTTATAACGTACTGTACATACATAAATGCCATCCCATTCGCATAATGTCAAAGCTTACGTGTACAGCGTGCTTCTGTTTCCAAACCTGCCTTCAGACAAATGTCCAACAATATCTTGGCTGTTGCGCCCAAAGCCGTCAACATTGTTCATGCATTGTCTTCGTACATGCACAAAAAGCAATATCACTGTATAATACACTTACTGTCTGACCATTGTAAAGGCAAAGGTAAACATTTTACAAGGCTCAGCTCGTGTAAATCGCCCTTGCTTGACACACCAAATCTAAATCCGCCCTGTTTATTTTGCCGCACTGTAGCAGTTCACTTCAGAAGAGGAACTTCCAGGGTACCGGTAACTCAACTGTACAATGATTGGTTGAGCGTTTCATGACATAAAAAAATTAAACCAATCGCGGCTTGGCACATAGCGTCACACTGTAAATCCAATGTATCTCTCTCTCTCTCTCTCTCTCCCAGAAAACGTCTCCGTGAGATTCGCGTGGTTTTGTTAGCTGTAGAAAGTGTTATGATGCCACCCAGTGGATATAAGAGGAATAGCAATACAATACTCACGAATTAAATTAGAACTTGAGACTCCCATTACAAACATTTTTATTTTATACAATGTATTAAACTTGATAGGAGCGTATTAACAAATATTCATGTGTATTGTAATTCTTATTTAAATATTGCAAAGTTTGCAAGTTTGTGTTTTATTATCTTCTAAAAACATTTGTTAAAGTTTCTATCAATTCCATAACAATGAAACATTCAAGTGCAACATTTAGTTTATAGGTTATTCTTGTTGTATTTATACAATGGATTTATTTATTTTTTCTAAAAACTAATGTTTCAAAATTAGGTATTAGTTATTTCCAATATGTTGGCTGGACCAAATGTTGATACATCAGTTGCATTTAATTTTTAAAAAAAATGGGACAAATGCTGGGTTTGTCCAAGCTTTTGTGACGACTCAGAAAGCATTAGTTTACCACTAATTAAATTGCCAGCCCTTATAAGTCCTGTTTTGGGCATAAACACAGTAATAATTTCCAGAATGACTGCAGTATAACTGAGTCCAAATTAAAGCTATATTAGCAGGCTACTTCAGTACATTTTTGTAAGGGTTATTATTAATCTACAGGTATGCTAATAGTTTATTGATATAACTCCCTTGCGTTTTATCTGCTGTGCACTTGGACCATTCACTTCTAATGTAGTTTTAAGGGCTATCGATGGATATAAAGGGGTTATGCTGTAAATCTCCAGTGGGCTACTGCACCTTTTCTCCTCTGGAGTGCTGGGATTTCAACGTGGCTCAGGTTACAAGTGAAAACTATTGTGTTGCAACAGCTCTAACTATATCAGGGGGAAACAAGGTCTGCTTTAGAGCACAGAAGGCTAAGCTTTTGAAAAATGTAGCAAACAGACACCAAGAAAATATATTTTAGTATAAAATTGGACATGACTGTAGGACACAGCCTCTTTAAATGGTATTTATGTTGTAAATCCAATAAACTAGCTCGCTAACCAGCATGGGACCTATAAATATGTCTGTAAAAATATTCTCCAGCAAACCCAGGGGTGATGGAATTCTGACTCTAACAGTAACCTGCTAAATAGTCAAAAGAAAACTGTGAACACTGAAATGTTATAATTAACTGTTAACATAAGGCTCAGTGACCACTTCTCTTTTATTTGTTTACATTTAGATAATGTGTCCCTGAGGTGCAGGCGACATTCCCAGAGGGAAGAAGCCTCAGTGTTTGCAGGGAGTGTACACAAACTGGACAGCCAACAAGTTCTCTTCTCGATGAACAGAGGCGCATGTAAGGGGAAACTAAGAAACAGTGTACTACACAGTTAACCAGTAATCTTATTTTAGTAGAAAACTGAATATGGTTGTCATTCATGGCTTGCTAATGTGAAGATGGGTCGTCTTAACTGTAACCCCACAATGCAAATGTCTTGTCAGCCCCTTCGAAGAAAGCAAACAGATGCCTTGGGCTATCATATATAATACTGTATAAAAGGACATCAATGTTTTAAGAAATAATGAAAAGAAGGATGAATAAAAAAACAACCTTGTTCATGGTGAGTTTATTGTCCATACATCAAGCCTATACCCTTCACAACGCTTTTAAAGAAATCCCATTTTTTAACAGATCAAAAAAGAACAGATTTAATAAGAGCTTTTTCAATACTGAACAGAAACGATCTCCGACAAGAAATTGTTATTCTACTACCGCCAGTCTTACCTCAGACCAACAAAACCGCATCTTAAACACTGCGATTCACAGAGACAAATGCATTCAAGAGCATAAAGGGATATTAGGAAGACCTAATCTCATTATACCCAATGCTTCCCTCACCATTCTCTACTCAATGGGTGCTCTGTATTGTTATTTTTTGAATATTATTAGTCTGAGATATTATCCATTCCACTGGTCTCAAACACCACCCTCGCCCCCTCCCTCTCTCCCCAAAACTCACTTCGTTCATAGCTTTCTCAACCTCCCCTTTACCTTATTTACATCTGCACCATTTTATTTTATGCTTTTTTTGTTATCATCACTTAAGAGCAAAAAAATGTAAAGAGAGTAACATTGGACTGATATGGCATCACACTCATTAAAGCAAATGTTTATTGAACAGAGATTGTGCAACTGACAGTGACTGAGGTACATGGTAATGATTCCGGGGGTGTGGGGGGATAAACTCTGTTACTTTGCTAGCAATTTCCACAGGACAGGCGTCTGGTGCAAGACACCCACACTGACAAGGCCACAGAACATGTATAATTTAAGTTGGCACCACATTCTTTGCCATTTTGTGGGCTTTTTGGTGGCAGAAATTATTAACAGGAAGATAGAGTAATCTCTTTGTGTGTAGTCAAAAATACTCTTTTTGTAATCAAAAAGTTTGAACCAACCCATTATAAAGCATGTACAATCACTTTATTTATAGCCTTTTGATACAAAAATCAAGGCAATTTCGCTACTTGTAATCAAATGGCTATCATGCCTGCATTTTAGAAGTGGCTCCACAAGCTTTTAACAGGGCATTAACAGGTTCAAGTAACTCTCTGCTCTCCGTAAAATAGCATTACTTAAGGCTCAGAGTGCCTTGAAATGTAATTGTTCCTCTTAAATAAAATAAACCTATTTTTTATTTTTTGTTTGTATGTCACCACCATTTTTTTTTTACATAGCCATAAAAGATTCACATTTCATTGAGAAGTTCCCCAAAAATATTGCTCTACGATGAGTTTTAATGATCAGAAATTGCTTTCCAAAGTTTATGGCCCGGTTATCCCCCCGCCCCCCCTCCAATGTTCAAAGTTCTGAGTCCAGATGGGAGCCGTATACTCTTTCAATCCTCTCTCTATGCATCCCTGTGCATCTGTCTTTAAGCTGAAGTAATAGTACCAGCTAACCTGCCATAACCACACCGCTAGGCTCCCTGAAAAACTGTAACGTTGTGAGGTATTGTGATAATGGAAATGATTCTCATTTTTTTTTGTCCAGAAAACCTGAGGTAAGTATGCCATCTTTGCAGAATGTGATAAGGAAAAGAAACATGCTATTAAAACTAAATGTACAAAGAGCATTTCCAGTCAATCAATGCACTCAATTGTATATTCTTCTCAACCATCTACTTCCGAATTCTAAAACTTTTTAAGCAGTAAAATAATTATATTATACAAATGTTTATAAAATAGCAGCTCACACAGTGAAACATTACAGCTAAGTACTGTTAATGTGTATAAGAATGAAACAAATAATAGCTTCTTAGCAGCGCAAAAAAATCAATAATAATAATAATAATAATAATAATAATAATAATAATAATAAAAAATAATAACAAAATACAGATTCGTAATCCACTTTCTACCCCTCTGCACTGTATGCTTTGGAATATCTAAACCCAGAGAACCTCCACCCTCCCACCCCACTTTCCCCCCAAATAAACAAAACAAAAAAACTGCTCATCCATCTTTATCTTCTCGTAGCAACTTAAAGAACAGCTTCAGTTTTTTTTTTAACTTGAACTGTTATCAGCACATGTGCAAAACCAAACATAAAAGTTGCCACGGATTTAACCATCTAAATGCCTTAACGATGGAGCAGACAAAAAAAAAATTCAAGTAAAAACAAATAAAAAATTTTGATCAATAAAAAAAAATAAACATTTTAAATAATAACTATAATAATAAAAACCTTGCGAACCTTGATGGTAACCTCATTTTTTTTTTAGCATTAGCACTGAATTTGCTTTTATTTTCAAAATTTATAACAATAAAATCGGTTTTTATTCTGCGTCACGTTTTGGGAATGTTGTGACTGGAATGTCTTCTGAAGCAGGTGCTGAATGTTATGAAACACCTTTCCCAATGTTAACCCTTTCCACATGCTCTTCAATGGCAATGCAGTGGAACTACAATGCAATGATTCTGTACGAAGAGGCAATAGTAATACAAGGGTATGCACCATTGGTAGAGTGATACCACAGTGGCAACATTCTCATACTTTGAAATATTAATTGTATCACTACTATGAACCTATACACACTGCTGGTAATCCATTGCAGTATCCTGTTAGAACCTGCGTGCTATACCAGAACCACTATACTACATCAGGACCATACTATATTTGTCCCCAAATCCATTGTGTTACCACTGATGGTATTGCAGTGGTCTGCTAATGGATCTGAAAGAGTTTTTTTCTGGTATTGTTTTTTAAACATTTCTCTATGGGAACGTCTGACATGGGAAACCAGCCCTACAAAAAAATAACAACAACAATAATAATAATAATAATAATAATAATAATAATAATAATAATAATAATAATAATAATAATAAAATAAACAACAAAAAACAAAAAACAAACAAACAAAAAAAACCCTCCATCTCTACTTCTCCCTCGGCAGACTTTCATTAACCATTCCATTTATCCCTTGGGAGTACAGTTCAAAGTGCTTTGCTAATGAAATGATCTACATTAATGATCAACACTACGGACTAGATGAAAAGTGTCCCATAATCCCACACTGCCTCTTGTACAAGTCTGGTTATAAAGTCACACTGTGCTACTGTTGTGAAAAACAACAACATTTACTGCATATGAAACATTGGGCCTGAACATGTTAGGGCAAAAACCACCATTTTGCTGAGATGGTTCGGTAGCTCATGTCTGTTATATTTCATTAACTGCTTAGACTGCACTTGTCTAAAGATGGGCCTCCCTCAACAACATAACAGCAGAATGTACTGTTTTTACAGGGAACATTTCTTGACGAACAACACTTTAATTTGGTTAGGATTTTTCTCACTGCAGTTATTCAGTTGACATTATAAACATCCTTGTCTGTCTGTCTGTCTGTCTGTCTCTCTCTCTCTCTCTCTCCTGTATATATGGTATATACAAAAACATTTGTTTTATCATGGCAGTGTTTAGTCCTGTTTGCTTCCACTGCCAATTTAACTGTGCAATATAGTGATGAAAATGGTCCAGCAAAATACAAACATACAAACAAAACAAAAAGGTATCAGAGTCACTTTGTTGCTGGGAAAAGTGGGGCAGAAGCAGCAGCAGCAGGGCTCCCCCACACAGCTACCATCTGTCAATACTCCTCCCCCAATCAATCAACAGCATTCTCAGGCATAACCGGTGTGAGATATCATGCTTTGGGGTTCTTTCCCAAAGATGAAATCCACCCTGAAGCCTTCACTTTATACAATAAAAGATCCAGAAACTCTGCACATTCTAAGCCTTTCAAGATTCTGTTGCCTTATACAGCACGTGCCTCCAGCCACACTAGGTTGAAGTGGTTTCAATGCATGAATACACAGTACACATGTGCTTTCAGCCAGTCCAACCCCCTCACCCGACTCCTCACCTTTCAGATCCAAAACACACAATCCACTTGGGTCACCCCACTGTCAAACAAGAAGGCTCAGCCCCCTCAAAAGCCTAAGGCGCTGCCAGAATCCCACTGAACCATTTTCAAGAGAAGCACGCCAGTGTAACATAAAAAGCTGGCAAAGTAAGCACCCTCCCACCATAAAGCAGCTATTTCCTGACACCCACATAAAAAAAAGCTTACTGAAGTCTCTATTCATGACAAATGCCTTCACTGTGACAGAAGTAGTTGCTTAAAAATAATAATTATAATCACAATAATAATTATAACAATAATAATACCAGATTTCACATACTGTACTCAAACACCACTTGCACTTCTTCTGCATTGAAAAATGGTTCAACCTGCCCTGGGGCACTCCCCTTTCTCTGAGACCTCCCCTAACAGGCATACCTACAAACACACACACACACACACAAAAAGGCACACTCACACACACACACACACACACACACACACACACACAAACAGGCATACCTACAAACACACACACAGACACACAGACTCCTTCCGTAAGAGAAAAAATCTGGTCCATTTACACAAAACCAACACAATCACATACATACAGACAAACATACTTTAATGCACGCACGCACGCACGCACGCACGCACGCACGCACGCACACATAGAAGCTAATAATTTGATCCCACATATTTCTTCTGCTAATTATTATTATTTTTGCTTCTGTACACTTTACCTTTTTTTTTTTTAAAGAAAGAATTTATTTTGGAATATAATTTTATAATGGATATACAATCGAAAACAGCGACTATGCAAAATAGTTATGGTGGGTTTCCCTTCTGAAGAATGTACGATGCACCAAAGAGCGTTTTTTTTTAATTCAGTTTTTCTTCTTTTTTTTGTATCTAAAATAGCTTTAGCCGTGTTCTACTGTATATATGGGGAACAAGAACAGTGGGTGCTCGTTCTCTTCTGGTTTGCTTGCTTTGCTGCCCTCCTCCTCCTCCTCCTCCTTCTCACAGGTTGATGTCTCGGACGTCTGTCGGGGTGGCGGCCTGGTCTAGTTCCTCCACTGCCTTGCTGCCTCCCCCCTGCTGTTGCTGCTGCTGCTGCTGCTGTTGACGGACCTGCCTCAGGTTGCTCACCAGCACTGACTCAATCTGCTCCTGGCAAGCCTTCAGGCAATCCTGAGTGGAACACAAGGGGGAAAGTTCATTCATTTATATATCTAGGAATACTAAGAGGCCACCTTGTTTTCAACTGAGCAATGCCCATGGTCAGTTCACCCTTACTAAAATGACCTTGGCATTACAATTTTAGTACCAAGCACAGGGGCAGCTACAATGGTACCAGGTTGCTGTTGGCAGAATGGTACCATGGTGGTATGAACCAGAATCCATTGGTAATCCTTTTCAGCAGCGCTGGTATTTGTTCCATTGCTGATAATGCAATGGTAATGGTTCCCATTACAGAGGTCACAAGGGAGTTTGCCGGTCTCAACATGAAATGCTTAGTCACAAAACTACCTATCAATATGTCACAAATGGTTGTCCTCTGGGGAGAGGCCTAGGACTACACTTCAGGGGGTGTTCAGGTTTGTTCCCTGTGCTATGAAGGGAGGCTCCCATTGTGCTTGTTTTGTCGGCACCATACCTGACTGTGACCCAGTGGTGCACAACTCTGCTCTCAAGGGCCATTCCAGTCCACATTTTTATTCCAACTAGGACCTCAATTTCAGCAGTTCCCTGGTGATAAGTAAAGTTTTCTTTTATTTATTTTTTATTTTTTTGTGAAAAAGCGCACAAACATATAAAAAATATGCACACCTTAAATCAACTGCAAATTCCCTGGCTGACAACATTTAGGAGTGAAAAAAGGCCCTTTTTTAGCGCAGGGCTCCTGACTCCCCCCAGGCTGACACCAAAAGATGGGTTCGGCATTCATGCAAGCATGCACCGAAAACATTTGAGCGAATCAGAAACTCTCTCTTTTTTCACTCTGCTTAATCGCCTTGGAAAAAATGCCAGGAATTTAACAGGTTGTGGCTTGTGACAAAAAAGGCTTTATAGAAACAATTGGCATCCACAAAAAAGAGCCCAGAGGCAATTGCCCAAAACAAAGTATTGATACTTGGCTTCAGATCCTCCCTCTGGGTAGACTTATCGGTGGCTACTAAAGCATGCTTTTGGAATGCCAGTTCAGGAATTCTTCGTCGTGTTTTTGTCTGTTCATGTGAAAATGCTATCAACCAGAAGTATGTGTCGTACACTGAGGCAGACAGTCTGGCTACTGTTTGGTTCTTTCTCCAGACAGAGCTGCATTCAGAACTGGTACAAATCAACATAACCGAGCTAAGGCTAGTCTATCCAAAACTTTAAACACTCAAATCGTAAAATATATAAAAGTGCTACCGCTAAAAAGAATCTTAGTAAAATCTTAAGACTTAACAGTTTGATAAGATGTATTCAGCAATGTCTTCATTTACAAAACAAGGAAGTCAAATTTGGACTCAATTCCAGATGTTACAGTGAATATTCCCAGCAGTGAAAGTCAATTGTTGCTGTTTGAGAGCTTTGTTTGGAAAGTTAGCACTGCCATCAGGTTGACTTACCCGGTACAGGCAAAATATTATACAACAACAAAAGAACTGGAAGCACTAACAGATCTATCTTGTGACGAAAAACGAAGGAGTACTAAAGCCATGTTAATTACACTCACGTCTATGCAATACATGAAAGACTTTTAACAAGGTGACAGTCTGCAGGGACCACATGAGCCCATTTATACTCATGTTGCAGCATCAAAAGGTTGGAAAGGCAACCGAAACACTTTGTACAATTTATATCCAAAACTACCCATTATCAATCCATTATGGGTGACGAGGAGGCACTGTAGAATGGACATGTAGGGGCAATGGGTGAGAGCAGAGGTGTACGCGTGGGCAGTTAGCACTAGTGGGAAGAGTCTGGGATGCAGTGTGGACTTGTGGTCAGGGCCAGGAACTGGGTGGCAGTGTAGGCATCAGGTTAGGTGTAGACTGGGTGGTCTAGTGGTTAGGCAGTTTGGTCGCATGGTTGTAGTTGAGTACTGGAAGACAGTGTGACCTAGTGGTAAGATATGTTCACAGGCCGTGTGGTCCTAACTGAGGATTGAGAATCATTATGGCCCTAGCCCTACAATAAATGTATCCTCTCCCAGGGGGAGAGAAGCAAGCTAAATTACTTAAGCACTCAAAACTCCCCTACCAAATGGTTCTGTAAAAGAATGCTGTTAATAAGGTTTACCAACAAACATACAAAGAACAATAAATTGTGTTTCAATGAGAGAATACAATTTCATTCAATCCTGGGTTCTGGTAAGCAGTATAATCCTGCTAATCTATTGTCGCTACTTATGTCGAACAATAAAATATATATTTTTCCATTAAATACTGTAAGGAGGAAGACATACGTAGGGTGTTGACAAAAACCTTTCAGCAGTAAAATTCAAGACAAGTCTTTAACCATCAGGAAAACCAAAAGCAATGCCTAAACTGTACCATAGCTTCCCACTTCCCAACAATATGCGGTCCATTAGTCATAAAAAATGCATTCCTCTGAGAAAATTAACTAAAGCATAAAACATGTAAAGGAACTGCCTGTGTCTTACCACAAGAATGTCAGCATTTTATTTCTTAAAAGACTTTCCCTCGGCCGCTCTTTTATAGAAATAGTTTGCATCCCGGGCCAAAGCCCAGAGGCCTAATTCAAGAAACTTTAAATGTTTCAATGTGTGACTACTGGAAACATGAAGAACAGAAAAAAGGAACTCTTCATGTTCAGATACTGGTAAAGTTTAGAAGCCAGCAGGCAAGTACCAGTTCTGTGTCCCTATCACTAGTCCCTGTCTGTAGTCAACAAAGCTTCAAAAGGTTTGGCTCACCAGCTCTGATGCCATTTTACATGCACTGCGAAGAAAAAGCCTCCTTAAACTCAGACAGTTGTCAAACCCCAAAGAGGAAGCTACTGAAACGCTGACAAACCAATGGAAGAAGTTAATACTGCAGGAAATATGTGTGAACACAACATTTTGCTGACTCATCATGCTGTCATGCCAATGCTTTATCCTGTAGGCCTCAACCACAGCCCTCAGGGGCCACCTACACAGTCACAGCATTTCTTTGGTCTGATCCATTCAAAAGTTAACCATGAAAAATTTGAAAAAAACTGTCAATTTATCATCAATATTATCATTATTATATATATACTGTGATCAACTATGCTTACCCGGGGGTAATACTAGGGCAGTGCAATTGAGTACAAATGTTTATTGGTAAAACCACTGTGATATTACCATTGCAGCAGCACTTTTGCTAACTTTGATACCATGCTAACACCGATGGCTTATACCACTGTGATGTCACTGAAGATTATTTTGCAAGGGTTGTCATTGCTGGGACTATATGGCAGGGGTCTATTGAAAACAGTGTTTAGGACCCAGGAGAATTTCATTATCAACCAAATGTAAAGAATATCTGACCAGTTTGTGTGGTCTAAAACAGGAAGCTTAACCAACCTCACCTTCCCCAACACATGCCACTAGAAGACAAACAGTGTTGGATAAAGTCTTGTGACAAGGAAGCTAAAGTAGACTGTAAATTTAAAAAAAAACCACACACACACACACACACACACACAAAGCCCTAAGCCTCACTTCTCATTCACTTAAAATCTGCTGCCTCAACTTCCTGTGCTAGCTGGCTAGCCCTCAATGGTGCTGGAGAGCTTCCTTCTATTTGTGAATGGAACTCAGGGCTCACCATCAGAAGCCTATGTTGTGAGCTGCATCCCCTCATTGTTGCTACTCATGCATTACACTGATTGGGGAACAGTGAGGTGGTGGTGTTGGGGAGGGGGGGGGGGGGGGTGCTTGAAAAAGATGAATGAGCTCGCTAGCCTCTGCCAACTCAAGCAAGCAAAGACCAAGTAGGAAACCGTCTCATTCTTCTCCTTCCCTTTGAGGCTGTTTTGTCAGCCGATTCCTTGCATAAGAAATGCGGCCGCCTGCAACAAATAACACAGGATGAGGGGACAGCGAGTCCGGTCACATGCTTCCAAATCACAGGCATTTCACACCACAGGATGAGGAGACAGCGAGTCCTGTCACATGCTTCCAAATCACAGGCATTTCACACCACAGGATGAGGGGACAGCGAGTCCTGTCACATGCTTCCAAATCACAGGCATTTCACACCACAGAAACTGAGATGGTGACTTAGGGGGGAAAGAGCGAACTACTCCGTGTTCTTCCTGCTCGTTTTCCACATTTTCTTTTTTTTTCTTTTGATAATCATATTCAGGTTCCCAGGATCTATTTTTAGTCATGACACAAATAAGGCAGGGAGGGAGGGAACTGGGTGGACAGAATGCTTTATTTATCTCCTGGCTTGCTAAACTGATTCAAGTCATGTTCAGTATGTATTAAAAATCATACCCACTGATGAAATCTGAGTGATAGCCATAGCTACCAATTTAGTAAAAAGTGTCTCCTTTCATTCACAGGTTGTCAATTGATTTATGACTGAATCAGATATGGTTTGTGTTCAGTAAACCCTTCTCAACTGTTCCTAAAAAGGTTTCCATTCATTTGCCTGCTTCAAAACCCAATTTCAAACACTGTTTTGTGAACTTGGGTGCGTGGATGTCCCCTTTAACTGTGTTATCCCTCGACACTTGCAGGTTTTATTTCAGGGGGCTCCTCTGGTCATGACACAGAATGTTAATACCCAGCTAAGTTGATCTAAAGGACGTTAGTTAAGCCCATTACTTTAGACTTTGCTCCTGAAACAATACCTTACCCCTGGAGGGGATTTCCATTTATGTGCATGTCTCATTCGACAGCCAATTGCAAGTGATCCTTTCTGCTTCAGGCCCTCTTAAAAGGATTAGGCAGTGATGTGTAACCAGGCATCTGGTCGGGGGCAGCAGTAGGGTCAGGCAGCACAACACTCACAAGCTTTTGTTTACTTTCACACATGGTCATCGTTTCCTTTCCTCACAAACAGGCTTTCTTTATCATCCCCGAACATAACTTATAGCCAAAGAGCAGCACAGGACCAGTGCTTCCCTGTAACAACACAAGTCTGCAACATCTCCACAACACTCATTCCCAGAATGACCCCGACCTTATGGGTGCACTGCAACTTCCACACTGAAGCACTTCTGAGTTTTGTTTATTCTGCATTGAGAACATGTGGAGTTCATGGATCACTTCAGCTGGAACAGTGGCAGGCAGGTCCAGGGGAATCTATGCTAAGAATACGCTACCCCCTTATAAAATGCTGTGTCCACCAGGAAATTGACAGAAGTTAACATACACATTCCCTGCAAAGGATGCAGTCTGTTTTCTATGCTGGACGCAGTGGTGTTGCAAACCCAGTCACTTGTGGTGTCCCCCAAGGATCTGTTCTTGGGCCCCTTCTCTTCAATATATACATGCTTCCCTTGGGTCACCTCATGTTTCACTCCTATG
The DNA here is from genome assembly GCF_902713425.1 of Acipenser ruthenus. NCBI lineage: Eukaryota > Metazoa > Chordata > Actinopteri > Acipenseriformes > Acipenseridae > Acipenser > Acipenser ruthenus. Next base: position 63,554,230 of record NC_081195.1, on the reverse strand, counting down.
CTGACGACACCCAGCTCTACTTAAAACTCGACCCTGGTAGCCCCTCTGCCATGGTCCGGCTCTCGGCTTGTATTCAAGACATCGAGGCCTGGATGTCTGCTAATTTTCTTCAGCTGAACACTAGCAAATCTGAAATCTACTTGTTCAGTAACTTATAGTAACTCTCATCCACACACAGTTTGATAACATTCAGGCAAACGGTTCCTTAGATATAGCCTTCATTAGTGTAACCATAAATCATGCACAAGTCTCTATGAACTGAATGGGCATAGCAGTTTCATCACAACTGAATGGCTGGTTCTATAGATATATCCTTGAGAGAAATACATAGAAAAGTACAGAAGAGTTGGTCTATTATGGTAGGTAAAAAAATAAAAGTGCCATGAGTGGATTTATAAATGTAATTACTGTAAGTGTGTCCCATAGAGTTCATGCAAGTCATGATGAGGGGGAGTTCTCAGCTGCAGATATTAGTCCTATCTGCACTGGGGAGCTTCATGGGAAGAAGGGCTTCTAAGGCTGTTCCAGATAAAATGTTTCTTTAACATGCTCTGAGGACTGAAGGAGGGGGGCACTTACCACTTCTGTGTTGGTGATCTTGGCCAGCAGATCAGTCAGGTTCTCCCCCCAAAGCGTCCGTTCTCCATCGTCCAGCTGAAGCCCGCAGATAGCAGCCCCAACGCTTCCAGTTGCTATCATCGAAGGGGGGTACATTGCGAAGTTGAAGTCTTTAGGCAAAGGAAGAACAAGAGTCAACGGCACTGATATCATTAAACAGAGGAGCCCTTTGAATCAATGAGGTGGGGCAAATTACTCCATAAAGACTGCTTAGAAAAATAAAATCACTCAATGAATCTTCAAAATAAGGTTAGCTAATATATTAGCCAATATATGCCTCTGAAGTTTACCAACAACACTGTGTCCTGGATTGTGTACTGGCCATAACAGAGCAAGGTTTTTATAACTAATATTCTTATTAATCTGCACTGCTTTACAGCTCTAGAAGAATGCGGCCACACTGAATACCAATGGTCTTGGCTAATGAGAACCCACATTGCTTGTATACAAGTTCCCCCCACCCCCACCTCCACCTCCTTCTCCTGCATAAATTATGAGCTCCCTGAAAAAACCCTGACCTTGGTAGGATGAATAAAGAGCCACAGTCCCCCTGCCAGCAAGCACCGCTGTAGGTCTATTTTCCACATGTGGTCACAGGAGTGAGTTTGAAAGCCCAATAACCTTGTTAGCTCCCCTCACTGTCACTCATAATGCAAATAAGACAGCTTGCGAATAGGCCGGGGTCCCAAAGGGGAGAAAAAAAAAAGAAGAGCTCAGCTTTCCACAAAGTCTGACATCCCCTCTCCTCTTGCTTCTAACTTCCCTTCGTAACGAGCTCAAAGCTGCACATGCCCGCTCTTTGTTGTACAGCAGGCAGTGATTTGTATTCAGTGACTCTGATTTTTAGCATATTAATTAAGTGCTGCAACTGGTGGAGCAAGTGTCTCGCTCAGGAGAGTGTGGCACTATTGTATGAAGTCATCACCTCATCTTGCACTATTGAAAATCATGGCAGTGACCTTTCTGCTGATATGAATTCAACCTGATGGGCCCACAAAAGAATAGGAGAGGAGGCGGGACGTCCATTTTGTACACATGATTTTCCAGCTTACTTCTAAACCCTATTAGCAAGAGGGGAACATTTTTACTTTTTTTTTTTTTTTTTGGCAAAGAAAATAAGCCTCGCTTTTGCTGGGTCACCTATGGGGTTGAAAATAAGAACAAACCATAGAATAAAACAGCCCATATTAACATATTGCTATATTCAATTGCAGAGCAAACTGTGTGAAAAGGTGTAAAAAGGATTTTTAAAAATAAATTACCCAAAGAGTAAGCTCAGTACAAGTTCGAAATTTTGGCAAGCTGTAGCACTGCAGCACAAGTCAGCAACAGATCAGTTTTATGGAGCAGTTTCAATTCAAAATACTGCATTAGTTCATTATCTCACTGTACTTTATAACTTTACACACCATAGTAACCATGACCCAATCTACACACTGTAAGGAGTTAAAAGCTAGCTTTGCATTTGACCTTAAGGAGAGGATTTTGAAAGGTTTTTAAAGAAATATGTCAGACGGCCATCTTGGTTTACGCACAAACACGATTTTTGAAAACGTCAATTGCATTGACACAGGGATGATGCTTGTCATCTTTGGAGTTAATCAACTAAACCGTGTTCAATTGAAGCGGTTTTAAATTTAAGAACAAAACGTAGGTCTGACCGCCATCTTGTTTTATGAAAGAACACCATTTTGCCATATTTGTATTCCATTGTCCCAGGATGACACCTACCAAGTTAGGAGTTAGTTGGTTAAACGGTTTGCAAACAGAAGCAGTTTGATGTTTGGGTGCGTTTTGGAGAATTTGGTGGCAGCCATTCTGATAGTAAAATTTATCCCAGCAACTTCGCAAACTTGAAGTGGGTTTGGTTGCTCATGGCATATGCAGTTTCAGATCTATCAGGACATTTAGAGTATGTAATGTATTTAGAATATGAAATAATTTACTAACTAAAGCCACAGTTTCTGGAGACTAGGTTTATCGCTGCTGCACCCAGGTTAAACTTCCTGGTTTCTTCTGTCGCCTCACTCTCAAATTACTCACAGGCTTGGCAGGGGAACGCTGATCACCTAAAAGAACTATAAAATACACTTTTGACTCAATGTTCATAACGGAAATGCAAGACTGAACCGATGGGATTGACCTGCATGAAATATGTAATCCACCTCCAGCAATTAAAAGTTATTTACTTAGACATTAATGCAAGTATGACCATGTCAAAGAACTATTCAGCAGCTACATTTTTAGTGTAAACCTTGAGTAATCTAACCTCGGTATTTCTCAGTCAACAAACACAACACTACAGCCCAGCTGCAACTGCACCACCGCTTAAGACTGAGGGTCAAATTCTGAGTCAGGCACAGTGCCAGGATAAGTCATGCAAGCTTCCCCTCACAGCTCTGCGAGCACACCTCAATCCTGACCTGAGCATCCCCTCTGCCAATCAGCCCTGGGCCTCTCTCAAGCGGAGACTGTGCTGAGTTACACCAAACTGCAGGGTGTATTTCTGAAGTGGACTAAAAAGTCCACCGGGGACTAACCTGAGACCACCCAACTCATTTCATTAATGACTCAGCCTGCGGTGAATTTAAATCGGTCCTGCATTCACTGTTTACCTCCCTGAGATCTGCAAAAAGAAAACAATCAGGCCCTGATCTCCTTCCTTGAGAGCTCCACATAATCTCCCTTAATGAGAGTGTTCCTCTCTGTTATTCTCTAGCTGCCAGAAAACCGGCGATGGTCCCTATTAAGCACTCCCCCTATTCTGATCCTTACATGTCTCTGCATTTAAAATGCAGGGCTTCCCTTTGTCTCCTTCCTCCTTTTTTTATTTTATCCAAGCCTCAGACAATTTGCATAGCCATGAAAGACTCCCTGAGTTATTAATTAATACTGAATTGGCTTTCACCGCTTTCCAGTATCTGAGAATTACCAAATGGAACTGTGTTATCAAAGGCAAGGAATCAAGAAAAAACTACTTTTTTTATTGCCGAAGGTTTAGTTGCAAAGAAAGACTTTCAAAAAGGCTCAAAATTGTATTTCAATGAAGACAAAGCTAACCTACAGTGAAGCACTGCCAAGCCCTGCCCGGTTGCATTTTCTCTGATTCCTACTTTTCTCTTGGGAGATAAAAAGAAAACCACATTCTTTGTATGTTTTGAATCAACAAAATAGTCAATCTGAGATGTTTGGTGATAATAACTTCTATATAATATGAAACATCATAACAGCTTATTTGATAGAATATGATTCAAACTGACAATTAAAAAATTGGACTATTTTCTGTTAGAATAGACAGTAACATGAACACACTTTTCTACACTGATCCATTACGAAACACAAAAGGGCCTAACGTCTTCCTTTGAAATAACCCTACCGGGCAACACAATTATGAAGCAATTATTTCATTGCTTGCTTTGTTGCTAAGGACAACAGAAAGAAATCCACAGAGAGCTCTGGTACGGTCAAAATAGAGACACGTACCTCTAGCCCAGGGAAAACCACTGTAATTTACCCAAATCTGATGAAAACTTCCAAAAGTCAAACTATTTTTTTCTGGTCTAGTTGAGTTAGAGATATATCTGTAATTAAAATGTTATCCTGTGGTCTGGCCTTTGATGAAACCCACATGCACACTGCACGTGCTTCAGAGGATGTTTAGCATTCGCAGTGCACATAAGACTGTGTGGATATCGTTTTCTTTTTGTTAATGAAATACTTAGAAATCCACCAGGGAAGTCCCATTTCCACAGGAAATTCCAGTTTCCTGCAACTTCCGTGGAAAATCTGCCAGAGCAGAATTCTACTGGTCAATCGGTCCATTCTGTTGTGAATTAAGATATGAGTTTACAATATGCATCCATACACCAGACACCTTTATCCTTCACTATATTGAAAATACCAAAGACCACTGAGCCCAAAAACACTGCCAATCATAATACTGTAAACCTATGAAATGCAACTCTCCAATTCTGTACTGCAACCAAGTACTGTACAGAGAAACCCTTTCATCCATTTTATTTCACTGTTAAACTCTAGTTAATCAAACTTCCAAACTAACCATGCCATTGCCTTAGCAAAAGTGTCCCATATTCAAGCTAATATTCAATAGGTGGTTGTATGCATGGTTATCCATAAGGCTGCTCCTATTGAGACCTTTAACTTAGAACCTTATAGTCTTCCAAATCTTGTTATAGTGATGTGGTTGTGGGTAACGAGTCCCCATGTCGTGGGCAGAATGAGATTTAATGGTGCTCTCTCGTGACACGCTGTGCCATCCAGTTTTACTGAAACTGTAGTTCAGTTAAATATTTCTTCTGAAAGGGACACTCTGCCCAGCACAGGGAGCATGGAAGGACTCAAAAGACCAAAGAACACCACAGAGGAAGAGAGGGCTGCTCCGATGTGTCGTACCTTCAGATACTTCAATGTGAACAATGTGCATTTTTTTGTATTCTATTGGGATTTTTACATTGTGAACAGTTGGTTTTACTTGTCTACAGCAGAACCCAATTTATCAAAACTACCCTCTTATCACAAGTGGTCAACTGGCTTACCAGACTTCTCCAGGGCAGTCTGGATGAAAAGAGTTTGACAATAATTGGCATGCCACTGTTTCAATTGAAGGCCGCTGTTTCAACTAGGCCCCAGGTTTGACTTGTCAAACAGTAGTGCTGGGGGGCAGGCATACCTCCAGTGACACTCTACTGCAGGTGCAACCAGCATTACAGGCAGAGGCTCAGCATGGGAAACCCAACTGCACCCAGCACTGCAGAGAGGCGTGAGAATAGACAGCTAAGAAAACAGGACATCCTCGTCCTTGTACTGTTTTACAAGAGCAATATACTCCTTTTTTACTCAATACGTTATATCATATTTAACCTCCCTTCCCATTTTTTTTTAAACCGTTTGATCTCCCAAGATGTCATCCCCCTTGTGAAAGTAGATCATGCTTTCTTCCCAGTGTTTGGAGTTCTGTCATTGATCCTTGAATAAATGCCCTAACCTTGCTCAAGAGCGCAGCACAATCCTTTGAAGTGTCCTTGTATTAAATTCCATTATAGATATGCCTCAAAAAAAAGGAGGCTTGGCATGTGAAACTTGCAAACATCTCTTTAAATACTACTGGAAGGTCTTTGTTTTAATATTATCAGAACTTCCGTTGTGTAGGTCAACAGAACTAGCATACAACCTTCCCACTAGGCACATCAAAAAGAAGACAGCTGACTCAACAAAGCACCCTCACCCTGCCAAGGTGGACGGACTGTATTTGCTGTCTAGGCAACTTTAAACTGTTGCTGTTTCAATTGAGAGGTTCTTAAACAATGTAACCAGAATGACACCTTTATGAATAATGGGTATCAGCTTTATTACCCTGTCACAAGGCTGGCTGAGTGGTGACACGTCAGACACAGAAGAAACAGACAGACAGAGACAGCGAGGTTGGTGAAGCTGAGCACTTGGTTGTGCTAAGCATTTAATAAACAAAACAAGAGAACACAAAAACAGGACACGGCACTTCACGCCAAAGTAAAGAGACAAACAAAAACGTACTAACACACAAAACAAGTGGACGAACGTTAACAAGTACAGAGCTGGCACTTCCAGCACGCTGTAGCAGTTGTTATCTTTACTTTAGCTTTTATTTCTCCTTCTCTCTCACCCGTTCTCCACTCACAGACACCCAACCCCGAGTGAATGAAAACATGCTGCTTTTATGCAGTTGTACCGAGACTCGATTGCTAGTCAATCATTCAATTGGAATCTCGGTACAACTGCACGTGAATTAATTAAGTGTACTCCCGTGACCACACATTACATTTTAACCAGCACGTGAAGTGATTTGTGGTGGTGGCAGAGGCAGCTCCTGCTCCTCTGCTCCTGGCGGTGGTGGAGTCAGAGGCAGCTCCTGCTGCTCTGCTCCTAGTGGAGGAAGCGGTGGAGGTGGCGGAGGCAGAGGCAGCTCCTGCTGCTCTGCTCCTAATGGAGGAAGCGGTGGAGGTGGCGGAGGCAGAGGCAGCTCCTGCTGCTCTGCTCCTAGTGGCGGAAGCGGTGGAGGTGGGAGCAGCGTGTAGTCTCCTGGTGATGGAGGTGGGAGCAGCGTGTAGTCTCCTGACGATGGAGGTGGGAGCAGCGTGTAGTCTCCTGGCGTTGCAGGGGACTGGTGCGGCTCTGCCTCTCTTGCAGGGGACTGTGGTGGAGGCAGTGGCGATGGGGCTGATGCTGGCCACTCAGAGGGAGGCTGTGGCGGTGCTAGCTCCCTCTGCTGTGGCGGCTGGGCTGGTATGTTCCGTGCTCCCTTCAGCAGCATAAATAGAGGCTGCTGGGGGACACCAGCATCCTGCCCTTCTCCCCCCCAGAAAAATACAGGGGGTTGAGCCTGTAACTCCTCCCCTTCTGGCTCTCGGGATGGCAGCGATGGCTCCTCCCCCTCTAGCTCTTGGGACGGCAGCAGCAGGTGAACCAACAGGCATGCTTCCTCTGCTGGTGGACACGGGGACAGCAGGCATTTTTCCTCTGCTGGTGGACATGGGGACAGCAGGCATTCTTCCTCTGCTGGTGGAGGTGGAACCAGCAGGCATTCTCCCTCTGCTGGCAGCTTGGGTCCTAGGGCTGTGGAAGCCCCGACTTCCCTCTCTTTGGGCTGTGGACGCACCGACTCCTCCCTTTTGGGCTGTGGACGCACCGACTCCTCCCTTTTGGGCTGTGGACGCACCGACTCCCCCCTCTTGGGCTGTGGACGTTCGGGCTCCCCCCACTCAGGCGTAGGACGTTTGGGCTCCTCCCATTGGCCTCCCATCGCTCCCTGTCTATCAGCCACAGGATCCGGGTGGCTATTGGCATAGACTGGGCCTCCAGCCCAGCATTGTCCAGGATCCAGTCCCGTAGTTTCCTGGCGTCTTCTGCCATTGTCATTTTTTTCCCCCCAAAGAAACTGCGGTACTCTTTCCGGCCTGAGTCTGGGGGGTGCTGTTATCCCACCTCTAACACCATATGTCACAAGGCTGGCTGAGTGGTGACACGTCAGACACGGAAGAAACAGACAGACAGAGACAGCGAGGTTGGTGAAGCTGAGCACTTGGTTGTGCTCAGCATTTAATAAACAAAACAAGAGAACACAAAAACAGGACACGGCACTTCACGCCAAAGTAAAGAGACAAACAAAAACATACTAACACACAAAACAAGTGGACGAACGTTAACAAGTACAGAGCTGGCACTTCCAGCACGCTGTAGCAGTTGTTATCTTTACTTTAGCTTTTATTTCTCCTTCTCTCTCACCCGTTCTCCACTCACGAACACCCAACCCCGAGTGAATGAAAACATGCTGCTTTTATGCAGTTGTACCGAGACTCAATTGCTAGTCAATCATTCAATTGGAATCTCAGTACAACTGCACGTGAATTAATTAAGTGTACTCCCATGACCACACATTACATTTTAACCAGCACGTGAAGTGATTTGTGCCATCCTCGTGCCTAAATACAAATCTACATTTTTAAATACACGTGAAACACAGACCCGTTTATATCCTGTGTACCATCTCTATACACCAACATTTACACGCAACACGTAACATACAACACATAACACAAACTACGCACAAGGACGTGGCCACATTGCCACATACCCACACTGTGAGATATAGTATGTTGCTTTTGCTTTTTTCACATTCATTCTGTTTGTTGACTGTTCAACATGCCCAAAAAGAGAACTATCGAAAGATGATTCCTTCCACTGTGCCATCGAGTGACATCATAAACAAATGCCTGCTAAACCTGTTGAGTTCTCTTGAAAAGAACTCACAAAGCACAGAGTTCTTTGCTGCCTCCAGCAAGTTATTTTCTGGAGAAATAAAAATAAAAAGAAGAAAGAAAGAACGAAAACAAATGGCAAAACCTTCCCCTAGCAACACACCCATGGGTTTCATAAACAACTCTTAACAGAACTTGGCAGTGGCACAAGGCTTCTCATACCTGTGGCACAAAGGGCAATAAATGTCTGCGCGTGCTTGCGGATCAAAGGCAGCTTATCGCTGGGTAGGGGCAGCTTTTTCACAATGTGTTCAATGAAATCATGTGGAGTCACCGCCGCAAGGTTCCACTTCAATTTTCCTAAGACTACCAGTTCCCACTCCTAAAAAACAAGAAAGTTACATACATAAATTAACACACAAACAAGCACAGGATTTTTTTTTTACATTGACGATATATTCCAAGGTCTACTAGTTTTAGGTATTGCCTATACTTAATAACAATGCTATTGAAAACTTCATGTATAAAATGATGTTGTGATGAAGAGGTAATTTAGACAGATGTCCATTTGATGTGCAAGTCTATATGAATATATATATATATATCAATTACAAATACACCTGTGTTCCAATAGTCTCCCAATAATTCAGCTAGAACTCTCTGTTCTTTCTCATGCATTTTAAACTTTGGCCAACTTTTATACAAGCCATTAATAAACAGAATTCTATATTTACACCATATTATGAAGTTATTAGTCACTATGAATTGTGTATTTTTAAATATGCTTGATGGATTACATAAAAGTTTGATATATATTTTTTTTTAATAAGTCAAGTTCAGTTACATTACTTCACGCATACAAAATGTTCTAAATCCATCAAAACATTAACTAAATATGAACTAAATAACAAGTTGGGTTGAAATTGTCAATTTTAAGCATGATGTAGCGCCCTTCAAACCTGAATGGAAAAGGAAAAGACTAATCAACACAAGAGATAATACAACACCTTTTTGTCAAAATCATTTCATTTGACTGCTGTTTCCACATATATTGTGTTTTTGTGTTTTTGTGTTTATATATATATATATATATATATATATATATATATATATATATATATATATATATATATATATATATATATATATATAGACACACACACACACACACACACATACAGACTAGCTGTGCTAAGGTCAATCATTTATACCTTGTATTCAGAGATTACTGCAGGGCAGGTCATTGTCATTTCTATGCGATACAGAAACCCTCAGTCTATTTTTCAGTTCTGTTCCTTAATGCCTTGCTTTGCATCTCTTTGTTTCGCTAGTCTTCCAGGAAGTGCAAACAGAGACTCTGATCTGTTGGTTGCCTTCATTCAAGACGCCCCATGCAATGACCTGCCTGAACAAGCAAGGATCGAGGACGGTTTTCACACCCACTTAAAAGTGCCAAAAATGCCTTCAGTGGCAGATTTACAAGAAAGCATCACACTTCACTGCTAAAAATAAGACAATATGACTATTTTAGCAGCTCGTCGGCTTCCTGTTCCAGTTGTTATTATTAAAAGTAATTTAGAAACATTATGAGCCAAAGTAAAAGACTAAACCGCCATGGACTGGGGAAAATCCCTCACCCGACATGCCTCAGATGCGCACTGCGGGGTCCGCACGTATGTCTTTCTTTACCGTAATGAAAAGATGCTGTACAGATTTGTGTTTAACTGGCAGTTTTATTTGTTGGTAAAATCAAATAAGTCAGAGAGGTTCAGAGAAACCTGCATGACTAAAGGGATTTTCCACAGAACAATGTCTTGGTATATAAATGACTAACTATTCAATCTTGGTTTTCAGTTCTTGTCCGTACAGTACTGAATTCAGTCTAATCTCAGTTTCTATTTGGTTCATGCTGATAAGTGGAGTGAAAGCAGGTAAGGGTGAGTTTTTTTTTCAATCTTAATATTTTTAAGTAAAACCCAAACTCAGTCATCATCGCTGCTAAAACAAGCCCATGGCATGAGTCCAGTTCAACGCTGCCTTCAGCTCAATACCTTGTCATTGCTGTGGATTTAACAATAACTGCCGCTAGATGGCACTAATGACTAGCTGAAAAAAGCCATCCCCCTGTCTTGGGGTTTTTAACTTGACTGGAAAGTTTTGCATAATTGTATCGATCCTTTGCATTATTATAAGCTAAAGTGTGAAAATTCCAGTAATGACATCCAAAATACGAATGCAAAATGGTCCGTTTTATATACCTATAACCAAATCCAAAATACGATGAGATAAACTCAAAGGATTTCATAAAAAACCGTGTGTATGTGTGTATATATATATATATATATATATATATATATATATATATATATATATATATATATATATATATATATATATATATCATTTCATTGACTAAAGAGATGATCTGGTATTTTATTATTAATGATAGCTTAATTTCCCCCAATCATTGTACAATACATAAATAGTTTTGACACAAACATTATGCATTAGTATAGATTAAAACCAATTAAATTAAATTCAGTGGAACTAATTTAGCTGTATTAAATATAGGCTAGCAGCTACAAGGTGAGACAGTCAAATCAACAGAAAAACATGTGCTGCTTACCAGCAGCTCTTGAGGTTTGATGGAGTTGTCAGTATAGATGCAGAGTTTCTCTGCAGTTAAGGGGCATGTCTCTTTCAATTTGGACGCCAGGAACATGCAAACTGCCCCCAGCAACTGCAGATTACATTTTCTGGTGGGGACCACGGCTAAGAATCTGTCCAGATAGTTCATAGCCAAGGGAAAAACTTCTTCTTCACACTTCTGCTCCTCACAAACCTGCCGAAAAAGACAAAAGCGAGCTCAAACTAAATACAGGAAATCAAACCCCGTTTTTATTATTAAACTTTATACTCGCAACATGAAAAAGAAAACCTGCTCCGAAATAAAATGAATGTGTTTTAATCCTGCCAAAAAAAAGCGCTCAAAATAAAGCTGTACAAGAAACTGCAAAAAGAAGCTTGGGAAGCCGTAAGATAGAAGGCGGCTCCAGTCGAACATCATATGATCGATAAGTTGAAAAAAAAAGTAATTTTTGAAGGACTGAAAGAGTTCCCTGGCACACACTGTCAATATACTCGTATTGCTTTGGTTCATTCACTAAGAAATGAATTCAAGTCACAACCATCCAAGCCAAAAAAACACTCAGCAGCAGACTTCGGGAACCCATTTTTGATTTCGTCATATTTTCAAAAAATATTTAAAAATATAAAAAAAATACCTACAACCCGGATTTCAACGCCCTAATGTGACCAGGGGTCTCCCACACCATTCCCGACAATTGATAAGATTGAAAAACTAAATTAAGTAGGACAAATTTCTAATTTAAAAGTTGGTGTCCTGCGTTTGCTGCCGACTGCGTCACAGCTCAGACAAAATAATTATTTAAAAAAATAATTAAAAATCGTAGGAGCGGAAAATATAAACAAATTTAACACGGAAATAAAGAATAAAGGGTCTACTTTATTCTCCCATCAATTGCAAGTGGATTTTTGCAAACGATTGTCAGAAACCGAACATAATTCCGAAGTGACATTTTGGAAAGAAGCTAGAAAGTCAGAGGTCTGGGGCCCGTATCCCCTTACAGAAATAAATACTTTAGAAAAATTATATAAAATACCTGTCACGTTTTCCGGGCAAACTTTTCTAAGGATTGATATCTATAAAGGGTTGCCTATCAAGTCATGTGTGTTTTAAAAGTTGTTATCAAGGTTTTGCTAGGGAAAAGTCCGTCAGAATAAAACATGACCAGCCCGGATCATTATGAAACCAACATGGCGTTATTCTAGGATGGGTGCACGTATTGAGCTGCATACGTGTGCATGGAAATATTTATTCGAAGAAAAAATATATATTATTCTTGATCAGCTTTGAGGCACCTTTTCCAAAGCCCAAACGACCCCTTTCAGTCCCCAGTACGCATCCTCAGTCTTTGCAAAACTTTCCCTGTAGCTTTCCTCACTCTGTAGAAACACATACAGGCTTGTCAGGGAGGGGTGGGCGGGGGGGGGGGCACTTTAGAACACGCCAAATCAATACCAAAAATGATAATTTAAAAATATATATATATATAAAAAAATAATAATAATAAAAACGTGAAATCCCGGTACATTCTTGTAGAAACGCATACAACAAAACCCCTTTTCGTTCTGAACCTGAACCGGTTCTGATCTGAAGAAAGGAAAGTAATTTTAGAAGCTTGAGCAGGAGGTGTGTGTGATCAGCAAGCAGTAAACCCGGTCTCTTGATACAAACCTCCAGCATCCAAGTCGCAACCATCCTCCTCATAAAAGGCTGAATGTCCTTCTGGACGCATTTGAAATAAGAACACTGTGGTAGAAATCGTTCTTCTATGGTTAACAAATTTAGCAAAACCCGGTCATCATACAGCAGGTTTGGGTCTGGACCGGCTCTCCTGACGGTGTCTACCTCGCAGCAAAACAGCTCCATTATTTTGTTTAAAATTATACTATAATATATCTATATATATATATATTAAAATGAAAAAATATATATACAAAACAAAACAAAAAAAATATTTACTGGAAAGAAAAACTTTAAAGCAACATATAACCGGGACTGCAGGGCTTTCCAGCACACTCCTGCCTCCCTTCAAAACTTTTTCCCCTCTCTCTCTCTCTCTCTCTCTCTCTCTCTTTCTCTCTCTCTCGCGCGCGCGCTCGCTCTCTCTCTTGATTCGAAGCCTATTGAAGGCGAAGCGAGTGACGCAAGCTCGATAGGGCAGATCTCTTATTATGTAGAGCAGCTGGCCAGACGTAACACACACACACACCATGTTTTCTTCTTCTTCAACTACCTATTATTCTTCTTCAAGCCAACAGGGAACCAAACGTGTACAAATAGGGTACATATTAACACCTTGTGAATAACCATCTTAAACTGCCCCCCCCCCCCAAAATAAAAAAATAATAATAAAATAAATAAAAATAGCAATTTAATTTGTTGTGCAGATTAATGTCCACTCTTAGCTGAACAGATCCCAGGGAGACTCGATTCTTAAGACAGTGACATTAGGGCCCTCGTCGGGTAAGTGTGTTTGTGTGCGTGTGCGTGTGGTGGTTGTGTAGGGGTGCTTGAATTAATTAATTGTTTTAAAGGTGCGATGGGGTGGGGTGGGGTGGGGTAGGGTGGGGCGGGGGGTTGTATCTTGAGAATAAAGTTCTCTTCCTGACTGCAGTAACGTTTTGTTCACTCCGCCCCCCCCCCCCCCCCCTTTAGAAAAAAAAAAAACAGAACTATCTTTTATACATAGCTTGTGGTCTGTGAGATAGCTTTCTAGGAAATCTAGCCCCATGGTTGCATATGTAGAGCTTGTATTATAGATAGCACTAAGACTTCCACCAAGCTGCAGTGCAGCAGACACACTGGTCTCTAAATGCAGTAACCTTCCCGAAACTGCCATTCAGCTTTAGCTGTATAAGCCTGGTATCACCGTAATTGTCTGCTTTGCATATGTTATAATCCAACTCATCAATAATGCATGGTACATAATGCATATGTTGTAACCTGCATGGTTCAATCCAATATAGTCGATTTGTTATTTTAAGAGACATCACAATACCGTAAACACCAAGGGCAGTTTAAATTATGTATATCGACGATGCTTCTTGAATTTCAATAATTAAGGTTATCAGATCATATCTTCCCAAAATAGCACGTATACGTTAAGAGCTAATATAAAGCCCTGGTTATCCTGGTTAACACAGGATTGATGCAGCATGGCCATTCACATTATGGGTGCCATTATCCTTAACGCTCGTAAAAAAACAATGTGATGAGTTATGTTTTTTTCTCAGCTTCTCTCGGTTGAAATGCTCACATATGACATGCCTTAAAATACTACAGACTACTTTACACTATGAGTAAAGTAGTAATGGTGGGTTGTATGCAAAGGTGACAAGTCTGGATAGTACCTTTTTGATGATTTCAGTTTTAAACAGCTATAGGCTATCGATTAAAACTTTACATTTATGCTTGTGTGTGCATTTCAGCTCAACTAACTTGTGGAACCATCTCAACGCTTTCATAAACTGCGAACTATCTCTTTAAAAAATGCAGTTTTGGTTTCAAGATTGTACTTCCTCCCCTCGCGGCCGCTATTTTGCATAGCCAATAGTTCTGCTGCGCGCCGCCGCTGCGCGCTGATTGTTACCGGGCAGACTTCTAGCCTGCCTGCAAGCATTCATTTTCTCGCTAGTACTGCAAGCACTTACCCACCCTGACTTTTTATCAATCAGCAGATCAATATATATGATCTGCAGCAGCCTGATAAACATCCCTCCAATAAAATATAGCCACCGTGCCGTTCATCTGAATGAATAAACTGTTGTTCCCTGTTTTGTAAAGAGATACTTAAACATTTACACCTTTTCGCTCTTAATTTCACCAGTAGAATGCTGGTAGTGTTTAGTCAAAACTGTAGACGAACACTTGCAATAGAAACGGCCCGGTATTACCAGTTGCATACACCTGTTTCCTAAAAAAAATTAAAAAAAATAAATAAAACAAAGACAAATACAACTGCAGCTAGGAATATAAATAAATAAATAAATAAATAAATAAATACGTTTGTGGTCTGAAATCTATTTTTTAACCTATTATAAGATAAAACTAACCGCACATACAACTTAAATACCAATATGGCCTATATATTGCAGTTTACAGACATGGGAATTAAAACACAGGCTTTGTTGTATATAACACACAATTTGTGTTCTGTTTTTAATAACACGTAGCCTAAACATATCTGCGCACTAAATGGTGACAATTTTTTTACGAGACTATAAAAAATGTATTCGATGTTGTAAGTCAATAACAAATAAATCAACCTTTTTAAAAACCCTTCAGAAAATGTCATTTTGGTACACGTATGTCCATACATATTTTGCAATGATTTATTTAACACTTGAAAATATAGTATAATGTATGCGAGCTTAAAAATGAGCAACTTATTATTTTTAAAAACAAAAGAAGGCGCTATTTTGCTGTTCATTGTCAGACTAAAAAAAAACCCACAAACATCAAACGAGAAGCCGGAATAAACACAAATACCAGTATTCCCAGACTGGCAAGTTATTGAATGGAAGTCTGTGTGTAGAACTAACCTCATTCGTTTCATTTTCACATTTGCCTCATCGTTTATACGAACTATAGATAGGAAATCACTACTCTAAAAAAAGAGGATACAATAGCCTACAACTACATACTCCCATCTGAATGTATGTCACGTCACTGTAGCGTCGTCAAAAAAAGAAAAGGGATTTTTATTTTCTTTATTATTATTTTTTTAAATAACAAGAAACACCCAAACAATTTCCCTTGTCTGACCGACCACTTCGCAACGTGGTTAAACGTTATGCATGTTATGTATATTTATAGTATTTGTGATTGTTTCATGAGAAAGCAGGACAACAGTGCACGTTTGTGTTCTTTCACCTGTCAAATCTTTACTGTTAATCAAATGTTATACATAAAAACAAAGTTGATAAAAAGACAACTATTAATATGACTGGTTAATCCCTTGTTAGTTTAGAATAGTATAATTCTGATGGTATATTTGAATGTATTTTAAGTGATTGTGTGGATGATGCCCGACGTAGTCCCTGGTCAAAAACATGCTACTATTTCATTGAACTATGCCATGGGCTGCACATTTCTAGTCATTCACGCATTCATACACGTGCCGAAGGCATTGATGTGTTTTTCATATTTAATGACATTTTGAAATTGAGACAACAGATGTTTAACAGTCTAGGTTCAAAGATAAAGTGTGCCATATGTTAAGCAAAGAAAAAAAATTCATCGCATTTTTTTTTTTAAATGGACAATCGGGGTTAAATGACACGAAGTGGAGTTCTAACAATATAGCTGAACAGCTGCTGATGGAATCGAATCAAATAAAAGGTGCATCATTAAGAAGACCACAGTGATACCTTGTTCTGTATACACAATAACATTTCGTTTGATAACTCCTTGTTTTACAAATGGATGTTTGACTATCAGTTTCAATGTAGTGGCTGTAGTTTGTTAATCTGGCAGTGTTTCTGTAACACGAGGTAAGGGCATGTCACACCCAGTTGCTAATTTTTAAAAAAGAAAAACGACACAGCTAAGCAATATAACGACAACCCCTTTTCCCTGTACAGCGGCGGGTCTGAACTGCTCTTTGTATGCAGTCACTTCAAGTTACATGCTGTTTTTTTCGCGGATTTCTTACGTCACCGCACTGTTAAAAAGTGGGCACGGTTTGTATGACAGCTTTTTCAAATGCACTTCCTCGAGGTCTCAAACGAGCAGACGGGGACAGCCCCAAACTTGTACTGTGAGAGAGAATGAGTGCGTGGAAACATCCTAAACAAGTTATGCAACAGACATAACTGTTACATTTTTTTTAAATAGTCTTATTTTCGTTAATGGAAATATATATATATATATATATATATATATATATATATATATATATATATATATATATATATATATATATATATATATATATATATATTAAAGTTTAATAATACGTGCAGCATTCCACGACTGTACTTAAATATCATTTACATATTTACGTCACAGAATTTATAGGGTACACCGGTACTTCAAAAGGTGAACGCTGGATACAGCCATGCTGCATGATGAGTTTGGCTGGCTGTTTCACTGGTAGCTAGCTTTTCAAAAAAATCTGCTGCTTATGGTTTACCTCAAGATTCCATGTGCCTGGTGGGAGAACGCAGTTTTCTTTGCGTCTTTCAGCATACTTTACCGTACTAGATTATACATACTACCTCTCTTGCACGCTCGCAGCCTCTCCAACTTCAGACTTGGCAAGTGTGCTTTTCAAGATCTGTTTAAATATTGAAAGTGTGCTAAAAATGCAGTTGAACAGTAGAGGCACGTGAGGTCCCTTTGTGGTTACACTATGAGTGAGCTCCTGTTTATTGCACTCCACACATTCCACATTATCGAGGCTGTACATTCTGTGAATCTGTTTCCTAGAAATGCGTTCAGTACACGTTCACATCATATTCTTCAAACTTAAATCGCAGCTCTACAGAATATGTCCAGAAATGATCATGGTATAAGTACATTTATACAAAATATTTTTTTAATTTACAATTTTACTATCACTAGGCAGTGTATGGATAAATCAATGCATCGATATTGACGTTCTGTACTTTATATATTTGAAGTCCCAAAAGTAGTTTTTACCAAAACAGAAATCATTTTTAAATGAACTAAGCAACTTATTATTATTATTATTATTATTATTATTATTATTATTATTATTATTATTATTAACTTTAGTTGTGGAAAACAGTGAACATACATTCTCTGTAAACCTTTGCATTAAGTTTGTAATAATAATAAACATTTAAAAAAATAGTTTAATAAAGAAAACATCAAAAATATTTTTAAAAAAAATAGTAACATAATGCATTTAATACCATTAACCCTGCAATTGTATGCCAATTGTAAACATACTGTAAACAAGTGTAAACTGATCTTGCATAATCTAAAAGTTCTTGTTGAAATATCTGATTTAACATACTTTATCAGAGAATGGGAGCTCTTGCACATGCATGGTTATGTTTTCTTAATGTTTTACATCTAGATATTTTCTTGTGTTAAATTAATAGACAAAGTACTAACTCATGTATCTCATAAATGCTGTATGTTGAATCCAAGTCATTTGACATTATTGTTTTTAATTGCAAAATGCTGGTTTAAAATAAATATAAATGAATAGTTTATAGTAGTTTTAAACAATCAGAATCCCATTCTTTTAATGTTATATGTATGACAACCATCTTGTGAACTAATAATAAACAAGAGGTTTGGGAACTTGCTGTCAAAAATAGGGTACAAAAGACAAATCTATAAAGATTATACTACAAAAAAGATCACAAAAACTTCAGTTCCTGCTCAGAGAAATACAGACCTGCCAGAGCGTACTGTTCAGTGTTCCGTGTATTCAGTTTACCATTTTTGGGAAGCCAACGCCATCATGCTTGGAATTGCTATTCAAGGATACAGTTGTTGATTTACAAATAAAATAAAGAATGCTTGGCTGTTCCCAGGTATATTTCAAGTACATGTCAAACCCTGTTAGAGAAAATGTGTTTTTTCAGCGGGGCAAACCTGACTATCAATAAAACACATATACTGCTTGTAGATTACATTACACATGAAGGATTGTTAAAACATGATTTTTTTGGGGTTCTTTGTTCTAACTTTAGATTAATCAATGACTACCTTTTCAAATTACCATCCACTGGGCAGCAAAACCTTTTTACATTAGTTACAATATAAAATACAATATATAAAATTGTTATTGTACTGTTTGTAAAAGCATTTGAAATACTATATCATTACTTTTAAGGTTAGTATAAAGGGTTGTTTACTAAGATCCACTCATCACATTGATATCCTGACAGCAACTGGTTAAAACAAAATAATAAATAATGACTTACACAACAAAGGCTATAACCAATGATGTGGTGAGTTTGCATTTAGCAGGATTTTGAAAAACAACTGGAAAGGTTTGGTTGATCTAACACTGTAAAACAAATATGCATGGAAAGTAATTACCCCAAAAAAGAAATAAATACTAGTTTTATTACATTTTATTAAAAAATAAGCATTTCTTCGGGCTGTTTCTTAAAATAACATTGGCTGCCCATAGAGATCACTTTCATTCTAGCTTCCCCAATTGCACTCCAAAAATAATGATTGAATGATCCATCATCCCAAGCATTGCAATTATGGCTTTTAGAAAGCTAGTTTATTCCTTATAATCTGACTTTTTGTTCCAGCATTTGTGAAGTCAAATAATAGATAACTTTTAT
Source organism: Acipenser ruthenus (assembly GCF_902713425.1). NCBI lineage: Eukaryota > Metazoa > Chordata > Actinopteri > Acipenseriformes > Acipenseridae > Acipenser > Acipenser ruthenus. The sequence goes on along the minus strand of NC_081195.1, from coordinate 63,534,932 downwards.
TTACAACCCCCACTCCACATAACTAAGAACAAGAAGAAAAATATGTTTTTAAACCTAAAATTGTACTTGGGGGGGGGGGGGGGGAGGGGGGGGGGGGAATGAAAAGAAACACTGAAACAAAGTATTTAATCAAGCAAAAGAGATGATTCAGATGGTTACTCAATAAAAATAGAAAGCAATTGGAGCAGTTTGATTATATAAATATTACAGTCAATAGTTAACTTATATAGGCATTTGAAAAAAAAAAGCTTAAAATGATATAATTTACATTTTCAGAATATTTAATTTCTTATGTATGTAGATTTCTTTCTCTATTGTTCTTTCAGCTTAGCTCACCATTTCCCAAGCTTACTAACTATTCCAGTGAAAATGTCCTTTTTCAACAATTTGGTCTGCTTCTCAAAAGACTTCTAAAAACTCTTGCTAAAGTGAGTTGGTTTTGCACAGGTATTTTCCATTTACTACCTCAAAGTTGCAGGAGAGGCAGAGATTTATTACGCACCCCTAGTGATCATAAAACAACAACTACTACTACTACTACTACTACTACTACTACTACTAATAATAATAATAACAATACTGTTTTTGAAGAATTGGATGCATTAGCATACCAGTGCGATACTTAACTTCCCTGAAACTCGTCAATCACACAAGCGCCTTCAACCACCCAGGAACTACACAACTACACAAGCGCCTTCAACCACCCAGGAACTACACAAGCGCCTTCAACCACCCAGGAACTACACAAGCGCCTTCAACCACCCAGGAACTGAGGTAACTTTATAACTACTGCACACCCTGAAGTGTGCTGTTGGACAATTAAAAAATCACAACGCTCTCTGATTATCAAATTAAACACACACACACACACACACACACACACACACACACACACACACACACACACACACAATACAGTGTAGCTCTTACAGGTCTTAAAGGTATTAATCAAATTAGTCTCAATCTCTTACTTTTAGTCTCAGATTGATGATGCAACTAGAAGCATCGTGTAATGAAAATCAGAATGTAATGAAAAACTGAAAAAAAAAACAAGAATTGGCAACCAGCTAACATGAATGACACGTAGGTGAGAGAACTGTTTAATTTTGTACACCCTATTTATTCTACTTTTAAGTTGTGGGTACAGTATACCTTTTAAAATAACACCTCTCTTTATAAGGTTTAAGCAGTCAGTCAATAAGAAACACCCACATGAAGTCTGGCATTAACAGAGGTAGCAACACCCTGATCCCAATGATACAATACAAGCAATAGGTTTCACACTGATCCTGGAACAAACATTTATATATATATAAAACAATGCCTTGCTTCATCAAATAAGATAACTAAAGACTCTCGATGTAGTGGTGCGGAATATTCTGTCTTAAACCACTGCTCAGATGTTAAAAAACTCCCTCAGACATTCTTTATACAAAGATATCCTCCCAAATTCTTTAACCCAAACGCCTATCACAGTCACTAAAAAAGACAAAGAAATAAGGAAAGGAAAGACATGAAAAAGGTACATACCAAGAATAGTAGGATTCAAATGCACTTTTCTTTTAAAAAGAGCAAGAAAATGAAAATACAAGGAAAAAACAACACTTGCTGATGTAAATCTCAGTGTCACATTTACGAGAAACAAGAACAACAAGATATTTACTCTGGTTTTGACTGCCTGTTTCTCTTAATCTATCACAGATCTCAAAATGTGCATTATATATATATATATATATATATATATATATATATATATATATATATATATATATATATATATGGCACTAGTCTGTAGATATCTTCAGAAACATAAGAATAACCAAATTCCAACATTTGGAAAAAATGGCAATACTCTAGATTGCCCATAAAGTTTGGTCCTGTGTTTCATAGGTCCTTATGTATATAGTCACAATAGTTTATCTTTATCCATTCCGACTTTTTTAACTCGACATGCTGTAACATTTACACTGAGATCTAAGTGGAAATATGTATACAATTGTGTCCATATTTATAAATCTGTGTCTTATTTTCACTTTTATAGTCAAGTTTACGAGAGTAAACTTTGTTTTACTATAACTTTGCTGCACTTCCTAATGGTTTACAATTGTTTTAACTATGCTTTACAATACTTATCTATGCTTGACTACACCATGGGATTCTGGAATACATGTATTGAGTCTCTTCATATGTACAGAAGCTTCTCAGGCAAATTGTGAGGCAATCTGTCACAGTGTTGTAAAAGCCCTAATTACAATCACTCAAACTACACCAGAATGCAAATTAAGCGATGTCTTCTGTTGTTTGCTCACCTTTTGCAAACTCAAAATGCTTTACAGGTTCTGCCAGCATAAAACTGTCCAATGCATTTGTCACAACACTCATACATTATTGAGGCAAGCACCATCTTCTTGTGTTAGCTCAGAAGCAAAGTATTTCACCATGAATGGCTGATACTTATTACATATCTTAGTTAGCCTTTCTCACACTGAGCATTTTTTCTGTCAAGCCGCTCAGCTGCTGCTGTGTCTTCATCTCTCTTCCGTCAGATTTCTCCTTGTTCATACTGATAGCTTTTGAGTTTCTCTATCATACAACAGCTGCTAGCTGATACCAGAAAGAGTCCCGTTTTAACATTTGCAACCCACAAGCAAGATTGTGAACGAAGGCATTGTTAAAGCAAGGTCTTTTGGGTTATGTTGTGCCCCTCAAAACATCGTATAACAGATGCCCTATGACTTTGGTATGTCCCTGGAAAATAAATTGTTGAGATATAAAAGAAAGTATTAGCAACATTTTTTATTTTGTATTATTATTTTAGACAGAAGAATGGCTTTGCTGGTAAACGTTAAGCGTTTGCTACTGTGAAACAAAAAACAAATACCCATAAACCTAGAAGCCCTCGAACTGTGAAAGCAACAAATTACACATTCCTGTCGGGGCACACACACTCAGCAAGTCCAGCGTTTTGATTTGTACTCTTAATTTTACAGAAGGAAGGCTTACTGTGTTCCAGCCTGTTCACTGCATTCCCTTTAGAAGAGGTTCTCATTTTGGCATCTATTTTAAACGTCTATTTTAAACTAAATAACCTTGCGGGTCATTCAAAGGTATTGGTTCAGCAAAGGTATCTGTCAGCAAAAGTGTGTGCTGTCGGACTACAAGACTCCACAGGCTTTAAGTAAACTTTTTTTATAGCCTAGAAACTTGTGAATGATTCACATACACAAGCTTTTAAATAATATTTTAAACTGCTTATTTGTTGTGTTACAACCTGAAATCTTGATGCATTTAAAGGGATATTTTTCCTTTTATTTACACAACCTACTCAACACTTTCAATGTGTGAAAAAATGGGGGTGTGAAAAAACAAATCAATTAAAAATAAAAACCTGAAAAGTCTTCATTAGATAAGTATTCACTCCCTTTACTATGACACTCCTAAATAAGCTCAGGTGCAACCAAATGCCTTCAGAATTCACACAATAAGTTAAATGGAGTCCATCTGTGTGCAATGAAAGTGGTTCACATGATTTCAGATTAAATACACCTGTCTCTGTAAGGTCCCACAGTTGGGTAGTGCATTCAAAGCAAAGATACTACCATGAAGACCAAGGAGCTTTCAAAACAACTCCAGGATAAAGTTGTGGAAAGGCACAGATCAGGGGAGGGGTATAAAAAGATTTCAAAGGCATTGAATATCCCTTGGAGCACAGTCAAGTCGATCATTAAGAAGTGGAAGGTATACGGCACCACCCAGAATCTGCTTAGAGCAGGCTGTCCTCCCAAACTGAACAGCCGGGTAAGAATGGCTTTGGTCAGAGAAGCCTGCAAGAAGCCAATGACAACTCTGAAAGACCTACAGCGTTCCATGGCTGAGATGGAAGAAATTGTCCATGTGTCAACAATAGCTCAGGTACTCCACAAATCTGGTCTGTATGGAAGAGTGGCAAGAAGGAAGCCATTTCTGAAAAAAGCCCATGTAAAATCATGCTTGGAATTTGCAAAAAGGCATGTGGGAGACTCTGAAAAGATGTGGCAAAAGATTCTGTGGTCTGATGAAACAAAAATTTAACTATTTGGCCCAAATGCAAAGCGTTATGTCTGGCGCAAACCCAACACAGCACATCACCCAGGTAACACCATCCCTACTGTGAAGCATGGTGGTGGCAGCATCATGCTATGGGGATGCTTTTCATCAGTAGAGACTGGGAATCTTGTCAGGGTAGAGGGCATAATGGTCGGAGCTAAATACAGGCAAATCCTTGAGGAAAGACTGGGACGGAGATTCACCTTTCAGCAGGACAATGACCCCAAGCACACAGTCAAAGCGACACTGGAGTGGCTTAAAAACAAGAAAGTCCTAGAGTGGCCCAGTCAAAGCCCGGACTTGAATCTGATTGTGAATCTGTGGCAAGACATGAAGATTGCTGTCCACCAACGATCCCCATCCAACTTGACAGAGCCTGAACAATTTTGCCAAGAAGAATGGGTGAATATTGCACGATCCAGATGTGCAAACCTGGTAGAGGCTTACCCCAAAAAACTCACAGCTGTAATTGCTGCCAAAGGTGGTTCTACCAAGTATTGACTCAGGAGGGTGAATATTTATCTAACCAAGACATTTCAGTTTTTCTATTTTTCATGAACTGTTGTTACGATAAAAATGCTCTTGCCTCTTTAAAGCGTTGAGTAGGTTGTGTAAGTCAAAGGAAAATAAATCCCACAAACTGTGAAAACGTCCAAGGAGGGTGAATACTTACTATAGGCACTGTAAACACTTGTTCATTGTTTGAAATGGTTTTATGCATACATGTGAATTATTATTATAAATGTAATAATTGGGGAATATAAACAAGCAACAGAACAGGTTTATATATAAATACAGCACATAATAGCAAATGGGAGGTTATATAATTAGTGCACACACACATATAATACTGAAAACAGTTTATTTTAAATTAATCTCTTACATAAAAATTAAGAACAAAGGTGGGGAACCTTAATCCCCTGGAGGCATCGTTCCAATTATTCCATTGTTCCACTCACCCTCTGTTACCCTCAGACAGTAAGACTATATGTAAAGTGTGTAAATACATAGACAAAAGTAGAAATATAATTAAACATAAGAACACCACATATCCACTAAAAACTAATACCTACTGTAAAAATAGCAATGTTGTTTATGGAATAACCTGTGAAAAATGTGATGAAATCAAATATGTTGGAGAGACTGGAACTACTTTATATAAAAGAATTCAGAACAACCTTTCATTAATTAGAAATAAAAAAATGAATGAACCAATAGTACAGCACTTCACCAGTCAGGGACATGACATAAATGATGTAAAGTTTGTAGTATTAGAACAACTCAAATTAGACAATGCGACATATAGAAGAATAAAAGAAAGTAAATGGATAAATAGACTGAACAAGATTATGCCGGCGGGACTCAACAGAAAAGAATGAACTAATTGTCTTCAATAAATATATAACATTTAAATAAATAAACAAAATTCATTCAAAAGTTGTGCATGCTGATGCGCTGGGGAGACCAAATCTAGACTGATCCTCAGAGCCAGCATTGCATGATATAATAAAAATATAAGTTTATATAAAGTAGTGTTAATTAGAATTAATACAGATTCAAAGATAGAAGTAAAAATGATGTCACAATATATAGAACACCATTACATCATGTAAGAATAAATCATGGATTTGAATGTAAACAATAACAAGTAGCTGTCATGCCGTCAAAAACCTATAAATACCTCCAATGTTTTGATTCAAACACAGGCTCCCTTGAGAAAGATATGTACAACATATTGAAACGTTGGGCAGCTGGCTCTTTGAGCTAAAATATATATATATATATATATATATATATATATATATAATACAAAAACCCTTTACATATATACACTATATTCTCTATGCCTATTTATGTTGTTCCAGCTGTATGTCTTTTAAGTACAGTCTGGTTTTATTGACAAGGCCAAAAAGCAAGGACACATTCCACAATTGTACAACACAGATAGCACCACATTAAACTAATGCATATACCACAAAAGCGATCACCAAAAGAGCTGTTCATATGCTTCAGTAGCTGTGAATTAGCTGAACAACGTTGACCCTTATGTCCTTCTGTCTCCGTCTGCCATGGTGAACACAATAAACAGTTTCAATTTTCACAACAAATATAGTGATTCATTTATAGCTCTTTCTCTGTCAGAATTCAAACAGTGTAAGCTTACTGAATGCTTTCTTTTTGGAGGTACTGTATTTTGGAGTTTTCATTTTATGATAAAAAATAATTATGACATATGATTAGGGCTGTGCAGACATTCACATTTTAATTCCCTTTAACATGATTTTTGTCAGCAAGAATAAAATGAAGCCAAAACACGGCTATTAAAATGTTTTAATTTCAAAACAAGAAAAGCTGCATTTACCTCACCTATATAACTGAGTAGCAATCAATGGCAATGAACATTCATACTCAGTGATTCAAAATCCAATTCAAAGTGAATTTTCCTTTCAGCCGGGTGCTGACATCTTTAGAGCATAAACTGACACAAAACATGTCGCACAACTTGCAAATCCCACTGATTTTTCATGTATACCTAACATTTTCTTAGACCTCCCTTCACAAATATACTAAAAAAATACAAAAATAAATAAAGAATAACTTCATGAATATTTATAGAGTCCTGTAGTTATTCCACAAATAAAGCTGGATGAATAACCGATAAGGGTTGCTTACTGCCATGTACTTGAGTGAAGCAAACAAACAGTACATGTATGTGTTATCATAGAAAGCTCTCTCAAGCTCTCTCTCTCTCTCTCTCTCTCTCTCTCTCTGTAATGCATACGTTTTTGAAAACTTACTTCTTCAACAATTGTTAAAATATCAGCTCAGGCTTGGCAAAAAAGGTGTCCCCTGAGATATAGTTTCTAAATGTATCTGTCTGTGTCTAACACAGCGATTGCAATTCAAATTCCCCTTGTAATTCTTACAACATCCTGCATGAATTTGTTGGACAACCAACTCTTGAAAAGGTTAAAATATTATGATCCTTTTGGGAAACTTAAGTGTGAAAAATGTATTTACGTATCTCAACAACTTTGAAGTAATTTGTATCTTAACACTAGCACTGAAAAAGCTTAAGGCCGTGTTAATGTGTCGTTTGCTATCTAAAATTCCGAGGGGCACAAAGGTAGGTAGGAGAAGCTTAAAGGCCTGGGAATTGCTGAACAATGTGAAATTACCTTGATCCAAGGATTCCTGCAACATACCTGCAAAATAAACCCATGGCTTGGCTAAGGTTTAGTTGTTTTTATTTACTGAGTTTTTTTTTGTTAATGTATGGGCACTACTTTAAAATGATTATTTCTTGGAATACTATCTGCTTTGCAGCCAGTAGCAATCTCACCAAAAATGTTTCATTAAAAACTATTGTTTTAAATTTGCAAACGTGTTCTGTTCTAGTTTGGTATAGACTACTCTTCTTTACCCTAAAATGGGGGAAAAAAACAATTATCTGTAGGTTTCCAGTCCAAACAACCACAAACAATTCTGCCAGTTTTTTTATATTTATGAAAACGCATGAATAGGTGAACAAAATACTGCAGTTTATGCTTGATTGTACTTCTGGAATTTATCATTATGATCTGCTTGATTTTATAGCCTTGAAGGGCATATTCATAAATATCACGAGTTAAGAAAATGATATAGTGGTCTTGCGAGTCGTTTTGTCCGGGCCAATCTAGTTTCACCAAGGGCTTCTGTGCGAATCCCAAAGTAACCACGTTTTTTTGGCACTCACCTGCGTCCAATCGGGCGGATCTAGATTGACCCACTGAATTTCGGGACTAGCCCAGGCAAGTCTAGTTTCGACCAACGCTTCAAAATCGATGCTGGGCGAATCTAGTTTTGCCTATGCCAATTATTTGGGCGAGTCCAGTTTTTCTACACTCTCCCCTGCCAGCTTCCAAGTGCGTGCCGGGGTACCTGCCTCGCCTCCACTTCTGACAACAATGTAACAACCGTGTGCTGGGTTTCCAGCGGCGGTGCAAAAAGGCAGGACACCAGGGCTGGTTGTTCAAACCGGCATACTGTACGTCAGCCGAATACCTCACCAAGAAAGTCCATACAGGCTTGTTTTACTTCCCTGTTACTCTCCGTTCCAAACATTCAAACATTACAATTATGTTCCCACTCCTGCACGAACAAAACCACAAACAAAGGACAGACAAACAGACATAAACCCCCAGGATGGCCATCCAGTTTAAAAGCAATGTGGCTATTTATATGCAGGTGCGTAAAACTATCAATAATTCAATTAGTTGGTACCCAATAAGGCATTACAAGGGGTCTGAGTGGAGAAGCTACTAGAAAGACTGCTAAACTAAATCTATAGATTTGACCTATTTATATATATATATATATATATATATATATATATATATATATATATATATATATATATATATATATATATATAGGGTGTCATTATGGTTTGCGTAGAAAGTGAAATTTAAAAAGTTTCTAGTGCCCCGTGATGAGAGGAAGCGGTATGACTGTTTTATGTCATCTTTTCCAAAATATACTTTAATTTAGCTCAATTAACTACCATTTTATCTGTAATATCTGTACCTTACAAGTGACTGGATTTTCCAGATCCCAATTAAGAAAATGCTATCGTAAATTATTATTCATTAATATACCAGTATAAGGGTCATGCAACATGAACATAAATGTCATTTAGCAATAAAAGAAAAATAAGATACCAGTGTTATTACTGAAAGTGTGATCATAGCTTCATTGTTTGGACCTCACTAAATTAAGTAAGTCTTCTATATTATTACAGCACAATGGAAAATATCATTTTCTATTTGACATTTTTCCACATTATAAATAACAGAAGTTCACACAAACCTTTAGGACCTCTTTCCAACACCTTTGCATTTATTGCTCAACACATGTAAATGTATCTGATTAATAGTTTGTAAAGTGGAAGCCAAGCCTACTTCAAGTCACAGACATTTCCTACATGTATAAAAGGGTTAATTATTCTTGTTCCCATGATGGTTCACCAATTCATTATGTGAACTGAATATGAAGCCAACATTGTTCAACAGTTCAAGGGTTGATTTTCCATTCTAGTTGCCTGCCATAGACATATGTAATTTAGACTACATCAACCAAAGTGTCACCGGCACCATCTATGTCTGATGTAATCTAAAATGGAAACATAGCTCATGAATAAATATGAAAGAACCACATTATAAAAAAAAAAAAAAAAAACCCACAGTATTTGAATAACTGCAATAAGAACTACTCGGTAGAAAGACAATACAAAAAGAAAATGAAATGAAATTTGATGCTACTTACATGATCATTATATTTTTGAATTTAATAAGAACCACTACTACCAATGTTTCCTCTTCCTGTATAACTTGTTCAAGAGATTATAGGGGGAATAAAATATGTGCCATGTAATTTGGAAAGATGTGACAAAGGTGTATCAGAAAAAATTACTAACTAGGGAGAAAATCACAATTAAACATTATTTGGAATTGATAACTGAATTATTCTAATCTGACCCTTATAGTTACAACACATATAAGCGTATTTTTGTAAACTTGTATACATTTACATAGTATCTTCTGCCTGGATTAGTTTTAATAAAGCAAAATGTTCCCAGCAGTTGGTGATGCCCTTTCAGCACAAAGATATGTCCACATTTGGTGGAAATGGTTGAGCTAAGGCCTTGTCAGCTGAAGGCAAAACAAAATCCCACTTGATTTAAAATACTTGTTGACTTGTGCTACAGCATACTGAATGTCAGATGATAAGAAAAGCCATATTAACAGCTTCAATATCATCACTGGCTGATAAGTGCTCCCCCGATAACATTGCACTCTGATGTAAGAGTTTTCATGGAATTATATAGCGACAGATTCCGTGAGGTTTTCTAAGAAGTCTTTGCTGAGACTTCCGACCGATACCATTTCACCTCAAAAGACAAAATTTCACTTTCACTTTAATTTAATTTCACTTTTTACCTGTCAAATTTTGCAAACATACTCACTAAAAAAATAAATAAATAAAAGATAAAAACAAGTAGGAATCTAACTTGCAATAAAACCTGATAATTAATAAAATAACAAACACTGCATCATGCATGGTAAAGATCAATTAAAAAAGGTAAATATGCAGCTTCAATATGCACAGTTCAAATGTCATTTTTATTTGTATCTTTGCTTTCTCTTTCATCATGTTTACAATCATTCCAGTCTGAGTGCTTCTCAGTTCTGTTGCTTCTGTATTGAATATTAATAATTAATTATCAGAATCTAACCGGCATTATCGGAGTCCGTAGAATACGAATTGCGTCTCCTTTTGATTACTTCCTGATTACAAACAAATCACATGATGCGCTGACCTCTCAACTCTGATAGACCCACATGCTTCACAATGTAAGGGGTAGAATGATGGAATAGTTTGCAAGTAAAACGGGGTAAAACAATATGGCAGTGAAAGGGTTATTTTTTACTGGATAAAACATAAGGCGGCTGTGTGGTCCAGTGGTTAAAGAAAGGGGCTTGTAACCAGGAGGTTAAATCCCTGGTTCAAATCCCACCTCAGCCACTGACTCATTATGTGACCCTGAGCAAGTCACTTAACCTCCTTGTGCTCCGTCTTTCAGGTGAGATGTAATTGTAAGTGACTCTGCAGCTGATGCATAGTTCACACACCCTAGTCTCTGTAAGTCGCCTTGGATAAAGGCGTCTGCTAAATAAACAAATAATAATAACATATGGCAGCCATTTTAGGTCAGAGGTGAGACCAACTGTCACCAACACATTTTGCATGCAGGTTTACATAACTACCTCAAATGGTTTATGGGATATGAAAAGTGTTTTATGTAGAAGGAAATTCATCTTTTAACTGTATGTTTTGTGGCCAGCACTAGCCTTTCCATTCAATGTGATATGCCTAGATGCCAGCTCAGTACAGTGGCATCCTCTAGGCAGAATCCTGACCCCTCTGGTTGAACAGGGTAATTACATATCTGTGATCTTTGCATTATTACAAGCTGTAGCATATATGCTGGTTTGCATGACACGTGACTCTCCAAAGTCACTCTGAATCTTTGGCGTCAGCGAGTGGTTGTGGCTTTGAGCTCGATGTTGAAACTCCTTGAGCCTCGTTGGACGTGCACATGTGTTTGTTCTTGAGGATGAGCTTTGATTAAGTGGGGGGAGAATGTAATGGATCCTCTCCTAGCAGCCGATGAGTTGGTAATACTGACATCCGTGTAAGACACATACTTGCCTCCTGACTGCAGAACTTGCTCTTTAGTTTAATGGTCATGTTCATCTTTGAACCAGATGCTTCGCGGGTCACGTCCAGCCCTTGCCTTTCCATTCAATTCAATGGGCTGAGATGACAATTCATTACAACGCGCACTTGCCTATCACAGCTTCACTTCCATAGGTTCAGGTACAGCATAAGACAAAGTAAAAGCTATAGTGTTACAAAATATTATTCAGAAAAAAAGGAATCTAAAAGGAACAATCATGTGTTAAAAAAAAAAACATTCATGGCTGCTGTATTAAAACAAGCCATGTTTTTAACAAAGGAAACAGTCATGAACTTATTTTGAGTGTGTTGCTTTTTATTTTTTTAATTACTGTACTTTTTTGACCAGTAACAACTTACCCCCACCCCACGTGCAGGTCATCCAAGGGCAGAAGGAATTACCATAACAGGCTTTGTTAAGGTGTGACTTGTATTTCTCATCAGAATTGTGTGGTGGTTACATTTCCTTTTAAGCAGAACAGTTTTTTTTTTACACCATAAAATATACTTCCTTTGAAAAACAGAAGTTTTGTTGCAAAATAAAAAAAAAAAAAAATGAAAGACAAAATAAAAACATTAAATAAAAAAAAGAAATGTGGTGTTGCAGAAAGATAATTAATAAAAGCCAAACCCGTTACAATGTGGTAATGTGACTGCACAGGTGCACCTCTTGAAGTGCAAGCTCTATTGTTCTTTGTTAACGCCTCTGCTGGGTTTTGTATTGCTTATGAAGGCACAGCTCAGTAATGCTAGAACAAGAAAAGGGATGGTAATGCCACTTTCAGTCTTGACACCAATCAACCTCAATGGCAATGCCCATGAAGTAACTTCTGCAGCGGTCCCAAATGTCCCTTTAACTCTGTACCCTTCTGGTGTTTTCCACCATGAGTGATTACTGACCCAATTATTCTTAAATACAATAAAAATACAGTGGAACATTCATTTAAAAGTGTTCTCCTGTTGCCCTATATGCAGAGAGTAGCTTCTCAAGCATTCTGTGAGCATTCAGGGATCAGCTTGAGGATATATATATATCCCAGAAGTAGGATATATATATATATATATATATATATATATATATATATATATATATATATATATATATATATATATATATACAGTGCCTTGCGAAAGTATTCGGCCCCCTTGAACTTTGCGACCTTTTGCCACAATTCAGGCTTCAAACAAAGATATGAAACTGTAATTTTTTGTGAAGAATCAACAACAAGTGGGACACAATCATGAAGTGGAACGAAATTTATTGGATATTTCAAACTTTTTTAACAAATAAAAAACTGAAAAATTGGGCGTGCAAAATTATTCAGCCCCCTTAAGTTAATACTTTGTAGCGCCACCTTTTGCTGCGATTACAGCTGTAAGTCGCTTGGGGTATGTCTCTATCAGTTTTGCACATCGAGAGACTGACATTTTTGCCCATTCCTCCTTGCAAAACAGCTCGAGCTCAGTGAGGTTGGATGGAGAGCATTTGTGAACAGCAGTTTTCAGTTCTTTCCACAGATTCTCGATTGGATTCAGGTCTGGACTTTGACTTGGCCATTCTAACACCTGGATATGTTTATTTGTGAACCATTCCATTGTAGATTTTGTTTTATGTTTTGGATCATTGTCTTGTTGGAAGACAAATCTCCGTCCCAGTCTCAGGTCTTTTGCAGACTCCATCAGGTTTTCTTCCAGAATGGTCCTGTATTTGGCTCCATCAATCTTCCCATCAATTTTAACCATCTTCCCTGTCCCTGCTGAAGAAAAGCAGGCCCAAACCATGATGCTGCCACCACCATGTTTGACAGTGGGGATGGTGTGTTCAGGGTGATGAGCTGTGTTGCTTTTACGCCAAACATAACGTTTTGCATTGTTGCCAAAAAGTTCGATTTTGGTTTCATCTGACCAGAGCACCTTCTTCCACATGTTTGGTGTGTCTCCCAGGTGGCTTGTGGCAAACTGTAAACGACACTTTTTATGGATATCTTTAAGAAATGGCTTTCTTCTTGCCACTCTTCCATAAAGGCCAGATTTGTGCAGTATACGACTGATTGTTGTCCTATGGACAGAGTCTCCCACCTCAGCTGTAGATCTCTGCAGTTCATCCAGAGTGATCATGGGCCTCTTGGCTGCATCTCTGATCAGTCTTCTCCTTGTATGAGCTGAAAGTTTAGAGGGACGGCCAGGTCTTGGTAGATTTGCAGTGGTCTGATACTCCTTCCATTTCAATATTATCGCTTGTGCTCCTTGGGATGTTTAAAGCTTGGGAAATCTTTTTGTATCCAAATCCGGCTTTAAACTTCTCCACAACAGTATCTCGGACCTGCCTGGTGTGTTCCTTGTTCTTCATGATGCTCTCTGTGCTTTAAACGGACCTCTGAGACTATCACAGTGCAGGTGCATTTATACGGAGACTTGATTACACACAGGTGGATTCTATTTATCATCATTAGTCATTTAGGTCAACATTGGATCATTCAGAGATCCTCACTGAACTTCTGGAGAGAGTTTGCTGCACTGAAAGTAAAGGGGCTGAATAATTTTGCACGCCCAATTTTTCAGTTTTTTATTTGTTAAAAAAGTTTGAAATATCCAATAAATTTCGTTCCACTTCATGATTGTGTCCCACTTGTTGTTGATTCTTCACAAAAAATTACAGTTTCATATCTTTATGTTTGAAGCCTGAAATGTGGCAAAAGGTCGCAAAGTTCAAGGGGGCCGAATACTTTCGCAAGGCACTGTATATACCAGAAGTAGAGACTGGATAAACACAAAGCCACTACAGGACATCTGGTTAGTTAATATCATTTTAAAGAAACACTCCTACTTCATTTACAACCACTACCCCCAAGAGGACTGTTAATTGCAACCCCTGTACCGTAAAAGAAGCCAGATCAGCACCAATGGTTTTTAACAGGCGTATTTAATTTAAATTCAAGTGGGGAACTTAATAAAAGTTTGTTAGGGTTCTCCAACTCTAGTATTCTTTCTAAAACATGACAAGACCTACTCTGTTTTAGTCCCACCCAGCCTCTTCACATATTAGATCTACCTACAGTAATATGCAAGGAATTTTAAAGAATGCGAGTGCAACACTAAATGCAAATATATGTAATAACAATAATAGTAGCATGACCACTTTTATGAGAACTTTAAGGAAACAAAATGTATTCACCTGTGCAGTTTTAAGGCCATGTACAGCTAGCTGTGAGTTGGCTGTAACATGGAAAGAACAGAATATTGACTTTTATATAGAGTATGGAAGTTGTTACCACATTAAGCATACAAGTTATATTGCCCTGAAAATATGAAGTCACTACCTCAAATGGTTTCTGTAAGATTAGGCCTTCACACTGCATCAAAAAAGCTGCCGCAAAAAAGGCTATCTTTTCTTATACTACACCCAAAAGAATACATAAGCGTACCAGGCATGAAGCCAATATCTTGAATTGCTAGGTCTTTTTTTATCAGGAATCCTAAAGGCAAATGTGGCAGCCATCTTAGGTCACAGGTCAAAGTGAAGAGTGCCGTTAGATTTTGACAAAGGAGTTTCCATAAGACTGAACACTTGATATTGCCAGCTTAAATGGCTCATGAGATAACAGCAGTAGTAAATGCGGCAGTTTTGCAAACTCATGCAACCTTCCTTAAAGGCATGTGGAGTGAAGTTTCAATGTGCAGTTAATTATGTGACTTTCAATTGCTACTGTGCAGCGACACTGCAGTCTATGTGTGGTTATATGTCCTAATTTAGCACACTGCTATGAAACTACAATATTTGTCACATTGTGTTACACACTCGAGATAATGAAAATAAAAAAGGTTTGCAGTTCACTGTATTTCATAATTCATTTGGAGTAAACTGAAAAAGTACATCATGTTTTACAAAATAAATGCATGAATTCAAATAAGGATTTAAGTAATCGTTAAAATGAAGAGCAGTAACATTATGATCTGAAAAAAATGTAATTCTTTCAAGTATATCAAATACTTAATCTCAACCCTCTTAAATGCATTTCTATGAATAAAGGTAGACCTTATTTAGTACAGTATGACCACCACCTTCAAATGACTTGCCAAGCAACAAAAACAGATCAAATATGAACAATATCTCTTGAGCTTGTATTCTCTTATCAGGTTAACCACACCTTCAGAATGCCATAACAAGGGTGGGGCAGGCTTCTGCAATTAGAGACCTGCCCTGACCTTCTGTTTTAATGATGTAGTTGAACAGTGATTGAAAATGGGTGCACCGTCTGGGCCCTATTATTCAAAAAGTGCAAGGGAAAAGACACATATTTTGAAAGGAATGAAACTATGTTAAAGATATAAAACTTACAGCAGGTCAGTTATTATTTTGAATAATTCCTTGATAGTTTTATAATGTTCAATTGGTTTTATTCCTTTCAGCTGAATACTGTAGTGCACTCTGTGTTTTAGTTTTAGAGTAGAATAGGTTCTGTGATATTTCCACTGATTTCCTTAAAGAGCAGAAACCTTGCTCTAAGTCGATGTTACAAATACCTTGTTTGTTCGAGATGGTGTTTCGCAATGATGTATTTCTCACATCCTCTAGAGACAGTGTGTTGCAGGGGGGCAGGTTAATAAGTTACACCTGAACTTGGAGAGGTTTTACTTTTTTTATTTCTTCTTATTTATTTTCCCCCAATTTCAAATGTCCTATTATGTTTTTTCTCTTCACCGCAGTGAGTCCCCACCCAGCACAGACATTCTGAGTGCGTGTGAGCGTCCTCCAATCTCACAAGCCTAAAGCCAGAATCACTTTTACACCGAGCAATCCAGAGCAGAGGTGGGCAGGGCTACTGATCCCGGAGAACAGAGATCAGCCTTGCTTTTCATCCACTGTGAATGTTCTTGGTGTTTGGACAGTAGGGTTTGCTGTTGCGCAATGAGCAGAAGCAATCCCTACCAATTTCCCATTCCCAACCCCGGGAGCGTCAGAGCCAATGTGACGCCCCTTCAGAGTCCCCAGCAAAGTTCGGCCTCTTTGCACAGCCCAGGCGCGAACTGGCGCCCTCCAAGCTGTGTGACTCATCCAGTGCTCCCAGCGGCAGCACTTAAACTGGATGAGCCACTCGGGGATCCCCTGGAGAGGTTTTAGGGTGCACAAAGAGGGCCAATCTGATTTGGAATTGCCCTGGAGGACCAGAGTTGTGCCCTGTTTTACAGCCATGTTTAAGAGCTCTACTTAGACCACAGGGGTGCTTTAAATGTCTGCATTTTACAAAGTCAACAGGATGTGATGACTGAAATAGACAATTATATAAAGTGGATTGAAACAAGAAGAAGAATAACAGTGATACTTTATACCCATATGACGTTGCTTTTGTATATCTTACACCATCAGAAAAAGTATACTGAAGAACATTTATTGCTTCTAGCTTCCAACTGACTTCCACCATTTTGCGAGGATTTTCATTTCTGGTTTAGCCCCTGGTTCTTTGTGTTTGTAAAGAGTTAACACGACACAACTTCCACACCTTTTATTTTCCATGCAAGCCACACAACTACTGGTGTTCCCAGATTTCATTGAGTTCCTAAGTATGTTCTGGAAGCTACAAATCCTCCAAAATAAGAATGTAAGCTTTTGAAGAGTCATACAACTCCAATTAAATAATTTGTAGATATTATATCCAATACAGACTAAACTGAAACATTCTTGACCGAACACAAATATTAAATATGCAACAAACTTTCTGGATTTATTTACAACACTGATCATAACCCCTTTTAAAGTCTTATCATCTTTTTCCTTCCTCACCAATGTGCCCGTTCATGATGAAGAGGTTTAAATATGAATGTGGAATGTCTTATGAATTGAAGTTAACATTTTATTAATTCAATTTGAATCTATAGGAAACCATGTTAGTTCATTCATAATCACATTTTCATTACAGATACAAAGTGTTGCCCTTCTTTGTGCTAATTTAATACATTTACTTTCTTACTGACCGAGAAGTGCAGCTTTAGGTGAAGCTGTGTCATGCACAAACTATAAAAAGGATGGCGCTTTGTAAAATCAGAAATAACTGCTATTTATAGTGGCTCGCAGGGGTGAACTTGGTATAAACACCCTTGATTCTGCAGCAACAGGCAGTGATAGATGGCAATACATTATGTCTGCAGTGGAATCCTTCTCCACAGCAGGATTTTCAAGGAGGTATCTGGCTCAGGGGAAAAGAATGCAAGCCACAAATGTAGAGAAAACAGTTTTGTTAATTGTGTCTCTACCTCTATGCATTTTCTTTCTGAACAATCAAGTCGGCACTTTGCATAAACAATCTGCCAAGTTTAAGGTCCATCTCCATTTGGGGCAATTCCTGTTAATGCTAACATCCCATAAATCAACAAATACATAATAATCTTTTTTTTTTAACAAAATTTAGTCATTGCCAATTATTTGTATTATTTTCTCCCAATTTGGTATGGCCAATTATTTTTAGGCTCAGCTCACCTCTACCACCCCTGCGCTGACTCGGGAGGGCGAAGACGAACACACGCTGTCTTCCAAAGTGTGTGCCGTCAGCCGACCGCTTTTTTTCACATTGCGTACTCATCATGCAGCCACCCAAGAGCTATAGCGTCGGAGGACAGCGCAGCTCCGGGCAGCTTGCAGGCAAGCCCGCAGGCGCCCGGCCAGACTACAGGGGTCACTGGTGCGCAGTGAGCCGAGGACACCCTGGCCGACCTAACCTCCCTCCCCCCCGGGCGATGCTCGGCCAATTGTGCGCTGCCCCCGGGAGCTCCTGTCCAAGGTCCGCTGTGGAATAGCCTGGACTCGAACCGGCGATGTCCAGGCTATAGAGCTTCCAGTTCTTGTCGCCTATAGGTACTGTACTGGAGGTCTGAATGGGAAAGAATGGTCAATAGTGCAAGCTCATACCTGATATTAAAGGAAAACGGTCAAGTCTGAAGGTCTTGTCACATGTAATGAACACAACGCCCTATGAAATGACATGCACATTCCTATAGGTATCGCATCTAATTGATTTGGCAGAAAAATACAAAATTAAATCTCAACTTCCTTCCATTTAGTTTCGTTATTAGTGACAAAACCTTTATACTCTACTACCAAACAGACACTGGCTGAAGTCTCGTTCTTTTGGTTAACTGCTTCCACAGCCTTACACAGTAGGTCACTTCTTGTGTTGCCCAGGCTATAGAAAACAGGCACACCTCAAAACTCCCTGCACAATGCACTGCTCTATAATTAACCGGTTACCATATTAATGAACAGATCTGTAGTTGCAGTTGTACTTGCAGAAAACAAAATAAAACAAAAATGACACTGCAGGAACGAAAGGCCTTTATCTTTCTTTCGAGTCTTCTTTGTGTACAGTTGACGATGAAACAAATGAATGACCAATTTAACACAACATGGCTGCTCGTTGAGAGAGGAGGTCGGAGGTCAAGTATTTCCTCGAGCTGTAAATGCCCTCTCGCAAGGGAATTGAAATATTTTCTTGTTTGGCCTATTTATTGTTAAGTCATCTCCAACAGTCTACTCTTCAAATGATGTTAGAGTTGGGTTTTTGTTAGCTCTTCTGTCCTCTACTCATTTGAAAGTCCTTCACAACATCTGCATATGTGTGTGTGTGTGTGTGTGTGTGTGTGTGTGTGTGTATTGTAATGAACCCACATTTATTAAGGTGGAAATGTCAGTGGTCAGGTCCACCGAATAAAGGGACCTCCAGCTCTCTCTATATGTTCCTGCTTCTTCCCTGGTCTTGTCTGCTATTGCACATTGTCTGCGTAACGAGTTGGACTCCAGCACTCCATTGATTGTCCCACCATTCAGATTTCTACAGTGCATTGTCCATCTTGTTCATATTGACTCAAACTTGGGCCCGATACACCACTGGTGGATATTGGGACTCTGTTTGGTAATCCCTTATAGGTTTAGTATAGGTCTACAGTACATCTGTACATAGTAATATCTGAAACTGAGTTTAAATTGTCCAACAATTGTTTTCACATCTGTCGCTAACAATTTGAGAAAATCTGGCAAAGATACAGCCCACCACCACACTCCATATCCGAAACAGATTTAAACAAAAATAAAATCTCTTCTGCTCTCTCTGTTGACACAGCCGATGGGCTTTTAAGGCTTGGTTCCATGTACTATATTACTATTTTGCTAGCCGCTGAGGGGAAGGCCTGCCAAACCTGACACAGAAGTCTTTTGTCACCAATACAGATAAAAATGGCCTGGAGTGTATGTACCTGTCGTTTAATGATCAAACGAAAAACCATAAAAAGACATCAATGAGATGAACCGTGAAAGCACCTGTGGTTACATGCTTGCCCAGCCTGGTGATCCTTTGAGCCCTGTCAACAATTTAAAAAACATATTTACAAAAGTGTCCTCCAGATGCCAAATCATACTACCTTCACCCCCTTAAACAAAATCCAGAATATACATCCATTTTGCCATGAACTTTTTGGGGTTAATTACCTTGGAAACATGATGTCTCGCATTTCAGACCATGTTGGGCTTTCAGTACATTACACAAGCCACTCAATCTGCAGCACTGCTGTCCACCTGTTGTCTAATGCAGGTTTACAGTCCAGGGAAATTATGTTGGTTACCATTCATTGGTATTGAAAGCAACCTCTGAATTATTGGTCAGCTTCTCTTGAAAACAATATGTCTCCTCCATCCACGGCCTGACGTTCAGAAGCTCTTCCCTCGACGTTGGCCCCAAGTACCAGTGCGGTGGCTGGCTGTTCCGTGAATCCTCCCTCAGATGCGGGAAATCAGTTTGCCTTGAGTTCCAAAATGCCATTTCATCTAGAAAATTTTACAATAAATGGCAATGATCAATTTAACATTTTGGGCAAATAAAAAAAAGTTAAAATATATATCGAAATGAAACAGTCCTCAGGGACTACTTTTTCTGAGTGGAAGGATACATAATACATTTCTTCTTTTATCCTTAAAAAAAGCTGAATTGTGGAATTATTTTCAAGAAAACTATAGCCACTCCAGTATGTGCAGTAAGACAATTCCTACCGCACTTCCTTGGTGGTTGAAAGCACTCTGCTTTGCATCGTGTCTCACAACTCACCCAGGGCATGCGGTAAGAACTGTCTTACTGCACACCATGTCATAGGTTATTTATTTCATAATTGCATACTTATAATATATTGAAAAGCACTGGGTTGCAGTATTTTTATTTCTGTATATTTCTGGAGTGGGACTGTTTTATTAACAGATTTACAGGAGTGGTATGAGAATGAATTGGGAACTCCCTGGACTTGAATTGTCTGGATAATAAAGGCTTTACTGTAGTATAGGCTATTCTATACAGGTATGTCCACTGAGATGCAAGCAGAGGCATACTGTTAGCAATAGCATCAGCAGCAGCAGCAGACACGTTGTGACAAGAAGACAAGCAGAATAAAACAATGACAACAATCTGTTAAACACAAGGATCACAAGGATAATTCAAAATGGCTTGTGAAAAAGAGACAATGACTTTCATATTAGGTCAGGTGATGAGCCATTTCAAGCACATATCCTATACAGTGCTTTTTAATCTCATTTACCAAATTTTCAATTCTGTGGAGCATTTGGAAATGATGCCTAAAATCACTTAAGCTACAACACTGTGTAAATTTAAACTTACAATATGCCTTGAAATGGGGGTATCAATTAAGATGTTACAGAATGTCATAGTGACATATGGAGGGTCATATGCCACAGTGAACGAAGTCAGAAAACGTTGGTTTTGAATAAAGTACACCATGGCAAACAGTAACACTAATCATATTTACCCACAATCCTATTTCTTGGAGTTGGCTTGCTCTGACGTAAGACTAGCTATATATCAGGAAAACATGGTTGCTCATCTATTGTACAACACAACATAAACAGCAGTGTGGAGTAGTGGTTAGGGCTTTGGACTCTTGACCGGAGGGTTGTGGGTTCAATCCCAGGTGGAGGACACTGCTGCTGTACCCTTGAGCAAGGTACTTTAACTAGATTGCTCCAGTAAAAACCCAATGTATAAATGGGTAATTGTATGTAAAAATAATGTGATATCTTGTAACAATTGTAAGTCACCCTGGATAAGGGCATCTGCTAAGAAATAAATAATAATAATAAACAGAAAGAACAAAACACAGCCTCCGAATTAAGATGGCAAATTAACTCTGAGGAAAGGTCAGCATCATCAGTTGTGAAAAGCAGCGACCCTAAATGAATTCTTCCCATTTTCTATGTTTACACTGATTTATTTTTACCTCACCCACCCACCCAGACTTTTAGCACATCTACAGATAGAGTTACAATAGTGAGGCAACATGCAGTCTGCCACAGCTACATAAGTGGAAAGAAAAGGGTGTTTAAATGCCGAGTAGCTGACTTTAGTTATTATTGGAAAAAATGAAAGAGGTCATTCATGACCAAGCGCCAAGATATGAGGAAACAGCTCTTAGTCTAAAAGAGTATTATTTCAGCCAAGTCCTGCCTCAGCTGTTGTTCCAGGCTGTTCATTTATCACACAGTCATTTCAGCCAAGAAAGCCAGTCTTTCAGATGACTAGCTTGCAGGGAGCAAAACACACATATATCAAGCGTCTAACTGACCTGAAAATGTGATGGGTTTAAAGGTATTATTGATGGACGTAAAACCGTCAAGAACTTGAGACTGTAAGTGCAAGGAAACATATCCCCTTTCAGGTAGGAACCAACCCCACAGTTTTGTAAAGTGATGGAGCACCAAGCAAATATTTGTGTATTGTATTAACATATTGAGTAAGTTCAAGTGGCAGAAGGCTTTGTTGAATGAGCCTTAAAGCAATTCAATGCGCTGCACACACACAAAAAAAAAGATATTTGAATTAAGCATGTCAAAGGCTAATGATTATAAGAAAGCTTTTCCAGGCTTTTACCATCTGTCAGCTTTATGAAAAGCAGGTTAGGAAATTGGCTCTTTTGGTCGTTCCCTATATGTAACGAGCAAGTGACAATGATTCTTATAGATGACCTTTCAACATTGCTCTCATATGGGCTTAATTCAGTGACACCCCATGTTGGTAAAGCCAAATGTGGATAAATTAACTGGTAATTATGGGAGGGGAAAAAATACAAAAATATATTGGGGAAACGTTGTAATGAGAGGGGCGACGTCCGGTCTGGAGAGGAGAGGCAGGTGCAGTAAACCTTTAATGTTCGACCGGATAAGAAACTTGCTGGATGCAAGAAGGAGCTGGTACTGTTTACAAGGACCCAATAACTCATAAAGTTCAAGCCTTTTAGGAAAAGGAGGAGTGAGAGGCAATACAAAGCAGACCAAGAGGGACAAAGCACAGGCTATAACAGAGCAGGAAAGAATGTGCCATTCGGAAAGTCTATTCCGAAGATGCAGATCTGGACCCGGCACCCCAATAGATGATATTTTGTAGTACAAAATGGGATCTGGTTAACATGTGTTGCATGTATACTTTATGTTTTATTGATCCCAGCAAATGACCATCATATCACTCTTTTGGACTCAAATCATGCTGGAACATAGGGCTTAACTGGTCTTTAGTAGTTCTACAAATCCAGTGTGGTGTACCACAGGAAGAAAGAATAGTATAGTGAAATGGTCACGCATAGGAAAGTCTGGTTTATCAGTTGCCAAAAACATAGTAACCTAATTAAGGAAGACTGCTACAGTATGTCCCAACAAAACCTCTTAATTCCAGAGATATTTTAGTTTTTCAAATTACATAGGTTTTGTCGAAACTGCAGTCGTAACAAACCAGCAATCTAAGAAAGGCCTTTTCACCCATTAGAATTGCAATAGTGTGAAAATCATAAAAAGCATAATGGCAAAATATAAAACTATGAATAACATTAAAGCATGGATTCCTCAGAACACAGGCAACTTCGTGTGTTTGAGTGCCGTTGTAAAGAAGGAAGCCGTCGGCATCTGGATTGTTCCCAGTTAATGTATCTACCTCGGATCAGCTGCTCCCTGATTCATGAAAAAAACAAAACACTGGCTTATTCATCCCCAAATTTAGTATGATGAATACCAATCATTGCAGAGACATTCCCCAATTAAAGCTGTCGGTTTCAATTCAAATTCCTATCTGATGATGCTTTCAGGATTTCATTCTGCTGCCGCATTTGGGAGTGGTCAGAAATTTGGGGTGGAAGAGTGAGGGGGTCATGCAATTTTTATGTCCCTAAAGAAAATACTTCAGTAAGATAGAAGCAGGGGTCAGTTGACCCTCCAGTGTAATTAAGATGTAAACAGTATATTTCTCTCTCTCTCTCTCTCTCTCATTATTGTTTTATGTAGAATTACATTGTGACTGCTGGTAACACATTTCTAAGAAATATAAAGGTGTTTCTGCTACCTCATTTCGACCACACAGCATGAGGATAAGCAGCAGTGCATGCATGTGAGGAAGGATAGGTTGTACAGGTTGTCTGTGTTGTTTTAAGTGAACGTCTAGCCAGGTTCATTTCCTCTAGTGTCTGAGCCTGTGCTTTGAGGTGCACTGCAGTACGGGTTACTAAGAACATTGCATTCAACTCTTGTTTTCACCAGTTTAGATTTGTGGGGCGAATGGAAGGGGAGGGCAAGGGGGAGGGGGTGAAGCGACACCAAGGAGAAGCCTGGGTTAAATCATGAGTAATGCATTACATAGGTCGGATTGTTTGCAGATGAGATCACATCCTTTCTCTAAACTGCGAGGAACTCCTTTTCATCAGCCACTAAAACTACATAAATATATCCTCATAATGGAGCATCCATAGCTGGGGCCAGCGGTTCACTGCGATTTCAAAAAGTTTATCTGGCAATCCCCCTCTTCAACCCCTCCCCATCCACAATACCACAAGATGAAGTCAAAGCGTTTCCCAGATACCGTGCTTTCTAGTTTGTTTATATTTTTTTCTCCTTTCAGAAAGTCTCCTGAATTAGAGACACAGACACACAGAGAGAGAGAGAGAGAGAGAGAGAGAGAGAGAGACAGACAGACAGACAGACAAAACAATGACTTATTTTCACTCATATTCTTTGCTGAAAGGAGCTGGAATTCTCCTGCTATGTCAATATGAAATTATGACAAATCAGACATGAGGATGTCTCCCCTTGGCCTGAGGAGAACAATAGAGTTCTGAGAGAGAGTGGGGGGGGGGGGGGGGTGTGCAAGTCTCAAATCTGGAGGCTGCCATTGTCCTCCTCAGAAGAGAATTCTAAGGGGACCAGAAGATGGAATGCGGCAAGCTTGTTGCTGAACACAATGTTATTGAGGAGCCACAAAGGGGTATCTCATCCTTTTCTTTTGCGAGGATGACTTCAATGGGATCTTTCTGTCCTGAGCGACAGCATCCAAGGAGCGCTGTGGGATAATACTCTGGCCTTCCAGTGGGGAGTGTGCTGCACAAGAAAACATAGAAGGGACTGTTAAAACATCCGAAAATGACTTACGCATGACCCTTGGCACCTGAGGAGTTTCTAAAAAACAAATATAGTAATTCCTTTATCTTTGCAATCCCATCTCAACCCCATGACATTCAATACAACCATATTCCTTTACTAATTCAACACACTTTCTGCATGCTGTTTTACATGAACAACATTATACAAACTAACTACCGAAATAACTAACTAAATGTAGCTATTTTTGTTTATGATTTCACTTTAGGGTGAAGTGGTTTGTGGACTTCCTATGGATCTTATTAAAGAAAGTGCTGTAAGCATTTCTCACAGAAGTTTTTATAATCCTTTTATTTTGGGGTTTCCTGGAATTTACAAACTTTTTGTTTTAACTTCTGGAAGTGTGTCTCTGGATAGGTCCCTTGTGCCTGAAGCAGCACTATAACCTTTTTGAATTACCCCAAAACACAGCTATTCCTGTGAGACTTGTTTAGTGGTAGCTTGGGCTTGTTTTAATAGCATATTGTGCTTCTATATACAATCAGATCTGTGTGTGTCTATGAGGGTGGAATTAGATTTTCACCGAAAAAGTCCTTCTGAGGCCAAAATGTAGTCAGTTTGGTTGTAGATTTAGAAGATATTTAGACAAGAGGCATACTTTATATGCACAAAGAGGAGTCCGAGTTACTTAAAAAAAAAAAAAAACCTAAAAAAACCCCATACGTGCTGCAGTTTGCCATGCTATGACCACAGCTACTTAGTGGTTATTAGTCTCACAATATTCTCCATGTTCCCTTCTTGTTTTGTTTTATTCATTATGCAAGCCTCCCAGACCCTCTAGACTAGTTTGTACTGATTTTGTAAAAGCCCTTAAGACACACACTGATGGATGCTAATGCTTCAGCCTTTTCATATCATTTTACAGCTGAACTCTTTGATCTGTCAGCAGCCTTTATGTCAGGGCTGGATGTTCTAAGAAAACAAGTGCACATGCACAAAACCAAAATGCCTTCCCATTACCACCTGTGGAATCTCAGAGCTGCTGGGGAGAGAGAGAGAAATAGAGAGAGAGAGAGAGAGAGAGAGAGAGAGAGAGAGAGAGAGAGAGAGAGAGAGAGAGAGAGAGAGAGAGAGAGAGAGAGAGGAGAGAGATAGAGAGAGACTTCTAGCAACAAGCAAGTATGGATGTGCCTGTGCTGTTAGAATAAGGAAGGAAGAATTGAAAAGAAAGTCCGGTAGAGGAACTTCTGCAGCAGCACACACAATCTGATTCAGAACAGTGGAGGACAGCTGGAGGGTGCCGATTGGCTGAGTCTCTGTGAACACATGCTTCCTGTGACCAGCTGCTGTGCTAAAAAATGAATGACAAGGGTAATAATTGATTACTAGCTGGCAGTTCAATAGGAAGAGAGAATGAACAGGAAAGATGAGGTACTGTACAGCTGGCTAACTGTATCAGTATAAAACATTTCCAGTGTATGACTGGTAGCTGTTTATTGCAACTTAATTTTGACAGCCATTCAACATTTCTGTTGTTATCTCTGGTGTGGAAAAATACTCCAGGGACTGAAATACAGCTTCCAATTTTAATTACATTTTGTTTAGTGGTAAAAGCTAAATAACAACAGGGTAAGCAAAACCATTTTCCAGATCCTCTAACACCACACACAGGGCTGGATTCCAAGTCCAAACACTAGAGATGGGTGTCAGTTACTTTTAACAGTTACAGAACCAGATGTCATACTGAGGCTATGTGGTCCAATGGTTAAAGAAAAGGGCTTGTAACCAGGAGGTCCCCGGTTCAAATCCCACCTCAGCCACTGACTCATTGTGTGACCCTGAGCAAGTCACTTAACCTCCTTGTGCTCCGTCTTTCGGGTGAGACGTAGTTGTAAGTGACTCTGCAGCTGATGCATAGTTCAAACACCCTAGTCTCTGTAAGTCGCCTTGGATAAAGGCGTCTGCTAAATAAACAAATAATAATAATACTAATAAACACCAGAACACCACTCAAGATCAGTAAACATCCCATTCTCCTCTTTTAATCCAAATTATTAGCCTTGATTACTTAGCCTTTTTAAGCTCTACTGTAAACTAAATAGCGTTCTATTTGAAATAAAGAACGAACTGTTGTACATCGATGAAAAGGGGCCACTTCCAATGTGCACACCTGCAGTTGATGATGTCATAGTTATCTGTAGGAGCAGCTCTTGTATTTACACTGGCACTACAGTCAATGTGCCAATTTGAACACTGCACATGTGTCTGCCATATTCCAACTTCCTGTGGTTCCTTCATACACAAGAGCTTCTTCTGATAACATTTTCTATGATTGACCTAAGAGGATAACGTACATCTAGAAAGCAGGGTCACAACAAGGGCAACTGCAACAAAACAGAAAATATATTTCAAGAGGAAAGCGTTCAGTGGTTAAAATAATTATTTTCCTCTTTTCTTCATCCCTAAGGATGCAGCTGCATTATCCAGTTCTTACTTTAAAAACAGTATATAGTACGATAAAGAATAAAAAGTAGTCTGAAGTGTACTTTTGTATATCCAAAACAAGTATTTGGTGAATCCATTATAATAAATACAAAAGATAAGTATTTATTTTATGAAAATGTCACTTTTTTATTTATCGCTTGAACTCTGAAATAATATACAGTACAACATTTAACTGAATAATGATTTTTAACCCGCTGAATGTTTTAAAGGCAGTAATAGCTTTTAATTAGACTGATTTCGAATGGCCAGTATAATGCTTTCATTTTCTGGCATTAATTTCTATACAATAATAATTATTAAGACTAAAGTATATACAATATGTATTGTATCAAAAAACAGGAAGTTACGTCAAATCACGATGTTTTGAAAACTTGTCTTGAACCTGCCGAACAGTGTTTGTGTAACAACAGGAAGAAAACATTTTTTAATGTTTTAAAAACATCTTTGTGACAGAAAGAATAATTCTTGGTGGTAAATCTCCCTCCTGACCTGTGAGGGCACTAAGTAACAGGAACAGAATACCCTGACAATTTATTCCCAGGGTTAAAAGGAAGTCGGTCATCTAGAAAGGGGGCGGAGCTTCGGTGCATGAATGCTTCGACCCGGAAGGGAAACAATGTGGCAGCCGCGGATTGGAGGAGCGGCTACAATCGTTTTCCAATGTATGACGGTACAAAAAGGGGACAAAGCGATGTAATCTGTTCCTTCGTTTATGGTTACGGAAATGACCCAGAAGGACCATTGTTGTGATATCGTACGTGAGTGTTTTGTTTGTTTTGTCTCGTCTCTAATTGTTGATTATGGTTATTAGTAGACGGCTAACACTTTCCGGAGCTGTCCCCAGTGGCCAGCACAACCCCGGACATCACTACACCTGGGTCATGATAATTATTGAATTTGCACCACGTGCACTGCAGCACTCACCCAGGACTGGTGACCGTGTTTGTGTATTGTGCGTGTACTATTGACTGTGTTTATTATTTGGGACTGCAACCCATTTATTTATTCCAGTGTATTACACATTGTTGTGTATTGCCTGGAATTATTGTTTGGTCACCAGACCCGGACTATAATTAAAAACCTGTTCATTGTGGATTACAATTGTCTGATTACGCACCGCATCACTCCTGCACCTGTACACCGCAGCCACTTTGCCACACAGTAATAGCTTTTAATTAAACTGATTTCGAACAGCCAGCATAATGCTATCTTTCATTTTCTGGTGTCAATTTCTATACAACTAAGATTATGATAATTATTAAGACTAAAGTATATACAATATGTATTGTATCAAAAAACAGGAAGTTACGTCAAATCAGGATGTTTTGAAAACTTGTCTTGAACCCGCCCAACAGTGTTTGTGTAACAACAGGAAGAAAACATTTTTTTAAAATATTTTCTTCAACATTTTTATTTACAACATTTCTAAAAACATCTTAAAGAACCACAAAGACCTAAACAGAGGAAAGCGGGAAAAAATACATTGAAGAACCAGGCTGTCAGTGCATTTTGTCCCTCAATGGCTGAGGCTATCACTTCTCATACAGAATTGCCTTAAGAGATTGCAGAAAGACAGAAGGATGTCAGTTTAATCTAATACATGTCTGCTGCTAACATTTTTCTTTCAGCAGGCAGCGGTAATTTCTTTTTTTTTTTTTATGGCCCATGAATTAAATATCAAATTACAATACAGCCCATGGTAAAATTAAGTTTGACGCCCTTATCCGCAAACAGGACATTATATATTTATTTTTTATTCAATCAAACTGCCGTTGTCATATCATATTCGTTTCTTCATTATCCTATGGCCCAAAAGTATCATAAAACAAAGCATTACAGTGAGGTCCTTGTGACATGGACAGTGCAGTTGGTGGCCATTCCTTGCAGTTGATCGGATGTGTGGTTAATTGAGTTATGAGTGGGATTGTCTTTTCTGCAAACAGTTCTTGCTCTTGGCAAATTAAAAAATAAGGCATTTCTGGGAACCACTCAGAATGCCCCCTCAAAATATAGTTCTAGTAAACAATTATGAAATGCATCCCTCTTCACAGCAGATTTACAAAAAAACGATCTTTCCAAAGTGCCTTTTGTTCTAAACACAGCTGAAGACGTATCGATGAATTTGTAAATTGGAAGGAATTCTGAACTGGTAATACTGTAACAAAGATTCAGCACAATTAAACACATAAACAGGTTTGTGGAAGAAAAAAAGCAAACCTCATAAATCTCTCCGCTTTTAAATGTTTTTCATTTCACTGAGATTTTTACTTCACATACAGCCCCATTCCGTTTCAAAACACATATAATTGCAGTGTGCCTGAAGAGTGTTTATAATAAAACTCAGAACACCCAGTAGTAACATTTTGTAATTCCAGTTTCTGTCTTGCCCTGAAAGCAAAGGTCAAATGTGAATTTCAGGTAAAATAATATGGAAAAACAAAGCTTATACAATAAAGAGTGTTATGTCCTGCGATGCACTGTTGACACAAATTGCTTACTGGTGAAAAGAGGTAACGACGGATCAGACCTTAAGACATCAGCTTAGGGACCTCACCCAGTCCAGCAAAATATAGGACTCACCCACAACTACACTTTTACTTGGCATTAGACACACTTTCTTGGAACCTGATTTGTGTTTTACTAAGGTGCGTTCTCTAAAATTAGTATTCCAGTTTAATAACCAGTCATTAGTTTGGGAAATATAATTGTGTATAATTAAGTCAGGAGCAATTATCTTTTTTTGTACATTAGTTAGACAGGTTGGAAATAATTCTTCATTATATGATCGTGGGAATTTGCCAAACAACCATATTACACTGATACATATCCTTTTGCAAACGATACCCCTTTGTTGGCTAATCCATCAGTCATATGTCTTTCCCATATGGAAGTCTGGATTCAAATCCAGATCAGGTGAAACAAGTAGTGCTGGGTCCAGCCTAGACCCCAATGGGCTTGAGTGTACATCCAAAACATTTGAGCGGGCCTGGCTGAGAGAAGCCCAGGTTTGAATGGCATGGGTATTCGGGTCAGGACCGAGGTGCACTTGCCCGACTGTAGCTAGTGCCAGTGTCCTGTCATGAGCACAAAATTTACATGTACAAATTTAGAGAAGGAGGTAATGTGGATATGGGGCAGGCAGCTACAATCACTTCCCTTTTTAAAGTTGTTGTTTGTTACCACATCCACTGCAAATGATGTAAAATGCAGCTACCTCAACAAGTTATAACTGATAAACAAATAACAAACACACAAAAATACAGCATCTGTGACATATCATTGATGTATACATCTGTTCTTAAAACGCTATTCAGTAAATCAATATGACATTAGTTCACTGAAAACAATGAAAGAGGTGAATAACACAATTTGGACTAACCCTAATTACAAGCACTAGCAAGACCAGCCATATTTTACTGTAATATATTCATTTATACACTTCCTTCCTTGAAGGAAGGGCAGCTATATTTGCGATCATTTTTTTTTTTACCACTAACTGACAACTAAAGTTCCCTCAGTTGCTTCAGTTGCCAGTAGACCAAGCAAATTATCTTGTCATGAAACTTCCTGAATGAAGTTTAAAATTGGGCTTTTTTGTGTGTCTGGAGGAATCTCAATCAGCTTAACAGAGACAAAGACGTACAACAGTATTGAAACGTGGTTAAACTGTACACGCTTTCAGATGTAGCAGTCAGGAAGTAAGCAACATTCTAAAAGCATTTTTGCCGGTTTTGGTCCTCCATGGAAGCTGCAGAAAGTGGAGTTACTGACTCAATGGGGGCAAGCTTCCCTTAGAGACATAACCACATGCATACTTAAACATAGTACACACATACAGTACATGCACATACAGTAGTTATACAAGTGTTGAGAGATCTAGCATCGAATAATCCATAGAACACAGGCGAGGCTATAGGCTGAGTGCATTC
Source organism: Acipenser ruthenus (assembly GCF_902713425.1). Taxonomy (NCBI): domain Eukaryota; kingdom Metazoa; phylum Chordata; class Actinopteri; order Acipenseriformes; family Acipenseridae; genus Acipenser; species Acipenser ruthenus. The sequence goes on along the minus strand of NC_081195.1, from coordinate 63,503,732 downwards.
AACCACCCAGAAGTGGAGTAAGATATGTAATACTGCACACCCTGGAGTGGGTTATTGTGCTTATAAAATGTATGTTTATTTTATAAAAAGAAAACCAATTTTAACCTTTCTATTATGTTTTATTGAATGTATCCTTCTGCCAGAGCACAATAGTTCCTAGACTTTGTCTTTACAAGTTGCAAATTTGCTGGAAAAACTTCTGCTGAGTACATTTATGTATTTATTTTGAGATATTCAAGGTTATTTTTATTTTTTTTATTTTTTTTTACAGTGCAGCTTGAATGTATTATTTTCCTGTAGTAGGGGAACACTACAGTGAGATCTGACATGGATAAGAAATCTTCATTCTAATTCTCATTATGAAAAAGATGCAAGTTTTTAAAACTTTTATATATATAACAAATGCAAATCTATGGTTAGATGATCTAATCTGTGAACGTTTCTTTTGCGAGGTAACAGGCTTGAACAGCAATGTGTTGAAGCTCATGGAAATTCCTTTGCAGGCATGACTCACCCTTTTTAATTATTAAACACTGTCACTTGCAGCTACCTAATAACTGATAGCTGAGGCTGCAGCATGAATCACAGGCTATTCCCGCTATAATTACTTGAAAGTGACTAGTGTCCTCCTACACAGTTTTCAAGTGCTGCAGCAAGAATGGTTAACAGAGTTGAAAGGATTGTAAATCAAGACAGACATTAGATTCTCTTTGCAGAAACCAAAATGTCACTGTAGCCGTCCCTTTTAATGCAGAAAAAATCAAATATCATTCATACATACACTATAGTACCTAATACAGAATTCCAAGTACTGTGTGTTTCAATAGGGAAACGGTCATTTTAATAACTTGCACTCTCAGCATAATTTAACTTCAACAAACAGTGGAGCAGTTTTTGCAAACATGACCTCACTATTGCAATAACTGTTTTCAGCCCAGGGGAGACAGGCACACATGTGCGCCCCCCTGTGCTGCCTGCCTGCCTGCCTGTCTGCCTGCCTGCAGCTAAAGGTAATCCTTCTGGTTGCCCTCCAGCCGGGGAACACCCTTCTGTACTGCTGTAGTGTAAAACCAGGTGGCAGACATTTCCCATCAGCATGCTGACGTGGCCCAGCCAAGAAACACAGAGAGCACCGGCTGCTGTTGCTGTTGTTGCCCCATCAGCTGAAGTCACCAGAGGCCTGGCTGGGGTTAGGATCATTACTCGACAGTCCAAATTGACTTTGGCCTTCATATACTTGGGTTAGAATGTGAAACTCCTTAAACCAGCTCCTCCTGCCCCTCCCTCCACCCTGCCTGTTCTCACTATCTATCAATTCAAACCTGTCCTGAGCTGCTGCTTGTGTCAGAGATTTTCTGTACAACATCTTTGTATTGCATTCACCTGATGTTATCATGGAAGCTTGTGATTTATATTTGAAGCTGTCTCCCACAATCACTGTCGATTTAAAACATTTTAATTGATTTATTAAGTTATGTCAAATCTTTCCCCTGGGTGCAGGGTGCAACTTATCGTGCATGTTTCATAACATTGTTTTCTGGGTCAATATTCTAAGCTCTACCTCTTTGACTGCACTGACCTGTCACACACACACACACACACACACACACACACACACACACACCACAGTGCTTGGAGACTCAACAAGTCGAGACGCTACAGTTCTGGATTCTATTTAAAGACTAATGATGACATCACAACAAGATCATTTTGTGACTGTTTCGATTTACTTTATTTTTCAGTGATCTAGCCTTCTGTGCAGTCCACTGTGTGTGTTTACTTCCCCAAATGGTAGTTTTAGCTTTAGGGCCACCAGTTTTCTCCCAGTTTGAAACATGCTTGCCTGCTTTGAGCCAAAAAAGTCATGCTTCTGCTATGTCTGGGTAGAAAGCACTGCAGTGGTTGGCATCAAAAGCACTTTGTAAAATAACCGAAATCCACCCTGGAATCCATTTTTCCTGACCAATTATCTTTCTTTTTTTAACAGTTATTTGTTCAATAATTATCTTCGTTTGGCCTTTCAATGTCTGCAGTGCAATGCTGGTTAAAATGATTAAGCAATGCTGAAAGCATGCAAGTTGGATGTCGATCAATCATGACGCAAAACCTGTGAAACTTGGTGCACAATTAAATTGTTTGTGGTGTTTAAATGAATCACGCGAGTCTTCAAACAAATACAGTACATTCCTCTAAAAGGTGAGGTATTTAGTACAGATTTGATTTCAGAATGGGTACTCTCAGCTCTATTTTCAGAGTATGATTGTTATTCCTTAGACTAAAAATATTTTACAGAAACACCTACATAGCTGATTTTTTCCAACAATATGTTTTAAAACCAGATGGGGCATTACACCCACAAATATTAGTTTAACACTAGAAGGACCAGAGATATACTCATACCTAGAAGCCCTGCAGCCGTCTTTCTAACGGCTGGAATCAAAACACTGTAAATGGCATAATGAAAGGAGAAACAGTCGGATGTAGTTAGTTTCTATTTTAATTGAGTATGTCACAAACATCTGAACAAACCGAAGCGCATATATATATATATATATATATATATATATATATATATATATATATATATATATATATATATATGTATATGAACATTTATTTTACAAATCAAAACAAGAAAATGTAAATAAACATCTGAACAAAGAAGTCTAATTTATTTTTCTTTTTTTCGACAAAAGTGTATTCCTTTACCTTGAGTCTAAGGCTGTTCACAATCAACACAGATAATGCGCTTCTCCACATCACCTTTCTGCGCAGGGCACAGGTGTCTGAAGTTTTGTTTTTATTGCACTTGCCAACCTGGCATTGGCGTCTCTTGTGGCTCTCAGCGGGGTTGCCAGCTTCAGCTGTGGGTACACGCTTGGTAGTCTCCCTCTGTTCCAAATGCTTCTTGTGAAGTTCCTGTGCTAACTGTAAAATATATTCTCTCCTTGGTAAATTCTTCTCTGTGCATTCTTTGTAAAGTACCCAGGAGTTGATGGCTGCTAGGTCCAATACATTGTAAAACACCTAAACAGACTATTGTCGGGAGTCAGCTTTCACGGAATACTTCCAAAACATCAACCCCATATTTTGTTGCGTTGTAAAACTCCACGGTCTCTGGTATTTATTTTCACTAGTCCTGATGCTAATTGACTGACCAAAGCAGCGGACCTGGCAAGCAGGCACCAGCCTTTCAAAAGGTCATTCACTCAGGCAGAGAGCAGAGACTAATCTGATTACAGCTAAACACATTGTGGACTGGTAAATAAAAATAATAAAGTAGAATACCGTTCTGTATAATCAAAATACACTTGCTTTCTGTGTGGCCGTCAATGTGACTGCTTTAGGTATAATGTAATATATCTCCTTTATTTCTGCACTCCAGCGTTTCGCGCTTTGTGAGAATATTTAATACATACGGACAGAAAGGTACACGAAAGCGCAGCCCCATATGTGTTACACGACTGGAGAAAATTACATTTTAAAACCAAAAACTGCCAAAATGACCGCTGCGGGGCTTCTAGTGTTAAACCAGAAAAAAGCACAACAGCTTACCTCATGAAATAAGCTGTTCTGTTCAAGTATTCTTGGGCCAAAGGCTGCTTTATTTTTTTTGTTTTGATTGTTATTATTTTTTTATATATTATTTAAAATCTGCCTAGATTTTTAGCTGGCTTCACAAAAAATGTATAAGGATTGAAAAAAAAGCAGTCTTTAAAAAATTCAGGAGAAAATGTTTTGTGACCATTCTGAATCTTATTTATATCACGCAAAACACAATAAACTGGAGGTGTAAAACTCCATAATCCCCAGACACACATAACCACCATTCAGAAGGAAAAGCCATGTCCAGTAAGATAGTATTTTTAGTGCCAGATTTATGTGGTTTACAGGCTGGTTGAAAGATCCCCAAAAAACAAACAATAAAAAAACACACAGTAAGGAAATCCCAAAGTACAATGCTGTGCAACACTGGGGGCATGTGCTACTGTCTGCTGTGGTGATAAGGAAACTGAAAATGTATCTGGATTAAGTTACTGTTCAGAGCAGTTCTTTGCTAGTTAAAATTATTGTATTCCTTTCAGAAAGTTTGCCTTTGCCGTGGCAATTTGTGCCAGATAGGACCCAATAAGGAACCATGTTTAAAATGTGTTATGTAATAATTTATGGTCTTGAATCAGATTTATTCAGCTCCACAGTTACTAACCTTTAAATTTTTGAATGACACTGACCCCTGAATCTTTCTCCAAGATATGTATGCATCGTCGAATTATAAATTAAAATTTACCACAAAATGTCTTGATGAAGTTGTGACATATTCTGTTTACCCTGCAAGCATTATTTGACCCCAAAAGAGAGCAGGGATGCTGAGCCCAGATGGGATACATCATGGATTCCACTGGATTGAGGCTCTGCTCCTCAGCCCAAGCTGTCCTGATTGAGACCTATTATTTTTTTCAGAATGCAGCAGGCAGTGGAAATGCAATATTGGAAGGGTTCAGAAAACATCTTTTTAAAGTTAAAGCGATATTGCCTACCCACTACCTTCTATTTCTGAACACTGGCTGTCGAGTTTTGCAGAGGACCAGACTCTTAACTTTTCCAAGATGGAACACCTTCGCCTATGTTATTTTGCCCTATGCTGCAGCATTGAAGAAAAGAAAAAACAAAGTTATTGCCTTAGCTCTAGCCGCATATCAATTGTATCTGTATTACAATCAATGAGGATCAACATGGTGACCCTAAATTACACTTAGTAAAAGACATAGTGTATTTAAACACCTCAGTAGAGAGTGGAGTTTTCAAATTTCAGTGATGCATTTCTACATTTTATATAAAAAAAAAATACTTAACTTAAAATACAGAATGCACTTTACTATTGTCTGAGTTGTTAACGTTGTGTACGTTTCAGAATGAGCCAAGCAACTGGAAAATGCAATTAAGAGTTTTCCAAATTGACATATTTCTTTGTCAAGCATTCCGTCCTGAAAAGCAAGAGCTGGTTTTCAGTTCAGCCTTCACCCAAGGCTGTGGCTCTGAGGAATGTACGTTAACCTGGGTGGGCCAGCTATCAACAGAAAGGGGGTAGTTTAATGGTCATTACGATGGATATCACTAAGCCTACCATGTTACCTCTTATCCTTTAAGGCATTTCTTTATACCCTTGCGGTAACCCCAAGCTACACGGAGGGCACATAGTACTCTTGGCATTCCTGTTAAAGTGATCATTGGGCAGCTGCTCTGTCTAAGGCTGCAGTTGCTCTTCATGCAGGATGCTCACAACAACGTTTCCTCTTTCATCCTCTCATAATCTGGCACGCTGGAGCGGCAGAGAAACAGATGTTTCCTTTATTCAGCTACTGATCACAGACAAATTGAGGATAATCTACAAAACTCTCACTGATGACGTTTTCTTGAAACACAAGGCTCATTTAATGGTGGATTCTGGCTGTCCTCACCCCCTACGTTAAACAAGGGCTCCAAAACAGGAAGTTGCAGGACATGTGTTTAATATCTATAATTCTAACTCACCCTCTTCAAGGATCCCATAGTCATTCGGAAAAACATTTACCAAAAAACTAAACAAAAGGGTAACAATGGGATCTACATGAAATTAAACTGTGATCAGGGAAAGAGGTGACACAAACCTGATCTGAAGTACAGGTCCTAGTAAAATGACCAGGCACGGTATTTTCATTTTTGTATCTGTATGCAGTATGTTATGAATTAGGGCTTCTGTTTTTCGGTGTTTTACCCCAACTTTTCTACTCTCGTTTAAAAATTCAATTGATACCTGTTAAGCCATTCGTTGATCACAACTAAGAAACGTGTTAATAGTTCCTTGGTTCCATTGGTTAACAAAATATATATATATATAACAGCATGGTCTATATAATTATAAATTAAATTAAACACAACCTACTGAATTTGATTGGCTAGGGTTCATCCTAGCATATTTGTTTACTCTGATCGTGGCATTGCAAGCAACTATTAAACATCTGACGTGTTTTCTTGACAACTGCATGAAATTAAATCAAGGATCACACTGAAAGCTCTTATTCATGCCTTTCTGCTTTGAACAACAACAAAAAAAAACCCTGGATGTGTTGTTTGGATTATCAATTTTCATTTGTTGACTGGAGGGGGCCTTTAAAAAACTGGAATTTATAGAAAATAATAATTAAACCTCACTACTTTGAAACAAACATTTATTCTGTTTACTGCACACAATCATATAGCAAAATTCATAGCGCACAGTGGGCTCGGTTTTTTCTTTTACCCCAAATTGTCATGAACAGGATTGTTTTCTAGAAGGAAAAAACACCAATTTCAAGCCACTACGTTTATGTTTGAGTTGTTTATTTCAGGTTTGGTAACTTTTATGATGATTTTGAGTATAAAGCTTTCAGATCCTAGTCCATTATCGTGTTGTAAAACTGTTGAGACGCTATGGTGATAACAGCTAGCCATTCGTCCATACAGTAGGATAAACAATATCTGCATGGCAACATGTTCTGGCCACTTATCCAAAAAACTTTAAAGAGAGAAGTGAATGAGCCATTGTACCATAAAGCACTAAGAATATTCAGTAGACAATGCTGCTGAGAATGTACTTCGACAAGAGGCGCAAAAAATTTATGTCACCCTGAGTGGAGAAGCTGGGAGAGGCACCTTGGCTGTGATACTTATGGAAAGCAATTAACAGCAACTGAAAGTTTTTTTTTTTTTTTTAAATAAGTGTATGACCACACATCATAACTGATGACTAAGTTTCCAGCAGCATCACAAACCAACCACTGCATGAAAGTTAAAATTCACTTGAATTATATCTATAGGAAGCTCGTGGTCCAGTGGTTAAAGAAAAGGGCTTGATACTAGGAGGTCCCTGGTTCTAATCCCCGCTCAGCCACTGACTAACTGTGTGAGCTCAAAATGACTCATTAATAATAATAATAATTTATATCCTAATGGTAATTACATTATACCTTTCATCAAATGACTGACATTCTTCAAATCAAGGGAACACGTTTCAATTTGGAAAAAGTAATTTCTATTATCTGGGCAACATACTGTAGGTTTATAAATGTTTAGAAATAGTAAACTAATATTATATTATTAATACTTCCTAATATGGTACTTGGTCGTACAAACAACTGGATTGGATTACCCTGGTCTTCTGATGACTAAATGTCACTTTAGCAGTAGCCATTGTGAATGTGACTTATTCCAGGTACCATAGCCTGCCTACTGCTATATAATACAGTTCATTTCTGCTTTAGGATAAAGGATCATTCACAAACTCCAGACATGACCTTCTTAAACACAGACCCTTAAAAAAGATGAAGACTGTCTATATTAAGTCTCTATATTTTTTATTAAAAGTTAAGTAAAGCAAACAGAAAGAACGTATTGCACCATCTTTAGAGCATTATTTTTGCACTGAAACCTAATTAATGACAGCTGTCAGTTCAACATTTGTTAACCTCAAAAGCAAGTGTATGTGTGTTGGGGTGGAGGTGGAGGGGTAAAATAACACAAAGGGAAACTGGTACAAAAAGCTATGTACTATAGCAACTAAAAATAGCTTTAGTGCTCCTACTTTTCAACCACAGCTTTCTATTTTTGAACTCTTGCCTTGAGAATTTAAACAAAAAAAAAAAGAAAAAAGTTGGCACAGAGGAGAGAGGATGTAGGAAAGCGTTTTCATGAATGGAGGCGAGATCGTCTCAAATCTCTTTTTTTTCAAAGGCTTCTGGTTTCCTGGCAGCCATGTTATGTGTCAATGAGAGCACACTGTTCCTTCGGTGCAACACATTGAACTTGACCCTCACTCATCTGTGTCCTACATCTGAGAGTCAGGATGGGATTTCTAACTGCATGTTGCTTTAAAACAACCAAACAACAAACTACAGCAAATAAGCAGCTACTGGGGTGACTTCTCAGGGGACTTAAACAATTATAAAAAAGTCATGGTTCTTTTAGAAATCATTCACTAGGGGGGAAATTATGTTTAATTTTGCATTTCTTCTTCTTCTTTTTGTTGTGTAATTACATTGCCTATTGACAAGTCTCAGCTTTGAAGTGGCCCAGGACTAAAAAAAAAACATTGAGGTTCATTGAGAGAGCTCTGACCAGCATCATGTCTATCTGTAGCCAGTGCTACTAAATAAATCAATTAGAAGCCAGAACACATGCAACAGTACCATGACCTTGATTCTGACAGCCTCAAGAAAAGCACAGTACCCAAAGTTTCGTAACGTTACGGGTGTGCCAACCAATACTTTTGGGATATGTCTGCCACAGGTCAGGTATTTACTGAGCACTTTATGTCAGAGCTGCCGATAGGCCCCTCTAGGGAGTGACGTCTCACTAACTCGCTTAGCAGAGGTGATGGCTAACAAAAAGTCTGTTTTCATAGAGAGATACTTCAACTCTATGGAATGCATAGGCTCAAATGGGGCCTTAGAGAGAGCCTCCAAAACCACATCTAGACTCCACTCAGGGAGGGTGTTCTTTATAGGAGGACATAACCGCCAAGCACCCTTGAGAAAACAGGTCGCCAATCAGTTTTTATTAAAACTGAAAATCAGTTTTAATAAAATCATCAGCTAGTGTGTGAATGTGATTATTATTAATATTGGTCAACATTATTAAAACAAAGAAGCGTCATTTTACAGAAATACGAAACCAGTGTGTGGCGCTCCCCATCACCTTGACCAAAATTAAGGTGAAAAAAAGAGAGATAGACATACCATCAATTTCCAATTATTCTGTTATTTCTTACCATATGGCATCTTTCTTTGTATTGTCTTTATAACCACTTACACTGGCATCATAAAGAACATTATATTTTTTACTTTAATAATTACATTCCCATAGATGTCCATTTCTCTTTTATTTCTGAGGTACTCTGGCCAAGTAATGGCGTGTTGCGTACAGAAAGCTCGCTCAGACAAACCATCAGTTTGAGACAACAAGGCAATTCTATCTTTGGAGTAAGGGGGGAGTTTGCATAGCAGCAACAGGAATATAGAATGGTAATGTACACCTCTTCATGGTGACCCCACCCCCCCAAATAAAAATGAAATAATACGCTAGGACAGTTGTACTGGATTTACCGCTGTATCATGTATAAATACAATTATTGTATTTCTTGTTCTTATTGTATGACTTATATTGTAACACTTGAATGTATTTGTATTTGCTTGCGATTGTAAGTCGCCCTGGATAAGGGCGTCTGCTAAGAAATAAATAATAATAATAATAATAATAATAATAATAATAATAATAATAATAAAGGGTTTCGCAGCCTCGCAAACAATAACAAGCTTATGCACAAACGTGAGAATCCATTGCACGGCCGTGAGACAAAACTGTGAAAAACCATGAGTTTCACAGGTAAACCTCAAGACTTGACATCCATGTATTCTAAATGGATAAGCAGAGACAGGTCAGTGACTTTGATAGAGACATTGTTATTGGGGCACGTCTTCTGGGCTTCCGTTGTAAGTATTGAATTGGATGGTCAAAAGTAAGAGTATGGAAAGCATTAGGAAAAACAACAATCCCAACCGAACCTTCACCTTCGCTGCCAAAACCACAGAATATAATATAACTAATATAATATAACTATTCTTATACGCTTCTGTGTTAACAAACCCAAACATTGTGTTTCACCATTGCAAAAACAAAGCAAATTTTCTCTTTCAAGTAAATTGAAATTAACAAAAATATATATTTTTTTGGTCAAACTCTTCTCGACAGCCATTGCAGTAGTGAACAAAGCTTGACATGTGTAGCTCTGGGGTATTAAATTGGCATATACCATGGCGGTCTGTTCAAAATGTACTGCTGGTCAGGATTTCGACCGCGGCCCGCCTATTGACTACCCCTGATATAAAGTATGTATGCAGCAGAGTAAAGGTGGTTCTATGATTGCCAGTATTAAGCGTGGACCACACAGAGTAGGCATTTTGATAGGCAGTATGCCAATAGCACTGGTTATAACAGGGCATCAAGTGAATACAAGTTATTTTTAAGTTTCTTTTTTTTTGTATATTAAATTGTAATCTTTTAGCTCCTTGGAATCTACTGGATAGCAACAAAAAATACCATTTGAAAATGATTAAAAAACAGCTGATGTTCACATGGAAGCCATCTATAATTACTTAGAGCTGACAAGGAAATGTTTATTGTATGCATACTTCTCCATTTAAAAAGTAACTGGCACCAGGCTCCTTTACAGTACCAGCACTGGTACCCAGAACAACAGGACAGTCAGTAAGTGTTGAATTCTGCAAACAAGATACAGTAACAACATTTTGCTTTCAGATGTCTGGTTGCCCTGACAGCAACTTTCATATCTGTTATAACTTTGATTATATCGTCACAATCTTGTTAATCCGTTAAGTAATATGTTATTTGCCCTAAACTGTTAAAGACGGCATATGGGGTATATGAAGAATCCAATTTTATTTCTTGATTACTCCAAAAGGGGGTTTATATCCAGCTGTTTCTATGGCAAAAAAGTTTTTCAGACCTTGCGATGAGGTTAACCAATGTGCAGAAAAAAAACACTGTGGACTAAATTATTTCCGGAAATGATGAAGCATGAGATGTAGTAATATGTATTTAAGAAAAATATTTCATACACATGTTTCTATGTATTAGGAAAAAAAAATCATGTTTATTAATATAACAAAACACTACAATCACATTTGCAAAAATGTTTCTATGAATGTAAATATTTCTAAATAAATCAATAACAAATGGTGCTACTGCAATAAAGAGCCACATTTCCTTCATCAAGATCACAGCAAAGGCAATCGCTAGGGCAACCATTTTATTAAACGGATGTCAGTTGCTCCAGTTGCAAGCAGTTTTTTCCTCCCACTTTTTGTTCATTGGTCAGCGCTAACAGAGTACCGTAAGCGTCCAGCTCAAACAGTCTGCACTGGAACTAATTGTTCAATCCCTGTGCCCACATATAAATACACACTTTACTCTGCATGTGAAGTGCTTGTGCAATCCCAGTGCCTAAATACAAATATACATTTTAAATCACCCGTGCTACATAATCCACACTTTGTGCACCACTACATACACACATACATACATACAAACAATAACACTCTACATAAAACACAAAATACACACAGGGGCGGGGGTACCCTGCCACAACCTCCCTCGTGGAATTTTGTGCCATAATTTGCATACATTTCCGCCCATTAACATTATTCATTCTATTTAAATGTATTTTGTGACTACAGCAGGTGTACAAAGCATGCAGTAAAGGGGCTTACTGTGTGCAAAACACATTACCGCTGTTTAGTGAATGAGGCTCTTCAATTCAGTTTAGTAAGGGAAACAAGATTTTAAGAAAATGCAAATGCCAGTATATGTTTTTTTTTATTCATTGTTGATGCTGTGTTAATCAAATTCAAATAAATATTGCTCCTTTTCCACTTCGATACTTCATAAATCTACAGTACTAAAAGTTAACTGAATTGGTTCTGGGTTTGAATATAAGTGGTCTTCATATACAGGTGATTTCATATTTGAAATATACAGTACAAAATCAATAGCTGCCTTCACCAAAATGGTCACTGTAAAAGGTGATCCATCTACTGTATAAATAAATAATATTTATTTATTGCACTTACGACAATATTACAACAGAAACAACATTGACTAATAAAGAGAAATAAATATATTTTATAATAAGATTCTGTGATTCTGTTCACACACACATAATACTACAAATAAATACTGATTTACAATAATGTCAATTTATTTTTAAATGTGGGGAGAGGGGCACTGACATTAGCTTCTACTTGCCTCATTAGCACCAAACAAATTACACCTATAGAGCCTATTGCTTTGTTCTACAACGGTTGTCTGTGTGTTAATCCCTATTCCAGTACAATCTTGTTCTTTTGTCTGGTCTATGACATATTTATCTATATTAATTCAATCCAATAAAAAAGTATTGATCCACATTCACTCAGTTTGTTGCAAAAACATACTGTATCTTAACAAACAGTTTGAGGAAAAAAAAAAATAGAAAAAACGTTTGGTTGTAAAGAGTCTTAGAAAATTTGGTGAGATATTATTATTTATTATTATTATTTATTTCTTAGCAGACGCCCTTATCCAGGGTGACTTTCAATTGTTACAAGATATCATATTATTTTTTACATACAATTACCCATTTATACAGTTGGGGTTTTACTGGAGCAATCTAGGTAAAGTACCTTGCTCAAGGGTACAGCAGCAGTGTCCCCCACCTGGGATTGAACCCACGACCCTCCGGTCAAGAGTCCAGAGCCCTAACCACTACTCCACACTGCTGCCCCGATAAAGAAAAGTGGAAAATTGATCTGCAGTGCCACAGTATCACAATAAAGCTTGTCTCTAAAATAATAATGGGCATAGTATTAAGCCTGAGATTCAGTTATTATAATAACATTTTTAAATCCTTCATAGGCACCTTTATCCATCAAAGGCCCCTTGACGTCTAATGATCGTCAGGTGCATTTACAGCAAAGTTTACTGGTAATATATATTGTATATATATATTAATCATAACTGGTTTATATTGGCTGAAACATGTTAAGCAAAGACATGTTTTCACAGCATAACACGGCAAAAAACAACAAAATTCATAACAGCAAATGTAAAATACAATTCACTCTGACTTCACAATAATAAACTTACTTGAAGCTTGAAAACAATAAAGAACACTTTGAAACTGACTGTTTTACTCACCACTGCACCTGCCCCAAAAAAAGCTTTCCATAATGAAACCTGATTCGATTTTCCTTAATAGAGCTGCAGCTCATAACAACACCACTCTTATAAAGTACCACGTTACCGTGTGGGTAGTCATTCAAAGTTTCTAAAGTGCAGAGTCTTTCAACTTTATTAACTGTGCTCATTCATTCATTGTATCTCTTGCTTCTCGTTTCAGTTCTGTGCTACAAGATTTCTTGCCATTTTAGACAGTGCTAAGTAATAACTTCTTCTCTGTGGTTGTTGTGTTTTCCAAGACTATTTCTCAGTGCCCACCCATTTGAGATTTGTGTAGGTTCCACATAAGTTCAGCCATCTCTGTGGGTGTCATTCGTCATTACAAAAAAAAAAAAAAGTTCTAAGTTGGAAGGACACATTGCCAGTAAGATAATGCCTAATTTAAGATTTAGTTTTAAATGTTTTAATTAGATGCTGTATAGATTCAAACATAATGGGCCCTAAGTATATGTAGCATAATGTTTCCTTCCTACCTAGGTATTTAAATTTAATGTTCACCATATATATATGTATATATATATATATATATATATATATATATATATATATATATATATATATATATATATATATATATATATACACACACACACACACACACACCGTTATATGATTCAGTGATCCGAATTTACATGTGAAAGTTCGTTCACTTTTTTTGCACATGGATTTTCGTTACTTACCTATGATGTATCATTCAATCTTAACACATACATTACATAGTATGATTTTCTTAACATCAATCAATCAATCAATCAATCAATCCATATATAAAGCCAAAGACTTAAGCATCAGCTGATCCTCAATATATATGTAGCCTGTAGCTTGCGTTTACTTGCTGCAATTGAGTTATGTTGAAACGAGCATGTCTTGTCACCAGTTCATTTCACAATCTGCCCCCCCCCCCCCCCCTCGCAAGAAGCCATACACAAGAATGTCACAGACTGTTTCCATGTCACACTATTTTAAGTGGCAATACATTTCAACACAGCAGGTGTGGCAGAGATACAGTAATATTCATACATTGAGTGTGACATGCTAACCTACCGGTGCTCTTATTTCATCTATAGTAATATATAAAATTACATTTGAAATGCATTTGCCAGACCAGTCTGTAAACACTGCTTGATGTTTGTACATAAGTACGGATACATCCTTGTCAACCTAGTCATTTATCTAGGCCTATTTGCTTTATTTATGAAATGTCTGTGTAGACAATGCAGCTACGCTATCTTTTTTTTTCATTTTTAATTCAGTAAATCGGCAATTGATTTTGCCCCGTTTTTCTCCCAATTTGAAATGTCCAATTGTATTTTTTTAGGCGCTGACTCGGGAGCGGCGGAGACGAACACACGCTGTCCTCCGAAGCGTGTGTGGTCAGCCGACCTTTTCTTTTCACTCTGCAGGCCCGCCATGCAGACAACCCAGAGCTACAGCACTGGACGACAACTCTGGGCAGCTTACAGGTAAGCCTGCAGGCGCCTGGCCAGTCTACAGGGGTCGCTGTTGTGCGGTGAGCCCAGGACACCCTGGCTGGCCTAAGCCCCCCCCCCCCCCCCCGGGAGGCACTTGACCAATTATGCGTTTCCCCCTGGGACCTCCCGTCCACGGTCGGCAGTGGAATAGCCTGGGCCCTGAGCATATTATTTTAATCTGCAGCTTGCTACTTTCATCTGCACTATTGGATGTAAATTACAGTTCCATTCTGCTGGTAACGAGCATGTGGGACAGATTTATTGAGCTTTTGTTACAATGCTCAATAAAGTATTGCAATGTATATAGACAATTTTGAGTGGTACGGAAGTTATTTAAATTAGTTTATAATAAGGTAGCTCTGAAAGAAAGAAAGAAAGTTATATAGACATGACATCACAGTTTATTTTCACCTTGGGGATTGTACAATTTGTTAGAACACTTTGTATTACCCGTAAATTTAGCCTGAGAGCAAGAGGCACGTCTTTAAACAAAGCAGCCTTGGAGGAGAACACTTGCATTAGGATTACCCCAACTATATAAAAATTAATAATACATAAAATGACTTCAATGTTATTTGCTAATAAAGACAGAAAAGGCAACACTGAATCTATAGTTATTTAGTCAAACTTACAACATACTGTATTTGTTTCTCATGTATTCATCCTAAAGATAAAATGTAATGATTAGCGCTTTAGGATCTAGAATTCCGACAGTTGGATAAGTACATAGAATGTTGCTGAAATCCTATGCAGTGACCAAACTTTGAAAATTGCGTGTGAGCATCCTTGCATTGTCTGACATTTAACTCTTCAGTCATTTACGAATTACAGGTATTTGGAAGGAAAAATCTAATTGTTAATCAAACCAGCAATATTTTTTCTTGTGGCTATGCCGTTGGTGTGTGTGAAAGCTGGATTCAAATTTAAAATCAACTATAATATTTTGAAACAAACTGCTACCTAATTTTACCTCATGTCCTAGTATGTTTTTTGTAACATGCCCATCCTTTAAACTTATGATACTTAAAGAACCAGCCAACATGCCCTAAAGCTATATGCAAAACAGGTCATAATGCAGCCTTTACATCCGACAGTTATAACACAAATTCATCTATTAAGGAGTGCCCAATTTAAAATGTAAGGCAAGGTTCAATACACCTGGGAGCTGTCGTGTGACAGGTTTAAGAGTACTTCTGTACAAGAAAAGGCTGAAGAAATGTCCAGATGTAAAATCGACAATGCATATTTCTTTTTAAACAAAGTGAGAGAAACAACAAATATGAAGGAATTGTATGACAAAAGTAAGCCATCAATACGGAATACTGGAAATGTATAAACAGATCTTTGTTTTTTTTTTTCTTTTAAGATATTTAAGCACTTATCTCCATGCAATTCTCAGGGCTATTTTGTAAGCATAGTTGACAGTAGACACTGGCTTTAAAGTTTAAATACAATGTATTCATATATTGTTTGCCTGTTGATTGTAACTTGACCTTGGCTGACGGAGCTGTTGACCTTTTGGGTGTACATTTTAAAGCAATCAATTTTCGAGCAATTTGAGAAATAGATTAGAAGAAAATGAGAAAAAGACAAAGAAATAAGAAAGACACAGAAACAGTTTTACTTTTTTCTGTAGAATAACTTTAACAACTTCAAACAAAAACAGATTGTGTGCTCAAGCTACTGTCCTTAAACATGCATGCATTCAACAACTGAAAGACATGCAAAGAAAATGAAATGTAGGTAACCAGCGTGCAGAGTGGTGATGCTTTAAGATCAAAACAATGCTCTAGTCAAACTAAGCACTCAATAGAACAAAACCTCTCATCGGTCATTTCTCAAAACGCTGCGTTTATTTCTTTATAAAAAGCAAGCTCTGTGGTTATATGTATTTTCAGTTAACCCATTTGTAGCCCCCTTTTGTTTGAGGAAAGGAATGTGCAGCTATCCAGGTGGAACACTGGGGATACACATTAACAAGATTATTTAAGTTTTAACAGCAGCTTTGATGTTCTCTTTTCAAAGGAATATTAAATGGCATTGCATTCTACCTTAGTGAAAGTGGAATACAATATAACCAAGCATGGATAATACAACTCTCATTCAGTACCACAATATGAATGATTTCTACAGGAATGTATGTCTATTTCTATGACAATGCGTCTGTTTGCTCTCTGAAACACTGTTACATGGGGGTATATTGTCAAGCACGTGTTTGTTGTGTGTGCACTCTGAGGTGGTCAGAAAAGGGGCAAAAAG
The DNA here is from genome assembly GCF_902713425.1 of Acipenser ruthenus. Classification (NCBI taxonomy): domain Eukaryota; kingdom Metazoa; phylum Chordata; class Actinopteri; order Acipenseriformes; family Acipenseridae; genus Acipenser; species Acipenser ruthenus. The sequence goes on along the minus strand of NC_081195.1, from coordinate 63,487,191 downwards.
GGCTTTTACAAATGCTTCACTCTGCCAAGAATGCTTTAAAAAGGTAGAGCGACACATTGCATTCCTTTCACTGTTATTGCTGTCTCCTGTATCCTTTGTGCTGTGGGAGTAGGTGATGACATGGCACAAGAACAGAAATCTTGGGCCAGGCTAAAGATGAGTGAACAGAGCCATATGCTTCTGTCCTTGTCAAAAGAGTAGTCACTGCAGGTCAAGTTCTCATGCCTCTCAATGATTAGTCAAGGATAGAGATGAGGGGGGCTCAGCAGCATGGTAAAATAAGGCTCTGGAATTTCTAATTCACAGTCCCTAGTGTTAGCCTTTCCTGTGGTCTCATGTAGAAGGAGGGATCCAAACACACACACACACACATACAGCACAGTACATGCAATCACAAACAGCTGCACTTGTCTTCAACTATTACACTGAAACAATCTATTGTTAAAAATAAGTATACTCAATTGAACTCAATTTTTCAGTTATGGCACTAAGGAAATAGGTGATTGTGCCATATCGTTAGCACCAACCCAATTCCAAAATGCAGCTTAAGTTATTATGTGTAAATGTTTACAAACTCCAAAACTCCAGCTATTAAGTTTTGGGTCAAACGCTTGTATTCAGTATAGGATGAGTTCAATGGTGTCAGCTCAGCCTCTACTCATCCAACTCCCAAGAGGCCCATCTGTGGATGAGCTTGGAGAGTCAAGCTTCCCCTAAGAAATGTTATGATAGTCCATGAAGTATTGCATGATGTAATCAAAGGTAAAAGCATAGTAAAGATATGTAAAGGCATGTACAGCATACTAATTCAAATCGCATGGTAAATTACACATTAGCTCATTGCTCAAGCGAGCTAGCAGGGCAGTGTGTGGGCTGAGTTTAGTTTTACTATGTTCACCAGCATGTTCTTTTATCTGTAAACTACTGTTCTGGGGGCTAACCTTTTGATATAGCTTGAAATACGCTGCTTGTGGTTTCAAATCTTTCACCCTCAGTTTAAAATAATTGATCTGACAAATTATTAAGAATGTATCTCTATGCCAAAATATTAAAATAGATTGAGTTCTCTCAATCAATTCGAATACCTTTTTGTCCTAGGATGAGTGTGGTTGCTCTATGCTAGTCTAATGCACAGAACAGAATTTAATGTAGTTAGGGTCAATCGAGAGTAGCAACTTCTCAGATTATAATATTACTAATATTTTTAAGGCGGGTCTAAAGGAGAACTAAATAAGACCAAGTTTTTGACCAGTAGTTAAAATGAACATTACAGTTAGGCTGTAGTTAATGCCTACCCCATAAGTTAGCATTAAAGTATGTACTGGATTTATTGAAAGTACTCGTGACTTCAAGGTAATGTTGCATTTTACTCACCCAAAAAACAGTTTACGCAAACAGTTTACGCACAAACACCAAACAGCAACATAACTTAAATTTGTTCACTAAAGCATCTTAAAAACAAAAGAGAATCATATTACCACATTAAGGTGTGGAAATGATGATTTACTCACAGTCACAACATGCTTACAGACAGTCAATAAATAAAACGTTTTTTGTCAAGTACAAACTGCCCATGGGTGGTAAATGGTGGAAACTGGTAAACTTAAACCTGCAGTGCCCGAGCAAACCTGGCAAGACTCAAGCACATTGCATAAAACATGAGCTCCCACTGGTTTACAATACAATTAATTGCACCACTAGCTGTTTCAAGTTGTAGTGCTAGGCAAGGTCAAATTCTGGAGAAAATCAGTAAAAACCAGTAAGGACAATTAAAAAAAAAAAAAAATGGGGGAATGTATTGGTGAAAACCAGTAAAAATCAAAAACGAAGACCCCAACACATAGTATTATACATGCAGTCTCAGCAGTGCATAACACAAAACTCTTCCAAACCTCCTTTGATTTGTACTCTACACTTTTGAGCATTGCATTTTTAAGTGCCTCCTCATGCTGCCTGGTTCCCAACGTCTTACTCGTGGAGGGCCCTTTTCTAGTTCTGTTCCACTCATTGGATATTTGAAATTAACGTTGTACATTTTTAACATTACATTTTATTTTGCCGTATTTCCAAATTCCCAGTCATGCATGGCATTCTAAATTCCATTGGATTTCCTGTGCCACTGTATATGTGACGGCCACTCCAGCATTGTGTCATTTATCAAGGGCATTTACTGAGAAAGAGCCAATGTCCCAACTCTGATTCCTGTGTTTTCAACATTTATTAATCCATACACACAAACTACCATGGCTTTCCATCAGTTGGAGTTTACCGGATTCAAATATCACAATCCTTTGACAAACAAAAAACAGAGACTTTTCTATTGCCTCCAGCATACATCTACATTAAAAGACACGGAGAAGGTGGGAGTTAGTACTTTTGTCTGCTGGGGCCCAAGTTTCACAATGCAATGGCAAATCATACAAAAAACTTCCTGTCAATCTTCTCAGTCATTCTCATTATTCTAGCATAGGCCTTTGTATGTTTTGTCAGAATGAGTTTTATATGGTATATTATGCACAATATATAACATAGATACAAGTCAGTACAAGTTATCACAGTAGCCATATGCAAAGAACATCTTTTGATGGCAGATTTGACCCCCTAATAACCCCTAGATGAATATGCCTAATGGCACACTTATCAGAAACAAAGAAACATAAATACTTAAATGAATGGTAGCACAATGATTCTGGATTTAGATATAGAAAGCCTAAGTTAGTATTTGCTTTTAGTCCCTTAAAACGATCGGGAAATTAGTGAGAAACATCTGAGAAAAGAAGGGCTTAAAATGGAGGTCTGATATCACATTCCTATCTCCAGATTGAGTGGTAAGTGATACACTTCTGTTACGGATAATGCTGACCCCCTGTGGGTGAGACAAGGTAATGGCTTTTAACTAACCATGCAAATGGCTCTGACCTTTTTGTGGTTAAGACATTTGCTTGTCCCATTTATCATTTGATCATTTTTGGCAAGATTTAATCTTTCAGTCACGGTTTCTGGGTCATGTATCTAGAGTCATGGTTGTGATTGCCATCACATTAGTACTCATGCAGAGGAATGACCATGATACTCTGTACAACAATACACAATTAAGGTTAATGTCAGAGCTCTGAAACTAGAGCTGTCATGTCGTCCCCCCACCACCACCCCCACCACCCTCGTGTGTCTTGTTTAAAGCCATGTTACTTATAGTACATTTTCTGTACCATCTACAAACTTTTAGATGTCCATGAAGTTAATAGAAGTATTTTTATAGTAGGCATATTGTTTGTTTTTTATTTGTCAATCAGTTGGCTAAACAACTCCCAACTGAAAGCCGGGGTGTACTGTTACCCATAAAATAACTAACAGGTAACTAACTACCATGACAGATACATCTCTGCAACCCCTGTTAGTTAGGGTTAGGACAATGGTAATATAATAAAGCTAAGTACTACACAATTACAATTAATAGTGCTTTACAACAACTACGGTTCACTACTGCTCAGTTAATATAAACTGCATGTCTAATTGTTCTAAGATTTTTTGCTCTGTTTCTTGCAGTCACACATAATGTTTGATATTGTGTTAGAGGTTTTTTTTATGATGAAATAAAATATATGTTTATGTATCTGCGGTCTGCATTTTGAAGTGAGCTTGATGTACTGTACCTGTGGTCACAGCAGCTGCTCCACAGCAAACACTACCTCTTTTACTTGCACCCCATAACTAACAGCCCAAAACATATCTAGCAGTTGCTGGAACTAGTGACACCTGCCTTGTGCATGTCATACAAACTTTGTGTATTGTCATAGCAACAAAAAGCATAATTATGCCGGCTTTCCTTAGCATTTATTAATAGTGTGACCATTCGGCAACAGCTCATTTTGCTTTCGTTTAACAGGCTTAGTCAGTATCTTAGCTAGAAACTTGCCATGGGCAGGAAATATTACAGCTATCTTAAGTATGTATTCATCTTGTTCTTCTCGATTCACTTTCTGTTTCAGTCATCAAATCCTGTTTAAAGCACACCTGTGGCCTTATGAGCTCTCAGAATCATGTCTGAACTCTAGGTACATCAGGTATACCAGGGTGCAACCATTAAGCTGTCCCCCTGCAACACTGTTCTTAAAACAGGAGTATATATTTTACCCAGTAACTCATCCAGTAAAGAGCACTTGTAGGGCGAGTCCTGCGATTGTGAGCTTGACCTAGTGGTCAAGCACTGCAGAAGTCCAGGTGGAGATTTCTCAGACTGAGCCCTTACCATCTGTAATGGAACCTTATTGAGCAAATCATAGAATACAACTGTATACCAGCTAAGTCAAAGCAAGTGTTGTGTATCATTCATGGGGCAGCAGTGTGGAGTAGTGGTTAGGGCTCTGGACTCTTGACCGGTGGGTCGTGGGTTCAATCCCAGATGGGGGACACTGCTGCTGTACCGTTGAGCAAGGTACAAGGTACTAGACTGCTCCAGTAAAAACCCAACTGTATAAATGGGTAATAGTAGTATGTAAAAATAATGTAATATCTTGTAACAATTGTAAGTCGCCCTGGATAAGGGCGTCTGCTAAGAAATAAATAATAATAAAAATAATAATTCATATGGCCAGAGTTTAAAGCAATGCAGCAGTGAAAAGGTTAATTTTTACCGGACAACACAGTTAATAGAACTTAAGTAAGCAATTGGAAGAATATATTCTGTGTACCAAACCTTAAGAAAATCACACAAAGTGTACTGTCTCTGTACAGCTGTAATCTCAAAAGTCACATTACCTCAATATGATAGCCATATTAAGTCAAACGTAAATTTAATCATCAGCAACATATTTAGCATGAAGAGTTCATATAACCCTGCACTTCCCCCGCACTGGTTACAAAATGGACCTGGCGCTGATGCCTCCATCAGCTGTGAACAGCTGCACTTCCATGCCTGGACCGAGACCAAACTCCTCATCACCACAAAGAGGTTGCTGTAGCGAGATACGATGGAACATAAAGAAGAGCTAAGCTCATCTACACGGTTTGCCAGGATGAAGGACCTCCCTGAACAGGAACTAAAAACAAGGCCTTAAGGCACTGCGCGGAATTAGAGGGGGGTAGATTTAAAACTTTAAGGAATTCAAATGTTGTATACTACAAGACCTTTGAAAGACAAGGAAATAATCTGAGTAATACAGATGGAATCTGGTGCTTGTAGAACCTGCTCGGCTATCGAGCTAGGGCTTGCTTAAAGAATGTGGAAGCATCTTACAGGTAAACGGTTGTAAAACATTTAGACAAACATTTCTTTATAAATGTCCTTTCTGTTATAAGGCCTCACCACTGCCACTCACTGCATGATCAGGGCAGCCGCCTCTGTTTACGCTTTCAAGCTAATCGCCTCTTTTTGCCAAGCTGCTAAACCCAGGAAGCAAGGCCCAGCCTTGCTAGCATTAGTCTGGTTTAGCTGAAGCTAGATTAGATTAAATGTCTCCCACTAATTTTGCTCCCCAACCCACAATAATGCAAAGACCAATGGGATTCGAACCATGCTCACATGACTCCTCCTATACTCCACAAGTGCTTTTACAAGGTGAACCACTTACGACAGCTGACATGTCATGTTTCTAATAAATAAGTAAATTATAACCTGGCTGCCTACCTTTCCTTGTCTCCATCTCTTTCTTTCCTATCTCCGCAATTGCAGCTACCCTTTGGTTTACTGTGAGTAATTTTACAAAACTAAGCCTGGGTTGTCCATTGTCTAGTCCAATGGGCTCAATTTAATACATTCATTTTTCATTCACTCAGGTTGTGACATACTACTAAATTTGTATTTAAAATAAATAAATAAATAAATAAATAAATGTACACTTACTGTGCTTTGGACATTTCAAATAAGTGCCTGAAGCTTCATCTTTGCTAGCTGCTACTGTAGCAAGATACCAAAAGCACTGAAACAGCAAAGAAGACAGAGGTTAATAGTTGAACTATACAAATATTTTCTTTAAAATGCTTCTATTACGTACAATAACAGTGTGGAGTTTATGCCACACACATGGCTTGAAAAATAAACAACCACATTCAACACTTGAATAAGCTCTTTTTATTTTCTTTCTTCAGGCAATTCACCCATTCAGAAGTTTTCTTTGTTTATTATTACCATTGTACGTTGACTATTATTACAGCAAATGCAATTGTTATGCTGGTTTTCAACCTTTGGGCAACCTGTTGTGCAAATGAGAGACAATGGTGATGTGCTTCACAAGACTTATACATTTGTTATAAGTAAATGGCTCACGAATCAAAGGTGTATATGGTTCTGTACTGTATACAAGCTGCATCTCTCAGTTACAATATTCAATCACGGTAGACTGCAGATGTGACAGATTTTGATAGAGGACTGTTTAAGGTTTGCCAATATGATTTCCTCACACACACACTATTGGGGAAGCTGAGCTTTCTCAACACTGTATGATTAGCAAAACGGGTAACATTACAGCAATAGCTAGTGATGATTCAACTTCATCAGTCTATTTTAAGATGTTCTAATCATGCCAACCAGGCTAGTTGGCTATTCTATGTCATCTCATAAACTCTGTATACCTAAAAATGTATCAGCTATGACTGCATTAACCAGATGTAACCAGTGTTAAAGGTTCAACTCAATTCAAAAGGGTTTTACCAACCTTTCATTAGCTTAAGTACCATTCGCCACTCTCAATCATTGTGTAGTACAGAGTTATCATTTTTTAGCAAAAGTCTGCCAAAGTCTGTGACTCAGAATACATTTACCTTTTTTATTTTGTCAGCGATCATTTTGAATGATTCTTTTTGCAATTAAATATTGTTTTTTGTATTATTATACAAACTGTGGCAAAATGGAAGACAGAATTATTACTGCTTTATTCAGTGAACTAGCTTCTTTTAGGCCTTCAATAATGATTTTTTTTTAAACAGCTAAAGCAAACTTCCATAAACTTCCATAATGGAATGGAAACCCGTTATTTAAACCCATTATTTAAAAGTCCTATGTTAAAAGCAAACAAAGTATGTTACATTTCTGTGTTATTAGTATTTATAACAAGGCTAGACTTTCTTAACCCACAGTTATTTTAAATATTTATCTCAGATAATTTGACTGTCCACTTGTGCTAGGAATTCCAGATGTTAGAGATGAGAACAAAACAACTTTTATGAATCATCCAGTTTATTTAAATAATGTCCTCTTCATTCATCACCATTTCATGCAACTCTTAACTAAGCAGCTGTGGTTCATTCATAACATTTGTACCCTTTGTTTCCAGCCTGGACCTTAATATACATGAATAACCCTTAAGTCTTTTTTACTGTGTTTTGCATAAAACTGTCCTCATTCTTAATGTATGCTGATCGTTAGCTTTATGTAAATTGACCATGAATCTTTATGTGCTTAGAGCGTCTTCCGAAAGACACCAAAGGGAATCTGTTTTGCCGGCTGACAGCTGCAAGGAACTGAGAGGAAAGAATCAGACCGTGGGGTTAGAGGCTGGGTAGCTGTTTTTCAGCTGAGTACCCTGAAACCATACCACCTTGAGGCCTGGTTTCATCAGATTTCAAAACTTATCAGTTACATAGTGTATTAACCAGCTGTAACCAGTGTTAAAGATTTATTTCAATTCAAAAGGTGTTTTCCAACCTTTCATTAGCTTAAGTACCATTCGCTGCTCTCAATCATTGTGTAGTACAGAGTTATTATTTTTTAGCAAATGTTTGCCCAAGTCTGTGACTCAGAATACCAGAATATATTTACCTTTTTTGTATTTTGTCAGCAATCATTTTGAACGGTTATTTTTGCAATTACTCAAATATTGTTTTATGTATTATTATTTATCGATAGGTCTATGTTACATACTGTGTGTCTGTGGCAGGCAACTGGAACTGAAGAGCAGGGACAGAACTCAACCAAGGAAACACTGACTGTGTTAGATAATAAGGCAATATTTTAAAACAATGGCCGCAAATTGATATGAATTCCAGTGCTTCAGCTGCTATTCCTAATTCCTGACCAGCAATGTTGCAGGAGGGAACATACAGCAATCTAGCTACACTATAATGGTTACAGTATAAAATAAATGATCCTTCTCCTGGCGAACTTTTAGAAAATAACAAAATAATTGTAATTAAAAATGATCTTTGATAAACAAACAACAAAAAAAACAACAACATTGTAACCTACTTCTGACGTCATAGACAGCAGACCATACGAATGCTGTTCAGCAAGTGTTCTTCAAGCTGATCACTGAAATGTGATATAGTACACTGCAGTAATGATATCACTGGGTTACGCCCACAGCAGTGTTAATACAGAAACAAATTATGTGATCAGGTTAATTAAATACAAGGATATTTCAAATGAGGGAAATGTTAATGAATTGTTCTTATTACAAAAAAAATGTTGTTCTTTCCTATGAAAATGGCATTATGCCCCACTCAAAGTTTTAGCAAGAAGTCAGTAACGCAACCAAAAAAAAAAACCCACCCAAATGCATTCATTTAGGAATTTCACAATGAAAGAAGTGCATTATGGGAGCATGTATTTCAAAATCTTTCAAACAGCAGAAATAATTGTATTACCAAATTTTGAGGTGGTACCAAAGTGGAAGTATTACATTATTTTATTTTTTTTAATCTGTAGAAAGGTTATAATTTAAAGTAGTAAATCATATACAAACAAGTTAAGAAATCCAAGTTCATACTATGTGAACAAGCAGGGCAGCACTGATTTGATGTGATGAATCTGCATAGTTGTCCAGATTGACCCTTAATCATTCTTAAATTATTATACAAGCAGCACTTTTGAGACTGTTCTTTGTGCTATATCAGTCATGTGTGCAGTCTGCCATCCAAGTATGTTACATCTACTTTAAACTGATTTTTATGCTGTATATTACAGAGTACATGTTAGGGATGATAAACAAATTATATATATATATATATATATATATACACACAAAATCTGCACTGCACCTGTTATGTAGCTGCTTTTGTTTTTATTGCCTGTTTTCACCCTGGAAAGATCACACTTTCAACAAGTTTCAAAGAGCAAGAGAATCTCACTCTGTGTTAGAGTTCCAACGAAGGTCTCTATGCTGAAGGCTAAACTGGCAGGTCCCAGGAGATACCGTGGATTATATGTTGTAAAACTCTAAGAACTAGCAATGACTTAGACATTTTAATCAAGCTGTGACACAATTAAATTCCTCACGTGAGACTTTTCAGCTGGTAGGAGGTCTGAGGCTGGCTCTTTGACAGGGAGGTAGGGAATGAGCACGGAACACCTTTCTTTAGTGAAACTGTGTATATTATTTATACATCTGCTACCTGAGGTTTTTGGAGTGTGCATATATTTTCCAGAATGTTTGTTCTTCTATCTGTTTGATGTATTATTATTATTATTATTATTATTATTATTATTATTATTATTATTATTATTATTATTATTATTATTATTATTATTAATTGGGACATTATAGTATGCATAAGATCAGGAGAAATAAGCCACTATTACAAATTAGAATACTAGATTTAAAGAACATTAGGGTGCTCTATTATGTGTTCACTCCCATTTTCTGATTTTAACATTGCAATTGAAATATGTAAATATAGACTTGCAAAAACGACTCAGCAATACATATCTATAAAACTTACTTGGCCTGAAAAAATAAGCTGATACTTTGATACAGTAATGAATTTATCAAGCTGCGCCCTCTATGGGTACTTTCTGAATTAGGACCAGATTGCTTTTAACCACATTACACTATCGGCAATGTAACTGGTTGCATCTCTTCTGATCTTACTTGAAGAAAAACTAAAAAAAAAAGCAAACTCAAAGTGATATTATATAAATTGTATTTATCTTGTAAAGCTTTATAATTGTGATATCTTATTCCCATCAAAACGTAGCTGGCTATAAAGTACATGTTATTTCAAGTTGCTGTCTCAACCTCTATATATAGAAAATGATCAAATATTTACAAAATTATTATTTTCTTTAACCAACTTTGGAGAAATAATATAACAAACCAAATCTACAATATAACATCGAATTGAAGAGGAGGGTGTATAAATAGTACACTGAACAAACCAAATCTACAATATAACATCGATTTGAAGAGGAGGGTGTATAAATAGTACACTGAACAAACCAAATCTACAATATAACATCGAATTGAAGAGGAGGGTGTATAAATAGTGCACTGAACAAACCAAATCTACAATATACACATCAAATTGAAGAGGAGGGTCTATAAATAGCACACTTTACAAACCAAATCTACAATATACACATCGAATTGAAGAGGAGGGTCTATAAATAGCACACTGAAACCGTTCATAAAGGGTTATTTTTTCTAAGATGGAGGAAGGCAATGACAGGTTGCATCTTATCAACATGATCTGAAGATGACTCACTGAATTATTAATTCTGTGACATTGTTTATGTGCTTTATTTTTTGACAGCTAACCATGGCAACTGTCAACTGTACATCCTGCTCCACCCCAAAGCCAAAAAGATGTAGGTGGCAGAGAAACCAGGGAGGGTTTTCAACCTCACAAACTTGTGCTGTTCTGAAGGGGTGAACTTCATCCGTGCAAGTAGTGGATTTTGTATAATGGTATCCGGTTGTGGGAAGTGAATGATAAGGCGAGCTAGTGAGCTGTCTAGTACTCTGTATCATTTTATTTACTTGTATTCCCTCTGACTCTTTCATATTTGCGGAGTTGCATTGTGCTTGCAGAACAACATCTACAAATAAAAAGGGACATTTATTTCACTTGAGGCTCTTGTATTTATTTATTAATTTTATTTTATTATTTTTTTAATTTAGTAGTCGCCAATTGATTTTTGCCCCGTTTTTCTCCCAATTTGAAATAGCCAATCTATTATTTTTAGGCTGAGCTCACCACAACCACCCCCGCGCTGACTCTGGAGTGGCGAAGATGAACACACTCTGTCCTCTGAAACGTGTGCCGTCAACCGACCGCTTTTTTTCACTCTGCAGGCTCGCCATGCAGCCACCTCAGAGCTACAGCATCGGAGACAACGCAGCTCTGGGCAGCTTACAGACAAGCCCGCAGGCGCCCGGCCAGTCTACAGGGGTCGCTGGTGCGTGGTGAGCCGAGGACACCCTGGCCGACCTAAGCCCTCCCCACTTGGGAGCTCTCGTCCACTGTCGGCAGTGGAAAAGCCTGGACTCGAACTGGCAATCTCCAGGCTATAGGGCACATCCTGCGCTCCATGCAGAGCGCCTTTACCGGATGCGCCACTCGGGAGCCCGTGGATTTATTATTTTTAACAGTAAAGATTGCACCCTACTACAGTTCTTCAGACATGTCACATTTATATTTATATTTCTGCTGACTTTCCTGTTGCAATGTCAAATTTAGCTAAGTAATGTTAGCCGTTTAATTTGTACATTCGGCCATAGTATTATAAATGCATGCACTGATCAAAATATAGAGCTTGTACTAACAAAAAATACATATTGTTTTATTATGTCTTTAGGCCTACTATCTATATATGGCTGGGAGTCTGATATATTTTTTCCGATGAAAGTTTGTCCTTTATTCTTGATTGGTGAATGTTTCCATAGATACAAGGTTTTCTGAGATTTTTAAACTTTTTAGTATTTCAAATCATTTCAATAAGCTGGGGTTTTTATGCTGTAGATGGAAATGGGTATTTTTCTCCGTTTCCACAAACTCATTTGGTCAGATGCTGTGTCAAGTTTACAATTATGTGCTGTGTTGTACTGTATTTATAATCCACTGATTATAATATGACTCTGTGGTATGTGTTTACTGCTTGCAGAGAGAAATCTCACACAGCTTTTCTCGCCTCTGACATAGTGAGGAGGACCGCTTCTGCTTAGTGATGCAACGTGGGTATGAAGGGGTGAACGAGCAAGGAGAGTTTTACCAGATCCAGCGAACGTTTTGCAGTACTGGGCTTTTACATACAAAAAATCAATAACTACACATTCTCACTCTCAAAGGATCAGGAAATGCACTTTTCTAGCAAATAAATAAATACAATTCGGGGGGTGGGGGGGGGGGCTAACGCCTCCACACCCTTACTGGATTGACTCTGTAAAAATACATTCTTGGCTATGCCTCTGCATTATACATTTTGTCTGTTCATTTTACACTTATAGCAGTTTCAGTAATTCAAGACAGTACACTAAGGTGACATGTTTTTTTTTGGTTCAGTGCAACCACACACAACACTACCTTCTCGCCCAGACTGAGCCCTGTCTATTATTTGAGCACTTTCAGTATTTTAGTGCAATTTCTGCCCTGCAATTTACCGCAACATCGCTGATAAACAAGTCATTTCGGGTGAAAGCCGGATGAGTAGGAGTGCCAGCATGTGGGTGAGCAAATGTGGGGGAGTTTCAGTGCCTCTGTACAAACATCAAAGCAGATGCTTGGTTTTTTTCTTATTATTTTTCTTTAAAAACGTGACTTTATAACACATGAAATGGAGACATTCAAAATGCATGAAACCTGTCAAAGCCCTCCCCCAGTCTTTGGCACTGGAACAATCGAAGTGACCTTTTTGGTAACGAGCCGGCCCTTAGGTCACGTTTCCTGTACATTAAAGTATAAAGCTGTCACTTTAGGCAGGTGGCTTTCTTTAAAGGTGGCATTTAGAATCAGCTCCTACTGTGTGGGATGTTTATTTATATTACTCAATGTTACATATGAAATCTTGGCTTAAATAGCAGTAACAATGGTAACAAACTGGACTATGAACAGCATCTGTTTTCTGACAAAGAACAAAAGGCTGAACTGGAAGAATGTAGTAAACACTTTATTTTTAAGTTTGAAATTCACTGTGCATCTTGTCATTAACTGCAGTAGGTTACATGAAAGCTAGGGTTAGATCACAAGGTCAGGTGTTTTGTTGTCATAAATGACATCACCTGTTATGTTTTGTAAACTTTAAACTTGAAAAACTTGAACGTTTATAACATTTTACACCTGCCTAAAAATGCCAAACATGAAATTTGGGAAAGGCTTGAGAGACATATATTCTACAATGAGCATTTATAGGTTTCTAAAAGAATCCTAATTTTGAAATGTTACTTTTTTCTTTCTAATTTTCTTCTAGTATAGTATCTTTTATTTTGTAGCCTTCCAGTATCCTACTCACAGAGTTTACATTTTGATTAATTAAATGACATTTTGATATTTACAAATGTTTTTCTTGACTGTTGCTGGCTTCTTTAAAACAAGTTAAGAAATGTTTCATAAACACCAAACTGATTGACCAAAACATAGTCCTTAAATAACTAACACATTAAAGCATTGTGAACTTCACCCACCACGCTGCATGTGTTTAGGAAATTCACAGAATCAGTGTTCAATATCACATGCAGTTCCATTATTTATGATAATGAATCATTTAACACTAATTAGGCACAACTCACAAAGATCAGGAGTTTTATTCTAGTTTTTAATTTTATGATTTTTTTTTTATTATTTTTTTTTTATTTTTTGCTATCCATGAAACTGTTGTAATTTTAAACAAAATATCCTTTAAGTTACTATCAAGTCAAAGCAGTGTGAATGAGATCCAGTATGTTGTCTCTTCTGTCTGGTTATCCGAAATGCAACACAGAAATTCTAAGGGAAAGGCTCAGCAATTCTTATCAGAAAAATGGCTGGTGTTGTTTCCATTGATACCCTTGAACGTTGTTTGCATGGGAAAGGGCCCTTGACATTCATTGTGGATGTCTGGGATTTACTTTATTATCATAGTTAATGAAGTACCCGGACCTGAAACCTGACTCCCACAATAAAATGGCAAACAAACCTGATAACATTAAAACCAGACACAAAGTGAATAAATACTTCGCAGTATATGCTGTGCTACAAAAAATATATACATACATACATAAATAAATAAATACAGAAATAAATAAATACAAGCAGGCTCTGGCACTGAAGTCTCAGTTTAGCTGCTCTGTTATAACAGATATAATATAAATATTAGTAGAATAAAATTACAATCCCAGGTTTGGAAGTTATTTGGATTCGAAGGAAGGTGGATTTTGGATGATAAAGCACACAAATACAATAAACATTCATATGGTTTTATACAGTATGTACTTCCAATCTTTCATTTCTTCTAACATAATGAAGTTGTATTTTATTGAGTCATAAATATGGCACAATTATACAGTAGAGTTTATAACTAAAACAAGCCAAACAAACACTAATATACATAGCAGTGCTTTATGGTAACTGATTAACACGTAATTAATACAATTCTAACATACTGACAATTTGTTTTGTATTTGTTGAATTTGATAAAGTTCTATTACTTTTTTAAAAGAGGAAAACAATTCTCTAAAGTCAAACTAGCAAACGTATTTAAATTGCATCGAGCTAACAAAACAATTTGTGTAAATCTTACCGAATACGTTCCTATCATTTCATAGGACTCACATTTCCAAATACAAAAGATGCACACAACATAGTTCAATTGAAGTGCAACACCTCTTTATCAGATTCAGTTTTGCCTCATATTATTAGACACAAATTAATTGCTTACTATTATTCACATCTGTGGGTTTTTTCATGGTAAAATAATAATAATAAAAAAAATGCCTCAAATGTTTGATTCAGTTGGTTCAGCTGTCATTTACTTTTGACGTATTCATGCCAGGGAATACTGTACTGCAATTTTGTAAAGAACAAAAAAAAAAAGTAGTCAAAGTTATGTTAACCTATACCAATGTAGAAATCACTAATACAACATATGCCATATTAAAATAGAATACATAATTTCATGAATTCAGCTTTCTGTGTACACAAAGTACAGGCTAACTTCACTATAACGAACCCCCCTGGGGCCTGGAGAAATGTTCGTTATATCAGGGTGTTCACTATAATAGGGTTTGGCATTTTTCTCTATCAGAATAATGACAAAAAGGCAAATCTGAATTGAACATAAATATATAGTACTTTTATGAAGATTTTTCACATTGACCAACATTTAAACAGTATTGTGACAAGGTACTTGTGTCACATGTGTGGGTAACTGCATTGCAAGACAGAGGAGTTGGAGTTTAAATGCCAATAGGTCATCTTTGAATTAGCGTTATCTTTTAATTAGTCAACCATGGTCTTTGTTTTCACTGAGAGAATAACACACTTGACACTGGAGAAAGTTCAGTGTCAATCAGTACTGAGATCATTGTATCCGGGTTGATCCTGTACGTGATCGTTCTATTAGGGCTAATTTGCATTACAAAAATCGGTTCTTGCAGGATTGCTTGCGGGGACAGTGTGAGTTTCAAGCCCTGAAATTCAGAGAGCAGCTGACTCCAGTGCATCACTGCAGTAAGTCACAGACCAAGGGGGTGTGCATTAAAAAACTCAGTCTTCATGCTTCCAAATATATATATATATATATATAAGTCATTCAAGTGGGGCGAGTTCTTATCCCAGGATCTGAACACAAGGATAAACTTCAACTTGGGAAATTGGAAAACAAGTAACACAGAATCTCCCTTTTGATTAGGAGTACATTCCTTCTAAAATAACTAAATCATTACCAGGACTTCTTTGTATCGCTCTCCCTAGTTTTTTTTCTAGCTACTAGCAAGGTTTTATTCAAACAAAACAGTCTCACTACCCACCCCCCTCCCTCCCTTCCACACACTTTTTAACAGGTACCATCTGTAGCTATTTATACCACACAGGATTAGTGGTCTTTCAAAGCATAACGTGGGAATGTGAGACAACCACTCACAGAGAACTGGGACAAGCAGTGAGTCTGAAACAAAGCTGTGCATTGCATATTCATTTAATGGTTTTCATTGCATCCTAGTGACTGTATTTAAGAGAGACTTGGGGGCCAATGGGGTTCAAAAAAATTGACATTGTGTGTAAGAGTGTATGTGAGTCTTTAAACGTATGTAAAACCAGTTTAGAGTGTTTTTAACTATTATTTTTTCTTTTAGAAATGCCACTTTTTAGCTTCATTACAGTAGACCTCTCTTTCCCTCCACAATTGTACCAGTGACTCACTTAAAGTCCATCCATGTCACAGCAAATCTTCAACTTTATATTTGTTGGAGCAATTTAGGTCTTTACAATAGACCAGTAAAGACCTGAATTGCTCCAACAACTGCTTTTTAGGGACTATGTCATGGTAAAGATGATGGTTTAGTCTCCATAGCGATATCCTGGTCATGTAATAAATTAAAATGTCTCTGGAAACTAGACCTGTATCACAGAACCCGTTTTGGCATCAGTCCAGTAAAAACGATGATTACGAACATTGTGCTACTGTAAAAAAAAAAAAAAAAAAAAGAATTTTATATTGGATTGTAATTGTAAATATGTTAGTCTGTGGTTTCTGCTGTGTGACTCATTGGGAATATAGCACTGTTTCCCACAACGCTCCAAGCATCACATCAATTTATCAGCTAAAGCAATCTCATATGAAAGAAACTTGCCCACACGGTCATGCCTCCTGAACAAATATCACAGGCATGTCGAACTCTAATCGTTGCTGTAAGAACAGTTTTAGAAAACCATTGGGCCCAACCTCAAAGCTGAAAGCTGATTGGACATCTGTAGGTTACCAAACTCTTGACCTAACCAATCTGCTTCTGTGTTTATTCACATTGCTAGCTCCCACAGCATGTTGAAGGACAGTTTACTTTGCTTAATTTCTTTTTACCTGGACTGCACCACGTACAGTAGGCAATGCAATTATTTTTTGCATTGCTTATAATCTCTGCTTCAGGTCAGATTGGGCAGCTCATATCAATAAGAACTGTTCCATAAGTCGATCGCACAAAAGCAAACACCTGTTTTTTTTGGTTTAAACTATCTGTGCTTTTTCCTGAAAAGGATCCATTTTAGTAGAATGGATGTTTAATTTGGCTGGAGAACAAAGGCAAAAATGATAAGGAATTAAGGTCATTGCATTTTCTTTCTATTTAAAGATTTAGTGTAAGCCTTTCTGTCTTTAGGACTGTTGGCAGTGTGAATGACTAAGGGGTCATGTTTTGTGAGAATTACAAAAATGTGGCTTCTAGGGTTCATTTATAGGGGTAATAAAAAGCAAGGCTTTTAGAACATATTATTCATCGGCATAACAACATCGCTTTGCTGTTGATCTTGGTCTATCTTTGACTCAGATTAAGATAATGTATGCCACAGCAATATAAACTCCCTTGCTGTAGGCCCTATTCACTAAATTTTAAGGAATGCTTATAAAAAAGTGGTTATAAACATGCATTGGGTTAAACAGTGCTTTTAAAAAAGAGAATACACTAATAATATGATTTTAAGAACTGCAAACTTAAACAGTCATTTAGAAAACATTCTTTAAAACAGTCCTTAAAATGGTATAATTGGAAGAGGAAACCATTTACGTGTATCAAACTTGTAGTGTTGAGGCAGGTTAATCAGGCTTCACCAGGAGAAAATAAAGTCTGGAAAACATCTGGGATTGGTGAGAAAGTTGATAAACTAGAAGTAACAAGGATTACCCTTGAAGCAAATGAAATAATAGACACTCTCTCCATGTACAAAATGAACAAGAGTGCGTGTATATATATATATTTTTTTTTTACAGTAATATCCTGTGGGGTATGCTTTGCTGATGGTGTTAAAGCTGCAGCTGTAAATAGTTGGCCACCCTCCTGGAAACCTCTCTTTTTCCTTTACCACCTTTCCTCCACCCTCCCTTCCTGGAAGGGATACAGACTCAGAGGATAATACACCTTATTCACGCTGGATTAAAGAGGCTAATGCATTTACTGTCTATATCATTTATTATATAACAAGAGAAATGTGTTTGCCATTCAGTTTTATTAGAATTGTAGATCTGTATATATCCTGTGAATATTCATGTCATTGTTCACTTTGTTTCTATGGGGACTGCATAGCATAGCATCATATCACCAAATGGTTGAAGTCAAACTCAGAGTAGAAGAGGCACTTTACTCACTATTTCATTAAAAACACATTTTAAAGAAGGAAAGTCTTAGATTTTGTCCATTCAGAAGACTGTTGCATTCTTGTACACTCGATGCACCCTGCAGCTTAAATTATACAATACATACACAGTGTGATCATGCCATCCGTCCAGTCACTGCAGGAGCTCATGCTGTATGTACTGTGGTGGAAGTGCTACATTCTTGTTTGCTATTGTTTAATTACCATGGCGAATGTGTATTATATCCACAACAGAAGCACGAAGTGGCCAAGGGTTTTTAAGCAGTTCATAGAAAGACAGACAAAGATACATGGATACCAAATATGACCCCATTGGCTTGGGATGTTATGACCACATCGGATTCAATGTGCATAATTAAAATACAACACGATCGGTTGGGGATTAAGGTTAGGATGCCAGTTAGGGATAGGGTTAGGTCATGCTGATGATGTCATATTTCTACTTGGTATCCAAACATATGTGCAAGACAGTACTACTAGAACAATTACTGGTCTGCGTCTCCTATGAGTTCCCGTCCGGAATTTGATTTGCATTGAAAAATGTGCCATGTGGCTTTGCACTCAAATAATTGTTATGGAACACAATGACATTCCTGCTGCTCTAATACAATTTTTTTTTTGTCCTAAACACAGTGGATTATGCACTTTGCACCCTTCTGCTGACTTGCACTTTGGTTTTGGCAGGAACTACAAAAGAATAACCGCCTCTAAACTGGATTCCGGCCCTCATGGAGAAAGTGATGGATATTAATATTCAGTTTGGGTCATTGTGTTCAAGTGAGCTGACAGCTACTGGGGACAAACAAGAACAACATCTGTGGAATTTCCTTACAGAACTTTCTTCTATATTTCATATTATTTATGTGCTACAGGTAATGCATTTCATAACTTAACAACATCCTGGCGATATCAAACTTTCCTTGTACATCTAAAGGTACAACTTCATAGTACACCTAAACCCTATGCTGTTTGAATATCATTCTTGACCAATATATATACTTGATAAAGATGAGCAAGAAAGGCTGTATATAATAAACAACACAGGTAATGAGCTATATTTTATGCTCAAATATATGGGAAAACCATATTCTTTTATTCTAATACAATTGCTCAGAGAAAAAGTTTTTTTTATTAACAAGTAATCCATTTTTTTCTCAAAAAGATAAGTGCCAGAATTATTGGCACCCCAAAATATTCTTATAAATAAAATCAAACAAAATTAAATCTGCATTAACATTCTACTTCTTTAAGTTCATCTCAGTCTTAAGGAACTGGCCTTCCATGGCTTCCTGTTTCACTGGGGTATAAAAATGAGGTAACGCATATGAAATCCATTTGTCATCCATCACCATGGGGAAAGGCAAAGAACTCACAAATGAAACGAGACAAATGGTTGTTGACCTTCATAAATCAGGCAATGGGTACAAAACAATAGCTAAAAAACTAAATATACCACTTACCACTATTAGGGCAATAATTAAGAAGTTCAAAACCACTGGAACAGTGGTAAACTTGCCTGGTAGAGGACGCAAGTGTATCTTACTTCCCCGCACAGTGAGGCAGATGGTTCGGGAGGCAAACAGAAATCCAAGGGCCACAGTTGGAGAATTACAGAACTTGGTTGCACCTTGGGGTCACCAAGTCTCCAAATCTACAATTAGATGCCACCTCCATGCCAATAGGCTATTTGGAAGGGTTGCCAGAAAAAAAAGCTTTATTGAGAGCAACCAACACTGTAAGCACCTGGAGTTTGCTAAACGGCATTGGCACTTCGATTGGAACCGGGTGCTATGGTCAGATGAGACGAAAATAGAGCTCTTTGGCCACGCACACCAGCGGTGGGTTTGGCGTTGAAAGAAGGATGCATGTGCAGAAAAGAACCTCATACCTACTGTAAAATATGGTGGTGGATCTTTGATGTTATGGGGCTGTTATCCGGACTTGAACCCCATTGAAAACCCGTGGTTTCAATTGAAGAGGGCAGTCTATAAGCGCAGACCGAAAATTCTGTATAGAGGAATGGTCTAAGATCCCTCCCAATGTGTTCTCCAATCTTATTAAACATTATAGAAAAAGACTCAGTGCAGTTATCCTTGCACAAAGTACTGAAAACAGGGGTGCCAATAATTGTGACACTTCATTTTTTTGGAAATAAATTTATAATTTGGGTTGATTCCATTGAATCATTAATAAAGTAAAATATATTCCACATGTTGGAAAATTACAATATAGCTCAGTACTGGTAGTACATATACATATATATATATATATATATATATATATATATATATATATATATATACATATACACATATACATATACATATATATATATATATATATATATATATATATATATATATACATATACATACACACATACATACACACACACACAAACACACACAAACACACACACAAACACACACATGTTTTTGTCTCTGGGACTGTTTGTTTATTGACATAGCTGTGGCAGCAAACTATTATTATGTGAATTGCCCTGGGAAACTGAGGATCTATTCCAGTGATAATAAAGCATATAAAGATGGACCTACCACTATATCCTGTGTTTCCAAATAAAAGACGACAGGTCCTTGCTGCCCAATGGGACAAACATTCCCATGGCTGTCTCTACAACCTTGCCTCCTTCAGCCAACTTTCATTTTAGCTTTGTATGAAAGCATTACAGAACCCAATCTGAAGGACTGCTAGGCTCAGCAAGTTACCTATTATTGATTAGATGATTTGTTTATATGGCTTTACTTGTCTGTCCTTGGCTGGGAAAATATGATGAAAGGGTTGCGGCTGTTTTGAGGCAGGACTTGAAAGCACAGTAGCTATCTGAAGCATTAGCCTTATCAATGGCTGGTACACTAGAGCTGGGCTATATGAAGCAACAAGGGCACAGCATTTCCAGTAGGGAGATAACACACAAATAACTCGGCCCCTATTTGCATCCGGTAACTAGTGTAGCCTACTGGGCTCCAAGTGGCCTTAAAAGATGGACACAGGTGGCAGCAATGTGGTTACTTGACAAACCAATGCCACCTGCTGTTGTGCTTTGCTTCCTACTGGGAAACCTGAACTCACTATTCTTCACCTAGAGCACAGTCACCACTGGTATTTACACAGCCTTAAAATGGGATAAGATGGCATGGTGGTGTGTGCTATTATTTTACCAGTGACAAATATACAGTAAATATAGCAGTTCTAATTAATAAAAGGGGACTTTGTGTGCCTCTGTAAGTAAAATATAATATTCAAATGGTGGCAGTACTTAGATCCACCGCTGTTTACATCAGTTGAATAGAACCCATAGTGTACTTAGTGTTAAACCTGATTAAGACCAGTTTCTGAAATCAGGGATACTTTCTTAAGCAATTTCGAAAAAAAAAAAGTAAAGGTATTTCGCTTGTTAGTAACTGTATTAACTGGAAGCATGTTAAAAACTTTCTGATGTTTAATTTTTGAAACATATTGTTTTTCCTCATTTCCACCTACTCCTGAGTGGAATCAATGCCATATAAAACTTTTTTTTTTTTAATTCTTTATTTAACCTGATTTTTACAGCTGAAAACACAACAAAATTAAACCTGGAAATGACAAAAACTCACAAATCACATAATAACTATGTTATAGTTTACATACATCATTATGACTTAAGCATTTAATAAACACTTAATTGACCCAGAAAAACATACAGGTTTTACCATGATAACCTGACAAATTCCTATTATGTATGTTTTATGCCTGTCAATTAATTGCAGTTAACTTCTGCGATTACTGCGTTCATTTTTCAGGAGATTATATTTTTTTGAAGCATGTTAATCGCACTCCTGTCTTGTCCCTCTTAGCATTCTGTAATTCATTTTCTGCGGTACCATTTTAGTGCATACCAGGATTGAATAAGTGTAGTTATTAGTTTATTAACCACATTATGTAGCTAAGCACCAAACTGAAGGACTTGTGAATGGGACTTTTTTTTTTTTTTTTAAACTTTCTGACAATTCATTGAATAATAACATAAGAACGTTTACAAACGAGAGGAGGCCATTCGGCCCATCTTGCTTGTTTGGTTGTTAGTAGCTTATTGATCCCAGAATCTCATCAAGCAGCTTCTTGAAGGATCCCAGGGTTTCAGCTTCAACAACATTATTGGGGAGTTGGTTCCAGACCCTCACAATTCTCTGTGTAAAAAGGTGCCTCCTATTTTCTGTTCTGAATGCCCCTTTATCTAATCTCCATTTGTGACCCCTGGTCCTGGTTTCTTTTTTCAGGTCGAAAAAGTCCCCTGGGTCGACATTGTCAACACCTTTTAGAATTTTCAATGCTTGAATCAGATCACTGCATAATCTTCTTTGTTCAAGACTGAACAGATTCAATTCTTTTAGCCTGTCTGCATACGACATGCCTTTTAAACCCGGGATAGTTCTGGTCGCTCTTCTTTGCACTCTTTTAGAGCAGCAATATAACGAGGTGACCAGAACTGAACACAATATTCTAGGTGAGGTCTTACTAATGCATTGTAAAGTTTTAACATTACTTCCCTTGATTTAAATTCAACACTTTTCACAATATATCCAAGCATCTTGTTGGCCTTTTTTATAGCTTCCCCACATTGTCTAGATGAAGACATTTCTGAGTCAACATAAACTCCTAGGTCTTTTTCATAGATTCCTTCTTCAATTTCAGTATCTACCATATGATATTTATAATGCACATTTTTGTTGCCTGCGTGCTGTACCTTACACTTTTCTCTATTAAATGTAATTTGCCATGTGTCTGCCCAATTCTGAATACTGTCTAGATCATTTTAAATGACCTTTGCTGCTGCAACAGTGTTTGACACTCCTCCTATTTTTGTGTTGTCTGCAAATTTAACAAGTTTTCTTACTATACCAGAATCTAAATCATTAATGTAGATTAGGAATAGCAGAGGACCTAATACTGATCCCTGTGTTACACCACTGGTTACCTCGCTCCATTTTGAGGTTTCTCCTGTAATCAGTGCTTTCTGTTTTCTACATGTTAACCATTCCCTAATCCATGTGCATGCATTTCCTTGAATCCCTACTGCTTTCAGTTTGAGAATTAATCTTTTTTCTTTTTTCTTTTTTTTTTTTTGCCAATTAGTTTTTATTATTTTCTCCCCAATTTGAAATGCCCAATTATTTTTTAGGCTCAGCTCACCGCTACCACCCCTGCGCTGACTCGGGAGAGGCGAAGATGAACACACGCTGTCCTCCGAAGCGTGTGCCGTCAGCCGCCCGCTTCTTTACACACTGCGAACTCACCGTGCAGCCGCCTCAGAGCTACAGCGTCGGAGGACAACGCAGCTCTGGGAAGCTTACAGGCAAGCCCGCAGGCGCCCGGCCAGACTACAGGGGTCGCTGGTGCGCGGTGAGCCGAGGACACCCTGGCCGACCTAACCCTCCCTCCCCCCGGGCGACACTCGGCCAATTGAGCGCCGCCCCCTGGAAGCTCCCGTCCACGGTCGGCTGTGGAATTGAGAATTAATCTTTTATGCGGGACTTTGTCAAAAGCTTTCTGGAAATCTAAATAAACCATGTTGTATGCTTTGCAATTATCCATTGTCGATGTTGCATCCTCAAAAAAGTCAAGCAGGTTGGTTAGACACGATCTCCCTTTAGAAAGAGGGTTACTTGTATCTAATGTCAAAGTGAGTTCTGGAATCACAAAAGTGCACCACCTGTGTGCTTAACATGCTTTCACTTTTCTGCTACAGACATCAACATTACAACAACAAATGAAACCTGTCAGTTTCGATAAAGCACTCTTTTAGAAATTCAGGATCGCTGCAAACCCATGAATCAAGCTAAGTATGATACTATAAGTATAACCAGTGCTGTTGGATAGCTACCGACTGCAGACCCGTTAACATTGTAGCTTTGTTTTATTTCAATTATTTTGGCAATTTCAAGTTATTAATAAAAGATCATTTTTATTATTATTATTATTATTTAAAACGGCAATGAAAAACATCAGTTTATGAGTAAAGGAAACTGATAATTGTAAATGCAGTAAGGTGAGTAATAAACTGAATCCACTGTGATCTATCAGTTGGGTCAAACAATTTAACAACAATGCTGGATTGTAAATAAATATAAAACTACAAAAAGAATCCAGAAATAAGAAAACAGGGTTTTTATGCTGGGTTGCTTTTTGGATGATAATAATAATAATAATAATAATAATAATAATAATAATAATAATAATAATAATAATAATAATAACAAAAACAAACAAATGAGATGGATGCAGTAATTGCATCAATTAAATATGTAATTAAAAAAAAGGTTAACAGAGAAAAAAAAAAGTAAAAACGCAATTGCTTGACAGCTCTAGTATGTTTACATTGCCAAGAAAAAAAAATGTCTGTACAGCAAAACAAAGGTGACATTTCAATATTTGCTTTGCACAAACATTTGGTGCAAAGTAAACTTGTCGGTCTCCTTATTACTGGCGTCAGAGCTTGCTCTTTTGATAAAATATTGGTTAACAAGGACAATTACATGTCAGAATGACAAATGACAAACCCTAGAAAAACTAGAAAGGGGTGTTTTTGTGAACAAAAGCAATGCATACATGAGTGTATAATGAAAAGGGAATGACATCCCTGAGTTAATGGATTTTAAACATAGATAAAGTCAAATTATGGATATGTGAAAATATGAGTAATGTTTAACCCCTTAAGGCACACAAGAAATTAGGTGGTTGTTAAAACGGTTTCTTCTTAAAATACATTTAAGGGTGACTCAGGTATCACGAGGAAACTGACCAGTTGGATGACCAGATTCAGCATGTCAGTACATTTTAAACCCTATTGCGTGCACCTCATAGCAAAAATAAGAAAGTTAGCATCATTTTATTTGTGGGACACATACGTCCCTTGTACCTTAAAGGGTTAAATTAAGTTTGTATCAATAAAGGTTTCAGAAATATGGGGGTTCAAACAAATGTGGCACCACACTTTATCTCAAAGTGTGGTGAGGATTCTCGTTGGTTAAACAGTACTTTGCAAAATGAGTATAAAGTTCTAACCCTCTCTCAAAATGGCCTTTTAAAAAACAGCCATCTACAAAATGGCATCCATATTGGGTGAGAGGTCAGTGTCAAGGCCACCGACACATTTGGTGGAATCTTTGTAAATTACTATCAGAAAACGGTTGAATTTATAAGATACCCATGATCGAACAATTGAATACAGTTGTGTAGCAAATATGAAGCCAACGTTAAAGTGACTGGTACAGTTAGATTTTACCAATGGAGTTTCCTTAACAATGAAAATATGATGTCAGCATCTGTAGATGTTTAGGAGATATGAACTGCTGGAGAAGTGGCAGTGGCAGCAGACTTACAAACTATATAGAAGCTCCCCTTCGAGGGATGCTGAATTAGATGTGGGTGATCTTTAAAACAATGACAGCACAAGGACAGCAACAATGTTAGCACTCATTGATAAGTACCAATGGTACCATATCAGTGCAACTGTGATACTATATCAATTACTAAATGAGAGTATTTTAAAGCTTATGTTTTATGTGTAAAAAGAAAACCCTTCATACTGTACTTTTCTGTATTCATTTACATTTTTTGAAAGCAATCATCTCATTCGAACTTCTCATATGACGGCTTGTGGTCACCATGTTCCTTTTCCAATACTGGCATAACACATACCCTTCTTAAGGAAGTCTTGGTACAAATATATTATGGAACCATAACCAAATTCTTTCACAGAAAAAAGGCAGAGGGTAGTCAAAACTCCAACCAGAGGAAGACAAATGAGAAGGCTGCTTTAGCTCCTGCTGAAGATACATACAATAAACCACACTTCCTCACTAACAATCAGGTCAGATGCATTCAGCAACATATATTTGACTTGCAACTGCATTCACCCCATGTGTTTCTTGTCTGTAGTTGTGCACTAAGTACTAGCAAATGGTCCCCACATACAGTGTGTTCAATCAGAGTGACATATGACTGCCATACTTCCACATTCATTCATTTCCAAAGTGGAGTCAATTACTAACTATGAAAGCAAATAAATATAGGCTTCTTTAGGTTTCCCAGCAGGCTTGGCCAAACTGATTGGCCCAGGCAAAGGCTCTGTAATTACAACAAACTCATTATAAACTCACAGATAATAATCTGATTTTAATTTAACCGGGAATAATTGGGACCGTATTTTAGACAAAACCAGATCTTGACTCAATCATGTTGGCCCCAAACATTGATCAGCCCACAGATCCTGCCATGTCTCACGTTTTTGGCAGTTTTATGCTCTTCCCAGGGGACTATTTTCCCCAGTACAGCTGCATGAAATTAATTAACATTTATTATGAGGGGATTAGAAACGCAGTCAAAACATCAATTAAAGATCAGATCAAGTCTGGGTTCCCTCACCATTCACATAATGCACTATCTATCTATCTATCTATCTATATTTTATATATGCACCACTTTGGCAGCACTGTGATATATTATTAAAGTTAAATTACTGGGAAACAGAACTGGAAACTACCCAAGCCAACCAGTCGTGAAACAATCATTGAGCTGGCAAGTGCTGAGTTTGGGCTGCTATTATTGTTGCTGTAGGAACATAAGTCAAACCTTCATCTATGATGTTATACACATAAAAGACA
Organism: Acipenser ruthenus; assembly: GCF_902713425.1. NCBI lineage: Eukaryota > Metazoa > Chordata > Actinopteri > Acipenseriformes > Acipenseridae > Acipenser > Acipenser ruthenus. The sequence continues at coordinate 63,460,540 of NC_081195.1, read as the reverse complement.
AATACTGAAAAACAAGAGTAAGTCACATTCCCATCTGTAATAAACTGCACATATACATATTTTATGAACTAAGGCCAAGGCAAAATAAATATAATTATTTGCACTTCATTTCCTACTGGAAACATTAATAAAACGTGGAAAATATAAACTGCAAATTTTGGGGATTAAAAAGGCAAGGCAATCTATAGATCTTACATGTTTAGAGTAACGAGAAAAGTTTGGATTGTGTTAAATGTTTTCTTTACATATCTTTCTTTTGTAGAAACATAACTTATAATATGTTTATACATGCTGCAGGGCTATAGTGCCTATTATTTAGGTACAGAATAATCAGAAATGTGGCAGTCAGAATAATATTCCTGAATAATAATACAATATTTTCTAAATCTAAATCAAATACATAATTGCTCCCACACTACCAAATCCCAGTTGATGGTATCTAGCATTTTTCAGTATTATTATAACAAAAGTTAACTCTGGTCACTTCAGTTTCAGACAATTAATTTCAAGCCAATATGAATAAAAAAAATAAGAAAAACAACTTCAGCATTGTAACAATGCAATTTATATATATATATATATATATATATATATATATATATATATATATATATATATATATATATATATATATAAAGACAATGAGAAATAAAGCTCCATTAAAAACTGTTTCTGTCAGCCAAACCATTTTCTATGCCAGGGTATGTTTTATGAGCATTTTTAAACTGTATCTTCTAACCTACAAAAGTGTGCAGGTTATAAGATGAACTCTCACATATATGTGTTCGTATAAACCTATTCTTTAATGCAAACTAACATAATTGTATAACATGCACTCTGTGTATAATATGCAGCTAAGCTCTTTTGTACAATGTTCAAATCTTGTATACTACCGTATCAAAATCATAGACTACTATAACTTCAGTATTTTGTTCACCTTGTAAAATACTGTGTAATCTGTATAACATATAGAAATTGTCCTAAAGCTTGTAAAAAGGTGTGCATTATAGGCAGTCAATTATGGTATGTAGCTTTTCATAGAAATGTTGCATATATTTAATTCCAATATTTGGTTCAAATGTGCAATGTGAAAAAAAAATATCAGACTGTGCTAATACAGATTTGGAATATAACACTTTGAGAATCTATCCCTAAATATAGACAGGAGTCTCTTATCACTGATGTGACCTGACATTAATGTAAATGTACCTGTAAAATTGTACATTTTTACTGGATGGTTTTCATACTCCAACACTGTTGTGAACTGAATCTCAAAGCAAATGTTTATGCGATATGAGACGTTAAAAAGGTGCCACCAAAATCACAGTGGAGTACATATTATCTCCTTTACAGGGATGCTTGAATATGGTAGTTGATTTATCATTTATTTTGACACTTACTGTACAATGTACAAAGTGTAAAAAACACTTGAGGGGTCGTGTTGTCCTGCTAAATACTGCACACTGTAACAGACGTGGGCAATGAGGAGGGCAATCTAGTGCAGTGGTTTTGTTGAAGCTAATAAAAAATAAGCTAACTGAGCTGTTGTCTTTTTTCTGCTTTGTATGAGATTTATATTATTTTTAATGCAGCCTCATTCCAATACTCAGTCGACAGCACATTATATTTTATACATTTTCACATTTATTGTTAAATAAAGCTAAGATGTATTATTCAGAAAATGACACGGTTTAAACAAAAAAAAAATCTGAATTTTGTACTGTAGAAAAACTGGTCTGTCAAGATGTATACAGTTAAGAGTTATGGTTTGAAAATACATATTTCATAAGGTTCTCACTGATACCAAAGAGTGATGTTCATGGGTAAATGCAATGCTTTTATTTTGTATCTATGTTTTCATTAAAACTATCTTGGCATTGCATTATTTAAAGATCTACTGATAAGTTACCAATATAGTACTTGTGGTTACAGTTAGATTACAGGAAAATACATCTTTAAAAGATCTCTAAAACAGAGACAAGACATTTTTATTTACCAAAAAACAGTCAGTTTGTTCTTAGTCTAAATGATCCTTAAAAATGTAATAATATTGTGATTTGACAAGATTCATTAAGCCTTTGGACTAGAAAAATGCACTGCTGTTTGGTTGTCCTTCACGCTCTGTATTGCACACAGGTAAACTACGTTTAACACAAGAATTACGTAAAAGTATGGACTATCAGGCCAAGTCACTGTTCTCTATGTTCTCATCAGTAGAAATAATAATCCAATTTGGAATGATGTCTGTAGAATTAAGCAGTAAGGTACAAACTTGGTTCTTATTGTATTCAAAGCAGATAAAAAATACCATGGAAAATTGGTCTGTTTTTATTTTTTCGATATTCTCAAGGCAGATGTACATCTATGGATCCAGATACCACATACAGATTCTCATTTTGGACAGGACTTAATTCTCAAAACACTTTTCTCAGATTTACAGAGTACAATTTTCTCCTTTGTCTGCCGATTCTTGTTTTTCTAGTTTTCTACTTTGCAAATTTCGTAATTCACAAAAGTGTTGTCTTAAAATTGTCAATAATGACAACTTCACTTAACCCTCTGTCAGCTGCAATTATGCAGGACACATGGAAGTGCAAATAAACACAGTTTACTTATAATTTAAAGTGACACAAAAATTGTTTGTATTATTATTTAAACAGTTCTGTATCAAACAAACATTATTCATATATATTGAATTTAAAAACATGCTACTAACAGCAAATGCCTTTAAAAAGAAGTAATCCAATGTTGAGTTTCATAATGGAATTTATTGCAAGCTTTTTTGCAAGCATGTTTTATTAATTTCTCTTATTCAATCTACCTTACTTATTTGAATGATTATGTATTTAACCCTTACATGTATAATAAAATAGTGCTGTTTTATTTATTTATTTATTTATTTTTAAAATAATGAATATTACAGTATTTTACAACCCATGGTTCCCAAATACAGCAATATGCAACTTTTTCAGAAGGAAAATGTTACCAGATGTCTTGTGTACAGTATATGAATGTTTGCATATATAGATGACTAATTTCAAACAGTAGAGGCACCTGCACGTGAACTCAGATTTCAAACAAACAGCAGTAAGTTTTTCTACAACAGAGAAAAACAGGAAGTCAACAGAAAGAAAAACAATTCGGCAGAGAAAAGAGTCTTATTTTCAAAATATGTTGCCTCTCACATTTTGAGCAATACTTTATTAGTTTCTTACCCCCATTTTAATTTAACTGTGGTCATTGTCATTTACACTGTAGTAAATATAAATGCTTCTTTGAATGAACGACTTGAACTGATTTGTACTATTTTTTGTTTGCTGATGCTGTGGCTAAACAGCAGATACAAGCACTTCAAATATATTTGTATTGTATACGCTGGAATATATAAGGAATTGTTTTTAGAATTCAATAATACAAACACAATGTATTATTGCTTTACGAGGGATTATACAAAGTACATAATTTTTAAGCAAGCAATTAGTTTGTTTAAACATTATTATTACTACGTTTTATGTATTATTTAGGATTTGGACAGCCTTACATGCAGACCACATTCACCTGTGTGGGCCAAAAACATAATAGAGGACAGTGGGTAGCACAGTGGGTTAATGTACTAGCCTTTCAAATTCATTTTAGGTCACTTATGAAATTAGCTTGGTCGTTTCAACGTGTCCCTCAGTGGACAGTTACGAAACCACCAAACAATTTGGCACTGGGGGAACTTTACCTGCAGTATTAAAAATACTTGGATGGGTAAAGTTATCCCCCTCTCCAGGAAAGGCGTGACACTGTGTTATCACTCACAACATAAGCCCCTTTCACACAGGCATACTCTACACGGGTCGGACCCTACCCAGCTCACGACATGGTGCCATGCGGGTCGGCTACGCAGTTTTTTTGAAGAAGCCGGGTCGACCAGGCTGACAGAAGCAAGTACACAATGCGAGTATGCAGTGCCACGGAAGCAGCAACATTCACATGACCACCCTTTTATCTGTTCAGGCTTTCAAGATGGTATACTTGTTATGGACGCTTCCATCCAAGCATCTTTAGATCGAATCGTCGGCCTAAATGATGATTAGAGCAAATGTTTCTTCATCCCTGCTGCAATCTGACTCATGGTGTGTCTCAGATCAACAGAAATATGACTAAACAGAATAAACAGAAATGTGGCTGCTTCGTCTGCTTACGAACGCCTATCATGCATTTTGTTTCACTCATCCCGGGTCAAAGCATTTCGACCCACATCCTGAGGGTACGTGGTTTCACACTATGCTGGATTGTGACCCAGGTAGCCAGAACCCGGGTAGGAGCGCCAGTGTGAAAGGGGCTATAGAGTGGAGGGTGTGAGTGAAACAGAAACAGCTAAATCCATTTTCCTTAAAACTTCCCTTGTATCAACATCTCTTCAATATTCACACATACTGTAGGAAATAATAATGCAAAAAACCTCTACACTCTTGCAAGTATGTAATGTATACCATCCTCAATCAGCCATGAAAAGAGTGTAGTGTAGTGGAAATGTGAGAATCCAAGGATGATAAAATTATCCATGCTAATAAATACCTTCCTTCCGCATCTGTGTACAGTGTTACTTAACATGTACTCTCAAGGTATTGTTTTCATTCTTTCTTAATAAACGTTTTAATTGTAAATCAATCATATGGAATGCAGTGTTTACTTCCTTGCAAACAGTCAATAAAAATGGTTCAACTGGAAATATTTATGTAAGCAATCAAAATTACCGGCAGGTGCTAAACCTACAGTGTGGATCTATTCCAAGAGGAACTGAATTGAATGAACTCTGGTACACTGTTGTGTTTGAAATATTAGTCGGACTTAGGGAATATAAATAGTAATTATCTGACTTGTACAACCCATTTCAGATTCCGTGCACAAAAAAATAGAACCCAAGTTCCCACAATTGAATGCAATTTCAGTAGTTTCCACCAGAAAGCACACCTTTAGTTAAAATACATCTACTGGTGACAAGCTGCTCTGCTATGGGGTTAATTGATTTAACTGGTGGCAGATCAAGATACTGCTGTTGTTAAAATCATTAAAATAGGTCCCCCTCTGCAGTTTTTTATGTTTTTTAACTGACAGAAATAGACAAGCGGCTGGTTTCACCAACCCTGATTAGCACTAAGTCCACAGGCTGTGTAAATCTCACTCTGCTTGTATTTCAGTGTGCAGACTTGTCCATAGGGGACCACAAAGGACACTGAGATGGTAGGTACTGTAGCTTAGTTACAGGACCAATCAGACACAGCATATACTGCTTAGTTGTGTTAATATTGCACAATATGCTTGCTGGCAAAATTGACTAAGAAGTCAGGGGGAAAGACACCGTTTGCATACCCATGATTCCTTATTTAAAACACTGGCAGTATTTGAGACAATTGAAAATGACCCTGAAATGTCATCTCAGTAGGTGTATCCAGGATGAACAGTTTGCTGAAATCATAGTAGTACTCTTCTTGTGATCTGAGGCCTACGCATCATGCTTATGAAACAGGAACAAACTTCTGACATCTTCTGTAAACCAGTACATTTAAATATGTGGTTTCAAATAGGCCTAATTACTACACACTTTCTGTAGTAGTGTAATAACTACTTTTTTTTGTGTTTTTTTTTACCACCATATCTATGCTTTAGAGAAAAAAATACCAGGAGCAAGTTGCCAGACGAGTAGCAAGTGACAAGTTTTATTATAACTCCTGCTCAACCCTTTAACCTGTAGGGGATGTGGGTCCTAAAATGTTAGTATTGCTGTAAGTACCTTTGGGACCACTCTTCCTAATTTTGTGAAACACTTTTGGTTTCAAGTCCCCCCACTGGTCATTAACCCCCTTTGAAATTTGAATTTTTGGTATTTCTACCAAGTTTAGGTCGAAGTAACTCACGCAGGGGGCTCCAAAAAATTACCCAAAGATATTTTTGGATAGATGTTGAAGAGATCTAGAATTATCAAGCAGAACATTTTGGTATCTGCAGATTTGGGATTTTTGAAGTTGCATTTGTCATGCATTCGAACATTTCTTATGGCTACTTTGGTGAGGCTAAAGTACAACCGAACTGGTGTTATTCTTCAATTTTGCATTGTCTGGGGTTAGATCTAGAGTGATCAGAGTGACAGGGTGTGCTTCCAGTGGCACTAGCTTGGGGCTGAGGGGTTATTACCTTATGTGTGGAACTTAGATTTATTTGTTACAGTGACACATTTGAAACTACAAACTGATAGAAAACACAAAAAATAGATAATCTTGGCAAACCGACAACAACTCCAGTAAATCGGTGCAGTAGACCAAATTACATTTCATGGCGCTGATTTGTGCTGACTTTATATTGGACATGAATATGCTGACCACTTAAAGTTGATTAGCCAGGGCCTGAAATTCCAGCAATGAATCCAGTGCTAATTTAGGTATTTGTCCCTTTCCAATGAGTTCATCTGAGAGTATCTTGAAACACCCATGCTTCTGTTTTTCAGTTACCTTCCTTCTCAGGAATCGGTCCCCTCAAGAATGCAGCATTGGTTGTGTTTCAACACTGGGATTGGCAAAGCCTCTTTACCCAAACAAATCCCACTTCCTTCGACAGTTCTGAAATGTGTTTGGCACAGGCTTATCTTGCTGAACTGAAACCGGTAATTAGTAAAGTGTGCTTGCTATTAAACCAAAGAAATGTAACCTTCAAAGCATTTGGGGGTCCCAGGGCACCCCAGAATACTGCAGAAATAAAGTTAACGTACACCAATATCTATCTATCTATAGATATATATTGTATTGTAAAAGTGATCATGGATCAGCTTTAAGTAAAATCAGTGACCATGCTTTCATAAACACATCACATTAACGCTGCTTTTCAGCTATTTCTGCTTCTTCGATATTAAAATGGTCTTTAGATTCCTTTGGGTAGTACAGCCATGTACGAACTATAAAGCCACAAGTGAAGTTAAAAGCATGTGATCTTCATCATAGATAGGGCAAAAGGTAAAAACAATGTGGCATCAACTGCAGTAAGAAAATCAAAGGATACAACTGTGTACCAAACACTAATACAATGGCCTGTATTTTCCACTATGGGCAAACCACCTGCAAATTACCCCAATCAGAGTAAATGTATTACATGGACAATCTGCCCATAGTTGAAAACAGGGCCAAAAACCTCAGAATGTACTGTCTCTGAAAATGAAAAAGTCACACAATCTCAATATGAGGTTTCAACACTGTTGCGAGGGCAGCTATGTAAAATAACAGGCATCCGAGGTCCCACGTCTAAGTGAAGGGTGTCGTTAGATTTTGAAAATGCGAAGTTGCAAATTTAAATAGTTTATAAGATATAAGCAGTTGTTGTAATGGTGGCAGTGAATTTGCAAATGCATACAAGCTCTCCTCACAAGGATGCTTAATTAGCCACAGAGAATTAAACCAGACAAGTTGAATAGTGCCCTGTTCAAGTTCAAATTGCCTCTTACTGGCAGTACCATGAGTCAATTTAACTGCTTTTAGACTTATGAATTAAAATATGCACAACATAAGGGTTAATAATGGATGGCTCTCCTCGGCGCTCCGCTCGGCAAGAATCGCACTGCGATCTGCTGAAAAGAAATGGAAGAGAACCAAACTCCCTGCTGCCCTAGACCTTTACCGCACTCTCCTCTCCTCTACTCTCTCTGCTAAATGTGCTTATTTCCAATCTGTAATCCAAGCCTCCACTAACAACCCACGTAAACTATTCTCTACCTTCTCCCCCCTCCTCCTCCCTCCTCTATCTCCCCTGATGACTTCGCCTCCTTCTCTTCTAAAATCTCAGATATCCGCAAACTCTTTAACACCTCTCCCTCCCCTGCACCCCCTCCTGCTCCAACCCCTACACCCACTACATCCCCTACTAACTCGCCCTCCTTCTCCACCTTCTTGCCCCTCTCAGACTTTGACCTCTCCTCCCTGCTCCAGGGTCACAAACCCACCACGTGTGCCTTGGACCCCCTCCTCACTCACCTCTTTCAAGCTGCTGCTCCTGCTCTTCTCCCCTTCATCTCCTCCCTCCTCAACACCTCTCTACTTTCTGGTATCTTTCCCTCTGCCTTCAAAAAAGCCTCCATCACTCCCCTCCTCAAAAAACCTACCCTCGACCCCACCTCCCTCCAGAGCTACTGTCCTGTCTCCCTCCTACCCTTCCTCTCCAAAACCCTCGAGCGGACTGTACACCGCCAGCTCTCTGCTTGACCCTCTCCAATCTGGCTTCCGCTCTGCTCTCTCCACTGAAACCGCCCTCCTGTCTGTCACCAACTCACTAAAGTGTGCCCGAGCTGCCTCTCTCTCCTCTGTCCTAATTCTCCTCGACCTCTCTGCTGCCACTCTCTCGCTGACCTGGGGATCTCTGGCACTGCTCTCGCCTGGTTCTCCTCCTACCTCTCCAACCGCACTTACCAGGTAACCTGGCGTGGAGCAACCTCCACACCTCACCCTCTCTTAACTGGAGTCCCCCAAGGGTCAGTCTTGGGTCCTCTCCTATTCTCTCTCTACACCCGCTCCCTGGGCCCCCTCATCGCATCCTATGGTTTCTCATACCATTTCTATGCTGATGATGCTCAGATTTTCCTCTCCTTCCCCACCTCTGACTCCACCATCTCCTCCCATATCTCTACCTGTCTGTCTGCTATTTCCTCCTGGATGCACTTGCATCACCTCAAACTCAACCTCTCTAAATCTGACCTCCTTTTCTTTCCCTCCTCCTCCCCCCTCCTCTGATCTCTCTATCTCTGTTCCTCTGGAATCTACCATACTCTCTCCCTCTTCCTCCGCTAAGAACCTCGGAGTCACCCTGGACCCCTGCCTCTCTTATTCCCAGCACATCTCCACTGTGGCACGCACTTGCCGATTCTTCCTGAGCAACATCCGAAGAATCCGACCCTTCCTCACCAACTACGCTACCCAGCTCCTGGTCCAGGCCCTGGTACTCTCCCGCCTAGACTACTGCAACTCCCTCCTGGCTGGCCTCCCTGCGTCCGCCACCCGTCCGCTCCAGCTCATCCAGAACTCTGCTGCCCGCCTGGTGTTCTCTCTGCCTCTCTTCGCCCACGCTACTCCACTACTCCGCTCGCTCCACTGGCTCCCGATCACCGCTCGCATCCAGTTCAAGACTCTTGTACTAGCCTACAGATGCCTTGACCAGACTGCACCCAGCTACCTCCAGACCCTCATCTCTCCCTACACCCCCACTCGACCTCTCCGCTCCGCCTGCACTAGAAGACTAGCTCTACCTCCGCTACGCTCCCCTGCCTCCAGAGCCCGCTCCTTCTCCACCCTTGCTCCGCAGTGGTGGAATGACCTTCCTACAGATGTCAGGACTGCCCAGTCCCTGACCACATTCCGGCGCCTCCTCAAGACTCACCTCTTCAAAGAGCACCTGTAGAACTCCTCTGTTTGTATCCTGGGACACTATCACCCTTCATTTAAATGTGCTTTATTTTGCTCTTATCTGCCCCCTATTTTACTGCATTTAATCCTGTACTTCAGAATACTGTAATCTGCCAAGTGTTTAACCTGTAGTATTTTGTATTTAATCATATCCTGATGTAACTATCACTATTATCTGCTGTATTATTGAATTGTGGTTTGTCACACTTGTACTTTGCTTGAACAAAAGTTATTGTATTTCTTGCTCTTATTGTATTATTTGTATTGTAACACTTAATGTATTTGCTTACGATTGTAAGTCGCCCTGGATAAGGGCGTCTGCTAATAAATAAATAAAAAAATAAAAAAATAAATAAATAAATAAATAAATAATAATAATAATAATATGGAAAGTTGTAGTACATGTGTTACACTTTCAGCTGGCTTCACATGAGAGACTGTTAGCATTGAAACGAGGATATGTGCAAACCCTGTAAGGCGCTCCCTGGGATTGTTTATGACTGACTTTTGCACAGGAGGGAAGAGGGAGCGCCAGGCCGTCACAACCCAAATGGAGCAGAGCCAGTCAGAGTGGGAGTAGGAATGGTGCCTAAAATGCCAAAAATAATGTCTGGGCCTACATAAAGCAAAACTTCATAGAGCTGACAATGACAAAGCAGAAAAAAATAAGTTTACTGTGTAGCTTGGCTGGTTAAAACATATTCAATCTCAAAGTATTATTATTATTATTATTATTATAGTAACTGTGTGTTACTTTGTGCCAACTATTTATTTAACAGATGCCTTTATCCAAGGCGACTTACAGGAGTCTAGGGTGTGTGAACTATGCATCAGCTGCAGAGTCACTTACAATTACGTCTCACCCGATAGACGGAGCACAAGGAGGTTAAGTGACTTGCTCAGGGTCACACAGTGAGTCAGTGGCCGAGGTGGGATTTGAACCAGGGACCTCCTGGTTACAAGCCCTTTTCTTTAACCGCTGGACCACACAGCCTCCTATCAGGTTTTTGGGCCTACACACTTGCAAGGAGGCCCCATTTTCTTTTTGAGGTTGTGAAAATGAATACAATTTATGCATATGCACATAATGACTTCTTTGAGTAAGTGTACCACATTTGTTTCCAAATGAAACCTCGTACAGGTGCTTAATAAGGAAGTACAGCTCTTTGGTTGACACTGATCATATGCAGGCCCACCGAGAGTGGGGAGGACGGGGAAATTTTCCTGGGGCCCAACGCCCCAATGGAGGCCCTGGAGAAGGGGGAATAATAATAATAATAATAATAATAATAATAATAATAATAATAAATAAATAAATAAATAAATAAATAAATAAACCCTCCCACATGCACACCACTGAGGGTGTGCAGGCCTACTCAAATTCCATTTGTTTGACATATCAAACAAGCACCAGCATGACTGGAAATTTATGGAAAAAAACAATATGCAAAAAATGTGGTGGATATTTTGCTGTTTTGTCTTAAATCAATGTAATGGGTTTATCTTACATATTTATTACCTTGCTTGCAATAGGTACTCGATTCTGTAGACTTGTGATATAATGAGGTGACATGCCCTTTGAACCACAGACACATCCTGTTAACAAAAACAGTCCTGACCTATCCAGCAAACTCTGAGCCACAACAGAGACAAAATAAAGAAGGTCTTGTGACACTCTGACCCCTGTTCCTTTGTCAGATGGTGTGCAGAATCATTACTTACAACTTTTCAAGTGATCATGACCTACATCCATCATATGCACATGTACAAATGTAATCGTGACAAACATGCTGACGGACAGACAGGGCACCTTTGTTGACACCCAGATTCTGATACCCTCAAAAACTTAGAAAATAGTTTTGCAAGTTTCATCTAAATTGGATAAGCGTTTCTGTAGATATATGGAAAACCATGAAGTGTGACATAGATAGGTACAGGTGCCTTGTCTATATCTGCATTTCGCTTGAATGGGCATCCCCCAGCAGTGGAAATAAATATGAACTTGTACCCAATATAAAATAGTTAATACTGTTACACTAGTATTGTAACCTAAATGTCTATGAGTCTGCATTTGGTCTACAGGTAATTAAATAATCACTGTGTGGAAACAAAGATAGTGTATTTATTGCATGTAATCAGTATACATTTTATCTGGAACAGTTTAATGCATTATTTGTATAACAATCAAGGGCTAAAGTTTATTTTGCAGATAATTATAGCCTTTGTTGTGCTGATGACCAAGATAAGCCAGGTTCCAAATCATTAACTGGTAAGCTTGTTCTGGCAGATACACACCTAGAACTTGCTTAGCAGGGAACATTTTGATGTGGTGTTTGTGAGATTCCTGCATCTTTCTGGAAATCCCCGAGACCAGGCAGGAGGTCACTGTAGGTAACACCCTTTTGACTGGTTTGCCAACAGTCTTGGTTCAGAAAGGTACAAAACAAAGGAAACACACACAGTGAGCAGGGTGAGAGAATTGAATCCCCTGCATCTCAAAAGAGGAGCAGGCGCAATGGAACTAAGAGAACCTACCTTCGTTATTGTAATGGCTTCAGTTCGGTGGGATTCTTTCTGGACAAGCTGCGTGTTGTATATAGTTACGTATGTTTACATTTTTGTTGAAGTATTACTCAATAGTTTGTTATTTTTACGTGTATTGTTTTGTTTTGCAATCATCTGTGCATTATTGAAATGACTCAGATTTGTCTGAGGTGCTTCACCTGATTCTACATGAAAATATAAATGATATATATTTAAAAAAAAAAATACAAATAATAAATTCCATGCAATTGTAATACCAATACATTCATTCAAATCAATTTGAAAATATTATTCACCCTAGCACAGTTTGCAACAGTCTTAAAACGGAGTTACTGTATTGTATTCTAGCTAGTACATTCATTTTCACTCATGCAAATCAAGCCATTTGGTTCCCACAGGGGACCCAATCTAAGTGGCTTGTGCATACTTTCGTAATATATACGTTAAAAAACATCTGATAGATCCCATGCCAAGCCACTTTCTTCCTTTCCAGTTCCTAGGGATCTTTCTGATAAACTTCCCAATGTGCAGAACTATGATAAAACTCATTTCCTCATGAGAAGAAACCCCAGGAATCACTATGTATAGCCACTTCATAGTCCCCCTGAGAAAAAAAAAAACAAACATCTATACTAATCAACATTTTAAATAATGAAAAACAACCTAACCCTTCAAACCCCCGATCCCTTCAAACATCACACAATTTGTTGTTTTAGAAGAACCTGAGGGATTTCCAAACTTCACCATAGTCATCAGTTACACCCTGAAAATCAATACATATAATTATACAGTACAGCCAATCAGAACGCATACATCATGTGCTGTATGCTGTGACACTTCAGGTTAATTGAGGTTTATTTTAAGGCAGTATCTCAAAGTGTCTTTATCATCCGAAAACCAAAGTCACATGACCCCAATATAGTGGCCAACCATCTTGGGTCACAGGTCATTACATTTTGCCAGCAGAGTTTCCATAACACCGAAAAATGTGAGTTTGCCAGCTACATGGTTAACGATATATTATCAGTAGTAAGTGTGGCGGTGGGTTGACAGGCTTTCTTACAGGGATTCTTAATTAGCAGCATTGGCATAACTTTAGCACAGCACATTAATATTTTTGGGAGGTATGAGGGAATCTAAATGGACACATTCAACAAATAATTACATTTAATATTCTCAGATAAAGAAAAATGTGAGAACGAAAAGCAGAACGATTCTATTACACCAGTTGTAAATCCAAATGGTCACGATTGAGTGCATAAAGTTTTGTAGTCGTTGTAAACACCCCTTTTCAGCATTGCATGTGTATGATGTGTGACATCAAAAAGATTAGTATAGCTCCTTAATTACCATTACATCACACCCACTGGTTTCTAAACCCAAAGATACATACAATATTGTTCCATTTTTTTTTTTTTTTCAGATGACAGGGGCCACCTCCTCTCACCTTAAAACATACTTGTCACTGTGTCACACTGAACTAAATTTCAAATGCGCATGTTACAGCTTTTGAATGAAACTGTTAATAATACCTATTTCTAAAACTAAAACGATAAAACAGACTGCACAAATAACAATCTATATTGCGTTTATAAGTTTAGACACAGGTCCTTATTTTAAAGCAAGTGATAAGGCTTTTTTTTTTTTTTCCCCGAGAGAATTAAAACAATAGCAACGGTATTGAACAACTCACCTGCAGGCAGGTGCAGTTTAGTTATTGTTCTGAGTTGTTTCTTGCTAGTTTTACGCAGCCAATAAGGTTTTATTCCTCCTTGAAAATCTACTATTGCTTTAGCATTGGCTTCTAAATAGAGCCCCCTGTGGTTTTTTAACACTTAAATCTACCTTAGATCAGTTTTGCTTTTTTGAAGTTTAACATTTTAAGCCAGGTATCAGAAAAAGGATAAAAACAGCACTTTCTCTTTCAGGGGGATTTGTTTAGTTTTTGTCTGTCTGTAAGTAACTTACATTTTCTGATTGTAAAGTTTCTACTCTACAGGGCTACATTCACAAAGCAAAATAACACAGACTGGTAGTGTAGCTGTCTTACACACTGGCACACGAAACCTTTCTGTCTTGTCAATGCGTTCAAAACCTGGTGCCCTGGAGGAAGCGCTTCTCTCTGGGGGATTAGAGGGCAGTTCAGCCACCATGCCCACACAAATCTTGGCTTCTGTGCAAGAAAGCTGACAGTTATTATTTACCTCACTGCTCTGCTAGCAAGCTGACAGTTAGTGTTTATCTGGCTGCTTTGCTTTACAGAAAAGCTGTGGGGCATAGCATTCAGTGAAGCCTGGCAGAGGAGGAAATAACTGCATTGTTAACCTCTAACTGCAATGTAAAAACAGCATTTATAAAGTAAGTGTATGTAAGGGTAACAGAGGTGATATACTGTATTGCATTGATCTAATTTAGCCAGCAGAAAGTTAACCTAGACCTTTTCTTGTGATAAACCATGGTGTGAATACACCCCATTAATGGCTGCTTATTTAGTTTTAGTATACTAACATGTATTATTTAGTATACTAAAATGTATTATTTTCCTTCACGCTGTCCATCCATCTGTCCTTCACGATCCGTTTCTCAAAAACAAAGTGAGTCATTGAGGTCGTACAGGTAAGCGTAGTAATATACTGTATTGTGGGAAACCTCTGAACTTTGACCTCCTTTGTAGAGAGGAACCGATGCTCCAATATGGTAAAACTTTTGTACAATTAATGAGTGGAGACACCAGAATTAATTATTCTAATTCCTATGAGAAATTAATCTTAGTATTCCACTATGAAACTAACTATGACATTGATGTTTTTTTTTAACTACAACTTTTCCCTATTTCAGTGATGTGACTTAGTGTTGAGAATCATTAAGTAATGAGCACCTTGCGCAGACAGTCATTTTCATTACAATAAATCCGTGCTTTGATTATGAAAGCTAGTGGTTTTAATTAAGTGACCAAGAGATATACATATATTTAAGAATATGTAAATATGTTGCTATTTTAAAGTATTAAACAAACAGTTTATGCATAGCTTAACTGCACGCTTTGGCAAGTGCAGGTGTTTATCATAACTGAAGATGTATTTTTGCATTTTAAACAAAAAATGCATTTAGTAAACATCTACATTTTTTTCACTGAAGTGTTACGTGTTTTTGGAAGGGGCACAACATTGTTATTTACCACATGGATTGCTTGTGATTTTGGCAGTGTAAAGAATTCCTAATAACACATGTACATCATTAGAACCCAACAAAACAAAGCAAACAGCTGTCAATGTTTATTGTCAAGACTCTGCAGACTTGGACCGCTGTTAATAACTTCATTTGAAAAGTCGACCTAACGTGAATTTAATCAAGGCCCGGCAAAGAGGTCCCTTAAAGTCATGGTCAGTTAATGGTTGGCTTCTAGCCGCGCTGAGCTGCTGATGTTTGAAATTAACGACTCGGCCTCCCTCACATTTAGGACCTGGGAGCAGCCATTTAATATTCCTCAGCTGTAAACAAACAGAAAATTGCCAATATGTTTTTAACAAGGCAATAACTTTTTATTAGTCTTTCCTTTGAGGACTGGGTGGCACTGCTTTGATCTCTGGGAACCTGGATATACTACTGAACTGTGCGACCTGATTTATTCCAAAGGGCTTATTTTTAATAAGAGGATAATATGTACCACAAGGACAAAGGCTGAACTAAATGACTTTACTGCATGTACAAAACAGAGACCAGTTTGAAAGAGGGGAACTCCATGTGTGAAATCTTGTATTCAGTTAACACTGCAGCTGAGCCTCAAGAATAAAGTATTTAGAAAGGGAAAAAAGGGCCACATTTTGCACACAAGCCAGGCTGCTCCGCCACATTATATCCCCATGTCCAGCAATATGTTTTTCCAGTGAGGAATAATTAATAAGACAGAATATAAAGAAGTGAATTATGCTTTTGTGTTCTACATAGAATTTACAGCCCATTGTAAAACAGAAAGCCAGAAATGATGGGCTGGCCATGGGCTAGGTTTTGATATACCATGAGCAGTTCTCATTGCTGAAAATGTAAGTGTGACATAAATGCAAAACTTACAGTAGTAAATATGAAAGAACACCTTCACTATAATGCTGTCCCTGGATACTTGCATCCCTGTGGGATATAACAAAATGATAGCCATGAAAATATAACAAATACCTTGTTGCTTTTTCACCTAAACTGCCTTTCAAAGCAACTTACTTTTATTGATATTTTCTTTTTAAAAAGATGCAGATTTACTGCTAATTCCACTTTGGCAATGAAATAGCCTACCTCAGAACCCACAGACGTGTCACATCTAAATAAAAAGGCTGGTGCTTTAGAAAAACAAGCAACTATGGCGCAGGTTCCCTGCACCTACCCTGCATTACCACTGGATCCATACAGTAGACCACCTCTGGTGAACTTACAATATGGAAGAACAGATCCCATTATATTGTTTTGCTTTTATTGTGAACGTGGTCATTTGTAGCAAACAAAAGGAATGTTTTAGATGTAATGTCTCTGAACTCTGAGCTGAAATCGTTCGTTTTATTCTTTTTTTCAAAAAGAAAACCTGCAAGTTTTAATTGCATCTACTGTAAAAGGATCTGCATGTTTCTGGCTTGAATAAAACAAAGGGTTGAATATTATTAGAATTATTAGAATTATTATTATTATTATTATTATTATTATTGGACTACCATAACACATTACAACTTTATGTATAACTGGAAGGAAAAATAAGTCATTCTTGTCTATTCATGTTGCCATATTGAGAACTGAAGTTGGTAAAGTATATGAAGAAAACAGGAAACTCTTGATGGTATACAAATATTTTAACCTTTTACCTACAGTACTGTGTGCTTATTACATGGTTATAAGGACCCTATGTACTGTATGTGCATAGCTTTTGAAAATTAGTAGTGCAACATTGTGCTGTGCACAGAAAAGTACAACATTCACTGGAAACAGTTCAGTAAGTCTTTTGAATGCATAGTTACAAAACAATTGGCAAATTCAGACTTGGGTTCACTTTAAAATGTACACCTGCAATTCAGTCTAGTACAGCAAATACAGTGTAGATATTACTTCTCACTATGCTATAGAGTAGTTAATAGTAGTTCTTTTTTTGTGGTTGTTCTAAACCAGTCAGAGCTTTCAGTGTTATTCGTGCCAAGCTGTTGGACACAGTTCTGTTAGCCATCCATGCAAATGATTGAAACTTTGTTGTTATTAAGTGTCAGTAATAAGTGAAACCCCTCTGACAATCACAGATGAAAAAACGTGTCAGAAAACTTTGTTATTCTAAAGCGAGACATGGAGACATTTTTCCCCTCAACTAAAAAAAAGCCAACAACCCCCCCCCATCACCTCTTTTCAATATCACTGACTATCTGGCAGCGAGGATGCACTTCATGCTTGGCTCACAAATGGGCACTTCCAATTGTGAGCCCCTGTCATGTGAACAGATGGAAACAGAGGATCTCAGCTTTTACTGGGGATGGGTCAAAAGGTCTACCGCCTCAGAAGGTGGGTTAGGCAGGACCCAGCAGCAGGGGCTTTCTGTCCTGTGACAGTGAGAAGTCTGGACGGCCTGCTGCGGAAGCACAGATACTCAGACTTGCACCTCGGCAGGCACTCAGCATCCCGGCACCAACTAAGGCATGGGCTTGTATAGGCACTTCAACTTTAAAAGCATGTCTAATCCAATCACCAGAAGATTGGAAGCTATCTGTGTACCTCCCATGTAGCGTACACTGGACAGCTTAAAACAAGCTTTTTTTTCCCCCCTCGTCAGTCTTCTCTGTTGTTTCCCATCAATCCTGTACAACCAGTCTGTCCCCCCTTAGGGCAGAATAAACTAATCCTATTTACTCTCTCTTCTTTTTGACGAGTATGCTAAATAGGTGTCATGATGACTTGGAGACGAGATACGATTGTTTTTTAATAACCAAATAATAATAAAAAAAGAAACTGGCTGGCCAAAAAAGGCTTCGGCCTTACAAAGCAAAACAAAGTCAAGTCAGTTTAAGGTCCTGTTCACTGGATGAAAAGCCTGGGAAAGTCTCTATTGTCTCAGCTTAGAATGAGTTGAATTCCTCTGCTCAACAAACCTGTGAGCGATCTGAAATTAATTCTACTTGCTATTCATTTTTTAATGTATGTATTTGTGGCATTCTATAGAAACAGGTATTGGTGGGTGGACTCTTTGGTGGAATCCTGGGATTGTATTATTAAATTGAATTTCTGTTACGTCTGTTTTATATTGTTTGGTATTCTTTTAGAGATATTAGTACAACATAATGTTTTAGTTATTATTATTATTATTATTATTATTATTATTATTATTATTATTATTCTATTTTAATAATAATTGTGGCAGGCTGGACGAGTGGTCTGACGTCAGGCCAGAAGCAGGAAGGAAAACTGACACCAGGGACTGCAGTTAAAGGCGCTCGCGCCGTTTTATTTTTAAATAACAAAAAGAAATAAAATATTTTAACAAAAAGAAACGTGCTCACAGAGTGAAAATAAATATTAAAACAAAACAAGTCTCGAACACAAAATACTAAATAAAACCCAGGTCAGGCTGAGCAATTGCCTTCACTGTTCCTAGATTATTATTAAGTTTCGTTTTCACTCTCTCTCATTCCGCTCGTTCTCTGCAGGCTTTTTATATTCAGGTGACCATCTCCCGATTACCAACAAATTAATCACTTAATTCGGGAGATGGCCACCTTCTGCACGAGTTTATTAATTATTCCTGGCAGAGGACGAGCACCAATCTATTTTTAATACATATTTTTGCATTGTGAATTCAGGTTTTACATTATATGTTCATGTTACGTGCTTTTTAGTTCAAATTAAAATATAGTTTACAAATTCTCTATTTTAAAGGAATGTAAAATTACAAAAACAAAAAATATCTTAACTATTTACACCCTAAAATTCAGAGCATTATCATTTTACACTTATGGTAAAAGGTACCATAATTATTACTTACTCAGTTACTCAAGTAACATCAGTATTTCTAAGTTGAGCTTCCTTTTAAAAATACTGGTAATCTTTTTTTGTTAACATGTATTTGTGGCATGATGCTCATATCTTGACAATCTGAAAGCCATTCCACATTAGCAGCTTCAACAAAGGTCTTGCCTAAACTTCACTGCATCTGCTGTGCTTTTGTAAAAACAAATACAAAACAGTAATTTCTTTGTGTAATACTCCCCTCGCTATCTCGTCTCATTTTCCTAAATATACTTCAAACCAGAGCACACAATGAAGACTAGGTTTCAGAATATTTAAAGCAGATTTTCTGATTTTAATTCAAAACATTTTTACCTCAAGGAGAAAATGTTAACATGTGAGAGCTGCAGAACACAAGGAAAAGGGGTAATAGGCAAGGCTTTGAAAACAAAACATTTACATCCTTCCTTAGAAAACAAAGTACTTGCAAGTCCCTTATAATTTGTCTGTAGACAATTTGGTTTTCCAATTAATTGGATGAGGTTTATTTATACTGCCCCCACACTGCAGGTTCACTTCCAGTGCAGCAGGTATTACCTGTATATGCAGCAGGTTCACCTGATTCAAAGTCAAAAAACAAATCGGCAGAGGAATAATAAAGGATTTGCAAGAAAGTTGCTATTCTAATGGCAAATGTTCCTTGTTTATTAAGATTTTAACAAAACAAGTTATAAAGCAACTTACGTGGCAGTTGTAAACCTTTCAAATAACCATTTTAAATCAAGCAGTCAAGTTGTCAACATGAGCTCATTGTTTTTATTATCCATTTTTTTCTCCCTAATTTACAATGTCCCCTCGCCATGCAATCCCCATAATAGGAAAGCTGAAGGTGAGTTGGTGTCCTCCGATCCCAAGACCAGGTCAAGTGCCTTTTTCCTCCCAGAATTTCCAGAGTAGATGCTGGCACCAAGCAGGGTCTGCAGTAGCGTGATGAGGCGAAACAGTCACGAACGATTTTGTCTCCCTAATCCACGGAGGAATCCCCAGTGAACATCGGCAACTTCACATAGCCAGGCAAAATATATTTTTCAAGGTCTTCATTGGTGTAGTTTATTAAAAGTTCTCTCTTTACTCCAAGACACACAGCATAAAATGAAGACAGCACAGTAACAGCATTGTGAAATTAATTTGTGATCTAACCCTTAGCATCTGTGTTAAATGTTGCTGTTATTTTGTTTCCAAAACTTACACATTTCTTTGATTTCTTTGTGAAATGATATCATGCTCACTGACAATTTTACTTAATGATGGTTCTAAATGTTGCAAAAAAGCAAAACCAGACATTTGGCAAAAACACAGTATTTCAAATAAACAAAAACAGAGTCATAGGATCACAACCCTAAGTTGAAAGCAACTATATTGTCTAGAATAAAATGCCCTTTATCTGAGGGATGCAATACAATATTCTCTTTAAAAGATAACATACTTATATGGTAAAAAAAGCCTTCAAATGTACCAGGAAATAACCCCTTTAAAATAAATGTGAAAAAAAACCTTAAAGGTTAATGTGGAATTAGGTGCTTTGTAAATTCACTGGAAAGAAGAGTTATTTCAATTCTATGACAAGAAACCTTAATGAAGTAATAAATCAATAGAAAACCAAGGGTAGGAAAGATGATGATGTAGCAACCTTGTTTATATTAACTGCACAAATTTAGGGCAGATCATACGAAAAAAGTCAATAGTGAATAGAGGTCAGCATTGTTGAATATAGAGGTACTCCACACCAAGATGACATTAATAATTATATTAAAAACTTTACTGTCAATTAAGGTAGAACACAATAAGAAAGTAAAGCTATGCGGTTTAGGCAGGAAACTCAAATACATCTGATGGTGGATGCAACACCTAGCAGACATTGGACTGAGGTGGTAACTCCCACATGCTTGTCACCATTCAATTAGTGGCAGCTAGCAATACTAGTCAAGCCAGGTAAACTGAAGTGCCAGCTAGGAGATGTCAATCAAAATTCTGAGGCAGCACCAAGTGCTCCAAAAAAGGCAAGGCTGATTGCCAAAACCAAGCAAGTCAAAATGCTGTGACACATGCTTATGTCAACTTAATTTTAGGTAAAATTAATTAAACTGAATTCTCTCCACCTTATTTTGTGCACAACGAAACGCAAGGCAATCATTAATAATTCAAATTCATCATTGCCTATGCAAAACACATTTCAGAAACACCAATTTCCCATTTCTCCTGCACTGTATGTACAGCATCATTCAAAAACCCACTCAGAAATGATTTGTATGTTTCTGAATACTGTAGCACATTATTATACAGAAGGAATTTTACAGACACAATATGATGCATGCAACACATCTAGAGGCAGGCAGTCAACAAAAAAGACCAATTAACCAATGCACAGCTTCACCAGCCCCATCAAATCTAAGGACACAGCAAGTGTGGCTGTACTCACACGTTGAACACGCACCATTCCTGAATGGCAGCAAAACCGTATGCAGTGAATCTGTCTCTTATAAAAGAATGCTCTTCTTGTGAATATCTTTGGAAAATAATAAGAAAACAACAGCAAACCATCAGCTGGGTGGTTATTTACCCAAATTGTGCAAGAGAAGATGATCCAATACCATAAGAGACAGAACGTATTTGAACTAGTAGGACAGGACTCAATGAGATACAGTACAATGCCACCATGGGGGGGGGGGGGGGGGGGGGGGGGGGTGCATGGCAGGTATAATTGGCATAATGTCCCCTGACAGGCTAAGATCAGCGATTAATCTCGCCCTGCTGCTCGACATAACAGCACTTAACTCCAAGTGTGTGTGGCACCATCAACACTCCTGCCTCCCTCCGACTACCCCAGTCCCCTCGCCTGCTAGGACCGCGTCAAGGGGCCATGCACCTTGCAGCCTTCACAATAACTCAATAGGAAGTACGATTCTGATAATTCTTTCCTGTCTAATCTGTATTCAATCTGCCTTGACTAGTTTATCTGTCTTTTGTTATCGATGCTTCGGGCTGATGAAAGGCCAGGGTCAAAGGGGTTATGCTTTCAATTCCTTTTCCCTTATTTCAGACAGAGAATGCAGGAAAGCCTCTCTGTGTCTTCCACCAGTGGCAACAACCTCTTGTACTTTCTACATGGCACTTTAAGAACAGCTCTGTGCCCCTTTCACTGGCCTCACAGAGCACCCCCACCCAATTACTTGCCCTTACCAAGAAAACAAAAAAAGAAGAAAGATTCGAGCCTCGAAATAGGACACCAAGTGGTTAGCCGCAGAAGAACAGACAATTTCAGAGTCCCTGACTGTGGTGGTTCTGCATGCTTTTTGTGCACCACTACAAGCAGGCAAATTCCAAGAGGATGCAGTCATTGAAAGCTATGTGAAGACAGGGAAGTGGTTTGTAACTACTTGCTTTTATATGAGACCCAGAGACTGAGAGAGTGAGGGAAAGGGAAGAGAGCTGGAGAGAGAGAGAGAGAGAGAGAGAGAGAGAGAGAGAGAGAGAGAGAGAGAGAGAGAGAGAGAGAGAGAGAGAGAGAAGGTACCTCTGCCATGTCCCTAATTATTAGCGGAGTTCCTGAGGTTGTATCTAAAACTTTACATTCACACATAAAGAATTGAAAGACATAAAATAGCCTCTAATGTTCAATTCTCCATCACAATCTATTTGTTATACAGTGGCTTCTGAAGTACTGCATCCCTTGGTAAATGCCCCCTGATTTGTCTTCTGAAGTTATGAGCGGTATTAAGAGAGAGCTTCAATATAGTAGCACCTTCTCAACTTCATCCCATGCATGGCCTTTGCTGCTAATGGAAAGGGGGGGGGGACAGGGGGGGGGGTGATGGTTGAGATATCAATTGTTTTTGCATATTTAAAAAGATTTGTTTTAGTGCAGGGCGGCACGGTGACGTAGTGGTTAGCGCTGCTGCCTCACAACGCCAGGGTCCTAGGTTCGAATCCGGCCTAGGGCACTGTCTGTGTGGAGTTTGCATGTTCTCCCCGTGTTCGCGTGGGTTTTCTCCGGGTACTCCGGTTTCCTCCCACAGTCCAAAGACATGCTGTCCAGGTTGATTGGTCACTCTAAATTGCCCTCTGTGTGAGTGAGTGTGTGTGTGATGCCCTGCGATGGACTGGCGTCCCGTCCAGGGTGTAGTCTTGCCTTGTGCCCTGTGTATGCCTGGTTAGGCTCTGGTTCACCGCGACCCTGTAAAGGAGTAAGCGGTTAATGATAATGGATGGATGGATGGATGTTTTTTAGTGCAAAAGAAGAATACAAAAAACCCAGCTGCAAGCATTTTCCATTTGAACTGAAACATTCCTACACACACACACACACACACACACACACAGCCCTCTTGCTAACACTGGCTTCTTCTCACTTCCATGTGGTATTTGTCCCCAGCTGAGATACAGAGCGAGAGAGAGCTGCAAACTTTCCCATCGATAACATTAAACCAGACTGGGCTTAATGAAAACGAATTTGTGCCTATTATTGCTGCTTAGATTTATAACAGTCAGACTTTCAAAACACCACATAACTACTTATAGCCTATTTATAGGCTTTTGTTGTATATTTCTATATAACAAAAAAAACAAAAAACACTTTACTAAATTATTCTAATGGTTTTACCAGTAACACACACTGCTGGTACCTACACTATCTGTGCTCTGCCTTTGGCTAAACAGCTGGATGACCTTCCAGGACAAGCAGCTTCTGCAAATTGAATGTAATTAGTTGAAATGTGTCTCCTTGACTTTCCTTGATGTCAATGTCAATTGTCTAGTTTTGGAAACCCCCATTTGCACTAAAATTGGACTAGCTTACCTGAGGTAACATTAGGTAGTCCAAGATTAGTGCAACTGGGGTTTGTGAGACCAGCTGTAAATGTTATCATAGTGCGCTCTGCGTTTCAGAGATTTATGTTTTTGGTTGGTGGTTTAGGCTCCTCCCCCAGGTCTTTATCTTTACTGAATTAGTCCCAATGAAACAAGTGCCTGTATTCGTGCAAATTGGTCTGTGACAGGGCGGCTAAGTGGTGACGTCAGGCCAGAAGCAGGAAACAAAAACACAAAGGCAGTACTGCAGTGAAAAAGAGACGCGGCGTGTGCTGTTTATTTAAATAAATCAAAAATAAATAAAATGTTTTAACAAAAAGAAACTTGCTCACAGAGTGAAAATAAAAAAGGTAAACAAAACAAATCTCGAACACAAAACCAAATAGGTCAGGCTGGGCAGATTGCTGACACATGGAGAGCTGCAGGCTTTTTATACCGTGGCCGAGGGGTTTAACTAGCTGGCAATTATTCTATTACCCCTCGGCCACAATCTGCACGAGTTTTTTTTTTTTTAATTACTGTGGATGGGGCTACTCATCCACGCTACTAAACAATACAATAAAATACAAAAACAATACCGACGGCGCTTCGCCATCATATAAATACATAAATCATACAACAAAACAAATACAAAACGATAACCTGCACAGGGGCGGAGGGGGAGACCCCGTTCTAAAAAAATAAATAAACAAATCAATGTACAAGGCTCCTCGCCCTGTTACATGGTCTCTAATTGTGTATAGTGTTGTAACTGGCAATGCAGGCTGATAAGAGTACTGTCCAATAGGCCAACACTACTCCAATAACATAAATCTACTCAAAAACACAAACTGACATTATAATTAGGGGTCTACCTAAATCGCGATTTCACGGATTTGGCGGAAAATCTAGAAATTGAGGGGTCACCTCGAAATTCACCTCTTTTAGGGGCCAATATACCAGACAAGTACTGAGAGAAAAAAACAAAAACTTGTTTAAATGAACTACTGCACAACGCAAGCAACACAAACTATGTATCTTCCTTCTGTAGATAGGCTTCGCGGTCCTGTGTGTATTGCAATTAGGCAAAAAAATTAATAAAAAACTCCTTAGACAAGGAACATTTACAAAAAAATACTCCAAAGAGGTTAACGTTCTTGTTTACTGTTCAAATGACAACAATGTTTTAATCAGCCTATCAGTGCGTCTGTACTGGCTTTTCTGTGACCTGTCCTGTACAGTAGGGGGTGGGGCAAAGTCAGTGCTGCATGGTTTTGAATCAGGTTGCTAAAATCTAGTTTTCAGCATTGGAGGTAAAATACCAGAAATGGACGGGAAAAGCAAAAAATGTTAAATAAACAGCTTTCAGAAAACAAACCGGAAAGTCAGCGCAGACAAAAAGTATTCCTGTCGGTTGTAGCCAAGTTAAACCAGTAGTACAGGTACGATCCAGGACAGCCACCTCGCTTCAAACAACCTGCTGCTTACTTTTTAAACGCAGTTAGAATTTTAGACCCGAATAGGCACATTTTCTTTGTTTTGACTCGGTACTAATAAAATAAATTATTGGATGGGACAAATAACATGACTACGAATGTGCTGCATATATTGCCTTAATTAAAGTATGCCAGATGCCCTTGGGTAACCGAGTTTTGGTACTGTTTCTAATCGATTTTCACATCTGTGTAAGTTGGTAAAGCTTTGCCTTACACTTCCAACCAATTCAGTGGATGCAGAACGTGCAGTCTAGATGTATGGGCAAGTCCACACCAGACAGAGAATGTCAGCAGCGACTGCTGGAGGATGTTGCATGCTTTCCTTTAACAAATGATAGCACACTGTTTTAGTAAGGAAGCAAGTACCACTATTTTTAGGCTTTATAGTGCTCTGAAATGTTGTCTACTTAGGTTTATTTAATGTATAAATAGGTCAGCGATATGTCAGCAAAATCCTCATTTTATTCCATAACCTACCCGGACTCTTGACTGGAGGGTC
Organism: Acipenser ruthenus; assembly: GCF_902713425.1. Taxonomy (NCBI): domain Eukaryota; kingdom Metazoa; phylum Chordata; class Actinopteri; order Acipenseriformes; family Acipenseridae; genus Acipenser; species Acipenser ruthenus. Next base: position 63,434,765 of record NC_081195.1, on the reverse strand, counting down.
ATGGGTTCAATCCCTGGTAGGGGACACTGCTGCTGTACCCTTGAGCAAGGTACTTTACCTAGATTGCTCCAGTAAAAACCCAACTGTATAAATGGGTAATTGTATGTAAAAATAATGTGATATCTTGTAACAATTGTAAGTTGCCCTGGATAAGGGCGTCTGTTAAGAAATAAATAATAATAATAATAATAATAATAATAATAACAACATATAGAGACCTTGATAAAGACTTCTGGTCAAAATGTTTGTCTAACTTCATTCTTTTTATAGTACTAGTTTATACAGGGCCCAGTTTTGATAACAGGGCAAGGCACTAATGCAAATGTTTTTAAATTATATAAAGCTCATACTTCATAACTGTGTGAAATAAGTAATTTCATACTGATGCATTTTATTATAAGCACATGTCCAATTCATGCAGGGCTTAATATGCGCAGACATTCTGACAAAATAGGACATTAAAATGCATTAACACAAGTAAAACACTTAATTTGCTAACCAAATCGTGCCAGTGTCCAGCCTCTGCTCTGTTCAGAATCACAACATGAGGGTTATGTCAGGACGCTACACAGAAGCACTTCAGTGTACATTGCCTTGCATTTTTTTTAGCGTTCATGAAAATTGGGCCCACAGAGTCTCATGAATGAGTTATGTATAACGGAGGAATTCACATTTACAACAATGGTTTCTGATTTTAAAAAAATAATGCTGCTACTGTCACAAAATAAATCAGCTTAAGTCTTTGGTAAGGTGATCATTTTATTAAGATTTTACTGGACGTCCTACGCTGCACAGAAACTTACATGGGTGTGTGTGTGTGGACGTGTGTTTGTGTAGGCGTGTGGATAAACGTGTGTGTATGTGGCTTTTTAAATTATACACAACAACAAAATGACACCTACACAGTATATATGTCAAGTATTTCTTTCATGTCAGATTCTAAGAATAAGTAATGTGTATGTATATGTTGGGGTTATGGCATAAACATCTAAGGAACTATATTGTTCTCTTTTTTTAGATTAGTGATATCTTTTATGAACAGTGCCTGCAAAAGAAGATGATAACAGGAATCAGTTGTGAACAATAATATAAAAAGAGCATTAGCACACCTGCTTATTTAAAAAGCACTTCCTCTGAGGCATGCAGTGCAAATAGGAAGTAGCTCAAAAGAAGCCTAAAGGGCCTGTGTTGGTTTGGGGAAGTGTAGCTAACGTACTTGGTGTGATAGTACTCTTTCTTTCTTTTTGAACTTTTCAATGTGCTTTTAAGTTTATAAACTGTGCTATGATAAACTGTCCCAATTCGGCTCTAATTTCCAAGACCAAATGAACTTGTTTTTATTAAAAACAAACACACAAAAAAAACCACACCTTGAAACGTCATGATATTGTTTTTAATGTACGAACAGCATATTTCAAAACAATATGTACAATAATAGATTTGAAAATAAATGAATAAAAGAAAGATTTGAATAGTCCGACCCTAGCTGTCTCCATTATAGTGACCAAGCCCATGTGCATGTTTCGTATTTCGTGGTCTCTTAGCTTCAGTATTGCGATACAACTGGGTTAAAATGATGAAATAAGTCGCTGTGGTATACTGTCAATCCTTCTACCGTTGTTTTATATTCTTCACTGGGATTATTATACAGTTGTTTTTACAATGTTTTGATATTGCATTTTGGTATTGAGCAGTTCAGTTTGGAATTTTGATATCTTAAGAAAAACCCAGCTCATATTTTGCAGTATATAAGCATTTCCTGTTAAATCCATGCAGAATACAGTATATAAAACTTTAAATCGTATTTATGGCTTTACTCTGCATTTACACTTTTGGTGCCGGCATCAAATTCTTCAACATTTTACAGTTAGTTATAATGGTGGTCAAGTATTGTAACTGCAGATTCTTTGTTTGGAATTTTAGAACACAGTGTGACCACGTGGCCAAACGTTGTTATTGCAATGTTGTTATTTATCACCCTATATCTGAACAATACACGTGTGATGACAGTATTCTGAGTCCCAGCAGTATACTAGTGGGTGTTAATTGTTCATCCACAACATTATACTGTCGTAGTATTTATAGTAATACTAAAAAACTTTTAATATTCTTCCTTTTAGAAGTCCATCTCAATGTCTACATTAACTAGCAACTTTCACCCTACATTTGTTAAAATACAGAAAAATAAAAAATATGCACTATAATATCAAGAACAGACGAACAGTCAGTTTGTGCACTCTTTAACTGAAAGAACACAATACAAAACTATGAATCTAACAAGAAACAATTTAATCACATATACAAAGGGTGCACTTACACTATTTCTTGCTAGTTTTATTTCTCATGAAGGAAAAATAGGGGCAAACTTTGTACTCACTTACAGTGGGGCCCAGTGTTATATTCAGGGATTAAATTCTGTGTCTTTAATGGAGAACCAACAGCAGAGCACCATCACAGTTAATGATGTAACAGCTCCACCTATTCACATGTCTGAGAGTGTGACTGCCATGAGGTACCAAGGAGAGCGAGAGACAGAGACAGAGAGGGCATGCTGAATGCTTTGGGGTAAAGGGTGAGCTTTCTCTCACACATCCATTCACACAATGATACCCTTCACCTTCCTTCAGCGCAACTTCCTCCTGTCTGTGTTCTGCAGTAATTCCTGTTCATTTATATCTGATAGAGTGGGACTTTGCATCTGCTGCCTTTGTTAGTGAAAGACAAAGATGCTCAGTTTTAGCAACTCACCCCCCCCACGCCCCCCCACACACACAACTCCCACCACAACTTCCAGCATCACCAACCCACACACACTCCCAAACCTACACAATATTTAAGGTTTTGGTATGAACCAACCTCACTTAATTGTGGGAGGGGGTGGCAGGGGATGTATCAGTACCAAATTATTTGTTCAGAAAAATAATAATCACAATTTAAACCTCTGAAATGTAATCTACAGGTGCCTTTAGAAGCATCCCTTGCCCTTTCATTTGACTGCCATGCTTCCAACAGCTGAAACCTTCAAGCAAATGTAAATAAAGATATCTGATTTAGAATGGGGGTCTCTCATGGATAACCAGTTAAACCATTACTAATACTGTACATTAAACCTAGAACATATACAGCATAATCACTGGATACAATCGTCCTTTAATCTTTCAGCACAACGTTTCTTTATAAAAAGTTTACCGCAGCAAATCTGCACAGTAATTTTGCAGGCTTCCCTTGGCATATACTATATCATTTATCATGGTTTGCCACTTTTTTTTGACCTCTCTGTGCTTAACAATGCTTTCTGATTCGTTAACATGCATTGTCTATGCTTTTTTACACTCTACTGTGCATTTACTGTGCTAAACAACTCTTAGTGTTGAAAGAGTTAATGTCTATTCAGGGTAATAGTGTATCTTTCTCACATTAAAAGTCCTCTGTCAGACGTGTGGCTAATACATTTGTGGAAGGTCAATTCTGCTTAGATCCTGTGAGGCACTGAACAGCAAAATAAGAGTCAATGTGCAGTGAGAAGACAACAGCAGCAAGACAGCAACAACCAAACGTGAACAAAAGAGTTAAAATTTAAAAATACAGATCTTTAAATAGGTCCACATGTTTAGAATTCCCCTAACATTCTGGTGAAAACCATGTCAACAACAAAAAAGGAAGTGCAAACCACTTTCTTTTAGATAAAAACATTTACATAAACACATTAGTGTGGGTAATTTCTACACTTAATAAACCCGGATGGCCATCTTTGTGCCTTTAGTTTCACTATAAAAGAGCACTGTCTTGTTGGTGACATCAGAAGCAACCCCATCAGTAGCATTAGCACTAATGTTAATTGAAAAACAAGAATGCTACCTGTGAGAGAACTACCCAGTTTATACATTACAACACACTGTAGGTACTGTATACCATTAAAGGTTTCAAATTAGCAAGACCCACACACACAATAGCATGTTTTGTAACACAGTGCTCCTATTTTACTAATTTAACTGTATGTAATACTTGGATCATACAATACATACTTAAGATTATGTGTTTATGCATTGTGTAGCTACATTCAGAATCATTTAATAAATACAATATGTGTCCATTTACCTTTGTGTAAGGTTGTGCATTAAAATATAATAAATGCATCTAGTTTTTCTAAAGACATTTATTTGCATAATATGATTAGTTTTCTAAATACTGAATAGGGTAGCAGTGATTTATGAAATGTTAAACATCCATTAAAAAGTGTAAAATGGGTATTACTGTATTAGATGTAACAGTGATATTTTCTATTAGTTACATTTTTTAAATATTTTTTTATTAAAAAAAATCTATTTCATTGTACTGTAAAAAGGTGATATTTAACATGAAGTATACTTGATCACTGTATTTACATGCATTACATTTCATCCTCAATTAACAGTATACTGATTACACTAATGAATACTCTATATGCATGTGTTGGTATGTCAGATGCTCAATTAGTACATTACTACACAATGTATTCTATAGTTCTCCAGTATGTTTTGATTATAACCTACAGTAAATGTAATGAGATATAACTCTTGTGTATTAAATAACATTATACCAACATTTCAATGTATTGATACCAAAAACTATGCAATTGGAAAAAAGCGTATGTCTGCAGGTGTATGAAAACACGTATGTACTTTCTTAGATTACTACCCATATTTTAGCTTTTTAAGGCTATATGAAATATGTATTTTCTTCAGAATCTTTATTATTTTTAAATACTATTTTTAAGTAAGTGGAAATATGCAACTGTTATGTAAAACAATGTTACTGCAGAGAAATAGCAAGAAACAATGAACCCAATGATTAGATTTAATTTAACTTTTTAACAACAAATAAAGAAACCTATAATAGCTGATCAATTATTTATGCTAACACTGCTCAAAATGGCAGGTCAGTTATCTTTATCACAGCGTTTGTGAGTTTTATTATTTTGGTATTCACATTTTCTAAAAGCATAACAGCACCATTCAACATTGTTGCAGGGAGACGGGAGTTAAATTAAATGTTCAGAATTTCTTTCTAGTATTATACAGTTTAAATGATTGTATTCCTTTCTGATAAATTTACCGTTGCACTAAAAAAGGGCCCTTTTGGTTAAATATAATTAACCTACAAGACTGTGATTGTGTCTTATCAATTGATTACATGCATTTATGTAAATTGGCTGGTGGTTGGGATGCTTTGGATAAAAGGATATGATTTAAAAAAATAAAAAAGCACTACAAAAACCTGCTATTATTTTACTTTGATTATTTTGGTAATTAGCTTTGTCATCTGGTTCCTAAACCCAAACGCTCTATTTCACTGTGTATAAATAAACACTGCTTTGTATTACAGTGACCATCCATGAAACAGCATGATTTATCAAGGTATTCACTCACAAAGGCACACAATTCAACTAGAAGGTTCAAAAGTGTGTCAAAGGTGCAAGTTTTTAGTGTGTTTAACATCAACAGATTTTTACTTTAAATCACCAGATATTCCAACATAACAACTACAAGATAATACACCAACAAACCAAGCATCATCTTCCACTATTAACCAATTGCAAACTTAAAAAACAAAAATGAACAAATCTAGCAAAAGAATGTAGTACTGAATGTTAGTTTTATAGATGTTTTAGCAAGACATCTCTAAAGTCAAGATTTTACAATTATCTTTTTTTTGTAATTACATAGTCTAATGTTCAGAAAAGAGTACATTTATAAAATTCATCTTAAAATAAGTCTTTATAAGGCTTTTAGTTTTATTTCACTTGGAATCAAAACTGACAGCAGATTTTAGGACCTACATTATCACCTGTTTTCATCCATACCAGGAAATTCCAGATATCCATCAGGAGCAGCATTTATTAGTCCTTCTTAAGTCGTTATCCACATTTTTGTGCTCTTTTTTTAAAAGAAAATAATTTGCGCTTTTGACTGCCAACGCTTCCAGAATCAATAGTCAGATTTTACAGAAGTTACCATCTCTATACATTACACAAAATCAGATATTTTGAATAAAACCAACCAGTTGTTTTGAGAAAAGGGTCTTTTTTCAGGTTCAGCCAGTTTTTTCTCGATGTCATTTTTCTCTGATGGGGAATCAGTGATGGGAAATCAGTCAGAACTCCTACATTTAAACCAGCTACCAGACCCACAGGGGGAACAGTTCAAGCTAAAATACAACCCAGTAGGGGATGCCCATAAGTACAATAAAAAAAACCTTATCAATAGGGTGCAGCAGAACTATGGGCAGCCAGGACCACCCTGGATTGATGCGACACGGATTTAACCATTTTTAAACTGACAATTCCTCCGCTTCCTTCAGAGACTGGGGTGGAAATCTACAGCGAATTCTGTTCTCCAGGCCCACAGACCTATCATTAGTAACAAGTGCAGTTTTGAGATATATCCAGCAAGTTTGAGAGCCTCTTATTAAAAAGTGTATTTGCATAATAACCTCACACTGAGCCAAACAATATAAGGTGTGAAAAGCACTACCAATGAGAAGACAACACATTTCTGCAGCCACACCATGACTGGAAGAGACGAGAGACAATATCAAAAGGGGAATTCCTCGATCTAGCAGGTCGAAACCCCAAATAGCAGAACTTGGGAAGAGGGGGTGGAAATAATGAAAACTGCCTTAAAAGAAATCCCCAAAGCACACCTAAAAATAAAATTACCAATATGTAAATGACCATTTATGAATGGCATTATGTAAAATAACCAGCAGTTTTACATCCAGTATTAGACTAATATTAGACAAATTCTAAGGGCCTCATTCACTAAACAGTGGCAACCTAGCACGTGGAAATAAGAGCATGGAAAAAGTACCGCGTTCAAGTCATTTAAATAGAATGTGTGGAAATGCATGCAAATTACGTCACAAAATACCGTGAGGGAGGTATTTGATATATGCAAATCATATTCACTTAAGGGCGCTAACTTTACTAGGTGCCTCAGCATGTGTTAAAAGTACTGCTTATTAAAACTAGACAGTGTTTTTTTTTTAACATTTTTTAAACATTTAACATTTACAGGACCAGAGTAAGGGTGGGTATGTAAAAAGTCGGATAAATTAATCCCTTTTCCAGAAGTGAAAGTATTTCGAACTTTTTTTCAATTGTAAGCACAACTCGCTTTTGCTTTCTGTAGCCATTTTGCATCAGCACTGTTCACGTGGAATTGTAATACAGAAGGTTTGGACAGATGGATTTTTTGTTTCCTATCCTTAAAAAAAAAAAAAAACATATTCTACACAGTTCTTATTTTTTGTGATGGGCAGGCATAAATTACTATCCAAGGGCGCTGGAACTAGGGGTGCTGGGGGTGCGGCAGCACCCCCTGGCATTGCATGGCTTCCATTATGTACAGGGGTTACAGTTTTGTTCAATGGCTTTCAGCACCCCCACTTTAAAAATGGTTCCAGTGCCACTGTTACTATCACTGTTTTTTAAAAGCCGACATGTAATTCACATTACAAAACATGTTTAATTATTACAAAATTACTAAACCAAATAAAGGAGAGGAAAAATAAATAATAAACTACAGTAATAATTGTGATCATTCTGAGAAAATGATGCCAAACACATACAAAAATATATTACATATATAAATCAACCAGTAAGACAAACCACAAGTAGGGTTCCATTTAAAAATAGATTTCCTTTCAATACAAATACAAATATTTTATCAGAAGGCATGATTTATAATGTACAGTAAGACTGCTATTTACATATACAATAGTTTTCACAGGTGTGCACCAAGCTTGCATGCACAATTGTAGCTCTGAGCTTGCCATATTAATACACACATCCATTTAAAAACTGGCCCGTGTTTTGTTCATTTGGGAAGACCTACGATGCCTTACACATTTATAAAAACAAAAAAAATGATTGAAGACATTTCTGTGGTGGACTAAATTCGGTTAGTGTTTCGCACATGACAATGTGTCATTGGAGAATCCAGTAGTAAAAACTATAAAAGTAAAAGTGTGTCAGCTTTCCTGTTTGGTGGTTTACAAAAAAAAATGCAAATTCACAAGATATAACTCTTCTTTTAAGTCCTCTGTTCAAACTAGACCTCAGAATAGTAGATAGTGAAAAGACACAGTATTGACAATAGTTTTGCTTTGAACCTTTGCTGCCCAGTGTCCAATATATTTGACATTGAGAAAACAAGCATTAAATAGTAAACGGTTAACAAAAAGATTAACAGTACCTGTACTTATTACCTGTAACATAATATAACATTGCCTTTAACTACAGAACTAGAATTCATTAAAAGGAAATCATATTTACTGTAAAAACCTTTGTATAAGTCTATTTTCTAGGTATTTTTAGGGGGTCCTAAAAAGGGGGGAGCGACTTATATACTGATGTGACCTATAGGCTTTTTCCTGAAACTGTTGTCTCAAAAGGGGGGGGGGCACTTATACGCCGGTGCAACTTATACATCGGTGCGACTTATACACCGGTTTTTACGGAATTTGCTTGTGCCAAAGCAGTTGCCTCATATACTGTAATCTTTGTTTTACTTCAGGTAATTTAGTTCAAATTGAAGGCATCTTCTAAAACTGCTGTAAATGATGCGGTTGCTGAAGAATGCAAGACATTTACGCTTTTATATGTTTGTTTCTATGCAATGCATGATTTTGCATGGCTGCCTTAAAAATTTCTGCTTTGCCCCCATGAAAACTAAAAATGGCTTCATGGGTGAATAAAAACAGAACTCTATTTTTTTCCCAAACTACTTAGCCACCGTTGGGTAATTTTGTTGTACTTTCTTGGAATCAAAATCACATCAAGTCAACGCAAGTTAATAATTAAAGTTATTTCCTTAGAAAGATTGTTTTGTGTGCTGCTGTATTCCTTGTCAATACCCTAGCAACTTCTGAGCACTGCCGGTATTTCAGCGCTCTCCTGCCAACTCAGCACTGACTGACACAGCTACCTATTTAAGTAGATTAGCACAGTTTTGTCCTACATCAGGAATGTACAGCGACTGAGCTACTGACCAAGCCTGGAAAGCTATCGTTCAGCATAGATGTGTTGTGTGCCATCCGGAGTGAGACACCGTGGCCAGCTACTTAATCACAAGTAGAGTTCCACATTTGACATGCTGCTTTGACAGCATGACATCACAAATGTAACATGTGTGCTTAAAGCAACTGTACCCACAAAGAGCAAGCTGGCACAATAGGGGTACAAAAAGTACAGCATTACTGTAGATTTATTGCCATGTTGCTCTGACTCTTTTTAGTTGCATTTCTCTAACGTGAACATTGACACAACAAATCTTTGTAACTTTTCACACACTCCCTTCTTTACTGCACCAAGGTCTTCATTAAAAGTCTCTGGAATCTTCTTGCACTGCCTTTAGGACAAATACAGGCCTTTCCGTAACTTCTGTAGAAGCACTATAAAGACCCCCCCACACACACACATAAATGTATAGTTGGTTTGCATCTCTTTAATAATTATTGAGCAGCAGTTATCAAATGAGGGACCTCGGCCAAATCCAGATCTGATCCAACCCGACCGTTGAAACTGTCCCTTCCCGTAGTGAAGCAGTAATGAGACTGTACCTGGCTCCAAGCATAAACATCCCAGGGTCCGCGTGTGTTTCAAGTGTACTACCCAGCAATAACGTCCAGTTACTTAAATGTATTTAAACAATTTAACTTGGGAAATCGAAATGAAGCTTCTATGGAAAACATACACAAGAGAATTATGGCATCTATGACAAATCGTGGCAAGCAGTAACACTTATGTAATCCTTCCACTGCATACATGTGGAGGAACAATCAAACTGATGGTTATAAATTGCAGGAGGAGCCCAGGTAGTGTAGTCACAACTCTCCCTGAAGGGTTCACAGAAGAGGTGTTGCACAGATTGTTTCTCCAGGAGGTACCCAGGGGTAACATGCTGCCTGTCAAGGGGGCTTCTGCTTGATTTCAAGCATGACTAGCAGGAACAAGGGAGTATAACCTACTGAAATAAAAAAGAGGCTGTGTAAAATGTTATTGTAAATAAGTTTAAATATTAAATATTGTATCACTGTTTTCAAAACCCTTGTCAAAGTAAATACTTGCCACTTAATGAACCTCAAATGTAAAAAAAAAGTAGTACTCCATGAGAACAAGGGGGTAGTCTTTAATTTTAATAAAGGGAGCATTTGGGGTTTTCTGGCACTGGTTTAAGTGGATTGTTTCTATTTAAACTACAGCAGCTATGGAAATCCAACCAAAACCCTTTTGTTATTAAGCCAGAGCCTAATGAATACTTTACATACACTGTAGTGAGGGCAAAGCTGGACAGCATATCACCAAGGAATTCCTTCCGCATTCTTTCTTAATGTTTCAAGGATACAGTACCCAGCTGTCTGATTACAGGAAACCAGCATCAACTACAGACCAACATTCAGTCAGATTACATTCTACCTACCAAATCACTAGGAATGCTGAACTGCAGACTAAGTTGTAATTCTTCTCAGACAATGCATATGAAAATCTCTCATATGAAAATATTTAAAATATGTCCCAGTCCTACATAATTATGTGAAGCTGCATTTTATTTACAGCTAACTAACCCTGCTGTATAAAAACAGCATAGTGTCCTGTATAAAAACGTAGTAGCGTCTCCTTCTACTCTCAACGTATGTTCAGTAGGCTCTAGCTAACTCACATGGGCACACAACTTCACCGTGGATTAGGTGTAGTGTTTGGTGAGATATTTTGAGATGACTGATCAAGAAAATAACAAAGTGTTATTTGCACAAAAAGTAAAATAAAATGGCTAATGTTACAAAACTAGTAACAATCCGAGTCCTTAAATGAGCTTTTGGAGTAGTTACTTGTTACAGTACTTTATAACATTCATTGTTTGATTTTACTTTCTCAAATGATTTGCAGCAGGCGTTAGGAAGACAACAACTTGATTGTGCAAATAGTATTACTGTAGTCTTACATTTTGGCACAGGTCCTGTGACTTAAAAGTTCAGCAACAATGAAGTCATTACAGGCAAGCTGGTTCTCTGTTTTGGGGGATTTCTGAATCGTAAAATAGATAAACCCACGCTTTCAAGAACACCTGCCAGGGGATGCTTGCAGCCTGGCCTACTGAACTATCCAGCTGGTCGTTCTCAACAGGATATTTACTCAAGGCTATCTCTCAGTTGATGCGAACAACATAGCAGCTGGGTTCTGGACAAATCCAATCAGACCCAGAAGTTGGAAGAGAATGTTGGTGTGAGGCTCTCTCTTTACAGAATATGAAATGTGTGCAGTTTTTTTTTGTATGCTTGTCACTTTACTGTAATAGCTAATAAGTAAAGAAGACGTGTGCATTCTGAGTGCGTGCCAAGTATGTTTACAAATAACTAGAATTACGACTTCAAGGTAAATCTCTCTTTATATGTTCTGTCACACATTCCTGGATACTCATTTACATTTTCATTTCACTTACAGTAACATAATAGTGTTTGTCATCTGCTCGTAATTGATTACTTTGAAGCCCACCCAGATGAATAAAGCAAGTAATTATGAAACACATTTTTCCCCACTAGTTACTGTAGCGTAATTATCTAGTAAAGTTTGGCATTCAAAATACTTTACTATAATAAATCTGCATTCTGTGACATGAAGAACAATTCTATATAATTTAGCGTTAGGAGAGAATATTTTATAACAAAAAATTATGCAGTTCAATTATGAAATTCTACAAGATAACAGACTTTAGAAGGGAGGAATGTGGTATACGACTGTACTATGCCAAAAGGGCACAACTGTTGTTTTGGTGTTCAGAGAATTGAAACAGAGGGAATATTACTACACTAAGATATACCAACTTCATAACAAAACATGCATACATTTCACTACTTTCTTTTTTCACAGCTTGTATCATTCATTTCAATACAAAAACTACTTGTGTGTAGAATTTGTCAGATGAAATGTTCAGTTTGAGATCAATGGATATCATTTTTAAAGGGTTTATCAGATTAAATGGTTATTCAATTATAGGTGCTTTTCAATTTTCCGCACTGGCCTCCCACTCAATTGTTCCATGTTTTAAACTGAACGCTTAACTACCACCACGGTATCAAGCCACATTTTAAACTAAACTAGAATTAAAAAACACAACGACCTGGCTACGTCTGTAGCTTGCCCGTCTTTATACTGTACGACTGACCCCCTTATTCAAACATAACTGTTTTAGTACATGAAATATTTTCTGATACAGTATACCACAGCACATTTTACTACATAATGGATTTAACAAAAGTAAGAAAGCAATTTCCATAAGAACATAAGAAAGTTTACAAACGAGAGGAGGCCATTCAGCCCATCTTGCTCGTTTGGTTGTTAGCAGCTTATTGATCCCAGAATCTCATCAAGCAGCTTCTTGAAGGATCCCAGGGTGTCAGCTTCAACAACATTACTGGGGAGTTGGTTCCAGACCCTCACAATTCTCCGAGTAAAAAAGTGCCTCCTATTTTCTGTTCTGAATGCACCTTTATCTAATCTCCATTTGTGACCCCTGGTCCTTGTTTCTTTTTTCAGATCAAAAAAGTCCTCTGGGTCAACACTGTCTATACCTTTTAGGATTTTGAATGTTTGAATCAGATCGCTGCGTAGTCTTCTTTGTTCAAGATTGAATAGATTCAGTTCTTAGCCTGTCTGCATACGACATGCCTTTTAAACCCGGGATAGTTCTGGTCGCTCTTCTTTGCACTCTTTTAGAGCAGCAATATAACGAGGTGACCAGAACTGAACACAATATTCTAGGTGAGGTCTTACTAATGCATTGTAGAGTTTTAACATTACTTCCCTTGATTTAAATTCAACACTTTTCACAATATATCCGAGCATCTTGTTGGCCTTTTTTATAGCTTCCCCACATTGTCTAGATGAAGACATTTCTGAGTCAACATAAACACATATTACTACTCACTTTTTTGTCATTCATATATTTAGCACTGTAAAGTTAGCTGGAGAAACGTTATTATTTTTCTGCCCTTTTTTTATTAATAACTGTATTTTGTCAGTGTGAGAGTCTGGCCAATGTAAAGGATAAAAATGAACATACAGTACAACGTCGCATATCCGACCCCCTGTGGACTGGGGTATAGGCGGATATGTGAAAAAGTCAGATTTGCGAACATCTATAGAAAAAGCATTTACACATGCATAAATAGATTAGTGAACAAAAACAACACTCAAAACTGCTTTAAACACAGGGAAATTCTTTGCTTTAAAAGTAAGCAAATGTAAACAAGATTAATTAGGCTACAATACACAGTGTTGCTATGCAGTTTAATATAAGCCATCTCCACGCAAAGCTTTAAAAAAAAATACAAAACAAAACAGTAAATGTACAGTAACCTGCAACTGCTGGCTTCTTTCTTAACTCTAGAAGTCCCTGCCTCCCTGGTTCTGCTTTCTTAATATCTCTGTCACGGTACTTTGCGCTCTTTCTTGATATTGCCAACAGCCGATAAGCAGCTCGGTTTGAATATTGCTTCGGCTATTTTAAACAAACGGTCGGTAAGCATTGCGTTTATGAAGCTCGCTTTGTTTAATTCAAATGCATTTAAAAGCTACAACAACATGCTGCCAATATCTGCAACCGTGTGCTCCATCATATAAACACATTGCACAAAAAAAAGAGTAAAACACAAAGTTTTCTCAACTGGTGTATTGAAACTTCACTGCTACACATAGCTGACTGACACACGCACACAGCCCATCTCTCTTAAAGGGGAACGCACCAAAAGGCTGATTGCTATAACGCTTCTTTCTGTTTCCATCGCGGACGCACTTTTTTTTTTTTTTTAATTATAAAACGTTTTTGTAACCAATGAAACCCGAATTTAAAAAAAAAAAATGATAAAAAAGACAGAAATTACAAATATATATATATATATATATATATATATATATATATATAAAATCTGGGAAGAACTGCTTATAGACAGTTAAAGGCGAGGAAGAGGGGAAATCTGCTGTAGAGAATATGGGTCTCCTAACAATTCTGATAAGACACTAAGACAATTCATTTTGAAGTTGCAGGTAGATTTAATGTACTGTACACATACACATACAACTGTAAGTTAAAGCATGTCTCACTGAAGAAGTCCGACATGGCTTATGTTTTCGGGAGATCTAAACCTATCCAGATGGCACAGGTTTCACCGAGGATGGACCAGGTCAAAACAGAAACTGTAGTATCAAAGGAATGAACAGTAGTTCAGAAACTTGGTACTTACAAGTAGCACTTACCAAGAGTATCATATAAACTTAACCCTGCTGTCAGAATTTCTGTTGAGTAGGAAATGAGGTGAAGGTCACGACCTTGGAAGCAGGGGTCAAATGTTGCAGCCCACCAGTCAGAGGAAGTAACAAGGTAAAGAGTCCTCCTTTAACAATAACGTACCAGATGGCTGCTAATCTGAGTCCCAGTTGATGGAAAGGCCTCCAAATCTCTGAAGACTCTCATCCATGCCTTATAAATGACTGGGGATATTTAAGTTACTCACCAACTGTCACATGTGGACCACACACCATTTGATACTTCTGTTTACGCTGCCACAAAATTAAAAAAGCCATAAATGTCGAAATAAAAGTTTAAAATGTCGTTACTGTCCCGATACCCATAACCTTTCAATAACTTTCCTCTTTAAAGAAAAGAACAAACAGAGTTTGTTTATTATTTTCTTCATCAAATTATTGCATTTATGTTATGATGCACGGTTGTCAAATCTGCAAAATTGACTATGGTTTATAGGCCAGTTCATGCTGCAAAAAATGTGTGTATGATATGAACAGCATCTCAATTAGTCCCATTACAAAAACAAATCGCTTCTGTTTATGTGCTATTCACTTCCACTTGTTTGATACCAATCCATTTTTGATAATGGAATACTGTGCCTCACCCTTACTTTTTGTTTAATCAATCAATATTTATTTTATCACCATCACAAAGCGTTTTACAAGATAGTGAGGAACAATGCATAATACATTAAATACAGTGAAATACAAGGCATAGTACATTAAATACAAACAGTAGAAAACAATGCAAATACATTAAATATAGGCATAATACATTACATAAAAGGCTAGGATGTGAATTCTAAACATTGTGGATGTGTGTGTTAAGCAGAATCGTACGAATAAGATGGAGTGAAAAACCGAAATAGCAATTTAGACAACAGCTAATAACAGATATCAGGCTTAAAGAGCATTGAAAGCAAGAGAGAACAAATGGGTCTTGAGTGTTGATTTGAAGCGAGCGACTGTGGGAGCTGCAAGCACTAAGGCTGGGAGAGAGTTCCAGAGAGTCAGGGCCATGAAGCTAAAAGAGCGCTCTCCGAGTGTGGTGCACTTTTGCTTTGGTATAACAAGCAAGCCTGAGTCAGAGGACCTCGGCTTGCGGGCAGAGACATTGCCGGGTCAGCAGATTGAGGAGATACTCTGGACCTGTGTGATGAAGGGCCTTGTAGGCAAGCAGGAGAACTTTGAAAGTAATCCTGAACTTTACCCCCCAGTGCAGCTGGGCAAGACAGGGGGTAATGTGATCATGTTTTTTACATCTGGTAATGAGATTTTTTTTACAAAATGAGAGACCTTGAACTGTATTACTAAGTTGCAATATAGGAGGTAATTATAGACTGGAATAAAGGCTTATATACCCCTAAAGAAAAAGGACAACTAAAGATGTAATTTACAGAGCCATGTATTAGGTGACTCTTCACCTCTCATTTTCCAACAAGTTGTTCTGCTTTCTCAATTAATGTCCTCAGTGAGCTTGAATTTTAAAGACAATAATATTAAAGTTAAACTGATGTCACTAAAATGACATGAATAATTCTAAGACCTGGTGATATTTCTGAGTGATACATGGATAAAAAGAATATGGAAAGAATCTCAATAAATTAGCCCAGAATTGGCTGACCCGGTTTAGATTTCATAAGGAATATTTTTACAAGATCAATAAAATAAAACAACAGTATGTGTTGTTAAGAAGGTTAGAGACAGTTGTAACAATATTTCAATATTTTATTTTATTTATTTATTTTTTTTTTATAAATTTAGTCGTCGCCAATTATTTTTACCCCGGTTTTCACCCCAATTTAGCATGCCCAATTATTATCTGTATCCCCGGTTCACCGCTCGCAACCCCCCCGCCGACTCAGGAAACGGAGGCTGAAACACGCGTCCTCCGAAACGTGCTCCTTCCAAGCCGTCATTTTTCGCACTGCAGATCCACAGCAATGCTACCAGACCTATAGTGCCGGAGGACAACACAGATCTGGCGGCTCCGCTGCAGAGCCACAGGCGCCCTATCGGCCACAGGGGTCGCTGATGCGCGGTGAGCCGTGGATTCCCCTGCCGACCTAAGCCCTCTCTACCCGGGCAGCGCTCAGCCAATTGTGCGCCGCCCCCTAGGAGCTCTCGGTCACGGTCAGCTGTGACATAGCCTGGATTCGAACCAGCGATCTCCAGGCTATAGAGCACATCCTGCGAGGAGCGCCTTTACTGGATGCGAATATTTCAATATTTTAAACATTTAGATATGGGTCCCCTGTGGCACAATATAATGTAATAGGCACATCTGGTTGAATTTTGTGTTGTTACAACATTGTGGCAGTGAAGTGGTTCATTTTTACTAGGCAATTAAACTTGAGCAATAGAATCATAGAACATTACACAAAATATAAAGACACTGGGCCCTGTCCACAAAGCTTTAAGCAATGGGCTTTATAAAGAATGGCTGCCCAACTGATGGCTCTTGAGCCACATGGCTTATTGGGTACAATATAATTTCTTTCGTAGAGTCTCTGCAAGGCTGTAGTCTCAGGTAGAAGCAAGTGCAGTCAAAATGCAGCATAGTGATGTTGTGTTTTAAACATCCAACATGTTTAAAACACAAGTCAGTACCTCCAATGGTCTCAAAGATATGAGGTTCTGAGAGAGTGTGGTGATCACATTTTTGTAAAATCACTGTCAAGTTTTTTTTTTTCTTGCACAATACCCACAATTAAACAATATGCAATGTGCCGAATGTGAATGCAGTACTGCAAAGCATAATATTAAAATATACTCTTAAATCTAATTCATTTGATTGCAATTTTCAATTACAGTTGTTTGAACCAGCTCCTAAGAGCTACAGTACACACTGATTTTCAACTTGTGCATAGATCCACTTTTTAGAGCATTGCTCCAAAATACTATTTTGAAAAGCCTTTTTAAAAAAAAAACAAAAAACTGAGCAACCACTGG
The DNA here is from genome assembly GCF_902713425.1 of Acipenser ruthenus. NCBI lineage: Eukaryota > Metazoa > Chordata > Actinopteri > Acipenseriformes > Acipenseridae > Acipenser > Acipenser ruthenus. Next base: position 63,417,472 of record NC_081195.1, on the reverse strand, counting down.
CACCTGTACTCCTACACATCTCATTATCACAATGCACCTGTTGCAGAGGTCACATTTCCAACCAAAAAATAGCTCCATTATTTTACACCTAGTTCAGGGTGTACAATGAGGAGCAATCTATAAAACACATTGTTATCCATGTAAATCAGTTTGAACTGTCCACCATGGTTTTCTATTCATTTCATAATCCAAAAACTGCACTTTAATGGCATAAATTGAATTTTACAATTTCTGAAACTAGTTGACACAGCATGTTTTGTCTCTATCATTATTTAAAAATGGTTTACTTAGGTTACACTTTTATTAATACTAGTATGTTTTTTAATTATAAAAAAAAAATTGTAAAAATATTCTTTCATACAAAATACTTAACTGAGTCTGTATTATTATTATTATTATTATTATTATTATTATTATTATTATTATTATTATTATTATTATTATTAAATAGAATTAATACATGAATAGCTCATTGCTTGCTCTGGTTTTACTCCAGATCAATTAAAAATTGTAATTGTTTTCACAAGAGCAAGTGAAGAGCATATTAATGTACAAAACAAAGTCAGAGCAAAGTCTTTGAAAGTCAGTCTATTATTTTAACAAGAACAGAGGAAAATAAACAGAAGTTTTAAGAAAATAGATTACAAAGCTGTTGTTGATGTGCAATAAACAATTAAGCAAATTTTCAATATTAAAAAAAAAAGCTTTCTTTGTTCAATCCATAATGTAATGGCTAAAGTTCTGTTAGAATATATATTTAGTATTGCATAACATAATTATGCGAAAAACAAACAATTTAGTCCTAATTTTATACCCAGATATAACTACTGTACAAACCTTCATTGTTTTATTTTAGTATCAGAAGACAGTGGGGCTGCGGACTCTAGCACAGCCATGCATGATTATTGTGATGTCATCAGAAACTTGATCATGGGAAAAAAAATTAAAATTAATGATTGGCTGATTAAAGACTTTTCTTTGGAAAAAAACACAATGCTATTTCTATGAGAAACAATACTTATTAACTTAACTTTAAATTATTTAATATATAACTTATATATTAAGGCAATGGGTCCTTTTACATTAATGTTAAGAAAGCCGGCTTCATAGCACATCTCTTCACCATATTCAATTGTTTTTAATGATTTCATAAATTTAAATAAATTATTGTCAATGCACATTTCTTTTACTGTTAATTATTTTAATGTAAGCTATCTGTATGACATTTCCAGTTTGAACATGTATTTTTAAAAGTCTTGTTATATACACATTCACAATAAACTAAATGCTTTCTGTCATGTCGACTTTACATTTGTGCAAGCATCCCCACTTTTATAAACACATAAGTCATTTCTGTTTTAAACCTACAGCACATTAAGTAATACTACTCCCCAATATTTGAATATGTTGGGTGTATTAGGTCAGAGGTCAATGCCATGGCCACCAACACATTTAGCACACAGTGCTTCCTGTCAGTGCTCTAGATACGATTTTGGGTCTGGAAGTAACTTACCCTCTAATTTTAACACAGAGAGTAAAATGTATTTATTTTCAGGGAGTAAAATGCAACATTACCTTGAAGTCATGAGTAATCTCGATAAATACTGTACAATCTTTAATGGCATTAAAAAAGAACCTTCCATTTTAAATGCAATGTTACTTTGAACTACTGTACAAACACGCGTGGGTTCTACAAGGTTATTTATTGGCTCAGCGCCTTTTTTTTTTTTAGGTATCACGCTGACTGCAAATTAATTACATTACTTACAGTTTAACATTAAATTAATAAACTCAGTGAACATGTTAAAACTTCAATATAAAGCCATACAGATAAATAAAATAAGGAAATACATAAATATGTTATAAAACAGTTAATATTATAGGCACCTTTTTTAGCGGTTGCCTCTGACGATGGTTCCAGTTGGATTTGTAGCTGGACTGGGGTGTTTACGCTTCAACATGTGTAGCTTCGAATTTTTCTTATTCTTATTGTGATTGGCTGTAAAGACAACAGGGCTAGCCAGAGATTGGATAATGTTTGTTGGGTTGGTTTTTCTTGTGTAGTTTCCTAGTAACTGAAGACATTGTATTCTGGGAGATGCAGTTGTTAGTGGAAGTTTTAGGAGAGGTGGGAGGGGAGGCAGACAAGCTATGCAGCAAAATTGCTACGTGCATGTTTACACATTAAATTTAGTGCATATTTCTGATTTTTGAATGCGTAAAAACAGAAGGTACGCAGCTTATCTATCGCTGCTTACTGTATATAAACCTTAAAGTATGAAGGCAGCACATCACATGGTCTTTGTGGTACTAGTCTTTCTTGAAACATTCAACTAAATAGTTAGCCCCATATGAATAAATAAATAATAGTGAAATCATGGTAAAGCATAGGCACAAACTGTAAAGCCCAGTGAGGTATGGTACAGCAGATTTACAGCAGATTTAAAAATAATGGCAAACTATGGTAAATGCATAGTATAACAATGATAAAAGCATGGGAAACTGCAAAATTACCATGCAAATTTACCATGGTAAACTTTATTGAGCTAGAATACTAAAATACAAGTATACTGCACACCCTGTATGTAATGCTTAACTGATGTGTTACATTCATTAATTCTACTAATTAGTAAAAACAAAAAACAATTGCATGTTATATTCTAACATTTATGGTAACGCGCAGCTCCTTGGAACAAGATTCTACTGCAAGTTAGCACGCAGCAGAAGTTATATTTTACAAGGATTACTTTTATTACCTGCTCCAATAAAATTATTTGATCATGTGTCAAGGGAAAGTGGGGTGTCAGTGCACGTTGTTAAAATATACGTTAATTTCTTAAACAAAAAGATGACATTCATAGTGGTCGCTTAAGACCCCCAGAAAGGTGTGGAAGACAAACCAACAGTTATATTACACTGAACAGTCACGGCTATTTCTATACGATGAACAAATGTGATAGTTTTAATCGTTTCGTAAGAAATCATCCTACAAAATGCAATTAAACCTTTTCACTGGATATAAATAATTTCCTAAATGTCAATTTCCTATGGTAAAAATAAAAAGTAAAACCCACAAGACTGAGCGTTAATTTGGTTAGTATAGTGTAGGTAGAACAATAACAGCACAAAGCAGGAGGTACAATGTTGACATTTTTGTGTATTTTTTAACTGAAGAATTTGTGCGTTTTTTTAGATTTTGAGAAGCTTTTTCATGTTTTAGCAATTCAATCATCCAACCAAATGTGTGTCACTGTTAAAAGGTTATTCAGTGTACAGTATGCTATTTGTGTCATGTCATAAAGCTAATACATTACAATGCTATTTATTTTTGTTCAAATCTGTTTCATTTGCATACAGTTCAGAATATACAAGTAATGCAGAACAATTCTGTTTTCATTTTTTTTAACATTATACTACTACTACTAATAATAATAATAATAATAATAATAATAATAATAATAATAATAATAATATCTAAAAAGAACAAATATGCCAATGAGATTAAAATAGCTATTACACTGACACTCTGGTATCAACAAATGGTGTATTGATACCAGAAGAGGCGATATCACTCACCATCACCTGCAACTAGTGCAATAATAAAAAGTTATGAATGTCTTATACGTGTTACAGAGCACAGAAAGCAAACACAAGTTTTTGCTCTCAGTCTCATAATAAGATTATAAAAGATAATCTTTTTAAACAGTATTGGGGCACTATAGGAAATCCACTTTGAGCAGGTACAATAAAGGTAGCAACATATTAAATCACTGTTTAGTTTAAATTGAAAACCAAAAGAACTGTTTGCTTTCATTTTGAAAACAGTAAGGAAAAATAAACTCAACTTGGACGTAATTCTTTCTCCAAAACTCTAATTTCTATGAAAGTCGTTTTTTTGTTTGCTTTTTGTTTTGTTCAATGTGTGCATTCAATAAAAAAATTACAATGGCATTTTGTTTTTGCCCTTTTAAGACTGTACTGAGGAAGGCTTTACATTGCAGAAACCGTCCTCTCACTATCATTTGTTGGTTACACGAGGAATCCACAATATTTTACTTGTCTACTGCAAAAATGAAATCTATGAAATGTTAACAGGAATTATACATTATAACATTTTATTTGGAGTTTGAAAGGCTTCAGAATCAATTAACAAAGAAATGGATGCCATAAGTATCTTTAATTAGATTAAAGCAATTTTGTCTATTTAGTACTTTTTTTAGGGAATTTCTTTAACAAATTGACAAAGACCATATTCAAATTACTGAACTTCTTTTTCACGATTGTTTCATTTCTAACATATTTTAGTAAAATGGAATCTAGATCTTTAAACTTGAAAAAAGCATTTTAAAAATCGCATCGTCTTAGTTTTACCCAAATCTTTATTAGATTTGGGGATTATTTGAGGCGCGCTGTTGTTCCATGTTTTTTTTTTAATGTACGTATTTTAATAATTAAGAAGAAAATACCTTGTCAATATTACAAAACGAAGATAAACAACTTGAGTAGAAGATTTATATTAAATAGTTGTTTGCGTCTAGTTTTCTTTCAAAATATAAACATTAACAACTGCAGTACTGTAAATGCTTTGTACTGTATATGCGCCTATACGGTTTCTGCAACTATAGTACTGGTAAACTTATTTAGTCAATTACACTTATATACACACATTCTATTAGGGGTGCACCATTCTGCCTGTCACAGCACTATGTTCAAAGCGTTATACTTTGCTGATAATTATGATACATAATTGCATATGTCTCAAGCCTGTGGTTGGTACCATGTGCCCTAGGGTTACATATGTACTTTTACTAGATAAGCCTAGTGTGAACAATATAAAAACCTCAAGTTCTTCTGCACTTTGTTGAAACTACGGCTTCCTATTACAAATAAATCAATAAGGTTTCACCAAAAACGATCTCTATATTCGGACATTCACAGATATACTCCTGCAATTTTCCAAATAAAAAACACAAAGAAACAGCCACAACCACCCCACCCCACCCCGCCCCCCCCCCCCAAAAAAAAAAATACAGCACACAGCCATCAAGATAACACCAATTGCCTCACATTCGTAGAAATCAGCTTAGAGTGCAAATACTTAGAACAGGAAGCCTACGATACTGGTTTGGCCTGAATGACATTTAAGGTCTTTGTTAGGAAAACTGGCGGTTGACGTCCTATTACGATTACAGTGTGGCTTCATCACAGCATAACTTGCCAGCAGCAGTAAAAAAAAAAAAAAATTAAAAAAAACCCCTGAAAAACGCAGCACAATGATGACAGAAACACAATGCAATACCTCTATCCATGCTTAAGGCTTGTAAATCTTATTTAAAAAGTTGTATTAATTTCCCCATTCATTTGGAGGGAAGGGGGTGTCCTCTTGTATATGGCTACTACACAACACTGTTAATACATGATGTAAAAAACAAAACCACATGTCAAGAAGCTTAATTTAACCCCCATACACAGTTTCTATCAGGAAGCTGGTGTGCAGGTTTCACAGGATCTCCATGTCAAATACAGTAGACATACTGTAGTTTTTGTGTGAAATGGGCAGTGGGGATGGAGACGCAGCAGTGTGGTAAGAAAACCTTCAGGATGCTTTATATTGTGGTGAGGAAACCTTGAGGATGTCTTATATTGTGGTGAGGAAACCTTGAGGATGCCTGATATTTCCCAAGTGGACAGTTGACAGATACATTGAGCATGAAAATAACCAGTCATAATATCAGGCGCTTGCCCCCATTGACTCCCATTGTATTCTGTGTTGTATTCACAGACCAGCTGTTCCCAAAGAGTACAGCAAATGTCCAGAGAGGTTATATGCTGCAAATGACATCATGTGAAAAGGGGAATAGATATTTAGTTTCACCCTATTAATTACACATTCCAAGCTAAAAGAAGCATAGGCAAAGGAAGACACATCTACATACAGAAATAGGCTAAGCATTAAGGTATTGCATTTGTAACACTGTAAAAAAAGTATCTAGGTCAGGGGTCTCCAACCCTGGTCCTAGAGACCTACTGAGTCTTCTGGTCTTCGTTTCAACCAAGCTCTCAGTTACTTAATTAAAGCAATTATTGGGTTAATTAGTCAAGATTAACAGGTGTTTCAGATCTTTAGCCACTGATATTGTAAAGACACCTAGAAAACCTGCAGGACTGGCGCTCTCCAGGGCCAAGGTTGGAAATCCCTGGCTAGGTCATGAACCCACCTGTAGATTAACAGGTGTTCCAGATCTTTAGCCATTGATGATGTAAAGACACCCAGAAAACCTGCAGGATTGGGGCTCTCCAGGACCAGGGTTGGAGATCCCTGGCTAGGTCATGAATCCACCTGTAGATTGCTGCTAGGCTTTCTGAAATTTAGTTTCAAGCACCCCTAAAAATAATACAACACAAAAGGTTGTTTCAGCCCACCGGAGCACAACATCTCGTTTCAATCTGTAAAGGCATCTCTTAAAATGTATGGATTCATATATTACAATATTTGGATCATCAAATATATGGCCCTATTGTGAAAATTTGAAGGATTTTTTTTAAACCCACTTTGGTTAATTACATCAAATTTGCCATTTACAAAAATTGTTTCATTACCTGTTTTATAGAAAATGTGAAGTTTATTCTTAGGTTTTCAAGGGAGTGTTAAATCTAAGTTATAGGATCCACATATAATAATGTATGATACAATACATAGTAGACCCTATTCACAAAGCCAACACAATTATTTAGCCTTATTAACTGAAATTCCTGAGTTCTGTTAGTAGTTAACATTGTGGACAGCAGATCCCATATTTTTGCAATAGGCTGCGTGACCTTGAAAATGCCCACCAGCACCCACCCAGTTTGTATTTGTTTATGTTAGAACTCCTATACAGGATACATGTGCTGTCTGAATGTACCACACAGCCAATGATAACAGCTACTGTAAACTGCAAGTGCAGTTTGTCCAACAAAGGCACTTTAGGATTATACTGTTGCAGCTGGTAAAATGAAAGCAGACCTGCCATCTACAGGAGAGTACAGGTATTATGCGTTTGATATAGATTTGCATTAACTTACGGGCAAGGTTTTGCTAAAACGTGCACACAATGTTTTAAAAGTATTGTACCTTGATCATCTGAAGAAAGTACTGTTGCTGCTTTTCATATTAGTTTACTCCTACTACTGTACAAACTTCAACAATGAAAACAAATCTGATACAGAATGAATCTACCAGCTGCACATAGAAATGCCACAATAATATGATATATTGATCAATTGTGATATCAATAAGTTGATTTAGTATATTTAAAACAAGATGATGATGGTACAGTACTTAATCTTTTTTGAAGTATTGGAAGCATTTTCAGATTCAGTGAATTTTATTTTCATAGATGAATAGTTAAATTTAGGCTACTGTAAAAGACTAATAGTCTAGGGTTTATGATGTCAGGATTGTAGGGTGAAAATAAACGAGAATTCCCAGCACTGTTCTTGGCAGGACCAGGTGCTGAATGCAAAAAGACAACGGGGGAAAAAAAAAAAAGATAAAAGATTTTGCAATTCTGTTTAAAATATCAAGATATGTTGGTTAATTGTAATATTTTCTCTTATGTTTATTGCATTAATAATGAATGATTACTCAAAAGATCAATAGCTAACCTATTCGATTTTCAGTGTGGCATAAACTCTGACACAGCACACACCTTAAAATATCTAAAACCACTTTTCCCTGTTCAAATAGAAACAGCATAACTACAATGTGTGGAATTAATAACAATAAATGACAGTAGATTAGCAGAAATAATTCTGGGTTAAAATGAAGAAATAAGTTATTGTCTCGGATATCTTTCTCGTGTTGTTTTGTAATTTCCACTGTGAGGCATTTGGATTGCAGTTTTGGTAGTGCTTTTGAAATCTTAATCAGAAATAAAAACACTTCCTTCTTCATATTTTGCTGCACACTGTTCGTGTTACAGCATGCAAACTAACTCAGTCTAACTAAGTGGACACTGTCTGCCTTACACAAAATAATGTTTTAAAATGTGTTCTCTGTTTGGTAGTTGTGAATTCATACATTTGAAAATTGTTTCTTATTTAGTCCCGATCGTCTATCACTTTTACACAGAATCTATATTTTATTCAGGAGGGGAAGTCCTGGGGGTATTGTTCTTGCGTATCTAAAAATGGTAATCTAAAAGGTACAAGTATAATTGTCAGAGTGCAAACCTCACTTTGAATAGCAGAAGGAAAACATGCTGCCATCACAAAATGTGCATTCTGTAGTCAGTGTAAGTAAAAACTGAATAAGCTGAATGAAAGAATTGCAACTAAAGAGATAGTGATGGTATTTCTACAACCCATTGAGGACACTGAGGTCAGCTTTACTGTACATCACTAGCACAGAACTGTTCTCAAACAAACATGTGAGGTCCTGATTCTGCTACTCAACCCTACCGTATAGATCAGGGGTAGGAAATGCGGGTGTCGGAGCTCCATTCCACTGCAGGTTTAATATGTACTGTATAATTCAATGATTAAGCACCTTAGGACCAGGTTTAATTGGTTCTGTTTAATAATTAAGGTACATAAACCTGGACTGGAAGGGTGAAGGTTGCCTACCCCTCATTAATCCGTGTGGGGAGAAGTTGGGCAGCCACAGAAGTAAACCTGATAAACTCAATTTGCAAAACGGTTCTAGGTCCCTGTAATAATAATGGAGTTCAAAAACAAGAAGATGAATGTTTACAGGTATTGTATGATGGTGTCTCTAAAACTGCTGGCTAAAGACCTTCATTCATTTAGATTGAGACTCACTCATTTTGGGAACTAGTTTTTAAGCAGTTCCCACTTTTTTCCCATTAAAGTCTGTATTTTCATTGGGGCATAATCTCAGTCCTATTTTTCTTTTTTTTTTTTTTATGTCCCGATTACTTTGGCATCTATTATTTTTTTCTGTTGTTGAGAACATTTAGAAGACCTATAAAGAGTTCATAAGAAAAAATGAGACTTTGTATTGGCTTTTAAGTCGAGGAAAAAGGCAAAAGGTAAAAGTTCTAGTCATCTATTACCCCCCCCCCACCCCACACACACCTGTATTCAAATCAGCATATGGTGGATAAGCAAAACGCAACTGAAAATGTAGACAGTGAAACAAGACCCTCTAATAATTCTCTCAAGTAGGAATTATAATGAGTTTGTTGACAGTCATGATAAGCCAAGCTCTGCTGCTCTACAAAACATAAAAAACAAGGTTAAATGCAGATGTACTGCACAATAATTTACTGTATGCTTAAAAAAAAAAAAAGTTAGACGCTTGGCAACATGGCTCTAATAGTAGCAATCACTATGGGCTTTAATACTGGCATCCCCCATACAATTATTAACCAATAGAGGTGCAATATGTTGTTTATTTTTAGCAGGATGTTGCTTCTGTTAAACTTCAACTTAGCCAGGGGATCAATAACATTGTGACTTCAAGACACGACAATTGTTTCGCAGTTCTGTCTCTTGTTGTTAAACTTCATATTGTGTGTTTAACATCATAAAAAAACATGAGCTTTTATGTGTATTGTATAGTGCATCCCAAGAGTGTAGCAAAGCCAGAGAGATGAAAATTATTTCTCTTTCCCAGTTCAACTGTTCTTTTACAATCTCAGACTGGTTCCCTCTTACTTAACTAGACCTTTAATTGAACTATTAATTTGCTTAATTAGACCTTTTTAATTGTTCTCAGTTCCTAAAAAGTTGCAGAGTTCAAGTTACTTATAAAATGTTATAGCTAACGTGAAATCTACAACTGTTTCAGAGCTAAAACAAGTAAAAAGGTCTATTTAAGCAAATTATCAGTTCAAGTAAGGGTATAGTTAAGTAATTGAGAGCTCAGTTGGAATGAAACCCAGCAGCCACAGGTGGTCCCCAGGACCGAGTTTGAGAAGGCCTGGTTTAAACAATGCACTTTCGGGTGACCCATATACCATGAATGAGTCAAACTGAGGGACTGTCCCCATCTTGAAGTGGAAACAGTTATACCTCTGCTCTATGTGGTTACAGAATAGTAAAGACCAGTAAATGTATCCAGGGGACTGCTGTATTCAATGGTACTAACTGCAGCTTCATTCATCAGCTGATGAAAGCTGTGATTATAAGAACATAAGAAAGTTTACAAAACGAGAGGAGGCCATTCGGCCCATCTTGCTCGTTTGGTTGTTAGTAGCTTATTGATCCCAGAATCTCATCAAGCAGCTTCTTGAAGGATCCCAGGGTGTCATCTTCAACAACATTACTGGGAGTTGGTTCCAGAGTTGGTGTAAAAGAAGTGTCTACTATTTTCTGTTCTGAATGCCCCTTTATCTAATCTCTATTTGTGACCCCTTGTTTATTTTTTCAGGTCGAAAAAGTCCCCTGGGTCGACATTGTCAATACCTTTTAGAATTTTGAATGCTTGAATCAGATCACCGCATAGTCTTCTTTGTTCAAGACTGAATAGATTCAATTATTTTAGCATGTCTGCATAGGACATGCCTTTTAAACCTGGAGTAATTCTGGTTGCTCTTCTTTGCACTCGTTCTAGAGCAGCAATATACTTTTTGTAGCGAGGTGACCAGAACTGAACACAATATTCTAGATGAGGTATTACTAATGCATTGTAAAGTTTTAACATTACTTTCCTTCATTTAAATTCAACACTTTTCACTATGTATTGTTGGCCTTTTTTTATAGCTTTCCCACATGGTCTAGATGAAGACATTTCTGAGTCAACATAAACTCCTAAATCATTTTCATAGATTCCTTCTTCAATTTCAGTATCTCCCATATGGTATTTAAAGTGGACATTTTTATTGCCTGCGCGCAGTACTTTACACTTTTCTCTATTAAATGTCATTTGCCATGTGTCTGCCCAGTTCTGAATGCTGTCTAGATCATTTTAAATGACCTTTGCTGCTGCAGCGGTGTTTGCCATTCCTCCTATTTTTGTGTTGTTGGCAAATTTAACAAGTTTGCTTACTATACCAAAAAATAAGTCATTAATGTAGATTAGGCAGAGCAGAGGAACTAATACTGATCCCTGTGGTACATCACTGGTTACCTCGCTCCATTTTGAGGTTTCTCCTCTAATTGGTACTTTCTGTTTTCTACATGTTAACCACTCCCTAATCCATGTGCATACATTTCCTTGAATCCCTACTGTGTTCAGTTATACTATTGGCATCAAAAGCCCTCAGCAGGCAGGAAATGGTTAACACGTGCCTGCTTAGCACGGCCGTTCTGTAAATATCTTCAAGTTTCGACACCACCAAAAAAACACTTTCAAAGCATCTACAATGAATGACTTTTGCTGGCTTTAGAAAACATCATACAGAGACAGGCTCTGGCGGATCTTGACTGTTAAGCATCTTCACACAGCTGTCATTTCAACTGGGCCTCGCATTTTTCATGCAGCAGTTTCCTAAGGGGGAAACGGTTAAGCAACCAAGGCCAGGTCGTACAGCTGTATGAACAGGGGGGGGGGGGTCTCGCACTTCAAATGGCCTCAAAGTGATTCTTGAATGTTGGATATATTATATTATTGCAAAATAACTGAACAGAGAAGTAACAGAGCTGTGCAATGACAAATAAAAAAAAAGTTAATTTATAATAGCATGGATTATGTAACAGGAAACACTGCCTCCAACTGCTGAAGTGAGGTTGAATATTGGACATGTTACCATTATAATAATAATAACTCAGTAGGGTTTATTAAGAAGTATAACCCTTTGTAAAATGCACATACATTTCACAAAAAAACCCCAAAAAACATCATTTTGCACTGAAAGAGATGCGAGATGCTACAGTGATCTTATGGTGTGCCATACCCAGAACAATTTCTAGAAAATAACTCATAAAATAAGCCTCGGTTCCTATGCAACATTTAATCTGCCCCTATTCAGCTGAGACTAACCAACTAATTTTCTTCCCTCTGAACCTGCCAGCATTACTACACTATGTATTGAGTGGTAGCTACCTGTCCTTCTGTTGTGCCACACGCTTTCACCATATAGGAAATCAGCCATAGACACAGTTTGAACAAGACGTTCCCTTGCAAAGCCAGCGCCACGTCACATTGCAGATAAACACGCACACCCAGCACTAGGTTTTTAACTGCTAAGAGATGAGTTTGTGTTCCAATACTTCGCTTAGTTACTTTTTTGGACCATCTGGACACGTTTAAATGCCCATGGAGTTATCAAGAGTACTTTTGGTGTAGGCATGCTGTTTTGCTGCAGTTCAAAACGTCCTTCCTTTTTTTTTTTTCTCGGTCAGAAAACAATCATAAATGAGTTGTCCAAAGCACACACATTTTGTCAGGCACTGTGTTCAAGTGGAATGTTTGTTTTTTACCCAAAAGGATCTTTGTTAATAAAGTCTTAATAGTGCAGTATCAAGTGAGGATACCTACAGTTAGAAATGGATATAATGAATCCTGATTTTATTAGAAACAAACACACTTGTGCTACAAGGCAAGGTTACAGAACAATGAAAATGCCATGTACTGTACAGTATGTTTGATGCAACGCAACAGCTAGCTGCTTGCTGTGCTCCACAGGGGTGCATTTGAAAACATACAATAAAGTCTTAACAAATGTTTATAATGTTAATGCAAGATATTAGTATCATGCTTTGTTGTTCTTGATTTACCGTATTCATTTCTTCATGTATTTTATTTTTGTATTTAAGGAAACAACTTAATATATATATTTTTTAAAACACTGTAATCAAAAATGGTTCCTGTAAGCACTTGACATCAAGCCATGCAAAACAGTCTGCTCACTGAATGTCAAGAAATCCCCATCTATTTTACATACTGAATAGTACAGCGTAAGCGATAAAATGTGATTATTTCCAGAATCCAGAGATGCTCTGTTTATATTTTGCCTTGCTTTTTCAAGGAATATGATTTTCAAACACAGGCAATTTGCCACTGCATAAAAAAAGATGCAGCTACAGTTTGCTCAATGATGATCGTAACATTTTGAGTTGCTGTAATAAGTGTTTAACTCTTTGCTGCCACCCTGTGTGCAAACTGAACTTGTCTCAATAAATGGAGTTCTCATATACAGTAGTACTGACTTCTGCACATTTTATTTGTAAAAGTGTAAACCAGTAAACTGAGTGGCAGTGGATGAGGCCTCTCTCAAGCAAAAAAAGAACTACATTAAAAAACAAACCATTATCTAGCACAGGGGTGGCAGCCGGTTTTATAGGTAACCCTTAAATAATCAATTTCTGAAGAATATAAGTTGTTGATGAATTTAGCAAGTCATCTCTGGTCCAAGAGAGCAGCAGGGTGTTCAGATTTTTGTTACAAATCATCTCTAAATGACTTAATTGAACAAAATCACTACTTAAATTGGAAACAATTACAACTTAACTAGTCAAAATGTAACTGTTCCAAGTATTTAGAAATTGATGATTAAGGGTTACCTATAAATCCTATTGGATTGTGTCTCTCCAGGACCAGGGTTGGCCACCCCTGATCTAGCAATTGGGGAAATAAACAGTACTTCACATTTAGTCATATCATTATGATTATGTGTTTATTTAGCAGGTGCCTTTATCCAAGGCGACTTACAGAGACTAGAGTGTGTGAACAGGGAGTCACTTACAACAACAACGTCTCATCACTCGAAAGACAAGGAGGTTAAGTGACTTGCTCAGGGTCACACAGTGAGTCAGTGGCTGAGCTGGGATTATCATTGTGGTACGCTATATATATATTATATATATATATATATATATATATATATATATATATATATATATATATATATATATATATATATATATATAAACAAGCAGCTTTCGAGTTAAGGTGAGTGAAAGCAATAAATTAAAAAACAAATGGGTTGTAGGGAGATATGAAAATAAAGCATTACAAGAGTCAATCAAATCGCGTGAAAGTTGCCTAACGGCTTCTACATTCACAGCGTTTTAAAAGTCAAAATACAATTTGATTGGCTCCTGTAATGCTTTCTCTCTCTCTCTCTCTCTCTCTCTCTCTCTCTCTCTCTCTCTCTATATATATATATATATATACATACTGTATATATATATATATATATATATATATATATATATATATATATATATATATGTGTGTGTAATTTGAAACAGCAGCTCTAAATCAAAGCTCCTAGAATGTAAATAGCATATAAAGAAAAACATACAAGTACAAGGTTGATTAAAAGAGTAAGTAGTTTTAATGTATTTGTCTTGTTTTTTTGTATGTTCTTTTATTTATTTTTTCTTATTGCAATTACTCAAACACAGTGTAACAGGATAGCGCCAGGCCCCAGATGTTATCAGCAGGAATGAGACTCAGAGGCAAGAAGCTGTAGTTTAACACAGTGTTGTGCACGTTCAATTAAACAAAAACAGGAACAAATAAACAGGCACAAGGGCCAAAATAAAAGGTTTAAACAAAGCAATACAAAAAGCAACTGTAGGCTGGATATTCGCCTACTACAGACTTCCAAACACAGTATACACACAGTTCCAAACGCAGGTTATACTCCCCTACACACCAAGCTCCAAACAAAGCATGTTCTCCTCCTTAAGTACCATGCGGCTGGAGCCTAATTAACCATGAATCATTCAATTAAGGCTACAGCCACATTCTCACATGTATTATGGCAGGGAGGATTTTAACCCCTTCCATGCCAACCCTATATTCCCAACACACACAAATATACAATTTACCTTTAGGGCTTTCGTCTGCCACACAGTTTATTTATTTATTTATTTATTTATTTAGTGATAACAAGTCGAATTATGCTGGCATTTACTAATACAATATTTGTGTAATTGCAATAAGAACCACTCTGAATGGTAATAAACTTCATTAAAAAAATGTAATTTAAAGTTACTTACTTTTTAATAATGGACCGGAATCGAGTAATTATGCGATTTCAACAAAATGAAAAAAAAACTGGACGGTGGACATAAATGATTCACACTTGTCAGATGCTCAAAGGTGTCATTCTCATTTGTACAATGTTTATCACAGCAGTCCTTAGAATAGGACACAGCTTATATTTCTCCTTCTTCAGATATTTCTGTAACGGTTTCATTTATTATTATTATTATTATTATTTATTTCTTAGCAGACGCCCTTATCCAGAGCGACTTACAATTGTTACAACATATCACATTATTTTAACATACAATTACCCATTTATACAGTTGGGTTTTTACTGGAGCAATCTAGGTAAAGTACCTTGCTCAAGGGTACAGCAGCAGTGTCTCCCACCGGGGACTGAACCCACAACCCTCCGGTCAAGAGTCCAGAGCCCTAACCACTACTCCACACTGCTGCCCCATTTCCAAACAACGTGGAAAATGAAGTGTTTCATTGTGACTCATTCCCTCCTATTTCCAAAATGCACTTGCTTTCACTAGGTGGGTGGGCTCTACGACATACAGCACTTCAATTGTGCTTCAGTGTAAACCCACAATTAACACGTCTCCATCAACTACATTTGGTGATGCAGAAACCTCTTGTCGACCCCTGATAAATGTCCTCTTCCTCAAAATGTATTTACCCTAAATGATCTCCAAAGAAAAAAAAGGCAACAATGTTAAATTGCAGGTTTGTTGGCTTTGTGAAGTAGCAAAGGTTTGGGGAGCAAATTCAAAATAAGAGCAGGAAAAAGAAACCTTAAAAAGGGTAAAAAAGTAAGAATGATCAAAGAACAGAGATCAATTAAGGAGTGCCACTGAGCCTTCCACATTGTTTTCTGTGAGCCTTAATTATAAGTTACCTGTGCAAAAGGTGTGTGGTGTCCCTTACTGGAACGGGTTGAGAGTTTTAAATTATATAGAACATTTTACAAAGCAGTACAGAAGAACCTTTAATATTTCCCCTCTACTGTTAAATTGTTCTCTGGGGGCTCATTTGACCATATATAGAAGGCAGTTGTTATAGTGTCAAGTATTAGACATGTGGCAAACTGGCGACAAACTGGGGAGGGGAGGGAATCTAAAGAGGCATGTAAAATTCAGGTTAAAGTATCCTGCCATTCCCGCTACCCGCTGAGTAAACACAGAGGTGTATGCGACAGTAACCTTCATCAAATTCCTATTACCCCTGCTCAATCACGTGCTCTTGATTGGACCAATAGGTCTATTTAATGTCAGGTTTGTGTCTAATAAGGCTCCATTAATTAGTGATTTTATTCAGGATTACAACATTGATGTTCTCTCTTTAACTGAAACATGGCTTGGACTGAATGACAATGTTTCCCTGATTGAGGCTTCTCCACCTAACTATTCTTTTTTCCAGAAGCTCGCTCTACTGGGCAGGGACGTGGACTTTCTACTGTTTTCCATAGTGAACTTAGAATCAAACAGGAAATTGTTAAAGGTTATTCATCTTTTGAAGTTTTAACCTTGACATTAAACAGTCCATTACCTGTTCATATTGTAATTATTTATCGACCACCTCAGTCAAACCCGCTGTTTCTGACTGAATTTGGGGATCTGCTGTCTATATTGACAGTCAAATATGAGAGGATTCTTTTATTGGGTGATTTTAACCTTCATGATGACATTGACTCTGATTCTAACTCCTTGGAATTTCTGAGGCTACTGGATTCCTTAGATTATATCCTGCATGTCAAAGATCCTATGCATAATCGTGGTCGTACTTTAGATCTGGTAATTTCTCGTGGTTTAGCTGTTAAGAACATCATAACCCTAGATCTTACTATTTCTGATCATCTTGCCATTCTTTTTGAGGTGAATCTGCCAGTATCTACAAAGACTGTGGACCGTACATTTAAATCCCAGGTAATTAATTCTTCAATTGCTGTTAAGATTTCTAATGTCTTGAGCTCATTACCACTCTCTGAGTCCTCATCGGTAGATGAGCTGGTTAATACCTACAACACCACCTTGACTGGTATCTTAGATACTGCAGTGGCAATCAAAACTCAGAGAGTGTCTTTTAAAAAAAGCTCACTGTGTTTTAATGATACAACTCGTAAGATGAAATATGAGGGTCGTAAAATAGAATGGAGATGGCGGGATTAAATTGCATGTTTAATCCCGCCATGGAGGGCCACCTGATTAAATATAGGAAGGCTCTGGCATTGGCTAGATCATCATATTATTTTAATTTAATTGAAACAAATAAAAATAATCCTAGATTTCTTTTTGCTACCCTAGATTAATTAATTAATCCTCCCCCTAATAGTCCTACCCTTAACACTGGCTCATCTCACAGCTGCAATGACTTCTTACATTTCTTTAAAAATAAAATACTAGACATCAGAAATGAGATTCCACAGACACCTTCTATTAAGGAGGACTCTGGCAGAATTTTACCAACTACACCTATTAAGGCTACTATGGAGGCTTTTTCTTTGATTACCTTACAGAAACTGACAGAGCTAGTTCAACATATGTTCTCTTGATCCCATTCCTACAAAACTATTAAAAGATGTTCTTGGTGTTATTAATACCCACATTTTAAAAACGATAAATGGTTCACTTTCCTCCAGTACAGTTCACGCAGCACTTAAGGTAGCTGTGCTAAAAGCCTATGCCTAAGAAACACAATTTGGACTCTAAAGTCCTCAATAACTATAGGCCAATCTCCAACCTACCATTCTTAGATAAGGTTCTAGAGAGAGCTGTTGCAATTCAATTACAAACATTTCTAATTCTTAATGGTATATTCGAGAAGTTTCAATCTGGTTTTTGTGCTGCACGTGGCACCAAGACGGCCCTTGTCAGAGTTGTGAACGATCTGCTGATAAACTCTTCCATCAGTATTAGTTCTTCTTGATCCAAGTGCTGCCTTCAATACTGTAGACCATTCCATCCAACTGAATTGTCTTTAAAGCACAGTAGGATTGTCTGGCCTTGTCCTATCCTGGTTCAAATCTTATCTTTCTGATAGGTTTCAAATCTGCATTATCTGAAGTTGTCTGTGGTGTTCCACAGGGCTCCATTCTAGGTCCCTTGCTGTTTTCATTATATATGCTACCGTTAGGTGACATTATCCGCAGACACTGAGTGAACTTCCATTGCTATGCTGATGATACCCAGCTATATTTGTCCCTAAAGCCAGGAAAAGGGAACATATTACCCCTGTTTTGGCCTCTTTACACTGGCTCCCTGTGCAGTATAGAATTGATTTTAAGATGTTGCTGTTAACTTACAAGGCACTGAATGGATCTTCCAAACCGCACTCTGAGATCACAGGATGCGGGGCTGCCTTCATTTGTCAGGGAAGCTACAGTTTCCAAGTCAAGACTAAAAACACACTTTTATAAAATGGCTTTCTTATCATAGTGGGTTTTAATGTAACTTTAAAATTGCTGCTTTTGTATTATTATGTGTATACTGTTATTTAAATGGTCTGACTGTGGCAGTTGTATGTGTGACATGCTATACAAATGTATTGTGGTTTGTTCTTTTATTTCTGCTATGTACTGTGCAGTGCTTTGCGATACTTTTGTATAAAAAGCACTATATAAATGCAATAAATAATATAAATATAGTGGGAGTGGCAATACAATAAGGGTCATTAAAAATCTACAATCAGAAACTTTTAAACTATGATGTTAGTGTATACAGTGCAGTGCAAGACATGGGGGATAACATGTTGTAGATCATGCAGTTATTCTGAATTTGTTTTCCCTAGTTATGTGCCAAACCGCTAGAATGGTGGTGGAGCAGGTCCATATAACATGGTTAAGTAGGGTTCAGATGGAATAGCTAGTAGAATGCGAGAGTGGTATAATAACAAATGTAGCAAGAGACAAGTCAGAAGACTAATTGAACTGGTCCTTCCTGCAAGTTTTGTCTTGCTAGACCATTACTATTGTTTTATTCCTCGCAGAAAATATGCCTTTCAACTTGCTTCCAAGTAGGGCCCCTAGGATGCAATAATGGGGTTGTGATAGGGGAGACCTGTGCTGGCTATCAGGCGCATGCATGATCCTGCAGGGGGAGGTCGTGAGCCCCCGTGGGATCCACCTGCCAATCATGACAATGACACAGAGGTTGGGTGAGTGGTCTTGGGGGGTCGATTGACCAATAAAAATTATGCTTTGCTGTCCCTTCGATCTTGCCCTTCTAGGAAAAAACGACAGCAGGAGCTGTGTTCGTAAACCTAGATTAAAAACATAACAGAATGCCAGTGTCTGGAGTGAGAGAAAGGGGCAAGCAAGCCCGGCTGAGGAAGACAGCCGCTACAAAGAATTAGTGCTTTATCACTACCCCTAGTGGGGCGTTATTAGCTTAGCTGGGGAAGTCTGGGCAACCCTGTGAGTGATAGTGAGGGAATAGCAAAGCATAACTGAAGCCCAGGCAGCCCCGGATAGCAGAGGCTGCGGGACGCTTCAAGAAGCAGCACCTTTTGTTTGTAGTTTTGTTATTGTGTTTTATTTTCCTGTTTGCTTTCGCCTTCTGTTTTTGGAATATTATTTTCAGCACCTGTGAGTGCAACCCGGACTGTGTTCATCCCTACCATTGTTGGTAACCCCTGTGAACTACCTAATTACTGTTGCCAGTATTTGGGCTACGGCATAAGCCCTCTGCCGGAATAAATAAAACAGTGCACCCCAGTGGTGTTTCAAAATAAACTTTCTGACTCTTGTGTCTAGTGAATTCCCCACACCCTCTCACAGGGGTCAACAATTCCTTCCTTCCTTTTCACAATTCCATCTTGGGGATTGTTAATGTTGATAAAGACGAAGGACCCAAAGATCGAGCAAATATGCCTGTATATACATGACACGAAGCAGGGCAAGCTGTAAGTAAAGTTTTCTTCTTCACCCCTGAAGGAATTCCCTGTTCTTTTCTTTGGGATTGTTTAGCATGCAGAGGAGACAGCTGCTGTGCAGTACTCTATGGGGACCCATTGTATCCCCATGCAGCTCATTTTGGGTAAACAGCAGCTGTCAGCTAGGAAACCAATACCAGCCATCCACTGGGGCACAAAGTATCCAGTAATACGCAGACTGCACCCACTAAAGAAGCAAAAAAAAAAAAAAAACAAGAACTCTGAAAAGAGAAAAGCTATTCCCCATTAACCCCACACTGTGTTTAGAGTCACCTACATGTTACTAATTAGAAATGGGAAAAATATAATTTCTAGCTGTGAAAGACTGTGGGCACCACACCGATATCACTTCCCATCACTTATTAGTTATGTTTTTTTCTGTTAATGGCATTGGTTTTTGGTATTACTCCGAGTATAACCATGTTTATTTTGAACTAGTACCAAACATAAGAGATGTAATTGTACAATATCAACGTCATACTTCAGCCAACACAAGTGGGGAAGCTAGGGAGTTGCTCAAAAATGTTTTGCAGGAAACATTTTTGAGAGGAAACTGTTATTGCCTCAATGATCTCTGAAATCTAAATGAGTTTTTAACATTCTGGTTTAGCTGAAATGAGAAAATGAGAGTCATCTCTTCTCAAAAATCCTATTTCTTACAGGAGATACATTACATTAACATATCTGTTGCAAGCTGTGTAAAAGCAGGGCACTTAAGGACACCTAAACTCACTGTGCCAGAACTGCAGAATGACCCATATAAGGTGATTTCTGTTACAGGAAACATTAAGGAGCGTTAAAGTACTATGGAAAGCATCTTCCTTTGTAACTGTCAAATGACCAGCTTAAATATAACAACAGGTAACTCAGAAGCAAAACTGACAGCATGTAACGCGGGCTGCTGTTTTTAAACAATCTGTTTCTTTGAAGCTGAAAGCACACTGAGGTTTTCAGAATTAGGCAGAAAGCTGCACAGAAATGTTCAGAACACAGATACTGTGTTAAAACTGTTTGGAGATTTAAAATTGCATCATGATGGTTTTGTAACCTGCTAGTGATTTAATTGTGCAAAGAATTATTTTTTATTTTTTTTTACCTTATTTCAGTATGTGCAAACATTTAAAATACAAAGCTACAGTACAGACAATCTGCTGAGTTCTGGTCACTGCCTAATTGCAGCTAGACCTTTAGGCCTTGTCCACACTCTGCCTTTAAACAGTATTAACTGCCTTTCAACCGGCTTAAAAGTGCTAAATACGGTTAGCGTCTACACTACACAGCGTTTAATACCGTACTCAAGTACCGGACTCGAGACCACTTCAGGGGGTAGTCTCGAGTCCGGTTTTAAATTAGATCACATCAGGTAGTGCGGTTTGTCAGAAGTGTGGATGCTGTAATACTGAACTGCATTTTTTGTGTATCCTCCAATATCCCAAAACACTTTCTGATATGTTTTGGCACATGGACATTAGGAATACAGTGCTCGGAACAGGCACCTGAAGGAGTTGAGAATGACTAGCAATACTGCTGTACTGTATACAATTTCTGAGGCTTGTGGTAAAATGATGGATCATGGAGCGACGTGATCAGATGCCGAAATCAAGGCAAATTGATATCTGAATTAATGAAATCGGTCAAGAAAAACACGGGCTCCACATAAAATATAGTGAACAGTGGGATAATGTCATATTAAGTGCCACAGTCCATTGCGCTGCTAGGAACTGTAACCAAACTATTTTAAGTGTTTGTAGTGTTTGTACGCATTAAGCCTGACTAAACATGGAACGGTACTTTAGCGTCGACGCTTTGACCTGGATTAATTCAAACGTTTTTGGAGTATGGTTCTCGAGATCGGTTATGCAGTGTGGACAGGGCCTTAGAGTGACCTACAACATAAAGTGATTAGGTACCAGCAATACTCAAGTATTGTCTTTGAAATATCTTCAACAGAAAAAAAGGGGAGCAACAGATATAATATTGCTTGTGCTAACAGGAAGTAAGAACATGTATTTAAAAACAATATTAGATGTACAGTATCTAAACCTATAGATAATGCGACACCTGGCCTTTGACCAAGCACAATTGATAGGTCACATGGTACAAATTGCACACCGTATCAATTCAAACTGCTGTATTGATGTACTGTTTATAAGCTGTTGAACTGCAAATACAATCCCCAAAACTGAAAGACAATCCATTAGAGATAATTTGGCATATCTAATTATGAAGCATACACGTTAGTAGTTGAGTAATGCAAAATAAAAATAAATCTTAATACTTTTACTGTACTGCATATCAGGTCAACTATTTAAATTTATCATAATAATATTAATATAATGATGGATGAGAAATTGCATCACAAACATTTATCTAATTATTTATTTTTATTTTTCTAGGGGTGCTGAAAGATTAGGTTTGTGTACCATAACTTTGCCGAGAAACGTAACAAAGGGTTGGCACGGCTCTGTATTAAACCTCACTCTGGTTCTTCAGTCAGCATTTATTTGGGAAACTAATTCATACAGCACATAAAGCCCAGCATAAAGCATTTGCCCATTTTTAAATGACAGCCTTTTTCTTTTTTGCACTGGCTAAGCTTACAGACTTTCTATAAAAGCTTATATGGCCTTTTATATATATATATACTTAATTCTCTCTATGTCTGTGCCAAGAGCAATTTATATCTTTCAGATTACAGAGCCATGTTCAGCTGCACAAGTCAATCTATTATCAACAGATTGCCCAGTAACAGGTCCATTTGTCAAAACCTACTGTATTGGTGTGCTCTGAGACACCTAGCAATTTAAAAGTAAAAGCTTTATGAAAATAGATGTTAAATTGATGGTGCATTTGGGAAAAGGAAATATACATCATTAGGTTACCAACTAAACATCTACCCCTTTTAAAACATATAACTGAAATACTCCTGCTGAAGTATCATGTCTAAATAAGGTCATATAAACTCTAATCTAATACTGGATATCACACATTTACCCATATATATAAGTGTGTGTATATATATATAGTTTATTATCCGCCTGTCTTGCCCTCCTGGATTGGTGTAATACTCCAGTCCGCCTCTCACTTCCTCCATTCATTTCCTTTGTAGGATGATATTATGAATAAAACACAATAATATATTTTAGCTCAAAGAGCCATTATATATATTTTAGGTTTGTATATATTCCTATTTAGCAAAGGTACGGCATTGAACATGTATTTAATATATACAAGTACTTGGTACAACATAGCATTGAGCTCTTATATGTATTACTTGGCAGAGCCCTCAAAGGCATTCATTGCAAATTAATTCATATGTTGACAGAACTGAACCTCCCACAGCAAAATAGTTTGAGTGATTTCAGGCTTGAGCGCAATTAGACGCACTTGAGCTTGTGACCTTCACAGTTCGTCTAATTAAGTTCAGGTGTGAATAATTAAACTGTGATATAATTGGAAATGTCTCAAACTGCACTATACAAAATGGGTGTCTTTAAATCCAGCCCCACAAAAGTTAATCTTGTGAACAGGGATTGGCAACTTCAGGTCGCAAAGCACTTAATACATTCTTTATAGTACATGGTGAATGATATAAACTGCAGTGTTTTACAGTCTTATCATACACTGCGATGGCACGAGACCTGCATATAATAACAATGCCCTTGTATAATAAGGTTGGTGAGAAGACTGCTAACATCAATTTAACTCTGCCACCAGTACATGAACACAACAAAACAAAACAATGTCAATACCAAAACAAACAACAATGGCCTGCAGATTTCAAGTTTTATCCGCAGAAGACTGGGAGGCATTTGTGGAGAGGAGAACAAACGCAAGTACTCAATAAGCAAGACAATAAGCGTCATAAATGACCTAAGCCACATGACTGCCACGGGATGTTAGGCAGTGTAGACTGAAGGCCCACAAAGGAAATCAACCTACTCCACTGGACTATTATCAAGATCAAAGAGAATAAACGGAATGCTTTTATATATATATATATATATATATATATATATATATATATATATATATATATATATATATATATATATATATATATATATTATAGATACATATAGATAGATAGATACATATAGATAGATACGCAACCCATGCTGGTCATGACCTTATAAATACATTCACAGACCATTGATTGTGTTCTAGCCTGTTATTGCCGATGTTAAACGTAAACTGTAAAAAAAAAAAAAAAAAGTTTTTTAAAACAGGATACCAATTTCTTTATGGAAAACAAACAAACAAATTCATCTATAAAAGTTGAAGCTTTTTTAATGGCAAGGGTTAATAAAAGCAATGTGGATATTCAATTTAATTTGAAGACTAGTAATTCAAACCCACCACTGACCACATTGGTCATATAAAATTTGCATAAGTCTCTACAGTGAGTTCTTGCAGTTGGACCCGTTCTAAATCAAAAATTCCTCGGTCTTGGCTGTCTTTCAATTTTCTCTTTTTCATCAGAACTGGCAGTGGAACTGTAGTCTGCATTCTGCACTAACTAACAACCTTCAGAAGAAGACCACCAAACTGGCAAACTGGCACACTCTGAGCACACTTTTCTTTTCTTCCAACGACAGGCATGAAAATGTCTTTGGCGCTCCAGCCTCACCATCTCAAGTTTATTTCTAAATATTCTCTTTAAACAGGAGATACCTGTACTACGTTACTAACATTTTGGACTGTATCTTGAGATAATCGATCAAAGGCACATAAGAAAAGGTGCGTCAGCGATGGAATTTACATTGCCGGAGGAAAATGATGTCATAACTTAACGACAGGCTAAGGGTTTTATTCCCCTTGTATATTGATACCAATTAACAAAGGGTCTACTGATAAACATGTTATGCTGGAAGTTGCTATGTGCTGAAGACTGTAAAGCGACCTTGAAACAGAACATTCAGACGCTCCCAGTTAACACTCTACAGATGTTTACAGAAAAAAAGACACCATCTTGGTATTCTTAACATCAATGCCCTGCATATACTAAAGCCCCTTTGTATTCTGGTTTGTATAAACTCACCATCTTTGTTAGAGGCAAGATTTGATATGGGCCCTGAAAACAAAGAAACAGGTATGCAAGCGCTTCAATAGGAAAAACATAAAACATGTAGGCAAATACATCAGTTTTACTGATCTTCTGGTATTATTGTGGTCTTCCGATTCCCTCTTACAAGATAAATAGATACTTGTACAACAATGAGTCAGACAATGGGGACACTTTTTATGATGAACTGAAGAACAACTATGCAATAATTAGCATACTTTATTTCTTTATTAAATGATCATGCCAATACATAGTTAGCATTTCATTTTCATAATGACTTAATCTGAAGGATCATATTACTATCTCCCCCCCCCCCCCCAAAAAAAAAAAATTAAAATAAATGCATTTCATCATCCAAGAAACTCAATCATAAAATCTTGCCTACAACTAGAAGAAATTAAATTTAAGAAAAGCAAATGCTCCAGTTTCACAAAATTGTCTCAGTGTTTTGAGTTAAAACGAGACACTGGAAATGTAGGCCAGCACTATTTAGTATACAACCACATTTTGCTTGTTATGGTCTTCTGGCATTACAAAGAAGAACTCCCCACTGATTCCTTCCTTCCAAAAATCTAAAAACCTTTGAAAACATTTGCCTGAGCTCCATTTTGTTCTGTGAATGAGCCGTGTGTCTGAGTGTGGCAAATGCTAGACACGCGCTTCTTTTAGAAAGCGCCATGAATTATTACATACCACTATATTATCATCAACATGCTTCATTAGGGGAGGACAAATGCTCAAGTGAAGTGCTGCATGCCTGTATCCCCTACATAACAGCAGATGCAAACAGAATGTCTGCAGCGCTGAAAGACCAAAGACAAAACCACATTGTGTGAGGATTTAAAGAGGCTTAAAAAGGTTGTTAATCTCCACACTGATACACGAGACTAAAAACACAGTCTATCAATGTCATTGTAAATAACTTATTCAATATTTTGTCAGGACCACATCTATGTCATGTAGTCGGGGTTAGATCCGATAGATGCAAATGACACTTGAGGAACCTTCAAAAACCATGGACTGCTAAACAATTAGAAGAGGCGGCAAAAAGATGAATAAAAGCTATCTGAAGAGGATTTGCAAGTCCCTATTGTTTACTAGTACATCAGAAGTTTTGTTAAGATTTCAGTAGTAGGAAATGCATACACCATGGTGGTGCCAAGTTACAGGGCATTAATACAATAACTGTGGTAGATATCATTCTAGTGCTAGCTTTCAATGTCCTGCTGTGACTGTTTCGAAGGTCATTTTTACAAAGTGGGGTACTGGTTGTTGCACAAGTTTTTAAATTCAGTACACGTTTTCCATATTGATTCCACTAAGCCAGCCAATATGGACACCATGAAAGCTCACCAAAAAAAACAAAAAAAAAATCTTGTAAATTTGGATTGGATTAGCATAAATACACTTTTAGAGAAAGTCATAGAGCACGTGTATGAAATGTCGCCGTTACCCTCGCTAATTCTGCTTGTTCTTCTTTAAATGTACTTTGTACTTGGAGACTGGAGCTGTTTTGAGAGCTGCATTGAGGCCACAGGGGCGCTTTAAACATAAAGTCTCCAGGATGTGATGACTGAAACAGACAAATAAACAAAATGAACTGAAACAACAAGAATAAACTGTGAAATGTTATCCTCTAAAAGTAGTGCTTTTAAGTCAATTTCTTGCCTCTTATTAGCTTTTTATTCTTATGTTTGGTCCCCTGTTTATTGTGCTGAGAATCTTTTTGGTTCTTCAAACATCAATTACAAATATTCAAATATTCAAAGTATAATGGTACAGATACACTGTTGTACCCTGGTGCCTTTGCTACAGTTCACCCTGTATGATTGCATCTGGACTGTTAGAGCGAGTTTAAACTTCAACAAAGCAGACGCAACTTTTCATCTCAGCATGCTGTTAGAAATATACACTATGCACGTTCCAAAATAAAGTACAAACTACAAGAAAATCACCATCAAACCTTAACTTTAAAATTGGTATTTTCTGGTCTTAACACTTCTAGTTCTTATATTTGTAATATTTTTCAACCAAATACAAAAACCTTAGGTATATTGTTTTTTGTTTTTGAATTATATGCACATATAAAGTATATGGTTCTTGACTGGATATCAGTGTTTTTTCTTTGCTTCCCTGCATTAGCACAGACATTTTCCATTCTGTCAGCGCAAAAAACACACAAGCTCCTTCCATAACTTCGAGCCCAAACTCAGCGCCACTTCATAAATGACTTAAGACTGTTGGCACAGGCAGTGGGAAAGTCTATATTAACTGTGTGTGAGATCTACTGAAGTTCAAACAAAGAGAACATTTGTTTCTGTACAGTACTTGTTAAGACTTTTTAAGATCATTACCCAACCTATATAGATATGCTGTGGCTTTCAAAGTCAGTGTGTGATGGTAGCACTGTCACTGTATGCTACTAGCCGCTCAGCTCCTGGTTAAAATACAGTACCTCCCATGCTGTAAAAGCTGTCAGCTCCGCAATGCAAAGCTATAAAGTGTCTGCTTGGGATTGCCAGTCTAGCAGCTTCACATCCTGGCAAAGTTGGACAGTACCTGATCCAAACTGGACCCAATATGGATAGGTCAATTTAAAAACAACCTTTTTTAACATGAATGTTTCGCCAACAACAGGACTTTTGCTGATCAAGCTTCTCTAGCTAATGCTGAGTACACCCCGTGCAGACAGTTCTATTTATAAGAACTTTGCAATTGGGAGCTTTTTAGCTGGTCTGGATCCTAGCAAGGGGTTTTGTGTAAAGAGAAGCCAAGTTTTAAAACGGTTACAGTTATGCATGCATTTCTGAATGCGTATCAGCCAGCATGTTTCTAATTCTTTTAAGCAAGCATGTATTTCCAAAATGAATGTAAAGAGATATGCAGATGTGTGTGCAGTTTTGTATGTACCATACAGTATGCATCTTTTTATATGCATGTAAGGTTGAATGCATAGACAGCTAGCATACAAATGAAAGGCAAGATTTGGTGAGCTTTGGCAAAAAAAATAAAAATACTGAAATCGAAACTGGGATGTCCGCCAAAAATCTTCAGGTGTTTCGAACAAGTCCTGGCAATGAGATAGGGAGCCTCAGCATCCGGTCAGAGGAATTGTGATCTGTGCAAACTGGCATGAACGCCTTTCTGTGAATGCTATGCGGGGTCAACAATTAATCACTTCACACAAGTTGCCAGTCTGACTTGCGGTTTGCAAAACCTGGCAGAAACCAAGGTTTGTGCAAGGACACCACAATATTCTTTCATTATATATTAAGCATGAAAAAAGACTAAAACTAAGCAGGTCTGTCAAAATAGGACACAGTATAAATATACTGTTGTAGATAATCAGTAATTAAACCAAAGTGATAGTATACAGCAATCAGATGGTAGGTAGACAAATGTTCACAACCATAATTGATAGAAAAGTAGATAAGATAGATAGAGACATAGATAAAGTAGAAAGATATAGAGATAAATAGACATTCCCCTACCTACCTACTTACATTTGGTTGTTCACAGCTCAAAGTCAAATTATTTATTTTTTTTAAATTACTGATTAGTAACCACAGCAATGAACTTTGCCCTTAATTGGTGCACACAATAAATCTGGCTTAATTACCCATCTAAGCTAAATGCTCATTTTAATTAAGCAATTAATCATATGTTGTCAAGACAAAAGGAAAGGGCAATTACCAACAGGACGGTACTCCTTTTCCTCTTTTGAAAAAGTTCTGTCAGAAACAGTTATTACAAAGCTATAATACAGAGCTCCACTGTGTGGAGAAGGAGAAACAATTTCAGTTCACTGTTCTGTTTACACGGACTGGTTAAGGAACCATTTCAAAGAGTTAGTTCAGAGCAAACAAGCTCCCAGTGGCTCCAGCCTCTGTTTATATAGACAGTGTGGACTAATTTCAAGCCATAAGCCATGTAATATGTCGGTGCCTTTGTAAAAAGGTATACAACATTTAGCTGGGAGCATAGAGGGGGTGTTTGGTTGTCAGCTTTCTGGGGGGCCCTTTGCAAAGTTCCTCTGTGAGAGCTCCATTCTGTCCTACCCTTTTTTTCTAGACTTTTAAAGTTAGTATCCTGGATTTAGCAGGGTGTCTAATCTTCATATTTACACAAGTCCAATTGCAAAACTAGTCTATGATGTTAGTAGCCTGAGACATTCTGAGTATTAATTATTAGTTATTTTGCCGATATCATGACCATGGATGGCAGCAGAAATTGACTTCAAAGAAAATATTTTAAACGGCAAAATGGCATATACAGCCAATAACGACACACAAAAAAGTTAACAAACGTCTTATCTGAGATTTGAAAAATATTACTGTCAAGTATGGTAAAAAAAAAAAAGCTTCTCTATCAATGTCAATAAAATCTCATCGCGATAGTATTCTCAAAGTAGCAAAACACAATCTTCTGTATACAAGCAGTGCCAGAAAATAGTCAGTCGCCATTTTTACATTGTTGTTACTGTGACACTGTGGGCCCAATTCATGGAACATTTTGTTTCTGTGAAAAAAACTTGAGTAATAATAACTGCATGCAGTAAAATGAGCCAATACAGAGAAATGTGTATTTGATTAAAATACTCACTCATTCTCTTTATTGAACTTGTATCTTTTCAAATGCTTTTTCGCAGGGACTGGGTGCTGAAGGTTCTGCTACAGTGCCTATGGATGGAGTCTATAGGTTTTGATATGACTGATATAATGTCAGTCAATAAGACAACATTGCACTGAAATTGCAATTTACTCATGGCTCTGTCCAAACAAACATTTTACAAAGCTATATTAGTGGGGATAATACAGGTATAAAAACAAACTCTTAACAATAAACGGAATTGTGTTCCGGATGCAACAATAACTGCTGTGTTAGATAAAATCAAATACTGACGCTCAATCCTTTAGGTATTAGCATTTGCATGACATCAACAGGTACAGGTAGAATGTGTGTATTCTGCTTTTCAATGCCAAGAAAAAAAAAAAAAAAAATCCCCAGCATTTTAAGGAAATTCCCTGGCAGATTAACTGTCCAGAACAGTTTCCCCTGTTTATCTACAGCAATGAGATCAGTTTCCATAAGACACAATGATTCACTGGCATTTACAAGCTTTGTTCTCCATCCTACACGTTGCATGCAATCAGCACTTGCATGGTTGAACACCTCCAATCACTTGGTTTCCTAAACCCTCAAAACAAACTGTAAACCATTTTTAAAAGTCTCTATAACTTAAATTAATGGACATTTGATTAAAACAAATAAATACATACGTTTTACAAACCTGATGTTGGTGCTGACTAGCGTTTATACTTAAGGAGTGCTTGCATACTACACTGTACACAAACTTTCTCCGACAAAACCTAGTGCAAAACATTTCAGTTTGGGATAGTTCGTGGGTTAGGTCTAGTTTGCAACAGATTTGTTTTAAAACTAAATCTCAACAGAAGCTAAGCTCATGTACAGAAGCACTTGCTGTTTTATACAGAGGTGTCTGCTGGTGTGTCGGTCCACCAGGACCTACAGCCGCTGTATGTACATGGACAAAGTACAAGTAAAAATATTTGTGTGACAAACGTACATACATAAAGACATATGGATTCTGAGATGCTCAGTAACTTGATATATATATCAAGATACTGTATATATAAGTGTGATGCATTCCCAGTGCAGGTTAATAACAACAAGCTGTTTAATATTTTTTTTTGTGCAATGAATCATCTGTACTTTTCCTGTCACCCCCAACCTCCCACCAGAATGGATGTGCCAACCACACAATTTGAACTAGCCTATACTGCACGTTTGACAGGGTGCATAATGTACTGATGCTGTCTACGCTGTGTTTGTGGCAGCAGTGGAAGATGATTGGTCTGAAGAACAGTAAGAAGCCAGTGGTCAGCTTCACAACTCCATAGAAAATCATACCGAAGAGCCATCATTCACATGGTCTATCATAATCCATGTTTAGATATTAGCGGAATTAAAATACAAATAATAAAGACGACAGATACCAAAATTCAAACACTTGAACTACTGGTCGCATATCCATCCAGAGCAATTTGAAACTTGTCAGAAGACCTACATCCTATTGACAGTTCTGTGGCAGGTGTTCGGAAACCTTGTACAGTTTATGTTTTCTCTAAAATGTTAAATGTACAACAAAAACCCAATCTGGGAAAAGGCAAATCATTTTTGTTTTGCTTCATCAATGATAAAAAAAGAAAGCTTGTAGATAACATTTATGACCTTCTGCCACTGCAAGTGTTGTCCCAACAGCAAAAACCTGACTGTGTGGAATGTAAACTAACTGGAACGTAAACAAACACATTCTCTGCAGCTTTTTGGTGAACAGAAGGATAAACTATAGAAGAATGTGGTAACCAGAAGCCAGAGTAATGTTTTAGGATAAATTGAAAACACAATTGTAGGACACCACCTGTAATGTATCTATTTAACCCTCAAATGCAGCACAAACAGAATAGTCGGTATCAAAACACAGTCCAGAAGAGTGAAGCTGATCCATAATACCTGTGGACCGAAAACGGATCACTCTGAACGAAACAAGAAGTGGTGGGTCCCCTCTGAAAGAGGGCAAGCTACGTGTGAGGACTTTCAGTGTGAAAAAAAGCCATATGCTCCCATTTTAGCCCACATATTAAGTGCTCCAGACAAAAGAAACTAAGATAAAATCTCTAGAATATGGGATTAAGTATCCAAGTTGGCCCCATGCAGGTATACTTAAAAAAAAGAGAGAGCCAGTTTGTTAGTAGCCCACTGAAAATGTAAATCTATAATTTGCATCTTGCATTTGCAAATATTTTCTGTTTACTGATGTCTGCAGGTACTGTAAACAGGTGCATCACATAAGTGATCAGTATGTTGCATCTCAAATCCCCTCATTAACTGAACTCCCACTAAAAAAGTAGATTTAATCTGGGCTGCTCTTTGCATGAAATTATATATATTTACAGTTGTTGTTTTTTTGTTTCATTTGTGTAAACACTGAGTGATGGCTTTTGTACCTACAAGGGCAATTATACAAGTGATGAGTTAATCCCTAGCTCTTGATAGTATAACAGCGGGCAGTTTAGTCATTGCACATATCTTTTTTGATGAGCACCAATTATTTAGCCCAAAAAAGGTAATGTTTTTTAAATGTTCATAATTTATTTTCAGTATTAAAAAAATAAAAGAAATAACAATTACACGAGTTGACTTAGATAACGAGATCAGGTTTAGAATCTTTTATTAAGGTGAAGGGTATGATATAAGCAAACTGTATCTTTTAAGAAGTTATCAATTGGTAGTCTCTAGGCTCAGCTAACCATTGAGCATCCAATATGCAGTTTTACTGCCATCTAGTGACCACTGCAGGAAAAATCAAAACAAGCGACTAATAAACACACTCTCCAAAAGTAGCACAGTGCGATTTCAGTTGTTCAGGTTATTATGTTGTGTGATTTGTCTGCCATATACATAGTATTATGTTAGATATTACAAAATGCCAGCTGCTTTTACATGAACTATTTTATTTGCCTTCATTAATGGTAATTAGACCCTTACAGTGAAACAGTATGGTGCCATCAACTAAATTTCCGATGTTCTGTAATGTCAGTTATACTTAATTGCATGCCTTCTGTTTTTCTTTGTTTTAGTACTAATATCTATCTATCTATATTATATATACATATATGTTTTTTTTAAAGGGTAAACATTATTATTAGAAAAAGTAACAGCAGCAATTATCTAACTTTGTAGACTGAGAAATGTGAATTATTTATATTTTAACATAATACATTTTAATAGAAATTGTAAAAAAACAAAAACACACTCACTTGAATCAAACTTAACATTTGAATTGATTGCACACAGATATTTATTGATACAGTTTAATTCAAACAACCAAAGACACTTAGCTAATCATCTACCTCAGAGCCATGTCTAGCATGCCTATTAGTACAAAACAATGCAGTCCAGTGTTCACTGCAGTTACTGCGTTTCTATGAAGTCGCACAGTGTGATTGGATTAAGGTGTCACCGTTTGTTCCTGAGGTCTGTCACCCAGTGGGTCACATGACTGCCTTATGTTTTATTTTTCGGGGAGGTTCGGCTGTAATAACCAAAGCTTTTAAAAATATTTTCTTACAGCACCTCATTAACATAACACATTTGTAACAAGATCTTCTAGTTTATCAAACTTCTATGGAAAGCAGATGAAGTCCATTTATCCTACAACTACACTGTAGATTCACTTCCTGCGCAACATGTATTAGGATCCCACTTGACACCACACCGCAAAGGAAGTTTCATATTTCAGGTGCGTCCTAATACCTGTTCCACTATAAGTGGCAGGACCAATGGGTAAAGTATGAATGTTTTGGTAGGTTATTAATTGTTGAAGTGACCCTCTGTATGGCGATTCTTGAAGAAGTTGTGTAACTTTATTTATTGATTCCTGATCATAAATGAAATGTTTCAAAAGATCTTCCACTAAATTCTTGGTGATAATATTTTCACCTAAAGCCTTTTTAATATTTGGGGCATGGCAACATTGCTCCTCATATCTAAGGGGTCAAGACCAAGGTCACCAAATATAACATTGTATTCTGTGTGTTTACCCCGTTACACAATATACCTGAACCGAAATTACATGGATAAAACTTGCATCTCGTCATACTGATTCCATTAGCTTTTCCTTACAAAAAAAAATGATGAAACTGTTTATTATAATGAAATGCTCTCACACTATTACAAATGAAACAATTTGTAAAAGACTATTTCTTAAAACAGAGTTATATTGTAAATGTACAAAAGCGATAATGGCCAACATTCCACTCAGTTTATAATTAATATTAATAACAATAAAAAAAAGTATTTTTTGACATTTCTAAAGCTAAATAAACTATATAAACTAAAAGCAGAAACTAGTTACTGTGATTAAATTACTTCTGAACTCAGTTTGTGCATAATTTTCCTTATTTCATAAATTGAAAATATAAATAGTTAAATACTAATACCTATAATAATAATAATAATAATAATAATAATAATAATAATAATCTGCCCGACAAAATAATGTCATTACTTTCAACTAAATAAGTTATCTTGTAAAAGACTGTACTGTTTTGACAACCAGAAATAAGTACTGTAAACAACAAAACAAATGCATTCAAATGTGACTCAATTACATTTTTAAACTAATTTGATATCGATTTGATTATATATATATATATATATATATATATATATATATATATATATATATATTTTAATCAGACGTGTTGTTATTTGGTCATTTTTTAACCAGTAACAGTATGCCTAAAATAATTGCATTTACTTGAGCTTTAGTTTTGTAAAAGTGTACTTTTTCTTCACATTATGAAATCGTTTACAATATCGTAGCTCATGATGTTACAATATAAATTAATTACTCAAATGAAAATTAGACCTCTGTCATAAACAAGACAAAGTTAGAGGCACTCTTTGTTTTGTTATCTAACATGCTGGCAAATTGGTTTTTAAATATAATGTCTCAAACTTAAAATAAATATTCAGAATACCTTCTGAACCCATTTTCTTTTCTAAAGTCTTATTAAGAGCAAATAAAATCTCAAAATACAAAAATAGGCTCTTATATTTAAATGAAATGCTGATGATATTACTGTTTATTCATCTTTAAATAAACTGTATAGAGTTATTTTAGAGAAAAACAAATAGCAGATGGTGAAACTGCAAGAGAAATCATGTTGTTTAGGTCATCCTCCAGCGGATTGCAGCAATCGAAGTGTAACTATACACCATAGTAGGAAACACACTCGACCCTGGACTGTACATTAGATCTTTCATACAGGAAATAAAACAAACGATTTTTTTCTTGCATCCTGTTAATGTGTCGTGCATTAGCAATTTAAAGCACTTGACGTGTAATAAATTGTACTTGCTGTGATGCTGCCTGTTTAATCAAACCTTATTACTGACAATTGCATTCACAGGGATAATAATTAAAGTATTATAATATTAATAAATACAATTTAAAAAATAACATTAAAAAAAAAAACATTTGATTAAAACTGAACAGAACACAGACGTTTATTATAATTAAAATTAATGTTGTATGAATTCTTATTCTTAAAATGAATCCAACTGTAGAGGGACAGTCTGCATAAAAAAATAAAAATAAAAAAACCCAAACAAACAAAAAAACACATTATGATTGACTCCTCATATTATACTTCTATATCCACATGCACACAAAACCACATTTTCAAATATGTTTTAATGCTGCAAATCGTAACTGTGTGGAATCGTTATGTGTTTTGGTAAAGATCCATTCATTGTGGTCTCCTAAAGAAATGCTGTAACCCTTTTTAAGAACCTCTGTGGGTTCCAGTGAGGAGGCAGTGAACAGAGTTTTTTATAGTACAAGTTTGGGGTTCCATGACTGTAAAAGGATATATTTTAAGCAGACTTAAGCAACCCTTGTCTGTATTGATATGGACATAAAGCTAATTTTATACATAAATTAAAGATATCTTTTTTCTCTTTTTTTGATATGCGATTAGGATACAGTGCTTCTTTACTTCATAAAAATCCAGTATACAATACTAAATAAAACAATATAAAATGTATAACTTCAGACAAACATTTCAATGTGTTATTCAAATTTACATACACTTCTGAGCGAAAACTATAAAGCTTTACCTCCAGATGAATATGTAGTCATTTTTCTATGTTCACTTCTCTAGTTTGTTGCTTGTTATACAGTTATTTAATAAATACAGACGAGAACAAGATTTTTTTTCTGTACATTTCCTCATATGCATTTTACTACATAGAGTTTTAAAGGTACTGAGATTAGTTTTATAAAAAGGAGTTTTTCAGTAATTATTAAGCCTTATTATTGGCATGCACTGGACACAGTTTGTTCAAAAAGCTAAGCACTGTTTAGAAAACACAATTCTATAAATCAAGAGGCACACATCACTAAATCACCTGCTACATTTCCCTAATGCAAATATTTCTATTTTTAACTGTATAATATTACTTATTTATTCCTTAGCAGACACCCTTATCCAGGGCAACTTACAATTGTTAAAAGATATCACAGATTTTTTACATCCCATTATGTGTTCTGTAAAATTCACCATTGTTTCTGCTTACCTTATTATTTGCCATGCTTATTAAGAGGTTTTCTAGGGTGTTCTAAATTGAAGAGGAAGCATATCAGAGTTGTGTGGATAACTGAGGCCTATTGTTGAAGCTGTGGGCACAGTGAAGCCTGTGCAACACTGATATGCTTCCTCAGCTCATATCAGTGCTGAGATAGGCAATAAGCATGGCAAATAATGAGCTTAAGTTTAGTGTAACAGGACAGAGGCTGGGGGCAAGTGTGCGTCAACCACTATGCAAAAGAGCCGGGCTCCTCTCAGGAGCATCATTTGGGGGGGGCCGCCCCTGCCAAGCTCACCAGGGGTGTCCCCAAATGGCAGTTTCTGTGAGAAGTTAAAAGGCTTAAAGGAAAGTGTTCATGCTTTGGGACATCGAAAGTGCAGCGACTAGCCTGATAATGTAACGTTGTTGAATGAAACATTCTCTTTTTTTTCTTGCCAAAAGCTGCAATTCTACTATGTTTTAAAATTGTTCTGCCTAAAAAAAAGTCATAGCAACAGCCTCTCCCAAGTTATTGCGATAATTTGCATTTGTTGAAATTCAAAATTAACCATATCAGATATTGTCTTACAAAAAGCAAAAGAGAACAGTATGTTTTACTAATAATTCTGTTCAAGTGTTTAAGATGTGTTCTGGGAACCTGTCAGTAAAAGTGCTTAGCTTATAACATCTATCACATCACAGCAACTAAGCAAAAATGAAACCTGCCGAACCTCTGGAACCTCCAAATAAAAAGAAACTCAAAAAATTACTACAAAAAAAAAGAAAAGTACACAGTCACATTTTCTATATGCAAATTTAAAAAATATTATTTCTGTGTGTGTTCTGTTTTCTGTTAATTGTGTACTAAAGTAAGTTAAAGTAAAAAAGAAAATGCGCTAAAATTAAACGGTAGTTTTAATTAAACATATATATATATATATATTTTTTTTACTATTTTCACACTGTACAGTAATGTGTAAAATGCAGCAGCATGGCTTATTGTGTGCTACCGGTAGGCTAAAGTAAAAAGAAAGATTTGATTTGTGTATAGGCCTACTGTACAGATTTATTACAATTGTTTTTTTGGGGTTTTTTTTTTAAATCACACAACTCATGTCTCCAGACATGTCCAGTTTAGCGAGGGACTACATATTATGAAAACCTTTTTGATAGAAAAATATTTTATTTGGGGGTGAAGGGGGGACCGACTGGAGCTCCTTTGCCCGGGGCCAAAAAAACCTGATGCCGGTGTCGTAACCAACAGTGCCTCCCCGTTGATAGTGTCTTTTTGCTAACTGCGCATGCACAGAACTGCTAGCAACTCATCTCTGCCAGACATCTTGTGAGAATGCACGTTCGGCAGCGAATGAATTATTAACAGACTAGCTGTTGACCACGCAGATATAAAAGTCTCGTGCAGAATGTGGTTATCTCCATTTTGATGAAGTGTTTGCTAATCTGGAGACAACCACATGTATAAAAAGCTGCAGCGTTTGCTGAAAGGGGGTGGGTGTATAGAGAGGATGTACGTGAGAGAGGAGGTACATGAGAGAGAAGTAAAGAGAAAGATCAATTTTTATGAGTGCTGGAAGGACCAGCATGGTACTTGTTTGGTGGAGGTATTTTTGTGATTGGATTTCTGTTTGTATGCACTTTTATTTGGCTCTGTGAGCAGTCTATTGTACGTGTTTTGTTTATTTTTGGAATTTAATAAATATGCACACCGCTTCAAAACGCAGTACCTGTGTGTATCAACTTCCTGGTCTGGGGACGTCACCACGGA
Source organism: Acipenser ruthenus (assembly GCF_902713425.1). Taxonomy (NCBI): domain Eukaryota; kingdom Metazoa; phylum Chordata; class Actinopteri; order Acipenseriformes; family Acipenseridae; genus Acipenser; species Acipenser ruthenus. Next base: position 63,379,651 of record NC_081195.1, on the reverse strand, counting down.
GCCGTCCTGCCACAGTGAGTTTGACAAGAACATCATTTGCAGACATTCATAACCAGTAGGTGTCCAAAAGAAGTAATACCAAAGTATTCTTTTTTACTTTTTGGAGAACCCCCCAAGAATTTGCTCTACCAAATGTTTATTAGCAGAGTGTGAGTGGGAAAAATACATTTGCCAGGTTGATAATAATCACTGTTTTTAAAAGTATAGTTTCATAGGAACTTCTGTAATAATTTGCAAGAGGCCTGCACTGTAACGTTATCTCCATCAACATCAGAATAGAAAATGTTTACGATTTTACTTTCTGAAACTGCATTCTTCTCTGTTAGACAAAGCAAAGTTGACTCTATTTTTATAGCTTGCCTACAATGCACAAATGTAAAACCTGTGAACTGTCTCCTTCTGCCATATTTTGATGAATCTGATCTTGACCTACATTTACATTCAAGGTTTGACATCCTTATAAAAGTTTAACATGGTAAATGTGCACTGTAATTTTGAAATACTCTTGTGTTTTTTCCATGATCACTTCTTGCCTTTTTTTATATATATATGCTTTACCTCTCTGGGCTTTACTATGCTTACCTATGTTTTAACATGCTTTATTGTACTCTGCTATACTTTTAGTAAAGTCAACTTTTTAGGGGTGCCAAATGAGAACACAATAAAAACAAGAATAACAACTCTATTGAGAAAATGTGTTGACTAAACTAAAAACTACGATCGGGGAACGGAAACAAACTAGACTTTCAACAAGGTCTGTCTCCTGCTAAAATCTGAGGAGTGAACAAACGATCAAACTATTGCAGAATCTTGTAAACCTTAATTAACACATAACATGCTTGTGGAACACTGAAGCTTGGAGTTGAAAAAATAATAATACTTGCACCATATGGCCACCGGATGGCGCTATTTGCTTATTTATTCAAGTGATTCGAATTGCAGCCACACAAGTCCAATTACTGTAAAAATCTACTGTACAAGGTGCCAACTTTTGAAGCTGAAATGCATTCAAACATAAAATATGCCATATCATTATCATTCCCAAGGATAATGAAAACTGAGGTTTGTCTTTCAGAGACTTTAATAATGTAGATTTTAAAGCACATACACCTAGAAGGGTGGATTACTTTCTCTCACTGTCTATCTGTTTTCATTTTGTAATTATATAATTTAATTCCTGCTTCTCTTACTTTCTGTATTTCCAATGTTCTTTACTGTCTTATACTTTCCCTTTTTTCTGTAATTCCTTATTCTTTTTTATGCTCTATTTCTTTTCTTCTTATTCTTCCTTCATGGTTTTCTTTCTTTCATCCTTTCTATGCCCCACAAAGAGACCTATTTATTGTATTCCAAACTCAAACATGACAATTTTCATGTCCCAATTAACTTTCCATAATTACCTAATTATCTTACAAGATAGATACAATAGGTGGCTGCTGAGGAGTCAGTACAGCTCAAGAGAGTGACACTTTAGGGGCAGGTGCAGAGAACACTGAGTTTCGTTTCTGGCTTCAATGTCATACCACAGCGGAAAATGTTTTTTGAGGGTTTGCAAGAGAATGACACCACACGCCTCAACAACGGAGAAAAACAAAACAAAGCAGAACATATTATAACTGGTCAGATAATTAGTCACCAGATCTACATTCAACTCTCCACTGCTGGTTGCAGTAAACAAGAAAAATGAATGGAAACACTGCGAGAAATATTCAACTTCTATGACAGCAGTACAGAGAAGCATAGGCTACAGTGCAAATGAAGTTGTTTTAGTGTAAACTGGATGTCATTTTTCAAGAAACAATCAAGTATAATGACTCCTGTCTCCACATTACAGAATATACACAAAACCAAACACAGTAAAACACAGTATTAATGAATCAATCAGTCACTTGTTTTTACCAAACAGTAAGTTGAAGTTGTTTTTTTAATTGACTGACAGAGACACCTCAACTCGTTCTTCACTTCTGACTGGTATCTACATAGGAGAGATATCACCACTTAAAAACAGCAGACCAGTAAAGTAACTTATTAAAGAGTTAAATAGGCAGTCACATGTCTTTGGCAGACACCAATATTCAGTCACTTTGCTGTACCTGTTAGTTAGTTCAGGTTTCACGGTAGTTCTGTTTCTCAGTATCAGAGCACTGTTTACAAAGCTTCCACTAAACTGCACCCTTCTGCAGAAAGCCTATGAAAAGCTACAGGAAGTCTTGACGTCAAACAAATGCTGGTAATTTACAGATGGTTACAATACAACACTGAATTCAGTTGCTCTTTAAATTCAACTTCACATGAACCAGCAAAACAGTATCCAAAACACTATCAATACTACATGTGTTCAACTGTTAATCTCATAGGCTGTCCATATGGTTCTGTAAATCACCCAGATTAAGTGTACAGCAACAAATAACACCTCATACTGTTTAGGCTGCCTTGCACCATGTTTTTAATAACATTAATTGCAAGTCATACAGTACATAATATCAAAATTGAGATAAGGATTTATATTGTTTTTTTAATAATAATTCTATACTGTATCTGATTTATACTTCAGCATGTCCAGCTGTGATGTACTGACAAACTGAGTGCCTTCTTTTGTTGGTTAATAAAATTTGCCTTAATCCAAATTAACAACTCATTGATTTTAAAGCACAAAGTGTTTACAAGATAGTGCTGTAAGAAAAATGTATTTGCTTAATTAGGTGACACTAAAACAATATATTTTAGAGATGTTAAAAATGGAAAAAACCACAACTTTGCAAAAAAAAGTTTCATTTACTAGTAAAGTTCACAAATGTCTTGAATCTTGTAGAAGAAATAACTGAGAACCATACTGTTATCTATCATGTACATATTATTAAAAAAACTGTTTGAATATTCAATAAAAAAGAGAAAAAAGAAAATGGAAACATAAACATCTAGTATTAATATTATTTCAATATTCTATTTAAAAAAATGGACATTTCTGGACAACAATAAATATCTCACAAAACACCCTACCTTGTAGGATTTTCCAAAAAGTAAACTTCCAATGCCTAGCATGAAGAGAGCTGAATCCATTTCTCCAGTACTATTAAAATTCCTCGTAATAAGCACTCCTTACTTAATATAAGAACTTCTTTAATCTTCCTTTTGGAAATATAGCATTACTGCATATCTAAACTGTAGGTCATTCCTAAAGAGGTGTTAAAGAGCCCTAATTCAAGCCCTGGACTTCTGAAACCTGCCATGTCCTGGCTCATTTGTCAAATAAATAAATTAATTGTCATTTGGGGCACTCATTGAGTACGGCGAGCCAATACACCTGTTGATAAATATTTACTTCAGTAACTAATCTGGAAATCACATGTGTATAATCTGCTGATTCTTGTAAATAGGCAGTGAGATTTCCCCAGCTGTTCACACAACTTCCTCTAAACTTCAATTACGTATGTTAGTGCTTCTGGTAATTCAGCATCCGTTACTGAAATAATTTATTTTAAACCAGAAAGCACAGAATGACATCCTAAATTATCAGCAAATGACTTTTGCTTAATAATTTGCATGACAAAATAAAAACAAGGGTAAGAGAGCATCTAAAAAGTTATTCGGTTCTGTAACTTTGAAAATGACTTCTGTTTCAGCATGGCACATTAGTGCATTCTATATATAGCTTCAGAGTGCTCTCTAACATTAAATATTTGAAGGCGAGGTGGCGTACAGAAGATGATTTAAATGACCTTTAAATCAGTCTAGGGCTAGAAGTGGGACCAGTTAGTTCGCCTTACCCTTCAGCATTCTATTAAAATCCTTGTATTTTACAACCAAATGACATGAACACAGTCATACATATCTTAAAGGAAACTTTCATATCTTAAAGGAAGATTTCCATTTCTGGAGTATTATTCCTAAATTTGTCTCTGTCTCTGCGTGTGTTGTAGGGGATGTATAGGTGCTCCAGTGGTTCGAGAAAGGGGCTTGTTTGTTACCAGGAGGTTCCAGGTTCAATCTCATCTCAGCCACTGACTCACTGCGTGCGACTCTGAGCAAGTCACTTAACCGGATGAGATGTAAAACTAAGGTCCTATTGTAAGTGACTCTGCAGCAGCAGTTGTGATGCATAGTTCACCCCCAAGTCTCTGTAAGTTGCTTTGGATAAATGCGTCTGCTAAATTACTAAATAACAATAATAACAGTCTCTGCAAGTCACTTATATAAAATGCATTAAAGGCTACACTTTCAACACTTGTATAATGTACAATACATTTCTACAGCACCTTTCACCAAAAGCGTGAGAAACATATAATTACCAAGGCTTTGGTTTTACACTTCTCATTAGCAAAACAACATTCTCACATTTATTTTGAACAAAGTATTTTTGTTACAGTACCTGTCCCTATTCTCTTCTTCTGTTATTTCCTGTGTTCTACACATAGCACAGAATGTGATTGTAAGGCACTGGTGAGGTCACATTACTTGTAACAAATCAGCTTATAGAGCAAGTATAAACAAAACACCTCAAACTAAATAATAAATAACCTCTGATTTTTGTTTTAATTAAAAAGGTAAGACAATATTCTTGCTACAGTATACCTTTAAGGCACTGTCTTGAGTTTAATCATGGACTCCTATTGTCTGCATACAGTAATAGGGTAAACCGTGCTGGTTCATGTACAGTATGAGAAGTAGATTTTCTTTTGGAGATACCTTTCGATAGGATCAGCTGTTGTAGCAGTAATTATACAATACAGGTACACTAGCTTACAAACCCACATGAGGTCTCATCTTTGGATGAGAAGTGGAAACTGAGTTAAAGAAATGTCTCCTTACAGGTCAATTCTGCCTCAGAAAAACTCACAGTGTAGCTATCTGGAAAATACCAGATGCCAAGGTGTTTCCACATACTAAGGGACAAACAGCCGTATGTGGTGAATAGGTAAAAATAATAATTCACTTTTTGATTGCCTTTAGGTACATGAAACTGTTGCTTATTTGATCACTGATTCACCACACCGTTGTTTATCCCACTTAAAAGAAGGGGGGGGGGGGGGGGGGTTACTTTGTTTGATGCATGAAAGTACTGAAGGTTTGCCTTCTGTATGCCAGCCCCTTGCCATCCCTCCAGGACAAAAGACACTGGGTAGAACCACACTTATTCATGACTGTATAGTAGGTGCTCAAGACTAGGGTATTCCCTGCCAAAAGAAAAGTCTGACTCACTGTGGATTTGCAGTGAAAAAACTGTATTTAAAAAGATCTATACTGAATGATTTGTTACGTTAGAAACAGCTAGCATGTACTGTTATAACTATCCTACAAAATGTACCCAGTACAACATACAATACTCCCTCCCACAAGGTGGAAAGTGCATCAGTTGAGCAGTATACAACTGAATGGAAAGGCGAAATGGGACAATACCTTACATGGAGAAAGTATCTCTTTTAGTGAATGAGTCACATCTACATAACAATCAACTGTTACCGTACAATTAATCTTACTACAGTTTTGGTCTACGTTGTTGGAAATGAACACCATACTTCATTACCTAGGTATGACTGTTTTTAAGAGCATAAACAAAACATTCCCCCTAGTACAACGGCATGTGAAAGTGATTTAAGAACAGTGTGTGTGAAAACTGCTAACAAGAACGACACTGATTGTATTACTATTAAACAAAACAAAAAATGATAAAATGGCAAGGAAAGAGGGAGCAGGGCCATTCCGTGTCAAATCAACCAATATCCAGGAAAATCCCCGCCTCAAGATTTAGGTGAAGTCAATTATTCCACCACAAGTCCTTCAAACGCTCATCTATAACTCATGAATGCTTGTTTCAGAACTTTGCAAGAATGCATTTTTAAAGATGGCAACAAAGCAGAAATAAGAGGTCAACAGTACCTCTGTAGCCCTATGACAAGCTACTTGCATGTAAAGATTATACACATTTTATGGTTTTGGTTTTATGGATGTATTTATTTATAGAGATTTTACGGTTTCTCTTGGTTTAAACTCAAACTATTTGCTAATATTGTACATTATAACCCAAAACAACATAAATAAGTGTTTTTCATGTTTGTACATTTATTAAACTGTGAAGGAGGGTTGAGGTAGGAAGCCATTTAATAAGCAAAATAACACCCTCCAGGGTGTTCAACTGTGGACCAAAATCTGCACCCCCAGGCTAAGGGCACTTATGCAGCTGCAGGGTTTGAGGGAGCACTCTGATTGGCTAGGGACATTCTAGAAGAGTAGGTGGACCATTACACAAAATTATTTTGTAAGAGCAATAACAAAACACTGGGATGTTCAAAAACAATCTAATATCTGCATGTCCAGGCTTTTAGCCATCTCATATCTACAAACAGATTGGGCAGCAGTGTGGAGTAGTGGTTAGGGCTCTGGACTGACCGGAGGGTCGTGGGTTCAATCCCCAGTGGGGGACACTGCTGCTGTACCCTTGAGCAAGGTACTTTATCTAGATTGCTCCAGTAAAAACTCAACTGTATAAATGGGTAAATTGTATGTAAAAATAATGTAATTGTATGTAAAAATAATGTGATATCTTGTAACAATTGTAAGTCGCCCTGGATAAGAAATAAATAAATAATAATATCTACATGTATCTCCCTGAATCACACTCAGTTTATCTCTTAGCTTACAGTAACCTCCATTTGGCTGTACATTTATGTGTGTTCTAGCCACATCCTGTGCTGTGCGGTAAAATACACATCTGTGTTTGTTGTTCTCATGTTCAAGTGCCACAGGACATACACTAAATGGATACATGCCTGCAACAGCATATGTGGCTGTATATAAAGATTAGAAAGGGTAGCGTCTCTTCTGCAGAACCGAGGTAACAGCAATTAAAGTAGAACTGTATATAGTTCTTTGAATTGAATGACAGCTTACATACAAAAAGAGTATTTATATTCCAAAGCAATATAACATAATGTGTATTTTGCTTACTAGATGTAAGTTTGATAATTGAATATGACACCCAATTTTACTGAACAATTTACATATCCTGAATATTCAATCAATTATATATATATATATATATATATATATATATATATATATATATATATATATATATATATTTGTTTCATGCTGTGCCAATTGCTAGGCATTCCGTTCTTGTTTTCTCCTTCAGTTTTTTTGGGGCATATAATAACCATTGAACAAGTTGAAGTAATTTAGTGTGCTTTCGCACAAGTGTAGGGGGTCTAGTGCTTCAAAAGAGTTAAAATGAATCATCAATAATCTAGGCTAGTGACAAGTGAATCTGCACTCTACTTAATCATACTGTATGATAGTTGTGATATCTGCTAGTGACAGAGAACAGGAAGTTCAATAGAAGGGGGAGGCATGTTTTTTGTTTTCTAATGTTTTCTTCTTACATGTCATTTCCTTTTTTGTAATATCTCAAATCAGGATCAGAAAATCAAACAGAAAGCAGCTTGGTTGTGATAAGTTTAAATATCATCAAAAAATCACTTTACTCAAGAAAAAAAAATTGTACTCTTGTGTAGTTCAAGCAATCCATGGTGATTCCCCAATGCTGTAGAATGCTCTACTAGAACACAGCCGTGACTTATTCCAGCAGGGTAATGCTGTAGAATGCTCTACTAGGACACAGCCATGACTTATTCCAGCAGGTTAATGCTGTCGAATGCTCTACTAGAACACAGACTTATTCCAGCAGGTTAATGCTGTCGAATGCTCTACTAGAACACAGACTTATTCCAGCAGGTTAATGCTGTCGAATGCTCTACTAGAACACAGACTTATTCCAGCAGGGTAATGCTGTAGAATGCTCTACTAGGACACAGCCATGACTTATTCCAGCAGGTTAATGCTGTCGAATGCTCTACTAGAACACAGACTTATTCCAGCAGGTTAATGCTGTCGAATGCTCTACTAGAACACAGACTTATTCCAGCAGGGTAATGCTGTCGAATGCTCTACTAGAACACAGACTTATTCCAGCAGGGTAATGCTGTAGAATGCTCTACTAGAACACAGCTGTGACTTATTGAAGCAGGGTATAGTTCTATCAAATTGACCCTTAAGCACACATTCAAGAGGATAGCTCCTAACCATTAATGCCAATTCTACTTCAGCAATCTTAACATGCAAGCACGAACACATTTCTTACAGTGCTCCTTCTCTAATTCAAAACACTTGAGATTTCATTTTGAGCTTGTCATAATAGTTGCTTTGTGTTGCCACAACATTTTCGGAAGCACCCAACTTCCAAGTTGTATTTCTATGAAACAGCAAATAAACAAATAAAAGCAACATCACAAAACATGCAGAGTAACAATCTTGCAGCTTAATCACGCTTCCCTATGCTTTTTATACATTTATCAGATCTGATCACACTTCATCATGTTTTCTTTTTTATGATGTACTACACTTTATCTATGGCAAACTTAAAATAGAAGACAGCTAAACAACCAGTAATCCTGTTTAATTACACAGGCCTGTGCCTGTGTCTCATATGATTTGTCTAAAGCTCAGTGTGACAAATTTAGGCTAAATTGGCTCAAACATGTACTTGTTACTGTATTTCCATTCCAATTTTTAATGAAAGCTGCTCAGAGAGTGTATTGCCTGTCTACATATTATACCGATAGAAAATGTTGCTCGTATAATAAGAGTATTTCACTAACCACATTTCCAGTGGTGATCACAGCTGCTAAGTAGAGTCAGCATTGAACGGATTTAAAGAAGGAGGGAGCATACTTTATATAATCTTCACATCCCCCATCCCCCTCCCTCAACCAAATCTTACAAGCCCGTCTCTTGTGAAATACGTGGGGTTGTTATTGAAAGCCCGATTTTACCACCCCCACCACAAATCTTGAAATCAAAAATCAAACAAGTGTTAGACGTTGTCTCAAAACAGTATCTTTATTTATTTTCCATTTGTATTAAGTTGTAACCACTACATGGAACTCAGCACTACCGTATCTGAGGGTTAAACGCAACATTACGCTCAACAGAAGCACACGACTGGCTACGTTGTTTTGCTATCCATTCAAGTTTTTTAGAAGAAAAAAAAGCGCAACAGTCTGTATAGTATGTACACTATTGTACCGTAACGCTCTGGTTTCACACTTGTTGGTCCAAGGCTAAAATAAATAAATAAATAAATAAATAAATAAATAAAAACAGCGTATGTGGTTTACTAGGTAACAATTACACTCGAAAAAAAATGTAAGCCGTGCATTAACAAACCAGTTTTTGCAAACACTCGGATGCTCGGGTGTGCTTACCAACAGCACGCAATATACCGTAAATCTGAAGCTCTGGACAACAGAATTTGCATGTATGTGAAGCAAAAGAGCTGCACTTACCTTTGTGTTGTCATAAATTTAAAGTGTTTGTTGTTTCACGGTACCAACTACCAGTTAACGTTTAAAAGGAACAACGTGTAGTAATCACAGTCGTGTTGTTTACAAAGTTACTGCCAGCTGTGTGATTGGCCCGGCCTCTGCAAGGTAGTGGCAACACCCAGAACTTGAGACTTTCTTGAACTTTCAACAGACTGCTCTAACGAGCATGTACGCTAGGTGGAGACTCAAAGCTACTGAACCAATTCAAAACCACTGTGAGAAAATGTTCAACAATTTTTCACGGTCGCGGAGAAATATACTGTATATGGTATCGGTGGGCTACATACAATATATGTAATTCTAGATTGTAAATAAACTTTAGTCTCAAATGTAGCTCCATAAAAGAAGAAGTCATTGATAGCTACGTTTCAGCTTTCGACCTCTTCAGATAGCATGGTAGAATTAGCAAGGTAGACTGATGTTATTTAAGTTTTAAAGTTTGGAAGTTGCACAGTGACTAACAGATGGATGTTCTAAGAGCACTGTTACATAGACAGAGGTGGAATATAGAGACGTCAATTAATGGTACGACACTAAAAATACAGTTCACATTATTGCACTTAGGTAATTCACATTAGTCTCAGAGCTGGATGTACCAGCAACAACCTTTCTGCAGGTCTCAGTAGAAAGAGAATCTTTTTTTAATGTATGAAAACGTCACCATGCTCCTATTGGCCTATTTCTTGTGACGTATGAATGCGGAACCAGAAAACAACAGTAGAGTGAGGTGTAGAAGTGGAGAAATAGAAACTTGGGATCAAAATTCCTCCAAATTTGGTGTAACCTTACCAATTAATTGCAGTACAGTACCAAGAAGTCGTTATGGAAGCGTAGAGACACAAAGAACACTGTTATATGAACATAAGGTAAATCATGGTTTCACGCACTTTTATTGCTATTGTTAATAATAGCAGCTGTTTCTGTCATGCAATACCGTGTCGTTTTGTATTTAGTTTTTATTTTAGATAAAGGTCGTCAGATAGTTTACTTTTTAAATGCAACCCCTGCTGTATTTATACCAGTACAGTAATTAGGAATGTTAGTAATATTGTCAGTCAGATTTCATGCAAAATAGCCCACACCATACAGTTTCATAATAGTTTTTTTTTTTAAATCTAGTATTAGGCACTCAGTAACGTTATGTTTATTTCAAGGTAAACTTTCTGGTGTAGGTTACAAAGTATCACATACCAATCTGATATGCGACAGTTGCATTAAAGAAATCACAGCAGTCTTGATCCAGTTGTACTGTACAATAAAGCGGATAATCTCACATCATTTGAGATCTAAAGGGGTAAACCTCATTGTTCTTGTCCAAACATGTTTGTACATCAGATTTTTGTTTAAAATCTCAACAGCAGCTTTCTCATGATTTGGGACTCAAATGGTTTATTATAAAAATGGCTAATAGGCACACAGAATTGTTGTGAATCATAAGTTAAAATGTAAATGGCTAACATTGCTTTCATGAACTGTTCCAAAATGTTTGACCAACACTAGAGAACACAATTATTAACCCAGTCAGTCAGCTTTGATCACATCCTCTCAAATGTAATCATAACTCCTAAATACCAAGGGCCATCAATCAATTACAATCTGAATCTCCTAGAAACCTAAAATAATTTCTGTTTTATATCAGACCATGTCAGAATGGCAGGGTTTGAAGAGGTTGAACATATGGAGGTTGCTATGGACACCTCAGATACACCATGGTGTTGGTTTTATTTGGCTGAGTGTGGAGTGTGGCATATGTTTGAGGTAAGTGTACTATAAACAAAGTTTGACTTTGCATCTCATTGTGAAATATATATTAAAATACAACTTTGAGATGATCATTTTAACTTCTTTTTTAATCTTTAAAGCTGGGTTCAAACTGCCAGTGTTCGGTGAGCAGTGAAGAAATTGAAAGGAGTTACAGAATGAATGAACGAGGCTTGTCATTCACTACTGCTAAATATAACTACATGTTAGACTTTTCAGGTATTGCTGCTTTATTTTGTTATTTTTATTTATTTATTTAAGGATAAACAAGGAAAATAACTTACCATTTTTTTTCAATTTTATTTTAGGTTAGGCAGGGTGGTAAAACACATACAAACTCCAAAACCTTTTTAGAAAAATCTAAGAGATATTTAATGAATAACAAACTATACTGTATAATGCATCTAATTAGTCTTTATATAAAGTGTGAGTTAAAGTTGTGTTGCATGGATCCAATGTTTCTTATACAGTAACAGTGAAACCTGAATTTACAGGTAACTAAAGGGACTGAACATTTGAAATTATGTTTGAAAGATTAAACTGTAGTCTGCACAAATTCATTTGCTAGCAATAAAGCACTTGCTGTACTTAAGGGTGATATAATACAATATAACAGCGCCAGAGCAATATTACACGCAACATATTCGACCTCTTACGCCAATCACATATATCAATTAATCATTTTTTTAGGAAAGCCCTTGAAACATGATTCACAGATAATGTTATAAGGTAAAAGCGGACATTTTTGCTACCTATAAATGACACAACACAAAACAAAGCTTCCCTTGTTTGCCGTCTGACAGAACATGATCAACATAAGTAAAACCACTGATATTTTATATTTGTCTTAAATTTCAATGCAGAAGTTCATTGCTATTGGTACTCAGTAGTGTAGATGAGGGCTAAAGAGGGAAAGGCAGCTTTTCTGGTTGTGAAATGCACCCATTATATAACAGGCTCCATTTAACACCTGCCTACAAAATCATTTTAAAATAATCACTCTGATTTACAAGTATCTGCACACCCTTCATAGGCAATATCATATATCCAGTGGGAGGTTCTCTGTTAAGTCAGACAGACACACCCTGTTGACTACCTGCACCACACATCAAAATTATCTGAATTTGTTCCTCTTTGTTGTTCACGCCTTGAAAAAATAGAGAAACAACAAATATTTACTATAATGCCTATGATGCCTGACTTAGTGTATGGGAGCGCCTGTATATTATAGTTCTGTATGTCTGGACCCTCTTTTTAAAAAAACTCTTTGTCTTTTTTTTTTTTCCATCTAAGAGATGAAACAAATCAACATGTCAACCGGAAAACAGCGTCCAATCAAACGTGCCCCTTATTGCATAACAGCTTTCAGGTAGGTACAGTAGCTTCAAGGGACCTGATTCCACATCCACATTGTTGTCTCCTGACTATGTGCTGTTGTATATAACAATTGCTGTCAATTAGCAAAGGAAAATGAAGTTGATCATGCTAGTACTACTTGCATTGGGTTAGGTATTACAAAACATGGATAGAATGAGATCACGTGACCTTACCGCTGGGATGGCTGCTTGCTGATAGAGCTCCTGTTGCCACTTTGCTATTTCATTTATAATTGAACAACTTACACTCTTTATATTAAATTTAGGGATTACAAGTCTATATAGCTGTCTATATATATTAGAGGTCGGCACGGGTAGAAAATCTGGAACCGGATACCTGGATCTTTTTCGGGTTAAGAAAAGGCTTAATGCAAAAGCTCGTACAACTGTATTGTCGTATTTTCTACATTTTCTTTAAATTCTCAAATTAATAAATCGAAACCTGGGTAGCAAAAAGAGACCCAGGTAGCGCTGGGTAATTTAAAACCCGACGGGTACCTGTGCTGACCTCTAATATATATCTCAAGTTGTTTAAAAGAAGTGAAAACAAAGTATTGACCATCTTTAATATTTGTTTACTTTCATTGGTATCATCAAGTGTGGGTAGATGTCCTAGTTCCGGTGTGGGAAATCTACACTATTTCTGTAGACAGTTGCATTGTCTCTTAATGCTGTTAGCCATTCCGTTGTGGTGTACTCTGGAAGTACTATTTTTTCACATATTCCTACTAGACTTTCATTTCAGAAAGTAAATTATTTTTTTACAGCTAGATACCTAGTTCCCTGTGTATGCTTTAAGTTGCATACATTTGCATACATTTTTTTTCCCTTTGTTTTATTATATACGTTGATCAGCGAGGATCAAGCCATTCCGGTTCCTCCGTATTGGGAGAAGGTTAATACAGAGGAACCTTATCAGGTAAGGTAATAGGGCCAGTGTTATTGTATCAAACTTGTGGTATAGTAACGAGAGCTTTAGTAGCAAGTGATTTTCAAACCAAATGTGTTCATTAAATAAATCCGTTAATACTTTGAAATTGAGTCGATGAGGTCGTTAATGAACGCGTTTCTCGTTAAAAAGCTTAATTGTCGCAGGTCACATACATCACTTCCTGTCTCAATCACTAAATAAGGGCAATTCGTTAAGCAAAATGCATGTTAACGGGATGACGAAAAATGAATGGAAGCATAATTTGCTGTTATGGAAACTACTAGCGTAGAGTGAGATGGCTCTCCCACCAGCGAAATCAAAAATAATGAGAATGCCTATTTTGTGTATAATTTGTAAACTTCATTTAAAATTGTGCATTTTGTCATGCAGAATGGACATTTATTTAGATAAGTTCACATATAAAATGCTGATTTACGATTATCTGGCGTGTGGGTGAAAATCAGATGGCACAGATTAAAAAAACAAAAAACAAAAAAACGTATTTATATTTTGGATGGGGCGGAAACAGGGGGTAAGCCAGCTATGTATATTGCTTGGAATTTATCTATGTATATTGATAGATAATAGCAACCCCTCTCTTCTAAATATAACACTACACCCCTGGCTATAATATATGCATACAAACGTGTGAAGGTAAAAGTGTACACTGTACGTAAAGTGTGGGGAGATTCTGACAACATTACAAATATGTTTAGGCAAAATCCATGTCAATGATCTCGATCACATTAGGTATTCCATTGGTTTGTATACAATCATGTCTGTGGCGATATATTTTGAAAACAAGCCCTGACAGCCCCATATTGCACTTTTTAACTATTAAACAAAAGGTTTACAGAATACTTAACAACTGCTATTAGGACCATGCTGCATGATTTGTTTGTTATTAATAGCATTATAATTAAACTCTACCAAATCATGTTTTTATTTACAATGAAGGGAAAGCGTATTTTTGCTGACTTTATAAGCATTTGGGCAACACAGGTATAGGTTCCCTTCATTGTAAATAAAAATGTGATTTGGTATAATTTAATGATAACGGTATTCATAATAAATGAATCATGATTATAGCATCAGTTTTTATTATGTAAATATTTTGTCTAATAGTTAAAAAGTACAATGTGGGGCTGTCAGGTCTTGTTTTCAGAAAATATCGGCACGGACATTATGCAAACCAATGGAATACCATGTCTGTATGTGTGTGTGTGCGTGTGTATGTATTTGATAGAGAGAGAGAGAATACATGCATGTCTCCAGTCATATGTGGTTTTCATGATCACATTGCCTTAAGTTCTAGCCAAAATTGTAGATATTTATTAGTACTGCCATAGCCTTATCTTTTCACCTATTGATTCGCCCCATTGCCACTGAACTTTGTGCATCCCTTCCTGCGATTTCATCGGGCAGTATGTTCTGGGCTCAAGGTTACAAATTGTTAAAACAAGTGAATAAATCTCATTCATAACCACAAGTATATAAAAGTCTAAAATATTTTCATAACTACAAATATTGAATTATCTAGGTAGTCTCTGTATTGTCAGCAGCGTCACAGCAGCGGTCTGTTAAATTTCTGTTTCAAGGTGAGTTATATAATCTTTTGTTAATTAAAACCCTCCTTTTCACAGTGCAAATTAACTCCTGATAAATTATGACAACACGGATTTACGTTTAAATTCCCACGCAAACAAAAGAAATAGTCGCAAGAAGCACTGCTCATTAAGATATTAACATTATTTCGTAAATCAACATAATTTCGGAAATGATTTAATAATGAGATAGGCATAACGACTGCTTGAAAATGCCAAAATCAATGCTACATACCAATTTGTTGATTTACAACCTTTTGAATATCCTGCCCTAGGCCTCTAGAAAAAAAAATGCTTTTTTAAATTGTAGTCTTTAGAATAATATAGTTTTTGAGATTTCTTAGAAAAAAAGTCACTCTCTCTTGGTTCCTTTATGGCATCATAATGTTTCTGTAGATTGCTACGTTTTGGTGATCTGATGGTGATCATAATGTATGTATGTATGTATGTATGTTCAGTATGTCACGCATTTTGACAAATTGGTTTGGTCACACTAATGGGAGTTAGACTTTTGTTCTAAAGTATTTGAATAACCTTTTAAAAATCAACATAATAAGCAGACCCCCAGGACTTTGGATTAGTGTGAGAATGAATTTACAGTAATTGTGTTCAGGGAGCCTTTAGTATTTTTTCATAAAGGTTGTTACAAAAAAAGTTATTAGAATAATGTGTAGCACATGTTGTGAAAGTAAAGCACTGCTAGAAGCTCAGTAGTTATTTTGGGATGCACCTGCGAAACCGAAGTCAGCCATAGTTTCACCAGCAAATTTAAATCTTTGTTTAGTCTAATGTAGCTGTACAGTTGCCTGTTGGGACTGTTAGTGTAATGTACTTTATCCTAAATGAGTGGACAATCAGTCAATCAATCTTTATTTTATATAGCGCCTTTCATAGTGGACCACCATCACAGAGCACTTTACAAGCTAGATTGCTGTATCTTCTATAAAATATATATTGCAGGCTGCATGTTTAGGCTTGATGTGTGTTTAGGCTTGATGTTAAGCTGAGCAAATCATTGATTTATTAACCTTAATAGCTAAATTGGAATTGTTTGCATTTAATGCTCATAAATGTAATCTCTTTCAGTTAATCCATTTGCAGGAAGACACCAATGAATACAAGGAAGTGGCTAGACTTTTTAAAAACACAATGCACGTCTGCATTACAGCAATCAAGAGAATTCAAAACTTAGACCTATGGGAATTCTTCTGCAGGTAAGCTTTAATTAGCAGATAACTACAGGGTGCATCAAAGGTACGAGGTAACAGTCAAGGTATTTTTTAATATATTTTTTTATAAACATTACAAAATAAATGGTTGTCTCCTGGTACTATTGATGCATCCTTTTTGTTATAGCAGATATGTGACAAGTACTGTTTTTTTTTCTATTGTTTATTTATTTGAAAATAAAAACTACACAAAAACAAGCGTCCTCTTGGATCTTTTTAAAGGAAAAAGGCCCAGCTGAAAAGAAGAAACCAAGGTGCAGAAATTGAAGAAAAAATGATGTTTCATGGCACCAGTCATGAGAACATAGAAGCAATATGCACAAATAACTTTGACTGTAGATTAAACGGCGGCCACGGAACAGTGTTTGGAAAAGGTGGGTTGTTAATCATCTTCTAATCATACTGTAGCTTAAAATACTTTGCAGCCAATAAAGTGGGGCCTCATGGCTCACCTCAATAGGAAATCAATAGGATTTAGGAGCATGACGTCTGACAGCCATTCAGAATGGCTTGGGTTTGTAGACGATCCTCTTATTTAACTGCTTTATATATACAGTAAATTATCATACTGGAATTTGCACTAAATGTCACTGGCACCTAACAAACACTAATCACCTTCGCTACTGTATGTGTTAAACAATTTGGACTGCAAAGCCTCTATGGGGTACAATTGGGTGCATTTGAGACTACACCATTTATTGTCAGTGGTACATACTTGTGTGGAAATAAATCTAAGACCTTGTTACTTGCTGGATGCTGCTCACTTGCTTCCCTTCTGAAGCATATCATTTCAGGGACCTTATAAAACTTAATGCAAACAATGTAACGGTACTACAGTATGCCTGGAACACCAGAACTTGTGTAGGTACAAGTACCGGCAGCAGCTCACAAACAGCATCAGCAGTGAAAAGTGTAACTTTTATATCACTTTGTGTGCTAAAGATAGCTCAGATAACTGTACACCATATTGAACACAAAACTACTGTTATAACACACAGCCCCAAAAAGTTGCTGAGACCATGGCATAGAAAACTGTGTGAGCAATAAAAAATATAGAAATACACTGAAACATTAAAATACACCTCTGTGTTGCTTCCAAGAAGCAACAACACATAATGGGAATATATCATTTTCTACCATTTCATCTCCATCTTGAAGGTCATTCACAGTGGACAAGATCAGTTGGCCGGTACAAGACTGCACAAATGTGTTTGTGTTCAATTTGAACACCATGTAATTAGAATAAGGACAAAGGGGTGTGGTGTCTCATGGAGGACCTCAACATAACAGTTAATTAATCTTGTGATCTTGACATAACATAACATGAGTGTAGAGCCCCTTTCACATTGGCACTCCTACCTGGGTCCCAGTCTGGGTTCTGGCTACCTGGGTCACAATCCCACGTAGTGTGAAACCATGTACCTGGGTCGTACCCGGGTTGACCTGGGTCACAGCGACCCGCCTCAGGATGTGAGTCGACATGCTTTGACTCAGGTCAAGCAAGACAAAATGCATGGTGGCCTTTCGTAAGCCAACAAAATAACAAACAGCCACACTTGCGTGAAGATTTCACTTCCGCAAAGAACATTTGTGTTTATTCTGTTTAGCCATATTTTTGTTGATTGAGACACACCATGAGCCAGATTGCAGCAGGGATGAAGAAACATTTGCTGTAATCAACATTTGTGCCAACGGGTCAATCTCGAGAAGCTTGGATGGAAGTGTCTGTAACACGCTGCTTCTGGGGCATTGATATGCACATTGTGTATTTGCTTTTGTCACCCACATCAACCCTGCCTCTTTAAAAGCAGTGTGAAATTGTGTACCTGACCCGCATGACACCGTGTCCCGACCCAGGTAGCGCATGCCAGTGTGAAAGGGGCTTAAGAATGGTATGACTATCTTTTCTTGATGTTGCACTGTTAGATGTTAGATGATATCCATAACACAAATGATCTAAACTATGCCATTTCTTCTTATAAATTGAATACACCCACTGTACTTGTTTATCTTTTTTAGGAGCCTACTTTGCAAGAGATGCAGTGTACGCTGCAAAGTTCTGCAAAACAAGTGAAAACCATGGAACAATCCTGAAAAAACATGATGTTGCACCTAATGTGTTTCAAGCTCAACCTCACTTTAAGTCATTGTTCCTCGTTCGGGTACTTGTGGGCAGTTACACGCTTGGAAAGAGCCATTACTGCAGACCGCCCTCGAAAGACATGAGTTACATCAACTTCTACGACAGCTGTGTGGATGATGTTAACAATCCAAAGATTTTTGTGATCTTTGATAACAATCAGATATATCCAGAATACTTGATAGAGTTTACCTAATTGCACAGAGTACTGTATGTTGTTATTCAGTTTTCCCAACACTGGAAAAAAATGTTTTGAAGGAAAACAGAATCTCCAATAGACACAGTTTGAATTTTGCTGAAGTTTAATTTTCTAAAGGCATATATGGGATGATTTCCTTAAATGAAATGTTTAATATTATGGTTTTGTTAAGTGCCATGGGAATATTTAATTGAAGCAGCAAATTAATTATTGATTAGTTATTCATATTATTTATTTGTACTTAGTACATTTTTTTTCATAATTTCGTGTGTGTTCAAGCAAGGAATTCACTGGAACAATATTCAAACTCAGGTAAGTGCATTGTCTTCTGCCCTAAGTTTGACTTTAAAAATAATCAGTACCAGTAAATCACATAATATAAGGATTTGGAATCCAAATGAAATTTGATGGTAAAGAGATTTCACTTGTCATATAATCTTAACCCAGTTATACCACTACATCTATAGGGATGCCAGTTACAGAATGGTTATATACTGCGATAAATCCAACGTCATACACTTGTCTTGTTTTTATACTTATTTCAAACCACCAAAAATGGTGAAAATCTGTTGAAAATAAAAAAAAATATATATATTTTTTAAAAATCAAAACCCACGTGTTTTGCTTCTAGCTCAGTCAGAAATTGTACTGTTGACAGGCGCTGCCCCAAATCACATCCTGTGACAACAAAATTGACTTTTTAAAGGTATGTTAAAAAGACTATGCCTATTTGCTGTAAAATGACTGGTTGTGTGTAACTCCCCTAATATAAACAACCCCCAGCAAGGTTTTGGGTGCTTATCCATGCAGGAGTCAGATTATTTCCTTGATTACTTAACCGGCTCTAGAAATATAAGCTTATATACTGTATATTGACCTGTCTTGTAATATAACTTTTTTTACTCTGTACTGTACATTTAAATGACATCTTAGAAAATGCATTTTAGATCTGTTATGTGAAATACGTATCACAACCCCAAAGCCACACTTGCTGTATTTAAATGTGATATTTACTGTGTTTTTCTAATTGTAGAATCTGTATGCCTGCTTACATTAGTGTTTCTACCCTATGCAATGGCAGAAGAAGAGAATGCACACAATAGTCACTGCAGCTACCGTGGTTATTAATTAATTAGTCATATAGCAAACACTTTTATCCAGAGCAACTTACAGAGACTAGGGGCTGAACTATGCATCAACAAAGTACAACAATACAGTTGTACAAGCTTTTGCATTAAGCCTTTTCTTAACCCGAAAAAGATCCAGGTACCCGGGTATTTTTCACGGCAGGTACACGGTTCCGGATTTTCTACCCGTGCCGACCTCTAATATGTATAGACAGCTATATAGACTTGTAATCCCTAACTTTCATCAAAACTGTATAATCACAAAATAATATAAAGAGAAGTTGTTTGATTATAAATGAAATAGCAAAGTGGCAACAGGAGCTCTATCAGCAAGCAGCCATCCCAGCGGTAAGGTCACGTGATCTCATTCTATCCATGTTTTGTAATACCTAACCCAATGCAAGTAGTACTAGCATGATCAACTTCATTTTCCTTTGCTAATTGACAGCAATTGTTATATACAACAGCACATAGTCAGGAGACAACAATGTGGCTGTGGAATCAGGTCCCTTGAAGCTACTGTACCTACCTGAAAGCTGTTATGCAATAAGGGGCACGTTTGATTGGACGCTGTTTTCCGGTTGACATGTTGATTTGTTTCATCTCTTAGATGGAAAAAAAAAAAAGACAAAAAGTTTTTTAAAAAGAGGGTCCAGACATACAGAACTATAATATACAGGCGCTCCCATACACTAAGTCAGGCATCATAGGCATTATAGTAAATATTTGTTGTTTCTCTATTTTTTCAAGGCGTGAAATGCATTTAAGCAAAGAGGAACAAATTCAGATCATTTTGATGTGTGGTGCAGGTAGTCAACAGGGTGTGGCTGTCTGACTTAACAGAGACCCTCCCACTGGATATATGATATTGCCTATGAAGGGTGTGCAGATACTTGTAAATCAGAGTGATTATTTTAAAATGATTTTGTAGGCAGGTGTTAAATGGAGCCTGTTATATAATGGGTGCATTTCACAACCAGAAAAGCTGCCTTTCCCTCTTTAGCCCTCATCTACACTACTGAGTACCAATAGCAATGAACTTCTGCATTGAAATTTAAGACAAATATAAAATATCAGTGGTTTTACTTATGTTGATCATGTTCTGTCAGATGGCAAACAAGGGAAGCTTTGTTTTGTGTTGTGTCATTTATAGGTAGCAAAAATGTCCGCTTTTACCTTATAACATTATCTGTGAATCATGTTTCAAGGGCTTTCCTAAAAAAATGATTAATTGATATACGTGATTGGCGTAAGAGGTCGAGTATGTTGCGTGTAATATTGCTCTGGCGCTGTTATATTGTATTATATCACCCTTAAATACAGCAAGTGCTTTATTGCTAGCAAATGAATTTGTGCAGACTACAGTTTAATCTTTAAAACATAATTTCAAATGTTCAGTCCCTTTAGTTACCTGTAAATTCAGGTTTCACTTACAATAGGACCTCGATTTTACATCTCACCCAAAGGACAGAGCACAAGGAGGTTAAGTGACTTGATCAGGGTCACACACAGTGAGTCAGTGGCTGAGCCGGGATTTGAACCGGGAACCTCCTGGTAGCAAGCCTTTTTTTTCTTTAATCACTGGATCACCAAGCCAACCTGGTTGCTATTGTAAATACTGAGAAGCCCTTTTTACCATTACAGTTGATTATTATTTACCATTCTTATTTAAACCATTAATTGATTGCAGGAGATGAAATGGAGTTGGAAATGTACATGTGATGTATATAGGTCATGGTGAACTGTTTTTTCAAGTTAATGATGCCTCTAGCTTTGTAATTACAAATGTCACTGACACGCTTGTTTATGCATTGAAAAGCTTTTTGAAAAATCAAGTGTTGCTTGTCCAGCTGGCACTGGGTCAATAATAGCTCAGAAGAACCAGAAATCAAACCAAAGCCATGCTGCAATGAGAACACTTCCACCTGACCACTGTCTTACTCATTAGTGTGAAGCAATCTAACAAGCACTGTACTCTGCAGACACAAGGAGGCGATGTTACACAAAATGAGCATAAAGACCTTTATTAGCTCACTAAAGAACCGTCATTGCTAAGCATAGCAAAGAGCATTGAACAGTACACACTATTGTTCTGCTTTTTTATAATATATACCACTCCACTTCCTTATTCTCATTTCTGTACATTATGTAAAAAACATTAAAATCTTGTTATCCTAATTCCAGTGTGAATTGCTAAATATTACTGGATAGGGACTTTTGTTGCTTTGGGGTTCACATCCTTTAACCACTGATAACAAGTGTATACTAAAAAAAGGTACCTGGAACCTGCAGTTCAGGTGTCATATTACTTTTGAAATAGTTTTTTGGTTATATTTTGGGTTTACAGTCAAATACATTTGAAAGACATATTTCTAATGATTTTTAAAGCCTGGGCTTTAAGGGTATTTGGGATTACGAATATGTATTGTATACTGTATATACAATATGTATATATATATATATATTCGCTCAAAGAGCCAGCTGCCCCACGTAATCACGTGGTGAACATAGAGAGAGGTGAGGGAAGGAAAAGAAACACAAATAGAACATCAGCATTACAATAACACTTGCAGCACAGCAACACAGCTTTGAAGTACATGGCTTTTTTATAATTACACTATAAAATGGGTAAGAATGGCTTGATTTAATTTTCTTCATTATCTGCTTTCTTGGGAATCCAAATTCTTGTTAACTGCACACACAAACCAAAGAGAAAACACCGTTACTGAATTTAACTATAGAACAATGTGTGTACATTCAATGTGTTTGTGAAACATTGTGTAACTGAATATGTCAAAATGTTAAAAATACCAAGGAACAATTAGGCCAATCATTGATATACAGTACTTAATCTTAAAATAATTGTGTCTTGTTTAGCTAGGCCTTTTTTATTATTATTTATGCAAGTGCTGTATCCAAACTGTTTTGTAATAATACCTTGGTATCCTTGTCTCCTTTTCAGGCTGGTTTCTGCAATAGTGACTGCCAAACATGTTACCACACACCAACATTCAAAAAAAGAAAGCGGTCTCATTCAATTCCAATGATAAATGCATGCATTTAATGTAAACATGCTTTCATGTGTTTAGCTTCTTTAACTAGAAGAACAAGAAAAAGATACAAGAAAATGTGATGTTGGAGTGTGAAGGTCTTGCAGCAACAGAAGCAGAATGGAATTCCAATAATTGGAATTGTCATGGCAATATCCTCGGTTTTCTGCAAAGTCTTTCCCTCTGTGTTTTCTCCGCTGTCCTTGTGACACATTTCAACTGCTTGGTTTCAGTCACCACAAACCCTGTTTCATCGGAATCTTTTTAAAACAAGTGTGATCAAAATCTGCTTTTATGTACCGTTGTCTTATCTTATGAGGCAGATAGGGCATTCTGATGGGTGTTTTATACTGCCAGGAATTCATTTTATTAATTCTAGTTCAAATTTAATTAACATGTATTTCTGAGTAACAGAAAAGTAAGAATAATTCCCTTATTACTTAATCTGTTGCTCCTGCAAAGTATTGGCTAGTAACTTTTGGAATTTGATATAGTGTGCAATTTGACAAGGAGGCTGTGCATGCCCAGTGTACGTGTGTACCAATGGGTTATACCGTATGTCAGAACACTCGATCAATCTGCTGGTTACACAGATCTGATTAGCACTACTCTTGGTCTACATTATCTGCGATAGGCTGGGTTGTCTAAAATCAGTTCTACTCTGTGAAACTTGATGAATATAAGCACCAGATATATCATATTTGGTTTATATTTTAATTATAGGCCATTTTATTGGCACATTTCATGGTGTGGTTGTTATACTACAGTGTACACATTCAATTATGTTATATTGGTTATTTATATAGGTTAAAATGACAAAAACACACTATCAGAAGACATAAAGAAATTAAAAAAGCATACTTGCTTACAGAACATAATCACCACGTGGGTATTGAATTTCATAGCTTGAATAGTCAAAATAGAATAATTTAATTGCAAATATGGATACAAGAGGAGTGTTTGTTGTTGACCACTCTAATGATAATATCAGTCACTTCTTTGTTCCAAATTTGCAGAAAGCATCAGAGAGGCGAGGGAAGGAAAAGAAACACAAATAGAACATCAGCATTACAATAACACTTGCAGCACAGCAACACAGCTTTGAAGTACATAGCTTTTTCATGCATTTTGTTGGTTTCCATGAAACCCATCAGCCTGTATAATGAGGCATATGAGCAGTGAATAGGCCCCAGCTGCAAATATAAAAAAACAAAGGCCAGGGTTCTATTGATTTTAATTGCATGTTGTAATTAAAAGGGCACCCACACTGTAACCTCTGTACGCCCAAGAGCCTGAAATGATTTCACAAATATTGTTTATTTTTACTCCATCCATATTGATAATATTGTTCATAGCAAGCTGTCTCACCTCCCTATAGGTCTTTCACAAGAAAGTGTTTTATTAAAAGAGCTTATTAACATGTTGGCCACAAGAACTATGGGCCCTGTTCACTAAACTCATAGTCAATATTTGCTCCATATTTAAAACATTGAAATCCTTATGAGACCACAAGTATTGTCCAGGGTTGCATGAGGATAATATTAACGTCAAAAGTACAACAAATGTTAGGCTACCCTATTAGTTTAGAAACCAATTAGTATGCCATAAAGACTTTCTCATTTAAATGTTTGTTTAAAATGTTTCTTCGTAGTTTTTAGAATGGGTGTATTTGACACCTAAACTAAAAGCTTGAAATAACCCCAATGGAGATTTCCATAATGACTAGCACTGATCAGGGCTGCTGGTGTCTGGTTTTCAGTTGATCACGCTGGTTCAGGAGACTTACTGCTGTATGAGGAACTGGTCCATGAAAGTAGGTCCATTAAAAAGTCATTTCAGCTGCCTGCTTGTCTACACTTTTTGAGATAAACTTTTTAGAAACCGTATACCTGCTGGGAGCCCAATTAAAGGCCAGTAAATATATATTTCAGTTACAGCTCACCATCATTTTTAGCTGGGAAACTAGTATTAAAATAATATAATATGAATAAATAAAATCAATCAAATAAAGAAAAGATGGAGAGGGGGGGGGTAATTTTTTATTGGACTGGATTGTATTATAACGTGATCTGCTGTTATGTAGTGTAGGTGTAAGCATAGTGAATTGTGTAAGCTGGCAGACGTCAACAGTCCTCAGTGGAAATTGCAGGGGTTAAAGAGTCAGCCAGGGAGGGTGATCATAGTATCATGAAGGTACTTGACACATTTTGAATATATTCAGATATATTACTAATAATGTAAAGATTAATGAAAATCCACATACATATACATGTGTTTCTCTCCTTCCAGGAAAGAGAGAAAATCATTTTCAGGTTTTCACAAAGTATTAATATTGAGCTATAATGTGCACCATGACTGTCTAAAAAAAGATAAATGACTGGTTAACACGCCATCATTGAACCTAGAAAAATGAAGAAAAAAAGATGAATGCAACTTAGACAGCACATTAACTTATAATGATATTCAAATATATAAAATAGGGATACGCAAATGTGTTATTTTGACAAAACTATATTTTGTTAGGCACCAGGTAAACGTTTGTGAATAGAGCCAGTAGTTTTATGGTCACAGTGACACAACACATTAACTTTTCAACATATATATATATATATATATATATATATATATATATATATATATATATATATATATATATATATATATGTATTTTACTTTTTTTCTATGGATTTCTTCATAACAAATTACATGTGGTTTCTATTTCAAATATTCTGAAATCCCTAAAATCATATACATATTTTACACACAATTTGAGTTTGCAGTGCGCTAGTCATCATCAGTATATTCTTTAAAATAATTACATGCTCAAACAAAAGCATGTAATACTTTTGAAACATGGAATCTTCAGTAAGCGGGATGCAACAGTCACCTTTCTGTGTCGAGTCAATAAAAATAGTACGAGAAGTGGCTGTCCGTGTTGCTATAGCTACACTGAACGGTGCGTCTGTTAAGTCCCACCCTCAACAGTGACCTGCACATTTCTATAGACAGCCGGTCGTTGCACTGTTTACTTTCTACCTGTTTACTCCCAAGGGGCAAAACTTTGAGAAGAGGATTAACCGAGTTTATCTTTTCACATGAGATCAGCCAGTGGCCAGTCGTTCTGCGTCCAGCACTGGAATTCTCGGGAGAATAAAACTTTTTTTTCAAACTTTAAAGAGGACGTTTTTCTTTGGTGAAAGAATACGTAGAGATTCTTCTGAGTTTTATACACATGAAATAAAGGTAAGAAACGTTGTTCGGTTTGGTGCGTGTGTATCGTATCATTTTTGTAATTAGGACACCACTGCATTCATGGATGTGACATTATGAATTCATGACGTAGTGGATTAGTTGTATTGCTCAAAGTAGACAGGATGTTTAATGTGGTTTCAAATGTACACGTGTTCAAATGTAAACGTTTCATGTATTCAGAATTAATTACAAATATGTAAATACGCAAATTATAATAATAATATAAAACGATTGTGAAGCAATGGATATGCTAAATTAGGATAAATATGTTCTCTTTATATAAATAAATAGGTAATCAATGTTTATTCATAACAGTAGATGAATAGGGAACATTGTTCAGGCCTTACTGTCCTCCTAGACTAGTCCTTAGAAAAGTTTGAATGAGTTCCTCTTTTGACAATATATGGTGTATGTTAGCTTGAAAAGCTTCATAAAATAATATGAAAGCAAGAACATGTTTTTATATACAGTAGTTTATATTTAGCGTGCAGTTCAGACATAAAATTGTAATGTTCAGTACCAACAAATAAAAAAAAGAATAAAAAAATAGTTTCAAAATAGCAGTAGAAATATTACTACCTGAAGGATGGCCACAAGTGTGTCCTAATGAATGTGTTAATTTCCCTGCTAATACTGTCAGTGAATATAAAGGCATATTGATATGATGTGGTAAGTGAAAGTAAAACCTTTTTTTAGAAGGTGTTAGTTTCAGAGACAACCTTTTGGGTGATTCAGTAAATGGAACATTACTTGATTGTTCCAGGAGCTGTTAGGTGTTAAATACATACTCACTAGATGTATTGTCACACTTACAGGTAGAGAAGCTGGGCATCATATTGTGATTCCATTTCTTGAGAGTATTAAAATAGCTCAATGGGATTTCCCACGTGTGACACTTATAAAGGATATATCTTGGAAATGGTATCCTCCAGCAAGTATTGTGGCCAGTGAGCAAATGCTGATCAACAAGGAGCTGAACATCTCTTGCCACTTAGCATCCCTGAATAGACACGTCTTTTTCACTTGCATGCAAAAGCTTTAATAAGTGAACCATCCCTCAAGTGTAATGGTGGTACCCCAATAATTACCCATTACCAAATCAGAACTACTGGGTGGGACATTAGTTCTTCATTTTACCACCCAAAAAACTGACAAGAGTGGTGTACCGACAATGTGGGTGTCACTATTCCAGCATCCCTTCCAGATTTCCAGATTTGAGTTTTTAATTTTGAATAACTGGGCCCTATTCACAGACCTTTCATTTTAATTTTAAAAGAATGTGTGTGTACCAAAACAATGAACTTAGTTTTTTTTAGTTAATAGGAACGTTTGCATGTGCAACTTCAAAAGATAATTTGCAATCACAATCACATTGGGGTTTTCACTGTTTTTTTTTTTTTTTAATCTTACCCTGTGTTGTCCTCTTGTTGCACATTGGTTACAGAACATTTTACATGACTTTGTTGCTTTAGAAAATATGGACCACAGTGCCTGAACCTGTCTACAAAACTGAAATGTATTGCCCTGCACACAGCACACTATTCTGTATACCTCAACCCAAACACCAAAACTACCCACGCTAATTAGTCATCATGGGTCTTACTCAGTCTGAGAATACCAGATGAACCATAATGTGCATCAAGGTTCGTGGAAAACTGTCCGCTGATGGCGACACTGAGACCACTTAAACAATTTCACAGAAAATGCCTGCTGATCAGCAGAAGTGCGCTGTGGTTAAATGAATCAGCGGTGTTTAGCATACATCTACCTGAACTGTTCACACTGTGTACATACATTAGGGCAAGATTTTCAAAGCTTAAAGTTTTTAGGTTGTGGAATTTTAATTTATTTGTGTGTGCTTTTTTATTTTTTATTACTAAAGTGATCTGGAAAAATAGCTTTGCGAATGTAGGCTAGTGTCATTAAACAAATACACTGAAAGGGAAAGCAGCATAAAACATGCATAGCTCTGCACTGAAAGAGTGATGCAGTAGAGTGTTATTTATGTATAGATGCACCCACCAGAAATACAGAAACAATCAACACATATTCTATTTTTTTCACCATTTATTCATATTAAGAGGAGCCATTAACATTCAGAAGATATTTGGTTCTACAGAGCATTCTGTTCTGCAGTGCTGTACCAATAGTGTTTCATGTGAAGTTTGAGTCTAGTGAGAGTAGTACGTATGTCTTTTTACAGCATGTGTAATTAAGGGATGAACCGTGTTATGGACATTGTTCCTCGGAATCTGAGGAGGCACACATACACTGGACATGTTGTACCGGCGTGGAAGGAGATATATGTACAAGGTGTTACTTTATTTGTTGTGGCTTGTGATTTTTGTAAATAAAAAGGGAACTGTTTACACCCACAGTTGTAACACAGTGTACGGTTTCCTATCTTTGCCTAATTTTGTCATGTCACCATTTTTACTCACTTAACTTCCTTTAGTGATATAGTTATATTGTTGAAAGAAATAGACTGCTTGTATCATTTTAACCCAGTTCTGTGGTAGAGACTTTTTTCTCAAGTTTAACTGTAATAAAGACAGCTGTGTACAGCAACTAATTTTGCTTTGGATTCCTGTTGCTGCAGCTCAAGAAAAACTGCTGAAGAAGGAATGCTTTCTGGTGGATTTTTGCCAAAGACTTCACAAATGACCAGATCTAGGATTTGTCCCTCTTGCATATAACTAAGAGTGGAGAGCGTTTCCAGAAAGGTATCCCCACTCAGAACTGGCAAGTAACCCCAGTTGTAAAGTAAGACTTCTTAAAATCCTAAGGCTATCGCTCTTGTGTGTAGATGCACTTCTTCTTTTGTTTTGCAAAGGTGTCACAGTTTTGGGAAGGCTGTTTACCGGCAGGAAGGAGTCCCAGAGGCAGAAAGCTGCAGTTTTAACATGAGAATGAGAACATGAACATGAGAACAAATAAAAGGTTTAAACAAAGCCTTTAAACAAACACTCCTTACTATTCAGGCTGGGCAGTCACTTTCACTGAACCATCTCTAGAGCAAAGGATTTGGCTCCCCTTATTTACCGTATGGCTGGAGCTTGATTGACCATCAGTTAGTCAAATCCACACGTGGATCTGGCAGGGATGGAATTGTCATGACTGAAAACCACAGCGCTTGTCCTACTTTACCCTTCTAGAAGAAGGGTACAGTATGCTGACAGGAATACCTACATAAACTTTGGGAATTGCTCTAGATGGCTACATTTCAGTGTATGCCCGCACAGTCAATGCAAATATAAATGTTTGCTTTGGAGGCTGGGTCAGTTTGGTAGGTGTACTGTACTCTGTACACATTGCATGTAAAAGGAAGTCATTTATGTTTATTTAGGAAAGGTTTGGTACATTTGGGTGCTGTACTTAGTACACATTTCACGAGAATTGCAAAAGGCTATGAATATTTTCTTCGGAAAAAACTGGAAACTGCCTGGTAATTATACTGTAGTACTCAGACAATCACCGTGTGTGAAAGAGGTTAAATAAGACAAGGAGAAAAAACACTAAATGACCCATCCGGACTTAGGCAGTCATTTAGATGTTATTAATTCCTAGCTAGAAGCAAAATACTTGTAATTCAATTAGCCTATTGTTGTAGTAACCGCTGGTGAAAGTATTGCATTTCAGTTATTATGTGCAATCTTTTCACATATTTTGTAAAAGAAACATTTAATAAAAGAGCCTATAGGTCTTGCAGTGTATGCATGAATGTGTGTGGGGAGGTAAGTTGCACCCCTATTATCTAGAGTATGGATGATGCTGCTAATATCGAGCTGTGCTTAGGGTGAGATGAAAATAAGGTTGAAAATAATTGACATAATAAATGAGTAAATGTGGTTGCACTGCTAATCATACCTGGTAGGAAGATCAAGCTCTGGGAGACGGTGTTTTGAGTATGGCATCATTCATGACTAATGGTTCTCCACCTGTAATTACTGAACACTTTAAATACCAGGGCTGTGGCTTGATTCCAGTTTTAATTTTAGTGAACGTGTCAACACAATTGTTTCAAGAACCAATTTTGAAATTAGTGCCATTTTTGGCTTGAACAAATCTACTAGGCTTCATATTCCCAAACAGTGATTACTGCCGGTGATGTTATATGGTAATATTGTTTACTTGTGTTTGGCAAAGGCGTCACATGCAGATTTGTGCTCCAGTGTGATTATTTCGCATATCATTGTGATCTGTATTCCAATTTGTCTTGGCATCCTTTGACTGTAAAAGAAGGTATCTCTGGTTGGTTTTGATATTCAAATGTCTAAACTTATTTTGTTCCTGTTTTATGACTGAAAGGTCCACAGCATATTGCTTAAGAGCAGAGGACAGTTTTACTCAATCAGAACTCATTTGCATGTCTGGGTTGGTTTATCCTAGCAGGGTATGGTATAGGGGGATCATATCAACCCTGTACAGTAGTTATGTAGACCAGTGTTTCAGCTAGTGCCTATGTAACACCACTTAGTAACTTAAGGTACCAGTAAACAGAAAGAAAGCCCCTTAATACCAAGGAGTTGATTTGTCAACCACTACGCCACTGAATTTTTAAAGAGTGTTTTTCAATACCAGAGAATCCATTAAGATCACTGTACATTAACCACGTTTTTTGTTGTAATCCTGTTACCACGGATAGGTGGATGATGCAAACATTAAAGGTTGATCAAATAAACCCCTTTGTTTCTTACGTTTTACATTACAATTTATGATTGAGTGAAACTATGGTTGAGATGGTTAAGACTATTCACAAAGCAATTTGTTTATTGAAATACAATTACTACGTCTCATGATTCCTGGCCACCTTGTATCTATTTGGCAGATTTTGTCAACACCACAAAAACACTGGTACGGTTTATTATAGACATTTCTTGTAACTAAATACCAAAGTTTTACTTTTATAAATCTTCTTTCAGAAACCGCAAGCAGATTTTTGGCACGTAGCTGTAAAATATTTTTTCATTACAGTTCTCCTTGGAAACAAAGTACCAATAAATACTTTTTTGGGCCCAGCACTGGCCTGATAAAAGGTTTTTTTTTTCATGTCTGTTGAGAGTTGACAAAATGTCCTTTGTAGAAAATAATTTATGCTGGTCTATAGTTATTTTTCTGTATCGTTGCCTTTAACATTGCCTGACCACATTTCAAGTGCAATGCTCCAAAAAAAGAGCAGAGATAAGCATGTGGAGACCAAAAGCATTTATCTCTCTGTTTGTGGGGAACCATTTTACATGTGTTTTGTTGGTTACAACCTTCCTAACTGACAAGGAAATGTGCTCAACCACAAATGATCAATCTAAGTGTTCTTCAATTAAGAACATAGGTTAGTAATTAGCAATAAGATGAAAAAGAAGAAATTAGTTTGATACTCATAAATTGTCAACACCAGGTCACTCGTTTGTAAAATAATGAAGTTAATTATTGAATGAATTTATTTATTTATTTATTTATTTATTTACTGGAAAATTCCTTTGAGATTTAAGTCTTAGTCCCATGGGATTTGGGTCACGTTTATGCAATTCCAATTTGCTGGATTATAGAAGCAGTAAATGCTATCACTGTTAAAGTAAAAGCAGAATAGATACAAGTCCGAGTCCTGAAGCACTGTACTGTATTTTATTCAGTAGAACATGAGCCTATAAGCGTAGGAACAGGGGTGCAAAGGCAGGCCTCAACAGTTTATTTAGGTCACACGTGTTTTTCAATTGATATCTGATCAGAACATATCATATTCACAAAAAAACAGCTAAGAAAGAATAAATGGATCTGCCATATAAAGATATGACATCTACAAAAAGGACCATGTTAGAAACAGAGCTATCTCAATAAAGTGTAATATTAAAAATATGATTTGAAATGGCAATGGATCAAAATACTACTGCTCTTGAAGTCTGTATTAACCCTGCTGTTTCCCCTCTGGGCTGATTTACTGCCACCCATAATATGAAAATACTAGTAATGAGAATAGATGGATGAAATCAGCACCGATAATCCATGACTCATTCACATATTTTTGCATACTGTAATTCATCAGTGTGAATGTGCATTATTACCCTTAAGCCAAGGTAAGCATTGTAAAGCCCAGAGTGGTACTGTTAAAAAAGCATGTTAAAAAAAACCAGGGTGAACTCTGGTAAATGCATGGTATAACCATGGGAAAAGCATGGGAAAACTGCAAAATGACCATGCAAATTTAATGCGGTAAACCATACGGGTAAATATGTTCCGTAGGGCCCTTTGGTGTTCATCAGATAGTTCCCCAAACAAGCATGCTTGGAATCTCCATTGTAAGTTTAACTATTCTTTTATCAATCAGTTATTATTATTTATTATTATTTATTTCTTAGCAGACGCCCTTATCCAGGGCGACTTACAATTGTTACAAGATATCACATTATTTTTACATACAATTACCCATTTATACAGTTGGGTTTTTACTGGAGCAATTTAGGTAAAGTACCTTGCTCAAGGGTACAGCAGCAGTGTCCCCTACCAGGGATTGAACCCACAACCCTCCAGTCAAGAGTCCAGAGCCCTAACCACTACGCCACACTGCTGCCCAGTTAGAAATGCATCAATGTCTAGTCCTTCATTGATAAACTCTGAACCAGAAACAGTGATAAATCAATTATTCCAGTCATCGGTGCAACACTACCAAATACAATAAGGATATAGTGGAAAGAGGCCATCGAAAGAGCAGTATTAAGATCTGCTGCTTTTTAGAGCTTCTAAGTCCATCTGATCATTGTATTCTTAGTTGGCTTTATTTTTGCGCATGTGAAATGTTTTGGTTAGTCATGTTTTTAGAGCTGATGTTTTCATCACGATCTTGTAATTCACAGTAACACATTTCTTAGTTGCATAACACCTTTTTTTTTTTTTTTTTTTTTTTTAAACCAGTATGGGGCAACACCTTTTAGATATCCATAGGGTAGGGTGACTAGGGTGGTTGAACAAGAATCATTTCATCATGCTAGTTATTTCCTGTGCTGAAATTGCTTCAGAATTGCTCATCTGAGCAACTAAATTATGCAAGAGATAGTTTGATATAGATTATTTCACGTTATTTCCTACTGCACAGAAGTCTACTTCTAGCTGTTTAAACAACTTGACTGGCAGAGGTGAAACTAAAACTAGTAACTGTAATCAGCTGTTATTAATAACCCACAGCCCATTTGACATATGCTATACAAGTGATGTTATTGCTTTATCTGTAGGTGTGTATGGAAACCCTAAACAAACTTTGAGTACTACTGCACTAAGCACAGGGATAAAAATGCAATGCAATGTTAAAGCAATTTGCAATTTGCAGAACACACTCCCTCACGTGACAAATGGAATCCCTGACATGTATTCTTCAACCTGCGAAAGCTGCAGCTCCCTGCTGCAAGTATGGTTCAGTCACGATGGGCAAGACAGTAGATAACACAGACTTTAATAATGGCCTGAAATTATGGCTCTCAGCTACTGTACTGTACTAAACATACAATTTTCAGTATACACTAAGATTTCAATTATATTTACTACATACCATGCAAAATTCCACCCTTTTCATTAAATTATATATTAATTTTTTTCTGTGTGAACATTAATATTTTATGTGGATGTCCTAACATTTATGGAATTGCACCATTATGTGTAACAGCCATTTTAATTCATTAAAATGAGACACAGATCTTTTGTAACAGAGATTAAAACATTTTTGAAAAAATATCAAGAGAAATAGCTGGAAATTAAATATACCTTCATTGCGAGTTTAAACTTTACCTAGTGCCAATTTGGTAAATATTTGTGTAAAAATAACAATTTGTATGATGTTAATAAATGAAACATTAAATTGCAATTAAAGCTGCATGGTCTGTGTTCATTTTTAAATAAAAATATAATTTGTTGGGGTCAGCTATTGTTTTATAGTTTAATTTTCTATGCACTTGTTGACAATTCAGGTTTTATTGTCAACGAGACACTTTTCAAAACGTTTGCTAAGATGCATTTCTTTTACAACAGTATGGCCATAGGGAGGGGAAGAATCCTTTTTATATAAAACAGTAAAAACTATATATATTTTTAAATATTCTATGTTTCCATACATACCTACAACTTGATATTCTGTAAAACTGCTTTCTATTTATGTTTTGTTTACAAAGAAAGTCTTTATTGATGTGTTGTGATACTGCAACAGCCATAAAACATCTAAAGTAAGTACTTACATAAAATAAAGTTAAACAGCAAAGCATAACATTATTTAACCCGCTCACAGACCCCATACCAACACTACTACCTACAGAGCCTACTACCATGAATAAGCTTCATTTGAGATCCTAATTACACTACCTACATGAAAACGACTTGCTCGTTCAATTCAAATCATATGACAATATGACCTTTCGAGAGAGAGAGAGAGAGAGAGAGAGAGAGAGAGAGAGAGAGAGAGAGAGAGAGAGAGAGAGAGAGAGAGAGAGAGAGAGAGAGAGAGAGAGAGAGAGAGAGTAGGCAAGGCAGAGTTGAAAGGTCAAGCCAGGTAAAGTGAGATTTAGAGAAAATATAATTAAATATTGGAGCAACAGAACCCAGAACCACTCTGAATAAAGCAAACATCCTATATTAATAACAGACATGTGAATCTAATGGATGTTCTATTTAAAAAAAATATGAAGTATTTGAATCCTGGTGTTCTAAATTCCCATTTAGAACGAGTACCTGCTAGGCACAAAGGTGTTACACACACACACACACACACACACACACACACACACACACACACACACACACACCTGCAGTGTTTACATGAACACATCTTCTCAATTATTTCACAAATGATAAAAAAAAAACTCAGTTTCACCTGTAAAGTAAAAAAAAAAGTTTTACTTCCATTTCCACAAAAAAAACACACATAATGAACTCCTTAAAAAATGTTTTGAGTACAAGAAAAGAAAAAAAAGTATTATGTCAGCATACAACCAAATGTAGATAAAACCCCGAGGTAAAGTGGGGTCTACTTTCATCAGCAAGGAAGGAGTTGCTGTAGTAATTCCCTGTAGCACAAAGTAAGAGAACTCTTTACCACATGACAGACACCCAGAACTTTTAAAAAGCCCAATCTCTGTGCATGCGGTGGCTACCAGAGTGCTGTTTGCGCTGAGTGACTCTTGAATAGACAGGACACGGCTGGACGACAGACCAAAGCCAGCCTTCCATGCTGTTGCACTGATTAGCCCAGAGGAAGAGTCGATTTGTGGGATCCAAGTCAATATTTACAGCATCAACAGGCGTCAACATGCACGACAGACTTCTCAAGCTTGGCCTCGGGCTGTCACCAGTAATTAATCCTGGATTGTAGGATTCAGTGACATGCCTAAAATGATCTTTATGTGAACTTTACAACAACAAAAGAGGGATCCAAAAGTTTGATAACCGAGTTCACTTCTTTTTGGCACTGATGTTCTTTTTGTCAAATTGATTCTCTGTAAATACTTCCCTGAAACCAGAGCTTCTCTTCTGTATTTTCAGATCCTTTTGTGCTATTTACTATTAAATGCAAGTCATACAATGCAAGGCATACAGTAAGCCCTTGACTCCATGATGAGGTGAGGGAAGAACACGTTGGATGTACAACACAGGAGTCAGGTTTTAGCTTGGAAAATGAAACGGTTTGTTTTACAAAACTAGTAACGCATTTAAGAAATCAATCTGCTGAGTTTATTTTCCCTGTTTTGATATGTTATACTTGTTTTATGGTGCAAAAGTATGTTTTGAAGTTAAGATCTTGATACATTTGGCCAAAGTCTCCCCAGCATATGTTAATGACAGTTCATGTCACATATATCTAGACAACTGCTAATCTAATTGTAATACACATTGGTAACAAGGTTGTTTACCTCTAAGTTTCTGCCTGTTTGTCAGTATGCAGAAACATACCATACATCTAATACTACTTACATTTGTACACACTTGGAGAAGCGTACATCTCTCCATGTACATACATAGTACATGCAATGATACATTGTGTATACACAGGTGCAGTTATGGATGTATGTTAAAAATGCTTGTTTGGTGTGTGATTGTGACAGGGCGGAAGTCCTGCACCAGTAAATTGTGTGTTTTGTTGTGTATTGTTTAAATAAAGATTCATTATTGTGAATTTAAGTTTGGCAGGGATAGGGTTTATTCCATCCCTGCCAGATCCATGTGGGAATTGTGGCTGGGTCTTGATTAAATAATTGATCATCAATCAAGTCCCAGCCACATGGTATAGAGGAAGCCAAACTCCTTTGTTTGAAGAGGAGAGTTCAGTGAAGGCTAATGGCCAGCCTGAACAGGAGGAGTTTGGACAAAAGGAGAAGCTTTTAGTGAATTCCACAGTTCAGACTAAAGGTACCTATTGTGTATTGTTTGAATCTTTATTTTGGTCATTGTACCGTATTTATTTGTTCCTGTGTTGTTTTTTTGTTTTGTAAATACACATGTGCAACAGCTCTTTCACTGCAGCTTCTTGACTTGAGTCTCATTTCTGATGGTATCAGTGCTGTATACAGAGACTATAATTAAATTGATGTATTCTGAGTTGCAGCATAAATGGAACAATTTTAATCAATTTATTTGAAAATTGCAGTCAGCTACACAGATCACCTTTTGTACATTTCTTGGAAACCAGAAGAACAGCAAAGTACCTTATATAGGGACCTTGCTTTTACAGCTGGAGGTTATTATTATTATTATTATTATTATTATTATTATTGCCGTGTGATCATTCTTGAGCTCATCAGTTGCACGTGTTGCACGTTCAGTGTTACAGACACCTAGCGATTTTAAAGGGGTGATACCCACAGGGGAAAGGTCAGGGCATGGTTAAGCAAATCATTTTAAATATTTAAGGTGCAGCGGAATTCACCCTGGTACTGTAGCAAGCAGTGACCCAGTACTCCCCAACACCATTCCTGAACAGAGATCTGTTGGCGTTGCTGGGACAATAGGGATATCAGCGCTCGACAAAACAGTGAGCTCACAAGAAGCAGAGAAGTTTATTATTGTTCACAAAAATGTGTTCATGTATTTTGATTCAATGCTATCTCTTCACTGTACCATATAATACATGAGATTGAGAGGATTCATTCCATCCTATATACTCCTGACATTGAATTACTGGTATGTGCTTTAAAAAAAAAAAAAACTGTATGTACTTTCTCACCATACAAGTTCTAATCCCCACCTAAGTCTGATCACCAGAGGAATATTTACAGAGCTGTTAAGTAAATAAGTCTATTTTGCAACATAACTTTGACTGTAGCAAAATAAGCTATAAGATTTGTGAATTAGGATGTTGTTTAATTAATTTACTTCAAATTGCATATACTTCACCTCCTGTAGTAAAAACATGTATTGCTTCTGTAAAATCCTTCAAAATACTCAAGTGTTTTGCAAGATTTGTGAGAAGGTAAACACTTAAGAAAAAAAAAAACTAAATCAAGTAGACAAACATTTTGGCGTGTGTCATCATCAGTACTAGCGGAAATGTTTGTCTGCTTAAGTTTTAAGTTCTTGTAAGTTTTAACTTTCTCTCAAGTCCTGCATTATTATTATTATTATTATTATTTATTTCTTAGCAGACGCTAAGACTGTGGTAGAGAAGTTCAGAGTTTAGGGGTCAAGCTCAAACATGATGTAGACGCGATTCTGTGGATGAGAGAAACATCTGACTTAAGCATGTAGGAGCAAGAGCTTAGGTTGCTTTAAAAGTCAATAGCAGCAAAGTCTACTTGAATGGATACCCCATGGAGTAACACTCAACCCACCAGCAAAAGTCCAGAGAAGAACAGTATCCGCATTCTTCACTGTCTGTAGCCTAGGTAATGTAACCATCCGCAGAGTATTTCCACGGATACTAACCTCACTGTTGGCTGTAAAGATACACATTTTAATACTGGGGGAACATAAGTATCGACACCAAGCTTACCTTTTTTATAAAGCAACAGTTGTTTTGGATCATATTCAACAACAGAGATCTCAACAAAATGGTGTTTCAACAGTAAAACAAAAAAAAAATTGTCAAACAAACTACACAACATCAAACAGGATTTACAATCATATATTAATCTCTCAAATGTGCATGGTTTGGACTATCAATAGGGCATGGGGCCACCATTGGTAGCCAGGGCAGCCCAATTTACAGCGAAGTGTCTGCAAGGTATTTGTTCTAAAGGGTAGCTGGAATGCAAATCTGCTCTAAAGTCTGCTTTCCAATCAAAGCGGCACCAAGTATAGCTTATCAAGTCCTTACTTTTGAGTGTTTTTTTTTTTTTTTTGTTTGTTTTAAATGTCAATAATTTGTTCAACTCTAGATATGAGAGAATTCCTGCCAACTGAACTCCCACAGTACAGTACTATGACCCTTCTGTCAAAGGGATCTGTATACATGTGAGATCTGCACTGTACAAACAACATATAAAACCAGAAAATAAGAAGTGAGTTTATATAACATGTGCTGCCATGGACATAAAGCAGGCAGCTTTGTGGTGTTTTACAAAGATGGCCATTATGGCTTCTTTTGAATAGTGCTCTAAAAAAAAAAAACTGCATTCAAAATCCAGGAAGAGAAAATGGAGTCCAATTTGTGGTCCTTTTGTATCATAATTGATAATCACAATGATCCCTAGCAGAGTTTCTTAATTGCTAAATGTTGTAAATGTTACAGATTTCTTAAAAGCCAGGCAGGGATTTCATGAATCATTTCTGGTTATCTTATTGCTGATATTATCCTCCGCTGGGAATGCAGCAGTGATGTCGTGGAAGCACCTGCACACAGTGCATACTGTAAGCTATGGATGGCAACATACTATCTGTACAGCATATGCATGTATATACAGTGGGCTCCATTAACTGCAGGCACAGTGGTTTCTCCAATTTGTCTGCTGCAGTGGAAAACAAAGATTATATTTTTGTTTGTATAAAATAGTTTGTATCTAGAGAAGCACTTATAATACAACTTTATTACATTCTTTATCTTATTTTCTTCAGTTTAAACCCTGCAGATATAATGAGATGCCTCTCAGATGTTGATCCTCTATGCCTCAGTTACATTGTTACATATATCTAGATGGTCACTTATCAAATCCTTACCAGACTCAGTGATAACATTCATTACTTGAAGTTATTAATAACTCGTATTTATTAATAAACAGTCTAGGAACATAATAGGACACCTGCCAGTGTAATACGTCACACTTACATTTTTAATGTATATACAACATATGTAGATCATCGTGATCTCATTGTTATCATGCTTATAGCGCTTTGTATTAATACCTGCGGTAGCTACTCATAAAGTTACTCATAAACTTGTTTCACTAAACCATCTGTCAGCCTCCCTAAACAAAGTGGAGCAGACCATTGGAGCAAATACTGAACAGCGTTATAGATATTTGACTGTACTGCTATGGATTGCTAGTATGTATTGGGTCTAGGTGGCACTGCACTAATCCACATAATCAAGCTTTATATTTGTGGAGGTTGTCGTGCTCAGGCTGCAAGTGCAATTTTAGTACTGTGTTGTTATTATGTACTGCATTGACTTACTATTTCAGAATGAATTCCATGGTGCTAATGGCAGTAGTTTTAAAGTTTTTTTTATTTTTTTATTCTGCCTGTTCATTTGAATCATTTTGATCACGAGAACAGTCGAGATGACTCATTAAAGTAAATATTTCAAGATAAGCCTGTTATTACATATAATGATAATAATTTAGCATTTAGAGAGTTTTAATATGGATAAAGTTCATAAAAGCTAAATTCTCCCACCGCCTTAATGTATGTCAATGAATAGCCCTTTTCCAGTGCTTTCAGCTGCATTAAACCATTTAGCTGTCATATACTAGCTGTGCTCCAGTGCAAGCACAGCTAGTATGAGTGCTTTTAGAGAACTTTCAGAACCTCCTTCTTCGTTTAGTTTGCTGTTTAAATGCTACTTCTGAAAATAGGGCGATCGTACTGTATTGCAATTACCACCATTGAAATCACATCCATTAGGAAATGCCAGAAGGCGGCAGTAAAAACTGTATCTTGTTGTACTGTTTTGAAATTTAACTCCTTCCTATAAGTAATGTGTTCTGACAACCTACAAAGTGACTGATGACTGAAAAGACAATGGCTACTAAAGATTTTGATATCTGGATGGAGCCAATTAATAGAGTACGCACAATAACATCTGCCACAGAATACAGGGAGCAAGCAAGCTGTATTGACTGGATTCAGAAGGTGAAGCCACTTTACTAAAAATGAGTGCTTGAGTATTCAAACAAACACAGCTTTGAAATAGAATCATAACCATGTTTGTATTCCTAGCATAACAGGATTTATAAATGACTATCAAAACGATACCACGCAAAGTAAACTACCGCATAAATGATGTCTGAAATAAAAAGCATGCCTTTTATTGTACAGAAGGGTGCTCTCTTTTCTTCAATAGGTAATTTGATGGGTTTCTCACTTCTGTAATATGATAAGAATGATACAGAATATCAGAATATTTGTATATATGTATATATATGACTTCTAAGGAAGTTTCGTTTGCATAAAATAAATCCCATAACGTTAGGTATACTGTATGCTGACAATACTTGTGGCCCACATGTACGGTTGTACCGTCATCCAGGTTTGGACCATCATAGACTAAGTTTTAATGCAGTGTAGTTACAATTTTGCCAGCTAACAGGACCTCTTCTGGTTGTGGGCCCCGTGACTATATAGATCATTGAATAATGAGTCAATTTTCCTGTAATAAGAGTGAATACTTTATTACTGGAAAGTATTACCCAGTTAATATAAAGCGTTTGCTAAACACCTTAGTGGGAACCCGCTTCCTACCTAAGTGGTCAAGCTCTGTATTGCAATATAGGTCACAGCCTGTCATCTGGGAAGAACTTGAGTAAATCACAGCAGTCTCCGAAAAAAATACAAGACAAATCTAATTGGGTGGTTTAAAATAATTTTTTATTAATATTTCTCTTGTTACTAGTATCTTGAAAAGAATATGTATCAAGATGATAAGGATAACCCAAGTTCTTGCAATGACAATGACAAGAACAATATATTTCGAAGGATAATATTCAAAACAGTGTATCCTTAAGAAGCCCGTGTATTCGATTTCTGTCAGTATTTTTAATTGTATCTATATCGTTTTTAGATGTGTTTTTTAAAATGTCAAAATATTTTGTTAAATTGAGTTATGTGAGCAATAAATACATGCTATATTTGTTTGTTCAGTTTGTTTAGGGGGCCTGGTTAAAATACAGAGCAATGCGCTGTGTGACCCTGAACCAAAAGGGCAGTGGAAATTGTACCTTGATGTTTACTATTGTGTCCGATAAAAAAAAAATGGAGGATAGCCATTATTAGGTCTTATTCAAATCAGATACATGTAATGAAAATCAAACTTTATTTCATGCATTGAAAACAATTCATTAGTTAAAGCTTTGTGAATAGGGCCCAGGAAAAATAAACCGATAAAGTCTGTTATTAAGAGCATAATGAAAAGATTAAGTTGCAGGCTATTATAAATCGGCTTTGCACTTTTTGTCATCTCTGAAACTCTGTTATTCTCTTAGGGTAGAATCCAATCAACCTTGTGTCATCCTGTATAATCTTATATTCTTTCATCGTCGTTTTTCATGATACATTTAGGTTATTTTACAGCAGAACATTGTCTAATTTGCAGAGTCACACGTAGCAAAGAAGCAACTAAAGAAATAAAAGTGTGCAAACTGAAGGGTCCTGCAGGTGTGAACTCTTTTGAAATGTACAGTATATTTAATGAGTCTCTTATGATTCAGTTGTGTCTTCAATATCTTCGCCGGATCAGGAGTGCAGTTTTCTCCTTTTTGTTTTGTTTTTTGCAGGGGGCGGGGGTTGGGGGACGAGGCTGTGTTGTCCAGTCTATTAAAGAAATACACTATAGAAATGATTTTTAAAAAGCTTTTTTTTCCTCTCCTAGGTTCTGCTGGCTAATTAAAGAGGCGGTTGCTAAGAGATGACGAGCAGCCTCGCAGAGAGCTTCTGATGTGATTTTGCTTTTAACCTTCAATGCTCAGGTTTTCTGAACTGAATTCAAACCCTCAAAAAAGAAAAAAATCCAATAAAGTGACATGGCAGCTTTAACAAACACCTGTGCAGCCAAAGCAGCACGGAACTCACGCCTGAAAGAGGAACGATTCTCTCCCCTCAGCACTGGCGATATGGACTGCAATGGGACAGAACACCTGGAAACTGGACAGTTAACCATGTTAGAAAAAACACATGAGTTCTTCCAGATATGTGATGTGGAAGATAAAGGTTTTATCACACGCAGGGACATGCAGGTAGGACTCAAAGTTATATATACAGTATGCATATCCCCCAAATGTGTCTTTGGGAAATTCACTGTTGACTGCTGATTTGCAGGTATTTTAAGGTTGTTATTGGAAGATTGCATGACTTTCAAAACTTTTTTTTTGTTGTTTCTTTAAACGGGTAAAACAAATGTGTATGAATTAACTGTTTAAATGTAACATATCTCATAACTCTTTAAAGATCGCGATAAATCCTTACATGTGATTAAACTTTAATCGCTTTCCTTTATTTTGATACCAAGAACGTCCTTGTCCGACTTCATTAATCCTTCTTCAGTCCTTCTTCAAAGTGCACATGGTATATTTTTGGGGTGCTTTTGAGCCCTTTGCGCCTTCCGAGGGTTACCTTTTTTTTTTTTCACATACCACAATCACAGCTTCTGCTTACTGGCAGAATCGATTGTTAGGAGTTGTGGGAGAGCTGAGGGAGATGTAGAAATGGTGTATCACCTCTAAAATTATTTATCTCTCAATATATGTTTAGCCAATTGTCATTTTCATGAAACTATGCATTTATGTGTGTATAATACAAATGTTTCCAGCACTGTATTGATTACCGCATTATTTACACTAGCCTGTTTATTACCTCCTACAGTGCATTCTTGAAAAAATATGATTTTATTCCAATAATTTAAATAAGATATCTTTCATATACTAGGCTACCACTATAAAATCAATGCCTGAGAAAGACGACAGGCAATTCAGCATGAATGTGCCTCCTTTTACAGGACTTTGAAACCTTGATAACTGCTATTTGGATTGGCATTCTTTTATTGTCTTTCTTTCTCTGTGCACTGTTTTCTACGAAAAGACCGAAGCTGCTTTTGTTGTGCATACCGACTTCACATTGACAATTAACATTTTTTTTATTATTATATTTTGTAC
Organism: Acipenser ruthenus; assembly: GCF_902713425.1. Lineage (NCBI taxonomy): Eukaryota > Metazoa > Chordata > Actinopteri > Acipenseriformes > Acipenseridae > Acipenser > Acipenser ruthenus. The sequence goes on along the minus strand of NC_081195.1, from coordinate 63,336,332 downwards.
ATGTTAAGTTTGCAAGTACGATATAATATTTATTTTTATACTTTATATTTGTGTTTGTGGTGTTTTTAAAGGCTTTACTGTTGACAGCAAGTTTTTGTTTAAATAAAATAAATACAATATTTAAAAAAAATACCCTTCAAAACAATGCTTATTCAATACAGAACTGTTTAAATAACTATATAAACTAGTTGTTTGTCGTTATTTTGCTTTAAATGATAAGATATCTGCGTTTATGTGTGTGGGGTGTATTTGTACCCCTTTCCTCCTTCCTGCTGCTCTGGAATATATATTTATTTTCCCAAAAGTTCCCCTTCAATCAGGTCACACTAACCAGTCCAGACACATTTTTACATAGCTGGCTTGTGTGGTGGGGAACCAGACCCCATGCCTGCTAAAGACAATCAATTCTACAGCTGTGTATTACACATTTACAAGACTTTATTGTGGATTTGTCACACACACACACACACACACACACACACACACACACACACACACACACACACACACTTGGATTATTAGCCTTCCAGAATGCTCTGAAGTACACTAAATGTAGCTTTGATAGCCAACTCTTTTTCATATTGAAGAGGTTTCTCTGTAGTGTTACCTTTGGTCCTTTGTTCATGACAACGAATTTGTAATTCTGGATTTTTTTCAGCACGGTTTGACTATTGCATATAGTTTTTGCTTTCTACTTTTAATTTGCTAATAAAATGGCAGAGGTTTTTATCATTAAAAATTAGTACATTTCTATAACCTTCTGTCTGCTTTGTGAATGACACTCCAGGATGCTAAACCACTGCCGGTGTGAATTGATTAAGTGGCAGCTCCACCCCCACTCCCACAGTATCACCACTGCTTTCTTTGCCTTCAGTTTACTAAAGATTCAGCTTTACGATGCTCTAATCTGCAATTTTAAGAAACCGTGATTGCTTAGATTTTAGCATTCTCACTTGCCAGTTGTCTTGCATGTAGAAACTCCAGATACAGTAAATGTCTCTATAACCTTTGAGCTGTGGGTCTGTAGACTGGGAGAGGCAGTGTGGAAGGGTAGTGTAAGGAGTGAAGTAATTTAGACAGATACAACCATATCTCCATAACAACAATAACATCAAATTAGGGTGGCTCTTCAGGCCATACGCATCAGAGCTTTACAAATGAGTATGGTTCCGCTTTCAGAGCATGTGTATTATGTATTTAAAATGTGTTCAAGGTTTGCCGTCATCAGAGTGTATACTTATAGGCAACGGTACCCATAGAGATGGTGCGTAATGGATGAAAGAGTGGCTTCCTGGAGTAACTCATTTCGATGCTTGTACAAGAAGTAGGCTATTCACATTAGAATGCCACTAAAAACCATCACATGACATTAATACAGTATGTTCATACTATTTTGTCAAGAGAAGGTTTAAATATATTAACCAAAAATAAGAAAGGCAGTGCCAAATTAGCCAACAAAAATCGTTTAAGGTTGGTTTTGTGGTTTTAGGAGGGTGTTGTTTCACTGTTTACAGAACTCTGACACTGTATTTAACTTGATTTAGTAATACGGTACACAAATAAGCACTTTCCTTGGGGTTTTTATCCCCAGATTCCTGCCTATAGTTTTAATATATCTAATGCTTATAAAATTTGAATGAAATGTGCCTACAAAAGCAGAACTTGCATATGACTGCATATGACGAAACGAAATGCGTGGTTTGTTTCATGCTTTTTTAAGTATTCACAACTTTGCCCAATAGCGTGATCGTCAGTTTCCAAGGCATCCTCAGTATAGCCAATGACCATTGTTGACAGACCTGAATGGGCTATAATCATCAAAACAAAGGCTTGATTTAATTAAAGTGCATTTTTGTCACAAGGATCAAAGCTCAGGGTTTTCAAAACCTGGGTGTCACATAAAAAATATAATAGACAAGTAGTAGAGTGTGCCGAGTAATGTGTTAGGTGATGTGATTGTGGTTTCTGTCATGGGGTGCTATTGTTTCTCAGAACCGGATTCGTCTCATTTTAGTAGCACTCTGATCCGAGAGAGGCAAAACCACAACAAACAGTCAGCTGGTAATAATATTAAAAAGCAGAGTGCTCAACTCATTGTGCTATAATGAAAGCAGCTTCTGAAAGGATACTGTGCTTTTCATGTGATGGTTCTATTTGACTTGACTACTCTTAATATTGGATCAGGTGTTATTTTAAAATGAAAAAACATGAAACGTCGTTCTTTCATAAAAAATGTTTTATGAGTGGACAGCCTGACATCCCCAATGCAATACTAATTGCCATAGTTTCTTAGGTCTGAATAATAGAGATCCATGGGATACATTTTGACCTTACCGTTAACAATAAGTCACATGTCAGTAGTGAGTGTTTCATGTTTGTCTTCTGCATGCCTGTGTCAATGAGAGACAAACAGGCTTCAAGAGGAGCAACATACTACCTAAGAAGAATGTAAACAAACTCTGTTGTAAACAAGGTCTGCTATCTGATTAAATACTGTGCAAAGAAGGATCCACCTCTATTGGCTGAGTTTCCAGCAGGATCACAATACATACTGTAGAGCCACGTCAGTGTACTAGGCACGAGCAGACAGAGCCAAGACAAGCGGACTCTCATTTCGCATAGTTATACTATTCATTCTCGTAGTCTTGTCAGTTGTTTGAGGATGACATACCTTGAAAGGTTGAGCACAGTGTCTTTCCTGTGATCAAAATTGTAAGTTTTGATTTGATCTGACAGTTTACTTTTTTTTTTTCTAAAGCACTGGAAATAATGCCATCAATTCCACTTACTTACATGCTGTAGATCTATAAATCTTCAGAGACTGAGCATCTTCAGTCATCAAAAAGGACATAAGATATTCTGGGACAAGAACGTTATTGTTACTATGCCAACAGTATGCCGAGTCCTATTCGTGTATTCATGACACCGCATTGCTCAGACAGGTAGAAGAAATCTGTTAACACAGTGCATTTGGAAAATGATGTTGCTTAAAAAAGAAAAGATTAAAGGATTGCACTTCATCTTTTTTTTTGCTTTTACCTCTGTTGCATGTACTTCCTCCGGATTGTAAGTAATTAGTTCCTGCTTCAGTCCTGTCCTTGAAAACTTACAGCATATACAGTTTGTCAATCAAACTGATTTAAACAGCAGGGTATCTAAATACCAGCATCTAAACGTCAGTTAAATCACTAAAAAATAAACCTGAGGTTTTTTTTTCTTCATATTTTCAAGACAGAATAAACTAAAGGGACAGACATGCACTATTCCCATAGGGCCCTTTATTGTTAAAAAGAGACTATTTAGGTCCTCCTTTGTTTAGATCATGAGGGGACCTTTTTTAAAGGTGTACCCAGCACTCCAGATACTGGCTGTTTTATGCGTTGAAAAAATATGAATTACGTATGGTATTTTATATGTAATGCTTTAAGAATATGCATAGCAATTTTGCTGCACAGCTTGAGTTTGCATGTTATTAAGCTTCTCCAGTGGTCAGTTGTAAATATACTGCATGCGGTAGCTAGAGAATGGATGATAGAAATGCCGGGACAGCTAATTGTAGCCGGCCTGGGAAATTGCCAGAAACACGTGACCAATAAGTCCGGGCTTTCAATAAATATATATTTTTTTTTTTAAAGTGTGATTGAATCCACTCACTTCAATGCGTGTTTGTGACTGGCGAATAAGCGACTGGATTCTTGAACCTTAGGATTTCTCATTTTACTCACCCAAAATACATTCTACTCACATAGGGCCTCATTTATAAAAGCAATTAGTGTTCATGATTTCCTTATTTACTATTGCAATTTTATTCAATGTCGTGCGAAATAGTGGGCACCGATTTTATTGTGCCACGATATGGTAGTCAGAATGAATATGTGATTTGTATGGTACCGGTAATGCATGATTTTGTATTTAAATTAGGCACTCTGCACCTTAAAGTGAGCGATAATTAGTTTGGAAACCAGGCTTTAACTACTGATAGACACACTATTTAAAGCTATTTTTCTGGGCTGAAATCTGTCTGGCATCATGGAGCCATTACTTGCATTAAAGTTTTCATATAGAACAGGCAAAATTACCTGTAAATAACAGGTTATATTAAGCATGAATAAGCATGAATAAATGTTATAATTTCTTAGATTGTATTTTATAGTTCATTACATGGGTACAAATAGTATGGGTACATACCAGATAAAACGTAATAATTACTAACCTTTTGGCACTAAACGTATACAGTACATTTCCCACGTAGTGCATGGGAGGCAGACTACAGTACAGGATTTTCTGTAATCCTTTTAGTAATATTGGGCCCTATTCAAAAATATTTAATACCTACTAATTATTTATTAGTCACAATAGACATTAAAAAAATAACAACAAAAAAACTATGTTTAAATAAATAGTTTGTTAAAGCTTTGTGAATAGGGTCCATTACTTTTAAAATTTGTAAAAATGTGGTATTGTCTAAAAGCATGGTTTGCAAAGAGATTTATTTAACTTACTGCAATACCAGATATCATGATTTAAAATGAATATATATGTTTTAAAAACTGCACATTTGTGAACTACGTAGTGAATGGGTCATGCATTAGAGCAAATGTCTGCAACTATTTTTTTTAGCTACAGTTGCTTTAAAAGCCCTATATCCAAGGTCAAGAGCTCTCACTGAATTAGTGTTCATACATCAACACTTTTTGTATTTTATTCTTGAAATAATCTAACTTGAATGAATAATAAAATGAAACCTCTCTTTTATAAATGAACACTTAGCCTTCTAATTTAATCAAATGCCAGAGCGGATGACAATCAGATAGGTGTTAACACTGATGTGAAGAATAATAAATCATTTTTATATTGGAGAGGTTAATTGCTATACTAAATACGCTAAACAAAAAGAAAAAAGTTCTACAGTTTATCAAACCAGGTCCATTTTATTGTTTCATTGTAGTTCCTGGATGTGTAACAGAAACATTAACAAAAATCTACAGTATAATATAAATGTGTAATGAAATTCATTCATTATACTATTTTTTATTATTATTATTTAATTGTTGTTATTTGCCCAAAATTACAATTTATAGCAGCTCCAAAAAACCTGCATACAGGTATATGGCCCCTGTTCCCGGCAACACTGTTGTGTCAACCAGTATTTGTCTTTAATTGATATAAAACGCACTGCATGCATAGTCACACAGATTTTATTTTTAAAAAATAGTTTAAGAGCAGTTTTATCTGAAATGCAGCCACTACACTTATGGTCCATAAGCATAATAAGTGAGAATATTAGAAAACAGGGTGTGCTCTCTGATAGTTTGGAAACCAGGCTTTGGTCCTCAATTACAAAACTATCAAGACATTTTTTAAGGAATATTTTGCATAGAATAGTTTTTAAAGCCAATTTTGATTATTGAATCAAGTTGCAGTTCATCAAATGTTTAATAGGGTTTGAACTCTACTCTAATTTTTAAAGCACTGTTTAATCTAAAAGAATGTTTATTAACACTATTCATAAAACAGTCCTTAAAAAAACATTCCACAAAACAGTCCTTGCAATTTTGTGAATTTTTCACTTTTTTACATCCTGTTTTGAAGATTACATATTGTCTAGAAGTTCTAAAAAATGAAAACAATCAGAACAAAAACGTAAAATTGCGAAAGTTATCTGATGAGCACTCGCTAATGATCTGCGTAACATTATAATATGACGTACAAATCACAAGAAGTTCCAATTTAAACTGCAGAGAATACATACAATGAAAAGCAAGAGTCCAGATCTTAAACTCAGTCCTGTGGGAAGCCTGGAAGCCAGTGCAGTTCACTATTTAGTGTCTGGATAAGATTTATCTTTGCCTAATGGACTGCTGAGTTATTTTATACATGATACTGTTAACTTGTGAAACCTTTTTTTTCTTGATTTGTTTTTCAGAGGCTTCATGGTGAATTACCTCTCAGTGCAGACGAGCTGGAGAATGTCTTTGACACGCTGGATGCTGATGGAAATGGTTACCTTACCTTGGAGGAGTTCACCACAGGATTCAGTGGGTTTAACAGCAATCATTTAATCATTTTATAGAGACCCCCGCCCTTTAACTAGCAATATTTAACAGCACTAGCTTGATACTAGCTCACTCTATGTATTGAACAGTAGCATTTCACAAAACGTCAGTATATCCCTGATGGCCATTTCATCTAAAGTTTCATGTACTACATGTACAACTATGTAAACCCAGACTCGTTCATGAGTGAAAGGCATTTCTTTCCCATTGAAAAAGAGAAGCCAACTGGATAACGGGAGCTGGGGGGGGGGGGGGGGAGTCTTTCAGGCACCTCACTCAAACATTGTGTGGGGTAGCGGGTGGTGAAACTCCTCTCCCATTCTGACAGCATTTCTCTCCCATCCTGTTTATTTTACATGTTCTTTTAGAGAATGCCCATGCAGACTCCACTGGCAATATTATGGCCTTTACCGACCAGTGAGGTTTAAATGGAGTGGGCTTTACTGTTTCTTTTGGGGTTGATTTTACAATTGAATACTTCATTTACAGGCCCTGTTACATTACACATTCTTTTTGAGGGTACTAAAACATTTTTTTCTCAAGTCCCATATGGATATTTAAAATGGTACTACGACCAATGATAATGGTAATGATAATAATCTGTAAATGATAATAGTCTATGTAGTATTGACCTGATTGTTGACTCCCCAGGTGAGTTCCTGTTTGGTCGAAAGATTTCCATCAGTGAGGTGCCACAGACGGAGGCTGTGTATCAGAATCAGTGGGAGGAGAGGCTGGCCGGTGGCGAGGATGATGAGGAGCGCCATTTCTGCATGCTAATGGAGAGCCTCGGGGCCAGCAACCTCTTTGAAGAGTAAGTCAGAATTGATGCGAAATGTACTGGTTTTCATTCTTCAGGTAAACAGTCAGTTATAAAGAAACGCACCCTTTTTGAAGAGTGCGGTGGAGAATATAATCAGAGAATTGTCTACTTGTTTTGAACATTACCTAGAGAAATACCAGTAAACAAACGGAGCTGGGGCATATGGCTTGTTAATCATTCAGTACCCCAAACCCTGCTAAACAAGATTGGTTTAAGCATCCATGCAGGTTTTGCCAACAAAACAAAAATCTCTATGCTGGCTTTCTATGCTCTATGCAAATAACTGTAACAAGTAAAAACAGAAAAACACAGATTTCACATATTTTGTTGACTGCAGCCAGATTTGGTGTATAATTGATCTTAAAAGGCTTTTAAAGCAAAGGTTTATTGAGGATTTAGGTTTGTATACATGTTGAGTCGTAAGCTGTGCAGGGACTGTTATAATGTATACTGGTTGCATACTTGATATGTATTTGTGAGCATAGTGCTCATGTGTTGCTAACCAGCTAGTTTACTGTTCATGAGTACTTGAGAGTAGAGTAGTATTTGATGTTATCTCGAGACACCTTTAATTCTGTCCTAAACAAAATACGATGACACATTGAATGATGCATTGTGTTCCTTATAAACCTTTTTTTTTTTTTTTTTACCCATTCTTGTATTCTTGTTCAGATTCTTCTGAATGCAGAATTCTATTTCTTTTATTTCATTTGTGTTATTTATTTTGTTTGCCTTGCTTTGGACATTTCAAACCTCAAAATCAAATGATCAAATGCTGACTCCTTTCAAATGTATGACAAATAAGTTATGCAATGAATAACATTTGTCGCAATTTATTTTAAGGGGTTCTCTTTTTATTAACAGTTTTATTAATCTTGCCTCTCTGCCAGCCCCATATACTCCCTTTATGTTTAAATGTAGAGTAGAGGTGTCTTACAGAATTGAAAGATTGTAATTCCAATGGAAGAGGGGTGCCTATTCCATTGAGACACTTATGATTCTCTGGAGAAGCTCAAAGCAAGGTAAAAAGGCAGATGTAGAGAAAATGGTCACTAAATATTGGAGTAACCATAACTCAGAATCACATTTTTTCACAGTCAAAGTGAAGTGAGGAGCCTGTGGGCTCAGCTGAGGAGGGATGAACCCCACCTGCTGTCAAACTTCGAAGAGTTTCTCGCCAGAGTGTCATACCAGCTGCAAGAGGCCAACAAGGAGAAGAAGGAGATGGAGAGCGCACTCAAGAGGTCTGAGCTTTACACATTGAGTCTGAGCTTCCATTGCACTGAGATGTGAATTACATCTAAACTGCTAACTGGTAATGCTGTGGGCAATGCTCTTCTACCCCGTTGTTGTATACAGTGCACTTCCAGTACAGTAAGTTTTACATATTAAAAGTTAAAGGGGTTGTATTGTTATTATTGTTGAAGTTTTCTTGACTAAGGATTTCATATTAACAATGTTGCTGTAATACTATCTGAACAAGGCGTCCATATTAATGTAGATAATATATCACTGTAACATGAACCTCAGCTTCCTATTGCACTTTCTCACATCAGATTGTTTTCACAAATGTGTTTTTTTTTTTTTTTTTTTACTTTTACTTTAAATCCCTGGACAAATCACCTGTCATCCAACATGGGATAATGGCCGCTCTACTTGTAACCTGATTAGCTGACTCGAACAGTGACGTTCATAAAAAGGGATTACTATAAATTGTTGGTTAGAGTTCACAGTAAAATCAAACATTCCAAGTCTGCCATGACTACTGTAGCACCTCAGTAGGTTATGAGCAGAGCAGGTGGTTCACAGACAGAAAATCCTCCTGTTCTTCTTCATTGAAGTGCATGGAAGCAGGAATCCACTCTTTAAGATTATTGTTTCAACCCTATTTTAGACACAGTTTAAATATACATGCAATGGGTCTGTCAGGAGTACATGGGGTCGTTCATGGGTGAATGAGGGTTGGGTTTAAATCATGTTTTTGAAACAGCAGCTCTTTTGTCTTAGAAAAATCAAATCACAAGGCATCACAAAAAACAACATGGTATAATTTAATCTAGTAATAAACTGGATTAAGGGCTTAACCTTAACCATTAATAGACTGTGAATGTCATTTGTTGAGTTGTTAGAATTGCGTGATTAATGTGTCTGATTGGTCAAACAGCTGGAAAGTACCAATGGAACTTTTTGTCTCTGATAATTGGTTATCCATGAGAAACATTCAAGTCTTTACAGCTGACTTTAATGAGATATATACTGGGAAAGCCTAGAAATGTGCTCATCTCAATAAATTAGCTCAGACAGCTTGTTTTGAAAAGGGACCCAGAGAACAGAAAATAGACTGTTACAATTAACACCATTCATTCTCACAAAATCATTTACTAGTTATTGATTACACGTACTGTGAGCAAGGAAATTATTATAAATCAAATGTTTAAATATACACAGTGGAACTGCATTTTGAATATCCATTGGCAATTGTGTACAAGAAGCATTTACAGTGCATAAAAGCTAACAATCTTTATTCTCATGAGGGGAAGTTTCAGTTTACAATGTTCAATGTTCAATGTTCCTTATAATATCATATTAATACCCTTTGCCTTGGCTTGGGACACTTAGCTTTCTATTATGTCAACTGTTTAGCAGGTGATGACCACTGTGTAGGACATTACAGTTAAAGTAGAAACAGAACTGTCATCAATCAAGACGCTCCATTCCAGGGCACTGCCACACAGTAGATGACCACGAAACATTGCTTTGGTCAAGAGTGATAAATACACTTTAGTTATGTTATGTTTTCTAGACGTCTATACTGGTCAGCAGTGTTAAAAGAGTTTAGAAGATAGCAACTCTTAAAAATGGAATTCACCTGAGCAAAACTAGACCAGTGTGTAGGTGCATTATATATACTTGTAACAGGGGTAAGTGTTGCTTGTGTGGGTCGTCACTGAATAATAATGAGGCAGACACAGAGCATTGGGTGTTGACACGCCACACAGGCATGCAGGTTTACTTAACACACACATGCTGCCACTAGGGTACCAGCAATTGTAGCCCTAATGTCAGATTTAATAAATAAATCAAAACAAAACAAAGATAAAAATAAAAGTTTGCCGCACAAGGCAGTCAGTCACCTTGAGCTGAGGCACAGATGCCTTTTGAGCTGCACACAGCCTCCCCGGGCACGCCCCCCAGCCAATCCAGACCTCCCAATCAGCTCAGTGCAGGGGGAGTCTAACTGCTCAATTGGTTGCCAAGCAACACGTCTTCTGTTCCGCGTCCCAGCTGCACACATTTGTGCAACCAGCCTCCGTGTCACAATACTGTGTATGTCTTTGGAGTCTGTGACACATTTTCTAAAGTAGCTCAAGAATGCCATTGTTCTAAAGCAGCTTAAACCATGGACATTAAAGCTGCCTTTGTTTTTATAGAATAATAGTCTGCACTCAAAGTTTGTTATCTCAGATTGTATTAAGTCTTCAGAACAGCCTCACCTTTTCAACTTTTTTATTCATACAGCTAGCATGGTTTTGTGGTCCAGTGGTTAAAGAAAAGGGCTTGTAACCAGAAGGTCCCCGGTTCAAATCCCACCTCAGCCACTGACTCATTGTGTGTCCCTGAGCAAGTCACTTAACCTCCTTGTGCTCCGTCTTTCGGGTGAGACGTATAATAAATATTTGATTATTTTAATACCCCTGCAACTGTTCTGCACCATTTATGGTTTTATTAACAACAAGCCACTGGGTGGGCCTCATCATTTTATTAGAATTTGTAATGTTTACGTCATTGTACACTACACTTACAAACAAACAAATCTCCCTCCAAGGAAAAAACAGCCCTCGACTGCTGTCTCTAGTATCAGGAATAGGTTATTTCCTCATACACTCAACCAGCCATGAATTTATCACATATGTATACCGCTGTAAACAGCTGGGAATTTTTTGTATACATATCCATAAGCAGACCTTTGTAACCAATATGACCATAGCTCCTCCTCTGGCTCTTGACAAGGAGGCAGACACTCCTACTCTGGCCTTTGTGGACAGTAATTCGACCTTTGAGGACGGTTATTTGTCATTTAAAAGTAGAACAGCCTGTTGAAGTCTTGTGCTGTGAAAATGTGATTAATGCTACAGTGTAGACGTATACTGGGAACTATGCCTGGTTCTATATAAGCTGGTAATGTACAGGTGGACACTTCTCATGTGTGTGTGTTTTCTGTTTGATCCTGTAGTTCACTAGATTACTGCCTGACCTGGTAGTTATTTTAAGCACTCTATTGTTTTTTTCCTACTTTGTACAAAATTGAAATGGAAAAAAAAGAAAATTTGAAAACAATCCTCTTCTAAACACAATGCCAGTGCCTAGGAATCCTGCAGTTCCATTGGCAGGTGACTTCATATGAAATTGAATTAAACGATATGTCAATGTGACCTTGTGCGTTGACCTAGGAGGTTGTGTTATATATATATCCTGTTCAAGTGCATACCTTTTGTAAGGAGATGCGTAAGAGCTGTTTGTTGTTAAGCTGCGCTGTACTACACTACTCCTTACCTCACTTCAACCATAATAACAATGTATGGAACAACAGCCTGTGACGGGGTACTGCCCCGTCTTTATGATCATGGTTGGGACTGGCAGGGAGGGGGTTAAAATTCCTCCCTGCCAGGAAAACATGTGAGAATGTGGCTGGAGCCCTAATTGACTAATCAGCAATTATTGATTAATTGGGCTCCAGCCACAGGGAATAAAAGCCAGGGGAGAGGCCCTGGCTAGGAGAGAGTTGGAGGAGAGTTCCAGAAGAGAAGGAGTGTTTTGTTTGTACTGTGTTTTTGTAAGTTGTTGGTTCCAGTGAAGGCAACGCCCAGCCTGGAAGCTTTATTTTGTAAGTTTTGTTTTGTGTTTGTATTTCATGTTTAAAACCTTTTTGTTTGGCCCTCGTGCCTATTTATTTGATTATTTTTGTTTATTAAAAACCTTTATTTTTTGAACTTTCAACTGTCTCTGAGTCTCAAACCTCGGTCAATCCTGTCACAGTTGGTGTCAGAAACGGGATAGCGCCACCTGGAGGTTCAGAGCAGTATTTTTTTTTTTTTTTTGCAGTGAAACCAAAATATTTTAATTAACAAAACACAAAACAAAAAAAAAAAAAAAAAAAAAAAATACTGCTCTGAACCTCCAGGTGGCGCTATCCCGTTTCTGACACCAACTGTGACAGGATTGACCGAGGTTTGAGACTTAGAGACAGTTGAAAGTTCAAAAAATAAAGGTTTTAATAAACAAAAATAATCAAATAAATAGGCACAAGGGCCAAACAAAAAGGTTTTAAAGATGAAATACAAACACAAAACAAAACTTACAAAATAAAGCTTCCAGGCTGGGCGTTGCCTTCACTGGAACCAACAACTTACAAAAACACAGTACAAACAAAACACTCCTTCTCTTCTGGAACTCTCCTCCAACTCTCTCCTAGCCAGGGCCTCTCCCCTGGCTTTTATTCCCTGTGGCTGGAGCCCAATTAATCAATAATTGCTGATTAGTCAATTAGGGCTCCAGCCACATTCTCACATATTTTCCTGGCAGGGAGGAATTTTAACCCCCTCCCTGCCAGTCCCAACCATGATCATAAAGACGGGGCAGTACCCCGTCACACAGCCCAATCCTGTTTTGTCATTATGTTAAGCGAACAATTAATCAGCATGCAAGGCATACAGAGGGGCATATTCTAAATATGAATTAAACAAAGTGTAACAATTCTGTGTCGTTTCATCTGTCTTCAAAATTCATCACCTGAAGGTTTGCAAACAAACAAACAAACAAAAACAAAACAATATGAAGAAATGTTTCAATTCAAATGTGTTTCTTAACACTAATAAAAGTAATTACAAGGACTGGATGAGAGGACTGCCTTGACCTTGCAAACATTCCAGGAGAGTATTGAAAAAGATGCTATCTATTTCAATTAGCTTTTTTTTCTGGACATTTTCTATTTAGGTAATATAATAAACAAGTAGGTAATACATTGATAATATAAATACATGATTGGTAATATTTTTAATTTTTGGTTTTATTTTGCTACGTGACTAGTTCTTCTGAGAAAGTTATAAATAAAATATAGGGTATTCAAAAAAAGCCAATCGTGATATTATTCATTGTACTCTTACTTTCAGGTACAAGGAATGCAGCCATATTCATTAAAAGGAATATAAAAGTACTGTGTGTGTGCGTGCGTGCGTGCGTGTGCGTGTGCATGTGCGTGTGCGTGTGTGTGAGTGTATGTGCGTGCGTGTGAGTGCGTGTGCGTGTGCGTGTGCGTGTGCGTGTGCGTGTGCGTGTGTGTGTGTGCGTGTGTGTGTGTGTGTGTTCTGTATTAAAGATGACATCCTAGACTGCAGAAAAGCTTAACACAATTCTTACAGTTTCACAAAGCTTTTAAAGAGTCAAAAAGCTTTGATAAAAACAGTAAAGGAATGGGTAAATTAGCTCAGCTAGTACAATAAATTGGGTGTTTTGTTCTGTTTTTTGGTATACTGTATACAGCTACAGTAAGTGTTCCTAGGTAGGAGTTTAATGGAAAATACAATGCCTTAGGGGTGACTTTGCTAGCACTCAAGGTGATGTCTTTTAGCAGTCTTCTGAATGAGCCCACACAGTTACAGATTCAATGCAGTAGCTTTATTCAGCAGTTTGCAAACATGGCACCCAGGAGTCAATCTTGTAATTAGCTGTTAATCATCAGTAGAAGACACCTGTTATCTTTTGAAGTTGTCCCTGAAAAGCAAAAGTTGGCTTCTGACATTGTTGTTCATTTATCTTTTGCATGTTATACATTTCTTTGTCTATCTAAGAAAATAAATTCTTTGGTTTTGGTGCAGTTCTGTTGTAACACGTACATCAATCCTATTAAGAATCTCCTGCTTCTTTTCTTTATTATTATTATTATTATTATTATTTATTTCTTAGCAGATGCTCTTATCCAGGGCGACTTACAATTGTTACAAGATATCACATTATTTTTACATACAATTACATTATTTTTTACATTATTTTTTACATACAATTACCCATTTATACAGCTGTTTTTTTTTTACTGGAGCAATCTAGGTAAAGTGCCTCGCTCAAGGGTACAGCAGCAATGTCCCCCACCTGGGATTGAATCCACGACCCTCTGGTCAAGAGTCCAGAACCCTAACCACTACTCCACACTGCTGCCCCAGTGTGGAGTATTGCATATTTCAAATTAATGTGCATATTTCAAATTAAATGCAAACAAAAATAACCAAAAATGATCATAACATGTTATACTTTGTATTCTTTGTACTCTTTGAAAAATCCTTGAAAAATTAAACAAAGGTGCAATCTGTTTTTATTTCCCATTCATACAGGAAGGCAATAACTCATGATGATGAGATACAGCGGCTGTATGAAGAAATGGAACAGCAGATAAAAAATGAAAAGGAGAGAATACTTTTGCAAGTGAGCAAAACTTTCTTCTTTTTTTAAATTTAGTCGTTGCCAATGGTTTTTATCCTGGTTTTCTCCCCAATTTATTTGTATCCCGGTTCACCGCTGCAACCCCCTGACGACTCGGGAAACGGAGGCTGGAACACGCGTCTTCCGAAACGTGCTCCTGCCAGTCCGTCATTTTTCACACTGCGGATCGAAAGCGAGGCCACCAGACCTATAGTGCCGGAGGAGAACACAGATCTGATGGTTCCACTACAGAACCGCAGGCGCCCTGTCGGCCACAGGGGTACCGTAGATTCCCGTGCTGACCCAAGCCCTCCCAACCCGGGCGGCGCTCGGCCAATTGTGCGTCACCCCCTAGGAACCCCCGGTCACGGTCAGCAGTGACATAGCCTGGATTCGATCCTGCTTAGGTCGGCCAGGGTGTCTTCGGCTCACCGCGTACCAGCGACCCCTGTAGTCTGGCTGGGCGCCTGCAGGCTTGCCTGTAAGCTGCCCACAGCTGCGTTGTCCTCCGACACTGTAGCTCTGAGGTGGCTGCATGGTGAGTCTGCGGTGTGAAAAAGAAGCAGTCGGCTGACGGCACACGCTTCAGAGGACAGCATGTGTTCATTTTTGTCGCTCCTGAGTCAGGGGCGGTAGCGGTGAACTGAGCCTAAATAATAATTGTATATTCTAAATTAGGAGAAAATAATAAAAAATAATTGGCGACTACTAAATTAAAAAAAAACAGAAGACTTGAGATTAAAGGAGATCTCCTATTATTGCTATCAACCTTATCGTTGGTCTCATTTTTCTTGCATTGAAGATCTTTTGAGGTTTGGTTTTCAGATATTTCAAATACAACGCTGTACAGTTTAAACACGCCTTCCTGGTACCTAATCACCTCCTGTGCTCTGTGTCAGTATCACACTAGTGGTCTGGCTACAATCATATCACATGACCCACAGCGCAGGAAGTAATTTGGTACCTGGAAAGAACAGTATTATTTTGATGTATAACGGAATATTTTAATAATCAATATATTCTGAATTACAGTAAAAGAAAAACAACAATAAAAAAAGCATCAGCCAAAATATGCAGCACAATCAAAAGAGGGGAGGACAGCTATAGGTTGCTCACACTATTAAGAAGTAAGACAGTGGATTTTAAAGCCTTGGTTATGGTAACTTGAACAGTGTTTTTCTTGGTTCGATTACACTGTAACGCTTTCCTCTTTGCGTTTAACCAGGATTCAGAGAAGTTCCTGTCCCGCAGCCAGGATCTGGAGCTTCAGCTTTCAAGAAAAGAGCAAGAGCTGGATCAACTAGTTCAGAAGCAGAGGAGGGTGATTATGAGCACTGACTGCGTGCAATTATTTAATGCATACAATGTCCAAAAGCATATTTGGTTCTTTGCAACACCGTCATTCATAGTGTTGTCTTTGGGAATGTCACAAATCCAGGGTTGATTTTGAAGAGGAACAGGACAGAGAAAAGGGTAAATGTTTTTAACCTTTTGTTGATAAGGTTTACTGATTTAGTGAAGCTTTTAAACATGCATAATGCAGCGATTTGAATACTTAAATACATTAAAGATGCCTGCAAGCATGTTAAGTATATTACAGTTGTGTCTGTTTACTGCACTCCACTGCATCATAAAGAAATAAAGCAGAACTCTGTGAGCCGCATAGACATGTCCTTATACAACTACAGTACTTGAAATGAATGCAAACTTATAAGTGCACTTAAGTCTTCTGTTTCTGTGATAATATAAAAGCAGCAAAATAATAAGTAGGTAAGGTAATTGGAACATCAAGAGAGATGAAAGGAGATAAAAATAGCAATTTTTTCCCTTGTATGTACAATAATCTGGTTTTATCTTCATGCCTTTTGTTGCGATGCAGCTAGTCAGTAAAATGCAAAAAGGCTCAATTATTTATATTGTGATCTGCATACTCATAAAAAAAACATTCCCAACAGGAACGATGTTATCAGGGAAGGCATGCATCATTGTTTTATCACAATTAAGTTGTAACTGCTCTGCTCCACTGGTTGTAGTGTCATATTAATTAAGACTTGTTTACTCCACTACCTGGCAGTGCTTTTGACAAACAATAAACCTGGTTATAAAAACAGTTGTTGCTAAAGAGTCCAAGTGCATCACACGGATAACGTAAATTAAGATATTTTAATGATCTCTGTCTCTGGAACTGCTTTCCAAATTCCCAGCAGGGCTTTTAAGACTAATCATACTAAATGGGATATTATATTAGCCAATTTGTCTTAATCCCCTTTTCATAAAGCACACCCTGTCTTTATTATGTGCGCAAGTCATTAGTCACTTCTTTTGTACAGATTTTAAAAATCCCAGGCTATCGCCAACGCGCTTCGC
Source organism: Acipenser ruthenus (assembly GCF_902713425.1). Classification (NCBI taxonomy): domain Eukaryota; kingdom Metazoa; phylum Chordata; class Actinopteri; order Acipenseriformes; family Acipenseridae; genus Acipenser; species Acipenser ruthenus. Next base: position 63,319,613 of record NC_081195.1, on the reverse strand, counting down.
AACGTTTCTCACTGACAACATGGTTTCTGTATATAAAGAATCTCGGCTGGATATGGGGAAAGGATAACCAAGCTGGAAGTAGCATTAGCTGTCTTTTAAGTTGTATGCTTAATGTTATGCTCCTCAGTGTGGAGGTTATTACATCATTTTCCCATATGTAACGGTCTTCTCTGTGATCTCATCTTAAAGAGGTGGAATTCAGCAGCAGTGGGTCCCCTCTGCCTCACCAGCATCCTTTGTCTAAATGTGTAAAATTGTGTAAATCAGTGTTGCTGAAATGCATTCTGTACCTGTTGGGAATTCCACAGATTCCCAAGCTTCTAGGAACATATTCCAGTATAGATTAAAAACAAAAATCCCACTTAATGGAGCCGCATAGACAGAATACGGTTAGAAAAAAATCATGGTCAATAGGCCCTATTCACAAAGATTTAACACATACCGGTAAGTTATTTAAACAGTGTTTGTTATAATGGGAATTATGTTGTTTTATTAATGCCTTCAATGCATTTCAGAATGATTTTAAAGAATCCAACATCAGTCTGAAACAATTTAATAATACCAAACGTTTACAAGAAAGGGTTGCAAGAAAAGGTTTACAAGAAATGGATCGTTGTACCTTTGCTATAGGTTGTGTTTTTCATATCATGGCTATATATATATATATATATATATATATATATATATATATACAGTATATAATATAGCCATGATATGAAAAACACAACCTACAGCAAAGGTACAATGATGAAAACAATATATGTGTGTGTGTATATATATATATATATATATATATATATATATATATATATATATATATATATATATATATAATATTGTTTTCATATTTTGTATTCAAACATCATGGGTCATAAATCAGCTGGTGAATAAAGCGGAGGACATTTCTCAATTTTTGCTCATGAGCATCATAATGTATCCAGAGCATGGTCCCACCTAAAACAACACCACTGGTTTTCTGTTCCCCCTCACTGATTTTAATCAGATTATCTAGGCTGTAGGGAGCATAATCTGGATACACCAGGGAAGCTCATTTCTATCTTGACATACTCTCCCAAGTGGCAATTGAGAAATTGCTGAAAAATATATTGTCGCGATACATACATCATGGAACACACAACCGATATTAAAAATGAATTTGCCATTTTTCTGAATCCTTTATCAATACCGTGAGCATTGTTCCAGCTCTTTCATGGTTCTTGGCAGGCTTCACCTAGAGGACTGCTGAGGTTGAAACAGTTTTGTTTGTTACTGTTGCCCAGCTGGAGCATCAGTGTATGGATCTGCACAGCGAGCAGCACGAGACCAAGGTGCAGAACGTGAAGCTGAAGCAGACCAACGAGGAGCTGGGGAAGGACCTGGAGAGGACCTGCCAGGAGCTGGCCCTGGCCCAGCAGCAGCTCCAACATCTCCATGAGGAAGCATCTCGGCTGCACGAGGAGAGAGAGATGTAAGCACCAAGAGACGCCTTGGGGTGGATTCGTTCAAAGCCTTGTTTTGCTATGATATGGCTCTGTTCAATCAGATGTCCAGTTATATGGGGATACCTGTAGCTGATGTCCAGTTATAGGGAGATAACTGTAGCTCATGTGTTAGCATTCGATAAAGTTGGTAACAACAAGTATCTGGAAAATGTGATTACATACTTCTGTGGAACAGGGAAATGATAGGGGTCAAATAGCAGAAGAGTATTAATGGTGCTACTGACTTTCTTATGATGAAATGTATGTACAGGATGTACTAGACTCAGGGATGCGGGGATCTGAATCTAGAAAACCAAGGAAATAGAATTAGGGTTTTATTTTTGACAGTTTTTTTCTCTTTGTGCACAGAGAGGTATACAGGGTTACAGAAGGACTACAAAGAGAGAGAGCAAGTCTGCTGAAACAACTTGACCTGCTGAGGTAACATATGAGCAATACTGTACTTTAGAGCATTCCTGCTGACAGCACAACAAACAAGAGCTACTGCATTTACTAACTGAGGTCAGTCATTGAGTTACCAAGAGACTGAATGAATGCTGGCTTTCTTTTATTGTTTGGAAATATTAAAACATGCCACTCTGGGAGGAGGTTGCTATCTACTGTAAGAATAGATATCCATTGTACTGTATTAGAAATACAGAGGTCACATCTGCTCTGTAGACGTTTGTGATCACAAGTCTTTTATTGAAGGAGAGCATTTCAATAAACTGGGAGGGGATTCACATTAGAGTTTTAAGAATAACCTAATTTAGATCATGCCACTGTTTAGTTCATCAAAGTGGTTGAAGGCAACAAAATAATTTCAGAAATAACAACAGGATACAAATGTTGGGATGCACATTGCTGCCAAATAGGGGAAAATCATGTATTTACAACTTTTTACTTGTAAATTCATGAAAAGAATCAGTTAATTACATTATTATGTTTGTATTGTCTTGCAAACAGGGGCATATTTGCAGGAAGCACCTTTTCTATATGTTTTAGTAGAGTTGAAGAGATAGAAGAAACTGAAACACTTAAGGCTTTAATATGGTCTTGTTGTGTATCAATTATACTCACCAACACACACATTTACACACTTTCAACAGTATTTACTTCTTAACTGATTTTCACTGATTAACATAATGCCTTGCTAGCTGTTTTACATGAGGTCAGATAGGCTTAACCAGTCCACAACTATTATCAGTCTTGTGTCTGTCATTGAGATGCACTCAGACAGCTAACACGTATGTAAGTAGGTGATCTTTTTCATGGATTTACAAGTACAAATAAAAGATCATTAGTTTGGGAGCTCCCGAGTGGCGCATCCAGTAAAAGCACTGCGTAGAGTGCAGGATGCGCCCTATAGTCTGGACGACGTTGGTTCGAGTCCAGGCTATTCCTTTGCAGACCGAGGACGGGAGCTCCCAGGGTGCGGCGCACAACTGGCCGAGCACCACCCGGGGGGGGGGAGGTTTAGGTCGGCCAGGGTGTTCTCGGCTCACTGCACACCAGCGACCCCTGTAGTCTGGCAGGGCGTCCTGCAGGCTTGCCTGTAATCTGCCCGGAGCTGCGTTGTCCTCCGACGCTGTAGCTCTGGGTGGCTGCATGGTGAGTCTGCAGTGTGAAAAAAAAGCGGTCGGCTGATTGCACATGCTTCGGAAGACAAAAATAATTGGACACTATTAAATTGGGCAGAAATCAATAAAAATAAACTAATTGACGACTACTAAATAAAAAAAAAAAGATCATTAGTTAATGTGTTTTGTGTGTGTAACTCATAAAATAAGCTGTTTTTGTGCAATATATATATATATATATATTTTTTTTTCTTTAGGGAAATGAACAAGCACCTTCGAGATGACCGGGATGTGTGTTTTGAAGTAAGTAAATCGCTCACCATCGCAAGAGTCTTCTATTTGACTTCTTTATTTATTTCAGGTAGGGGTGGCAGGCAGTGCAATCAATTCATCAAACTGCTCTTATCTATCTTTCTATACTCCTCCTGTGCACTATCTAAAACTATACAGTTTAAAATTACTTTTTTGGCAGACCCCAGAAACCCCCAGGTAAAAAAAGGTGATTGACTTGATTAAGGAAACGGAGGACTGATCTTCAGTCGATGTGTGGGTGGCAATGGTTGGGTGACATTCAAACTGGCCATTTCAACGGAAAGAAAACAGGTCAAATACATGATTGGCCACTAATTGTGCCGTTTGATTGGCTATTGTGTCTATTTTTTCCCTTTTTAAAATTTACTGTAGTAAATGTACACAGTAATTTTGTGGTTTATCATTCTACTGTGCATTGACCATCTTTTAACATGGGTAACCTATGGGTTTTTAAATTTTTCGAGTAAAATAAATTAGACCTAAAAATGAATAAGACTAGATATATTTTGCTAATTGCATGGGCAGTAAACACTTGATAGACACCTTAGACACCTACCCAATCCATGATTAGTGCTGATTGTGGTCTGTGAAATCAGCCAGTAATAACCCATATTTTCTCAAAGCCGATTCTCAGAAGAAACAAATGATGCTAATGTGAACATGAGGTACAGTATGTCAAGAAACTAACAGAATGTATTTAATTCCTGCAGAAGCCTAAGAGTTCAGTCTCAAATTTCTCCTGGAATCAGAGATCCGGATCGATTGTTGGTAAATACACAGAGCGAAAAACGTCTCTAAAAAGGTAACTTGGTTGCTGTGATATGCTTTTAATGTCAATTATGCTGGCTATTCCTATTGCCCTGGTTGAAATATAAAGTAAAGCCATTGTAAGATTTTTTTTTTAAACCAAAGTAGTTTTTAATAAGAGAAAACAGGCCTTTCGCTGAACAGTAATGCACTACATTATCAAAACATATTGAACTGAAGTAATGAGAGTTTTGCAAAGGCTCATATAAAACAGTACAGGCAATGAAGCCATTACTGCAGTGCCAGAATTGTGTGGGAGTTTAAACCCAGTGTGTTCAGCAGTTGCATTAAAAGGAGAGGGTGCGGCATGTATTCCCCCTGCTTAGCGTGTGTTTGTGGATGTTGGCTCTTTGAAAGCTATTATCTAACTGTGATTGTTTGTTTGTTTGTTTGCTTTTCAATCCACATATTTGTTCTCTGTAGAAACCTAAACAAAACAATCAAAAACATCAAAGTGTGGTGCCTCAATAAGCAGCCAGGGCAACACTGATTTAACTAAATTAATATTCCTACTCAAGAGTGTTCTATATTTCGCAGTTGTTTCTATTTTTTGTGCCAATGTATCTACAGTACTGCCAAGGTATCACCCACGGCACTGAACAGAAGTAAAACAAAGGTTCAGTTATACAGCTTGCTTAGCAGTGTTTGCTATGAAAAGCGAGGGAAAACAAATCTACAATATGCAATAGAAATACACACAAAATATTTTTTAAAAAATCCAAAGTCCCTTAATTTCTAAATATGTCTCATAAAAAATAAAAAGACATGGCACCTGAAATTGGTTATTTGAATTAGAATTAATTATTAGAAATTGGTCAGCAGCAACAAATCGAATCAAATAAAAAAATCCTGTGTAATAATTATTAATCCCTGCAGTGACGATGAAGATGTCTTATCTAAGAGGAGAAACTCGGACAGTATGAATGGAGACTGCCAGGCGAACAAAGAGAACGACTACGATAGTAAAATGATGAAGACGCGGCACCTCAGAAGGATCATCTCCATTGAGGAAGACCACCTCCCACAGTTCCTGGATGTGGAGTATGGGATCGAGCTGAATGAGTGGACTGAGGAGGCTGAGGAGCAGGACGAAGAAGAGGTGGGACAGAGACGGCAGGCAGAAACTCTGGATTCTGCTCATGTTGTTGCAGCTTTAGGGACAACACAGAGCCCTGCTGAGCAGAGGGACCAGGTCTCCAGCAGTGGGGCACCATCCTCTCCAAGAGGGCAGCCAGTAGGCAAGGAGACAGTGGCACACGTGAGTACCATTGTAACAGAACAGCGTGCCACTTTACAGCACACGAGATTGGCACACCTTTGTTTCAGCACGGAACTGGATGCATCCTGAAGTGACGTTTTGTAAGGCGTCTGACCCCGCACTGTGATTTTATTATGTAATTAAGCTGACATTATGTAAACTGGTTTTGTATAAGTTTTATAATACGTTTTATGCTAGGGGTTAACCCCTAGAGTTGCCTTACTGCTTTAAGGACATGTATGTGTTTTTTTTATTATTGTTTTTAGGGCTTTTTTCTTTTTTTTTTTAATTGTATTTATTTTTAGAATTATTCAGGCTTTTTGGTCTAACATCTGTGTTTTTTATACCGTCTGAAAAAGGAGTAGAGCATCTCTTTCTGGTATATGGAGTAAAGTGTTGAGGCATCTTGAGAACTGATTAAATCAAGTAACAGCACAGATGGGAAAGTAGTTGCATAACTCACTAGAAAGCCGACGTTGGTTTCAATCTGTAATTATTCCTGGTTCATTTTTCTAAGTAAATAAATAAATGCACCATGCGTGCTGTACCTGTATTAACACAAAATAAGCAAGTCTTCTGATGTGCTTTTGGTGTTTTAAAAAATACCTTTACACCAGTACTAGTTTTAAGTTACATTAGAGTAGAAAATATGCCCTATTATTATTATTATTATTATTATTATTATTATTATTATTATTATTATTATTATTCTGTGATGTTTGTGATATTTCAGTATGAGTTAATCAAGTTTCGTCAACTACAGTTAAAGAAGTACCTTGGGATTTTTCCTTGTAGGAAGAAGGACGCATTACCACCCCGGATCGCTTATTCAAAGTAGTTCTTGTAGGAAACTCCAGTGTGGGTAAGACATCTCTTCTGAGACGCTTCTGTGATGACTGTTTCTACCCCGGCACATCAGCCACAGTAGGTATGTAGCTCACCTGGCATCGTCTAAAAAACCTTTTTCCAAGAGTTCAATCTGTGCCCAAATATGTGAGAAAGCCTTTCCTTGTTCACATATTTGTTTAGGTGTGGCCCCGTTCTTTTTATGCTTAAATTAAAAAGTGGGTGAATCAAGTCAAAACAACTGCTACTAAACTACATGAGATGATTAAATATATATTGGCATTTGTTACACCAAAAAAACTCTGTTATAGAAAATTGCTACTTCTTTATCAAAATCTAAGATTTCAATGCATATAAAGTGCTGTTGTAAGAGGGTCAAGGTGTTTGTTTGAAGGCAGCACAGTGAGTTTGGCTGAGCTCCGATTGCTTTCCCCTGGTCTAGACCACTGGCTTCCTTGCTGGTCTCACTGTTAGGCCTTTGTAGCTACCAGGTCCAAAATACAATTGCTAGGAATATGACTGATTTCAAATGGACTGAGCATGGCAAGGTTATGCCGGCTACCAGATCTGCATTAGCATCTGCTTTAGATGCTCCTCAGCCCATAAATACTTTAACTCTATTTCTCTTTCAGATTTATTCATCCCCTAAGCTGCAGTTGAGGCAATTAGCTATTTTAATTGCAGTCATCTTAACTGAGCATGTAACAGTATCATGCATCTAAATTGCAGTTATTGCATGAGACTAAAACTAAGCACTACTGAAATTAAAAAAAATAAAAATAAAAAAAACAATCAGATTCTATAGCATGAGAACCTGTTAAAAGGCACAATGTCGGCTGTACTGGAGCTCACTACTGCTGGTATATATGCAGTTATAGTCAAAAGTTTACATACCCCAATGGAAATTTATAATTTCTAGACATTTCTCTAAAACAAGTAATTAAAACAGTGACGTTTTAATCGTCATTTTAGTGTTTGGAGTATCTTTCTTTTATAGTATGTTTTGTAATTAATTTTCTGTTAAATCACAGAATCGGTGTTCAGCCATTTCCTCTTGTGAAAAGCGTGGGGGAGAAAGATGTTCCTTTGAAAAGGGGCGGGACTGACAATGATGTGAACCAATCACTTGGCAGACAAGACTATTGACTGGTGGTGTAAGGGCAATAGTATGTTAGGGCTATAGTTCAATCTATTTTTCCTCCTATGATGAGGTTTTAACCAATCACAGGCCAGGATTTCCAATCACTGATTATAGATTATAGGCATTATAGTCCCCTGTCGGTAACAATAGTCTTCCCTCAGGTCAATACTGTGAGGTCCCTTAGTGGCTTTAGTACCTCTTTTCAGAAATTTGAAATGTGACGAGATATGTCAGCATTTCCTCTTCATTATAGTAGCAGAAGAGACAAGTCTAATTTATAAATGTATATGTGCATTATGCTGTGTGATACAGTAGGGTCATTAGCTGTATTTTGTTAATTAATCATCTCCTTATGTTTTGTCTGAAAGGAAAAATCACTACTACTATTCACTTAAAAATGCCAAAGTTGTTTATTTCTAGTTTGCTAACATTGTTGAGTGCATTTCCCTTTTTTTCATTCTAATGATGATTTTGGAGTGAATAGCTCTGAGAATCTAGCCTTTATGTTATTGTCCAGGTGTGTCTTCCTGTTGGGAATTTATGAGATGTGACACTTGCCCTCAACAAATATGGCTCTGAAGTTAGGTCAGCAGGGGTCTACAAAGGTCCTAAAGCCTGCCCCACATAGCTGTGTACATACTGTATACTGTACTCCATCACGCCCTTAAACAAATAAAAGCCCTAATAAAAAAATTGTTCATCATCAAAAACCCTATAAATGTATTTAAAAAATGAACAAGAAGATAATACATAAACACTAAAAAAACAATACTGTGAAATTCTCAGAGCCTTTTACTTATTAGAATTGTTTATCTTTTATAATTAGAATTCTCAAACTGATACAAACCCGCTTACATGACCACTTACAAGCTACTCTGTGTCAAAATTGTTTATCTATGGTTTGGAAACCTTATAGGATTGTGTTTTTCCTTTCTGAAAATGAATAGCAGTGATAGCGGTTTGGACGGAGAAGCTTCGAAAATGTGTCCTTTTGTGTGTTAAACTTTGCTTAGCTTTTATACTGATGAGTAATGCAAGACTGTAAAATCCACGTTGGTGTTAGTCAGTGTGGGCATGCTAAGTGCCATGCACAATGCCAGAGCTGTAGTTGATGCCTTACATCTCCAGCAAAGAAGAAATCCAGTCTTTTGTGTCTTCTTACAGTCAATAACCATTACCTTAGACATACAATGGTGTCAGACAGCAATACTCAAGGTACTAATGTACGGCTTTGATTCCCAAAATTATGAAAACATTTTTGTGGTTCCCCGTGAGAACAGAATTCCATAGAACTGTATTTAAGACGATTCGTTATTATTGTTATTATTATTATTTGTTTATTTAGCAGACGACTTACAGAGACTAGGGTGTGTGAACTATGCATCAGCTGCAGAGTCACTTACAACTACGTCTCACCCGAAAGACAGAGCACAAGGAGGTTAAGTGACTTGCTCAGGGTCACATAATGAGTCAGTGGCTGAGGTGGGATTTGAACCGGGGACCTCCTGGTTACAAGCCCTTTTCTTTAACCACTGGACCACACAGCCTCCTCATACGTTATTCAATTGTTTGTGCAGGAACAGTCACAGACCTTTTTAGAATACCACAATATAATGGAACTGATATAAATTGGTGTGTGTTTTTCAGGTTTTATTGATTTGAAATTAGTATGCGTCTTTCTTACTTATTAACTTTAGTTTTTGGGGGCCTGGTTCCCATGCCCTGACAAGTCACTTTTTGGCTTCCCACTCTAGTCATGTGCATCCTGTGTTATAATGCAGTACAGCAATGTTATTGTATGGTGGGGCAGGATGCATGATCCTGTTGACAGAATTCCAGAGCTGCTTGTCACATGTGTCTTCCAGACCAGATATTGAATACATTTAAAGATGCAGTTGCTATGGTCTTCAATTCTTTTCGCTATCCTTTTTTTTAGATTAAGAGGTAAAACTTAAGTCAAATAGACAAGTGTTTCGACTGATACGGTACCTCAGTATGACTTTTAAGTAGGAATTATTAAGTGTGTTTTAGTAGATGTAGTACCATTTACACTGATGCCTAATCTTTGTTTTTCTTTTTTTTATATGTTTTCTTAACTTTGAAAACAGAACCCCTTCACTCCATGTTGCTCTGCTTGCATTGGAATCTATTTTATACAGTATTGTATGCAGTATCTTGATGTTTTAAAGTTCTGGATGGACAGAGTGGAATGGGCATTAGAAGTGTGTGTAGCTCCCTCATGTGGGCACCAATATATTGCATTGCCCTTGTTCACTGTAAGTGCTATGTGTATTAGTTATACAGCTGTACTTGCACAAGCAAAACCTTTTCCCTACCTTGCATTTTTTGTTATTTTTTTAATATGTTTTTATAACTCCATGTGGCAAAGTGGTTTGCAGTGCACAGGTGTAGAGGTGATGCAGTGCTCAAGACAATGACAAACAACAAAGTACTGGTGAAATGATGGTTTAATTGTAATCCAGAGTCTGATGACAACAGTAAATAATAATGTAGGACTGGTAATACACAACGATGTGTAATGCACAGTTAAATAACACAGGGTTCAGTCCGAAAATAATAAACACAGTATTTAAACACACACAGAACACAAACACGTTCACAAGTCCAGAGTGAGTGCTGTAGTGCTCGTGGTGAAATATAATTTACTCGTGCACAGTGGTGAAGTGTTGTCTGGTATTTGTGCTGGCCTTTAGCGACAGCTCCAGATCGTGTTCGCCGTCTAATAAATAACAGAGTACAATTAGACTTGACAAAACAAACAAACACTAAACACTCACGGTTATTTTACTTTCGTCCTTCAGCGTTTCTCTTAACCATAAGCAAAAGGAATAGATCACCAAGGCACTATTTGTACCTTCAGTCACGCCCCCTTGGTTAGCGAGTGCAGCCGTTTCTTCTCCAATCCACGGCTGCCACATTGCTTTCCCTCTGGGGCGATGACTTAACCCTGGGAATGAATTGTCAGGCCATGCAGTCCAGGGCACTCTGTTCCCTTTATACTGCGCCTTACAGGTCGGGAGGGAGATTTATCACTGTCACACTCCATTATTCATTTTTCCACCTGTGCAGTATACACTATGCTAGACTTAAAAAACTTGAAGGTTTTGTTTTTAATCTGTTTATATAAAAGTAGATCTTGGTACTTTTGCATTGTTCCCAGGTTTGTTCAGGAGTCTGTTTGTTTAAAGCATCTGAATTGTATGATTTTGTTTTTTTTATGCAACTTGGTATGGGTCTTTCCTCCTTGAACAGATTCTTCTTATTGTTCACATTGAATCACATTGTATGTCATTTTTTTGTTTCATTCATCACATCCTTAGGACTTTTTAAAACGTATTAATTAAACGCAGTCATGTGGCCTCTACAGAGCTCACGCCTTCTCTCTATGTACAGCTGGTACACCAGAGTGTAACATTTAACTTATCCCCCTGAAACACTCGGTGGATGTAACAAATACACACATTTGCTACAGGAGATAACTATCAAACTGTGACATTATGTAATACCAAGTTGTAACTGTGGGTTTCTGGGAGTAGTTTCTCAAAGCTAACAAAAAGAGGCTTTAAAGCATCGCCGTGTGTTTGGTAAAGACTGGAGTTGTTAAATGAGTGAAGTGCGATTGATGGTTCAGATCTGGGGTTCACTGGCTTCAGCTGCTGTATCAATTACACAGGGATTGACTACAGCGTGAAAACAGTGACAGTGGACAACAGCCAGGTGGCGCTCCAGATGTGGGATACAGCAGGGCAAGAGAGGTAAGTGCTCAACGGAATTAATAACTGTCCTCAAATTTGAATACCTTTTCAATTGTAAGATATTCATGAAGCTTCAGGTTTCATTTTGATTTTTTTCAACTGTCCCCTAACTTCTTCTGATGTTTGAAATCGTTTTGAGTGGTTCTTATTACAAAGATGTCTTTTACAGGAGTCCAGGAGTTTCTGTTCAGTTCACTCTGCCTGCCATAGATACATGTGACTGGATCAGCCATAGTGTCGGCCAATCTGCCACTTTGACTCATTTTTCCTTTTGTTTTTCTGGCACTACACTACACTGCTCCTCGATGACGACAGGGTTATTAATAAAAAGGCATATTCAGCCTGTGTTTCATATGTCTAGGGCAGACAACTCGAACTAAAGAGCTTCTCCTGAACTCTTAGTCATAGTACATTAATACTATACATATCAAATAACAGAAAATCACAATTCTGGGTAATTGCAATAAGAACCCATTAGGACAAAAATTTAATCTGAAGCGACTTACTCTTAATTACTATAAAGAAACTTATAGAAATAAAATGAAACCTACATTTCATGTAGACATTAACAAAGACCGCTCTTCAAATCATTTGGCTAGTTTGATTTCAGTAGGTTTCATTTTAATATTACTGAAGTACAATTTTGTAAGTGATATTCAGTGATTCAAAGTGCAGTAAAAAAAAAAAAAAAAAATGTTCAGTAATACTTTAATGGCATGTGCTGCTGTCATTGTAGCCCTTGCTAACCTGAATTCCTTGTTTGCAGGTATCGCAGCATAACAAAACAGTTTTTCCGGAAGGCAGATGGGGTCATTGTAATGTACGACATCACATCCGAGCTCACCTTCATATCAGTACGACAGTGGCTCACGAGCGTCCAGGTAAGATTCAATACCAATTAAAAAAAAAAAAAAGTGACCATATTATTATAATTTGCCTTTACAACATTTAACCATAAAAAAGGATAATAATAAAAACAAATAAAAATAATAACAAACTCTAGTAATAGCAAAAGTAGAGCGGTCACTGTCCGTATATCTTACATTTGTAAAGCAGATTGTTCAAAGTACTGTGCTTTATTATGTCCCTGTTGTCATGCTTGTCAATGCTGTACAGCACTGTAAGAGCAACACTAATGGGCTGCATTACTGTTTAACCCCTTGTTATTTTTACAGGAGGGAGCAGGAGATGATATTCCCATCATGCTGGTAGGAAACAAAACAGACAAGGAGAGTGAGCGAGAAGTTCAGTTTAAATCAGGGCAGCGGTTAGCTAAGGTGTGTGTTTATGGTTTTATTATTGGTATTAATATGGTATTATTTGGTTTTATTATTGCATTCTTGGAAATACCTTGAACGAAGGTTTCTGACGCTCTGTCATTGTAAGAGAATCCCCCAGGATTCTGTTCTTATGTGTAATCTCTGGAAAATGCTCCAAAGTGAGGGTTATCCAAGTGGGATATAGGGTGATCAACACAACTCCTAAGTAACATAAATACTGTTTAAGGAGATGGGTTAACTTGACACATAAAACTCCAGCTCTCTGCCTTCCATTTAGGGTAGGAAACGAAACAGACTCTTTGGTTAGTGCCTACATCACAGATGCAGAATCTATGTTTCAGTGTTTATGGTTATGGATGTACTACCATTTAAGCCACATCCTTGACCTTTAATATCTCAAGATGCTATGCAATCGCACTCATTTCATGATTAATAGATGTAGTACATATTTGTTCATGTTTATTTGCAGTATTTAATATTTTACCCACAAAACGGTTCAGTTCAGATAGTTGAGGAAACAACCAATAATGAGATAGCAAGTAATGATTATCAAAAACAGTATGTTTATCTTGCCTCCCAAATATATTTCTGATAATTTAAATAATGTAGTTCATTAGTATTGTGGGGGGAAGTACCACTCACTGCTAGGCTACTGGTTATAGGTTTGATAATCACGCTTAATGGTTTTTATTCCTTCTCACCATAAAAAAAAAGAAAAGCATCCGTTCCTAATGTTCAGACCCTCTTGAATCGTTGAAAAGGTCATGAGTTGTTTTGTTTTTCAACTTGTGCATCTATTCCCATGGTCACCAGTTTGAGATCACTTTTTTCAACTTGTGCATCTATTCCCATGGTCACCAGTTTGAGATCACGTTTTTCAACTTGTTCATATATTCCCATGGTTACCAGTTTGAGATCACTTTTTTCAACTTGTTCATATATTCCCATGGTTACCAGTTCGAGATCACTTTTTTCAACTTGTTCATATATTCCCATGGTTACCAGTTTGAGATCACTTAAAAGGAAACTCACCACCTAGGACTAATCTGTGTCTGCTTCCTTCTCGAATCTTCAAAAATGCAAATATCCATAAATATAAAAAAAGAAACTGTAAATGGCACTAATATTTTGAGATGTTCTAGATGGGAAGGAGGGGGTGTGTCTGGTTCTTGGAAGCTATTTAGGAAACCAAGCTTCTGCAAGAAAGACAGTCATGACAGGCAATTAGCTTCAATGAATATACAAATACTTCTTGAATATAAACAAGTCGTGTCTCTTCATTCTATTTTTGTATTCAGATGAGGCTTTAGTAAAGTATGCTAATTCACAATCAGACTCAATGAGGTTTATTCATTTGCTCTAAATAAATGGAGGACTAATAACCACAGTGGAAATCATTCAAAGTAGGGGACTTTGTGAAAACCTACATCTATAACAGGGTGTCTCTTTTGTGTATATTTGTCTTTTGAAGGTATAATCTCAAGTTTGATTCTATTTTACTATTTAAACAGGGGTGGTATTTGAATCTGCTGCTGTTTGGAATAGTTGAATAGACCCAATGTGTTTAGTAGTGCTGGTGTACTTTGGGCATATTTATGCAGAACCTTGATCAGGTGGCTTAACTAGCAGATAGCCTGGATATTTAGACCACATTTTGGACAATGGACTTCCTTAAGTACCCTGAGCAGTCCAGGTGCGTATTCTAACCAATTCTTCTTCTTCTTCTTCTTCTTCTTCTTCTTCTTCTTCTTCTTCTTCTTCTTCTTCTTCTTCTTCTTCTTCTTCTTCTTCTTCTTCTTCTTCTTCTTCTTCTTCTTCTTCTTCTTCTTCTTCTTCTTCTTCTTCTTCTTCTTCTTCTTCTATCTGTTGATTAACTTAGTTACCAGAGCAATTACATTGTTAAATATTTCAGAGGTTGTCTGTCTCATGTGCCCTGGAAAATAATACATGTTGAAAGGAAATATTTAGTTCCTGGTTTAAACAGTAAACTGGACTGCTGTGGGTACACTGAGGACCAGGAATGAAAACCTCAGCTGTATTGCATCATACCAAAATTCAGAATTGTTCATAGCATACAGTTTAAACTAATAAGTGCTTATATTCTGAATGCTGAACCAGCCGTCTGTATCCATCCTTTTAAAGATCATTAATATTGAAAGCCATGTTTCAGTATTCGCTTAATTTTACATGGTATCCACTGTTTCCATTTAATACAGTGGTAACTATCTGGCACCACCTAGTGGACATTTTTTACACTGTTTTTATACTGGTGATGATTTATTTATTTATTTATTTATTTTTCTTCACAAATGTGAAATTAATCAGAAAATGTGAAGGCTTCCAGATGCTTTGTGTAACGACCTCTCCTTGAGCAAAAAAGTGCAGTCCTATATTTATCAAAGCAAGGTTTTCATTCTGTGGAATTGGAAACAAGTACATGTATACCCATAATATGATATTCACAAATATTATTATGTGTTTATTTAGCAGATGCCTTTTTCCAAGGCGACTTACAGAGACTAGGGTGTGTGAACTATGCATCAGCTGCAGAGTCACTTACAATTACATCTCACCCGAAAGACGGAGCACAAGGAGGTTAAGTGACTTGCTCAGGGTCAAACAATGAGTCAGTGGCTGAGGTGGGATTTGAACCGGGGACCTCCTGGTTACAAACCCTTTTCTTTAACCACTGGACCACACAACCTCCGATATTGATATTGATCATCAATCATCGCTGAACCATAAAAACAATGTAATTCATGCCATGCTGCGTCTATGCATCACTGCCAGAGCATGACATACACGGTCTGATTTAATATTTAATACTGACTCGTTATCTCTGATCTTATACTACATTATTCCTGTTCTGTTGAAGTCTCAGTAAGGCTCATATCAAATTGCAATGGTTAGGAAACGACACTTAAATGAAAGTATACTGTACAGATTGGAAAATAATGATTGTAGCATTACTTGAAGTACTTGGTAATCACTGTCAGTTATATGGTATTCATTGTATAGTGATTATAAATAACATGGATGACTGTGTTCAGAACGTGGTGTAATTGCATGGTCACTGCTGCTGCATGCTACTGTATGAGCGTAAGACCAGGATTGACATTTGTATATCCGATTGTATTGCTGAATTGTCATACAACCCTTAAGTACTATAACAGTAAAAAAAGAAATGATGTTTTTTTTTTGTTGTTGTTTTTTCTTTTTTCCTGTAGGACTTGGATTTGATTTTCTATGAGTGTAGTGCATTTTCAGGTCAGAGTGTAAAAGTGTCCATGCTTCACTTGGCACGGTGAGTAAACAGTCCTGTTTTTTTAGTGGTGCAAAGTCCCATTTTATTATAATGGAGCTGTGAGGTGTAGCTTGAAAAGAGAGACCAAACACCCTGCATCTCTATGTTGTTGAGCTATACCCTGTGTGCTGGAATTTAAGTAAGAACACCAACAGTGTTTTGAAGAGTGGGAAACAAAAAGATATATATTTATGGGGGTTTTTTTGCACTTTAAAAACAGTCCTTTCATGTCACTAAAAACTTAAGGATTGTTATAACTATAGAACATAAAAAAAAAAAATGTAAGCAGGTCACAGGGAGAGTAATGTTGTTGTGAGCATTCTGCCTCTGTATACTGTGTCTTTTCTTGATCTTGTAAAAAGAAGGTCTAATGGCCATATTAAGAAGGCATTTACCATTGCAGTAAGCTTGCCCATTTTTTTGTAAATTGCTAATGCTACAGGACTAGTGATAAACAACCAGGTGCTTGTAGGAGCCATTTAATAACCCTTCTCTGTTGTTCAGTTGAAGATTTTAATTTTATAAAAATCTGAATGTAAACTGGTGTTAACTTTTAAGCATGGTGGTAAATTACTTTGTGAATATATGCCTGAGCGCCTGTACATGTGTAAAATAGACTGCCACTAATAAAAGTTTGATTGCTCAGATATGTTTGAAAAGATAAGTTCTCTTTCTTTTTCATGAAAAGTTCCCTGTCTCAAAATCGCTATTTGAAACTGCTCCTAATTGACTCTGTGCCTGTACTTTTATAAGCATGTTCATTCTGATGGCAAAACATTCATTTTTGCTTTACCAGAATTTTAAAGGAGCGAGAGGATAAAGAAAAGGAGAAGACGATCCAGCTGGTAGATGATAGTTCAAAAAAGAAATCGTGCTGTGCGCGACAGTAGTCACGTTATTTGGAACTGACTTTTCTTTCCAAAGCAACTTTATGAACTGTGCCAAGGGTCTCTGAATCCTTGTTGGATGTTTCACTCCCATCAGTCATGTTGAGCAATCAATGGAAACTACAGTACATACTGTGCTTCATGGCACACAGTCACTTCTCACTTTCAAAACTGTCACTGCTCACAGAAAAACGTTTTGCTCTTGTTTAGGTACCATTGTGAAGTGACTTAGCTAGATGGAGTGAGATGGAGAAAGGGCAATAGGATTCCTTCAGGATGGTTATAATGTCAATGGGCCCTTTTCTGGAAAATGCAAAGGCAAATTGTATCAAGTGTAACAGTATAAAACTAGCAAGAATCAACATGCATTGAAATGTGCTTAATCACACTCCTGTTAATGCCAACCTCTGCTTACTATCACCACATTGACATGCCCCAGACACAATATAATATAATATAATATAATATAATATAATATAATATAATATAATATAATATAATATAATATAATATAATAAGAGTCAATGAGGACAAGCTCCAGATAATATCAATTTGTTCATTATCATCTTCCAGTTAATATCACACACATTTAACAAACATACAAACTGATTTCCTTCCCACTTGATATCACTTTGGGGAAAGAAAACACAGGTTTAGATGTAAGTAAGTTGCAATACAGTATTGAAATGTTCCTGGTATAAAGTATGGTAGCACAATGTGTCTGTTTACAGCTTTCCCTTGTGTTTCATTATTAGAGAGTGTTTCACAATATAACTGTACAATATGTTGAAATTAATTGTATTGCTGTTTTTAGTTCATACAGGAATGTTTATTGTCAACACTTATTTTGCCAATAATTTTCTTTTGCCTTTGCTTCAAAATAGGGCTCAGTATATTACTTTAATTTGCTGCTATGTAAAAAAAAACATACCTAACCAATTTGTAAGGATCTGCCTAGTGATGCTGTGAGTCCATTTGAAAATGGTGCATTATGGGTGTTTTTCTGATTTAGATGCTTTCACGGAGACAAACTGTGCCCATTAAGCAGCAACACACTATTATGTAGTGTCTGATGTCATAACCTGGCATGTTTAATTGCTCTGCGGTGACAGCAGTGAAACAAACGTTTATACTGACTAGCTTTATAACCGGCCTATATATAAACCGGCGTCAAACCAGGTGCATGAATGTATCTAAAAATGTTTTATTTATAAATGTTTTGAAGTGTATTACATAATAATGAAGTTAATGATATCTTTAAAAATATATTTAAAAATAATATATATTTTACTACTGCCTTATTGAAGAAGCTGTTGTGAAGTATTATACATATAGAGTTTATATTTGAAGTTTCAAATGGTGTTTTGTTTAATATATATATATATATATATATATATATATATATATATATATATATATATAAAATCAACAACATTAAGTTGACTGTTTTTGCTTCTTTTAATGTTTTTCTATGTATCTCTTCAAATTTAGTGATAAATTGCACAACATATATTTCTCCTCCTTTTTTTATATAAAAGAAGCAGATTCACAACATTATTCAACAGAACTATGATGCAGGAATATGCCATTGGTTTGTACTGTATTGTCCTATTTAAAGGGTCTCTTTGCTCTTCATTGAAGTTCAACATGACATTTCACATCCATGTTTCAGGTAATATGGAAACTACATCAAATTTCTGTAACATCCGATAAACAGACATGCAGTGCCAACAGTGTGTTAATAATGGAGATTGAATTCTGTACTGCTAACATGTTTTTAACACGTTGTTTCAAAACAGTATTAACACTACTGTTATTACTTGATATATGGTTTTAAACAGGAATAATGAATATACAACTTTAGTATCCATGTCAAGAGAATCTTCAACATTCTTTTTTTTAAATGTTTTATGTAGGAATCTACCGCAATACATAGTGTACGCTGTATGAAAAAACCTCTGAGTCTCCTTACAGTTATGAATAGATGAAGAGTTTTTTGCAGGCCATGTGTTTTTAATGAAAGGAGATCACTGTGGGGAAAAAATGAAGACAGACAGCAAATAATATTGTTTTCTGTTGGCATTAAGCAGTAGATTATTGTGATAAATGTAATAGAGAAGCAACAGGAAACTTTACCAGCAAAGTAGTCAGATTGGAATCTGATATTCAGTGCCACAGCATTGGTGCCAACACACAGGACTGATTCACATCCTCACCAGAAAAACTGTACCACTGGCACCTGCAATTATTGCAAATAACCAGTTCACTACTTTACTTTCTTAAGTTGTATTGAATTTGTGAAGCTTTTCTTCAGTCTTCAGAGTCTCTGCCAGATAACTTTATATGTAACAATAGCAAAACACTTCAGCACTTGATAGCTGATGGACAATACATCCTACATATGTTTTGAGACATATGTAGGATAAATACAACAGCGAGATGAACACTTGAAGGATTTGTATAAAGCAGTAAACCAGAAAAGTTGTTTGTCTCTGTGTTTCACCTATGGAGCTTGAGTAATTTGTATCAATCAGACACTGCTATCATTTCTGTTGCTCTCTGTTGCAGCACTCCGCAAGAAATGGGGAGCAATTGTATGCAGTATGCTGTACCACACTAATGGTGTAGTCACGTTACTGTACATTTGATATTTGAATTTGTAAATATTAAGCCCTCAGATTATATGCTTTATATTGTGATAACAAGTAGTAATAAATGGTTTAAATCAAGTGTGTATTGTGCTTGAATATTTTGTTTACAGAATTGTGTAACTGACAGTGTATCTTAACTGTTCAGGGTCAGAAGCATGCTGAAATGTCGGGTGGTGTCATACGGTAAATAACTTGGGTCCAATGGGTTAGGTTCTGAACTGGCTTTTAGCCCCCCTGTATAAATTAGTCTGCATGAATAAACCTCTGCAGAATGCAACACTGTTGATAGTCGTGTGTGCAGTTTTGTAAAATGATGATGGCAGCTCATGGTCAAAGAGCTTCAGAGAAGCCCATTAGGGAACTGAAGGGTTTGAATGCTTTACACTGCAAGACACGCATTGTTGTGTTGCTTGTTCTGACTACCTGACCCCTTTTTAAGCACATCTCAGCTGTCCTAGGAAACCAGAAACGATCATATTTAAAGATCAATGGGAACTTACCAAAGAAAAGCAGATATTTGGTGATATCCAGGCTACATAATCCTCATCACCACTGTCTTCAGACGCAACACATTCTTCAGACCCAGTATCCTCCCCAACGTCATATGGCTATATGTATGACCATAAGTATTTGTGAGTGCACACATTTGTGTTAGGCAAACAAACTTGTAGTCTTCATTTCATCAATAAATGAGGATATAACGGCAGGTCACAATATACATAGCTGCATTAGAAAACTTTAACTTGGTAAATTAAATATACTTAAGTCTGTTTTGATTATATAAAGTCTGCCATTTTTCAAATATTTCTGTTGTGTTCATTAACAACAGTGAAGGTTGATTGTACCCACACAATATCTGGGCTGAGCTAGTATGGAACTGGTCAAACTTTACAATAACCTCTGCATATCAAATCCATAGCAATTTCAGAGTAATAAACTGGTAATATAATGGTATACCAACCTTTTCTGTATATGTATGAAGTTACTACAGTATAACCACAGTAACGTGTGTAATTACAGTTTTGGTTTTAATTGTAATAATCCAATCAATATGACAGGATATGGATCAAGTATAATGCACAATTGTAACTTACCCTTCCACACTGAGGTCCTGTGCCTTTCAAAATAACATTTAGTTTGTCATTTTTTTCAGTTATGAACCATTTTAATCTTTCAAGGTAATAAAAAAAGGTCTTTCATATACAGTATTATAATGAATCTCACTCTTCAATTAAGTGTCGGAATGAATTTGACCTGCTGGATACAAAGACACACTATCTTAACACATTGATCTATCCTATAACAGTAAACAGAATGCAGGTTAGATAAATCATCATTGCCACAATGGACCAGTATATGTCAAGTTCCACCACAGTCACAATAATCAAACAGCGCTCAATCTAAAACACACTAATGCTTATTAAAATCATATCTTTAAAGGAGTGATCATCAGCGTTTTAAAATCATTTTCTTTATGAGTAAAATGTTCTTTCTGTTCTTAGCTTGTTTAGTCAAGCATTTTCATTCACTTCATTGTTATACTTTAGAATTCAAATTTCCTGTTGATTCCTGGTACCTATGCCCTATGCTGTAGGTCAGTTTTACTCCAGTGGTCTAGCAGCATGCAGACCATGTGACCAACTTCAGAAAAAATGATCCTGTACCAGGAAGAATCAGTGTATTTTATGCCTCTCCAGCTCAGTAAAGCAATACTGAGTTGTGGTAAATACCGCACTTTCTGCCTCTGATATAACTTTTCATTAACAGGCTCCGACATGAGTCCGAGGTAGAAAGTACGTATCACAACTCAGCATTGCTTTACTGAGCTGGAGAGGCTCAGAGATAAATGGAGATTTTGTTAAATATGCATACATATAAATATTGGCTTTAATCAGTAGAGCATTATCTTAAGCCGCTTTCACACTGGCACTGTGTGGCTACCTGGGTCACAATCCCGCGTAGTACGAAACCACGTACACGCTTTGACCCGGTTTGAGCAAGACAATGCATGAAGGCTGTTCGTAAACCGACGAAATAACAAACAGCCACACCTGCGTGAAGATTTCTGTTTATTCTGTTTAGCCATATTTGTGTTGATTGAGATACCCCATGAGCCAGATTGCAGCAGGAAGGATGAAACATTTGCTCTAATCAACATCTGGGCCAACGATTCAATCCAGAAAACTTTGGATGGAAGCGTCTGAAACAAGCTGCTTCGGGGGCATTGATGCACTCGTTGTGTATTTACTTCTGTCACCCAGGTAGACCCTGCTTTATGAAAAGCAATGTGGAATCGCATAGCCGAGTAGAACCCGAGTAGAACATGCCATCCTTGATTCAGACATAATTTAATCTCAATAAAGTGCTGAATTCTGAAAAGTAATTACTGAACTGATGCACAGGAGAATACTGAGTAGGACATTGTTTTCATAGTTGCCCTGCACGTGGTTTTCCGTGCATTTCCGTAATACTATCAGTTCACCTAAAGAGTGTTAATCTTGTCTCTCTGGGTTCCTAACACTATTTCAAATACCCTAACATCTATTAAAACCAAAACATCATTTCTTGCAAGACAAAAATCAGAAAACATGCAAATGAATAACGAATCATATTTTACTGAAGTTATGAAGACTATTCCAACCTTACAAGAAAAAGTTACGAAATAATAATGAATCACCATTATATTCTTAGAACATAACCTATACTTTCTTATTAGAGTAATGAGGTCTAAAAACATGGGGCCCAATGCTTTCAGTAATAACATCAACACTACATTTTGTTCTTGCTGCACATGTAAACTGCATCTTGCTCATTTATTGTTCACGTTATGACCTTGGTATGGTATAGATGGATTATTGGAAGTCTTTGTTTTAAATTAGTAAAGATATTTCCCCATGTGTTTAGGAACATGCAATGTCTGGAAGAACTAGGACCACTCTCCCCCAAATATGACATGTTCTTTAGTCCTCCTAATGTTTCTTTAACAAAAAAATAAAACACACCCTTAAAAACAGAAAACATTCTTCAGAAGGTGTTACATTCAGTGTCTTTTTCTAAGCAATCTCCTTGTGATGTCTGATGTTGGCGATACCAGCAGGATTGACTACATTTCCCCTTTAATAGGAATCCCCTTTCGCAATCAGCATTTGAAAAGAGGTTGGTTTTTTTTTCACCAGCTAAAAAGAAAGCTGGGTTAACACTACTGCACATTTAACGCATCTTATAATCATTGGATAGTGACGTCTCACAGAGCTGGCCTTTGAAATCCAACTCAACGGTGAAGTCCAAATCACGCTGCAAGAAAAAAAGAAAGAAAAAGTCAAGTGGTGAAAAAACAGGAACCTTTGAGCGCAAGTCTCACTCTTAGAGAACAACGATACTATCAGAGACTTCCCAGAATCCCTGCTGTCACATTTACAGAATGCATTTCCATCAATCAAAAAGCCTGGACAATTTAAATGGGGAAATCTTCATAAAATGTCTTCATAAAAAATATGATCTTTAATATTACAGACTCTTTAATATTTAGTTGTTTTGTCTATTGGATTTACTTCCCAGCTTTAAGGATCTCCTCCTAATGCCAATCCTTGCTTTTGGCTCAGTAAGGGCACTATGCTATAAGATTCAAGGTTTCAAGGCTGCTTCGGAACAACAGCTACCCTCAAGTCAAGACAGCACTAAGATACAAAGCATCTGCAGTTCCAATGCAGTGGGAGTGTGTACAGGGAACTACAGCAGTGGCATATAGCTACCCTGCTGATGAACTGCAGGCTAAAAGGTAAAACTATCGAAAGCCGTCAGACATTTTGGCTGATGCCTTTACCAGTGTAACAATAAAATGGTGAAGATCGAAATGAGTTTATTTGCACCTTATAGTCAATAATTCAATAAATTAATCTGGAATTATAGAGTGTTTCTATCACCAGATTATTTTATTTTTCCTTCTTATAAGAAAAATGTTGATTTATTATTTTGTTTAATTTCTGTAAGCGCTTTGGATAAAAGCATCTGCTAAATAATTAAATATAATAATAATATAATAATAATAATAATAATAATAAAAAGTCAAGTCTCTTTCTTGGGGTTACACCCCTGCCACTAGTCTGATACAATATTATTTGCAAACTGATAGACAGCCTGCCCAGTAATCTCCCATACGAGTTAGGAACCTGAGCACTCTGAAGAAATAAGACTTACAATGTTTTTTTCATTGGGCTTCATGGTGATGGTTCCGTATATTTCCTCACCCCTTCTCACAGTGAGGTAATCCTCAAGGTAAAATACAGTTTGCTTCCAGTGTGTATAAGGAGCATCAGGTGCTGTGGAAAAAACACAGTGATAGAACATGATTCAGATTCTAGGGAAGAACAGGACTACTGTAGCATGGAGGAAATCAAATGGGAAATACCTTTACAATGTACATATTTTGCAGATCTCTTGCCAAAATAATGTGTGTATGGTTGACCACTATACAGTGCTTTTTGTATTCTGTTCTGGTAATTAACATGCAGTTGTATAATGCACTGGTGAGACCACACTTAGAATACTGTGTCCAATTCTAGTCACCGCACCACCAAAAGAACATTGTGGCGCTGGAGAGAGTTCAACAAAGAGCAACCAGACTATTCGCAGAGCTTAAATGAATTTGTCATGAAGATAGGCTGAAAGAATTGAATCTATTTAGCCTAGAACCAAGAAGAATTAGGGGGGACATGATTGAAGTCTTTAAAACCTTTAATGGTTTTGACATAGTTAACTCTCACCAATAATTTTAAGCACAGAAACCAGGACTAGAGAACACAGTTGGAAATTAAGTGGAAATAGACTTGGGACAGAGGGAAAGAGACACTTCACACAGAGCGTGGTGAGGGCATGGGATGGGTTAACTAGTCATGTTGCTGGTGCACAATCACTTGGATCCTTTAATGCTAAACTTGACAGAGTTTTGACATCAATCAGCTACCAGGAACCGGTTTAGATGTGCCAAATGGTCACCTTTCATCCGTAAATGTTCTTATGTCTCATTTATTCTTGACACCAGCAAAATCAAAAATACAAATATAAAACAGGGCTACCCAGGCAAAATAAATACATAAAACATGACATTCAGCTCTGCTTATCTGCCTGCCTCTAGTGTCAAACAATCAAAAACTCCCCTGCACACTTTGTTTGGGTGTCCTTGCTGGTGACAGAATAACTACCCATATCAAAACACAAAATCAAGGGAAGGAAAAATGGGAGATCTGATTGAATGACAGATTAGTTAAAGATTCAAATCAATCATTTGTCATTATGCTTCCTGCTTGTTTACTGACTCCCTTGTGACTTTTGTCCTTGATTTGCTCTTTATTATCTCCTCTTTGCAGCTCTGGATTTTTCTACCCTGAAGGGCTCTTGCTGCAGACTTCCAGTGTACCAGCATGGTAAAAGTAATCATGATCCTCAGCAGGTCAGAGGGGACGATGAAAGACTAAGATCTCATCAAGGTAAAAACTCCAGCTAGCCATTTATCACAGACAAAAACTGGCCCCTAAATGAATTCAGACTACATTTTAGCATTCATGGAATATATCAAATTATATAAGAAAACATCGAATGCCTTTTGCTTTCTCAAACTATGGATATTAAAACATATGCAATCATGTTTGGTCTTGTTAGACTGTTCCATTTTTTTTGGTTGCTGACGTAAAGAATGTGGCATTCATGCCCTCTGAAGCTAACAGCGTGAATGCCAGTATACGACTTTGTGAGCCTGTCATTCTTACCCTGTGCACAGGCGAGCAGTAAGAATGCCAGTCACTGTGAAGGACACATCCGGTCTGGTGTGATCAGTTACATGTTTAGGACATAATGATTTCAGCCAGGGTACATATAGATTACTGTAAAAATAACAATGAAACCTAAAGTATTTAAAACACAAAGGGGCAATATTCATTAGCACTATTTCCTGGAAGGATAAAAATACAATAAATAATTACAATAAAATTATTTATTATTTCTTGTACTGGGTGTAATTTCGTTTCTTTTGGACTTTGAGAATCTAGCCCCAAATCCTAATTGTGATTTATGCTTTTGTTTGTATTCCAGTTGCAAGTATAAGTATATTTTCTTACTGTGTTCTAGCTATGCTGCTATGCAGAGAGTGTGAAGGCTAAGTTGCGGCTTCCAAGGAAGAGATATGCCAGGTTAGCTCCAAGCCGTTTACCCAGCTCCTGTCTTTAGTGGGTGTGTTTTCACTGTCAAAAGGCAGCTTTGAATTTTGCTTTCTAAAATCACCGATATGAACTGTTTATACAAGATGCCTTTAAAAAACAAAAAAGGCAACTATAAATAATCATTATTTTCTTTTTTTGTTTTAAACAAATGTAATGCTGTTAATGAAAACATAACAACATACATTTCATGACTTTCTAAAGTTTAAAGTCTCAATGTGGCCTCAATAGAGCTCTCAGAAACATGTCTAGTTGTAATTACAACTGAGTGTCCCCCTGAAAATCTCATCATCAATAAGAAATGCCACAAAACACAAATGTGCTATTCTTACATCCATTTGGGGCACAGTGTTTCAAGGGAGCATGCTAGGGCCACAATGAGGTTTTAAACTTCTTCTAAAAGCATAATAGAGCAAGTGAAACAGAGTTAACAACATTAACCCTAGTCATTATTTCAAGTGTAGCACAGAGAGTTGCATGTTTGTGATGGGTTACCAAGCTGTTATTTGCTGAATCAGTGATGTCATTTAAGAACCAACTAGACAATGTATTGGGATCCAGCAGCTACTAAGAACATATCAAGCATTGATGGTCGCCCTTCTTTCTTAACTTTTCTCACGTTGTTCTTACATACATTGGGGTCCAATCGGTTCTATAAATTCAGCCATCGTTAAAAAGAATAAAATAGGATTTGGACGTTTTACACATTTTAATACTCACATGTACTCTTAGATGCTTGTAAGACAGCATGTTCGTGAAAATCAATTTCTTATATTTGAATAGCAGGTGACTTTCTATTCAGTGACACCAAGATTAATTTAGCAAGTTTACCCCCCGCACCATAAGAACATAAGAAAGTTTACAGACCCTCACAATTCTCTGTGTAAAAAAGTGCCTCCTATTTTCTGTTCTGAATGCCCCTTTATCTAATCTCCATAAACTAGGTTCTGGAGAGTAGGCTACACTATAAGTGGAAAAATATTGATATTTTCTAAACCTATATTCAGTCTTCACTAGAGGATTTCACAGGAGGCTTGCTCAGAGGAGGAATTTAATACTGCACAACAGGCACTTGGGTATATTTAGCAAAGCACAAAGGATGCCAAAATACTGTATCAGAAGATTAAGGAAACCAAGGATAAATATTGTAACGTGTGTGTGTGTGTGTGTGTGTGTGTGTCGTGTCCCCCCCACACACACACCCACATATACGCAGCAATGCTTCATTTCTGGGAATGTATCTGACTTAACTTTGCCATCATTGGTAGGCAAGTGGCTATTATTACACACATCTATCTCTCTCTCCGAACAACATCTTGAATCTCATTATATTAGGATGTATTAGTCAAAAGTGCAAGCACAGAAAGTCCCTTTGGGATGAACGTACTGTACGGGTGCAAACTAGAGGTTATCTGCAGTTACATCTGGGCCTACAGAAAAGCATACATACATCAATAAAGACACATATATTCAACCATGTTTTTAAAGGCATAGATCACACACCATGATAATCAGGCTGGTATACATTCACTTGGGGGTAATCCAGGCACATAGTGGCTTATCTGTCTGACTCAGAGTGTTGGGTCGAAGAAGCAATGGAGAATGTAATGATGCAATAACATGTGCATGTCACATGGTAATTACTGTAAGCTAAGAGCAGCAATACACACGTGTTTGAAACTTCTGCTCAGGCACTAGGCATTGTATTACTCTCTGATGTTAACTCTCATAGTTAATTTACTCTGTGATATGGGCTTCAATAGCACCCCTATGCATTTTTTTTTTTTATTAGAGGCATTGGTGTCCCCCATGTCTTGTACTGTACCAAGACCAATATTCAGCACTCAATGCTGGCTGGATAAGATACGGCATATGTGGATATACCCCAAGTGACTCAATGTCTGCCCTTGATGTACACACATGCACAATAGTGGCATGCAGAGGGCTGTAGTCCAGTGCAGTTTACCTGTTGAAAAGCCGATTTTCTTATGACACTTGGTGAACTCAATGTTGAAATAGGTGACGAGAGCGTGGGTGTAATCATTGCGCTGCACTTGAAGGCAGAACGCTGAAGTAAAGGAGAGATCATCTGTCTTCACAGTGTAAATATCCACCTCCTGTGTTTAACACAGATAAAGACAGAATGGGATAATGGTTCATAGGTGTGTGGGATGTTGTACAGCAATCTTACAACAGCAGGTCATATGCCTACTGTAAGTTCCTTTAAAGGTCAGCTATTTATAGTTGCAGACAATGCTTTGCAGAGCTTTTCTTTTGCAGGGCTGGTTAATAATACTGGGAATCTTACTTAATTCAAAGCAGTTAGCTAAGCATCAGTGTTTCAATACAGGAGCTCTATGTACAGGATTTTAAGTAGAGTTTAGATTGAAATACTGTTATAATGTGTTTCAAATGTGCTATACCTAAAAAGTAAGTTGGATTCTATTTTTAAATAATAGTGAAGCAGTTTTTTTTACAAAAACCATTGCAGACTTTTTATCACTTAAAACCAATCGTATAGAGTGATAAATTAGCCTTGGTAATCCACAATAAAATTGTTTTTGAATGCAGTATAAACATTTATTATTATTTGTTTATTTAGCAGACGCCTTTATCCAAGGCGACTTACAGAGACCAGGGTGTGTGAACTATGCATCAGCTGCAGAGTCACTTACAATTACATCTCACCCGAAAGACGGAGCACAAGGAGGTTAAGTGACTTGCTCAGGGTCACACAATGAGTCAGTGGCTGAGGTGGGATTTGAACCGGGGATTTCCTGGTTACAAGCCCCTTTTTCTTTAACCACTGGACCACACAAAAAAGAAAGTGATCAATTTCTAGACTAATTATTTTTCCCATCTTCTACCTTTAAAAGTTGGATTGATTTATTGCTGAAGTCCTTAAAAACATTTAAGTTTTGTGAATAGAGTTAATAGCTTTAACTCATAGCATTAACTCATCGCCTTAACTTTTATCCATTAAAACCAATGTTAACAACTTAAATAACTCATGAGGTAAATCTTCATGAATAGGATCTTGGGGCTACAAATGTGTTCCTGTACCTCACATGTTTTCACACATACAGCATAAAAAGCATTAACATGCTGACTAGTAGAGTGCAGCAAGCTCCATGCATTTAGAAATACTAAAAGAAAAATCAATTCAATGACACGTTTCACCTAGAAGTCTTTTCAATGTCTTAAAAATGTGTTTTCAAAATCATTGAATTTAAGTTTCTTTTATTCTAGCTATATTCAGCACTTTTGAGTGTTTCATTGTTATGGATGCCAGTTGCATTTACTGGTTAAATTAAGCTTTCCTGGATGTGGCCAAGTGCAGCATGGGTTGCCAATAATCTTTTGTTAGCTGCAAACAGAAAATTCCAAAAGTGTCAGAATCCTCTCAGTACTGCTTTTGCTGAAGTGCACTGGGAGTTTGTGATAAGGTATTATCAGTCATCTTGGTCTGTGCTTCAGTGTTTATTGACTTTGACTGTTCAGAAACACAATTTGCCTTCAGGTCGGTGCGACTCCAAATTGCACCTCATAATAACCTCCTTGAGCTTTCTCTTCTTCCTTTTTGTTGTTCGTTTGCCTGTCATGACTCAGCTATTCTTAACAGTTCCCAACCAGCAGAGTCACTCACACCTGCGATGGAATCTAAATTCAGAACAACATAGCGGCACAGTACTTCTCAAGAGAATCATCGCTAAATAAAGATTTAAAATAAATCAAAAGAATGGATAGATAGAGATGGACTACCACCAGATGATTAGGGGAGCCCAAAGGATTTAGTCATTTAGGGAAACCAAGAGGGGTTAAAAGACAAACTGGATCATGTAGCTTTAAGTAGCAAGATAGTTACATAATTATTTTCAAAACTTGGTAAGGGCTTAACATAATTAAGTAAAGGATGAGGTAGCATTGGTTGCTGACATGTATGCCCATTTTAGAAATAGCATACCAAGGACACATTCCCTTATAAAATCAGTTCTGATGAAACTCCACATTAAAACCGAGCACGATTTTTTTTCAGGTACTAAAAAACAAGCTCCATTTTTTATTAAAACAAGCCGTAGATATTTTAGAGCTATTCATTTAGCTTATAAACTAGTGCTTTAAGACAGACGCTGTGGTTCCAATAGCTTTTTTATAATAAGCTGGCTTTATCAAATTATTTAAATGTATTATTGTAATGGGAAAAAGCACGCAGACATCAATCTATACAATTAAAATGATTGCGATGCCATCTCTGTATTGTTTTTCTTAGTTCTTGATGGAAATCTATACTGTATAAGACAGGTTTTTAAATTATTAATAATACTAGTAAATCATTTTGTACATGTCCTCCCAACTCCCGTTGCATAAAAGCTAGGCTAAATTAAACAACTTGTTTGAAAACTGTTAAACTGAAAATAGGCTTTAGTGTAGTCAGCACATTATATCCTTGAGAATGTTGTGTAGGAATGTTCTGCATGAGAAGAATATTAGATAGTCTACAGTAATATAAAGTATGTAATTTACACAGGGTTGGACAAAATATCAGAAACACTTGTTTGAGCACTGTCAATATGATACAGGGCTGGCTTGGACAGCCAGGACGACATTGTGTTAAACTGACTCTTGCAGGTGTTATTGGGATAAGCAGTCTGTTGTGCACTCTGCTCTTCACTGTTTCTTTTTAAACATCAGTCATTTGTGCTGACCTAGAAGCAGCTGTTATGTATTACAAGGGACTAATTGTATAAGGAATTAGGGCATGTTTTTATACATGTGCTACACGTGTGTTCTGTTAAAGTGTTCTATGTTTAACAGAAACCTCTGACCTTTATTAAGCAGGAGTTAGTCACCACTTGCTTGGGGTCCACAATATCCACCAGGGGCTCCTTCATGGCAACATTTCGGATGCAGGTCATGTCAAAGCCATACACGCTCTCCCACCCTGCAGACACACAGATGGCCTGCTAATTATCCTGCAATATTCATTCCTATTAACTCTTGCTTGTTTGACCTGACTGTGCAGTACTTGTCCTGTCCTTATGTCAAAGTACCAGTAATTGTAGCTAACTAAATAGTTCCTTACATTTTGTCCACCATGCACATCCATTCATGTCTCAAATGTGCAGTTTTGAAAGAAACACCTGATTTAGAAAACATGTATTTTCATTTTAAAGCATGATATCTGGTGATACATTAGGTTAAAGAAAACACACTTTCTGGATCATTTCACCTGGAGGGTAAAACTGTCCCTACCCAATCAGCTGTTTCCTCTATTGACTGACATGCTTTCAGTAACATGCTTTAACCTAGAAGACTGCAGGGGTGAAATGAACAACGAGGTAAGGGTAATCAAAATGCAAATATACTGTAGCATATATAGCTAATGGAAGTTCAAGATTTGAGTAAGATATATGGAGTTATTTTGTTGGATACAATTACTTTATGCAAACAAACAGATGTTACAGAGAAAGTGTGAATGTATACATGTCTGCGTTTACTGTATGTACAGTATTTACAGGGGAGGGAATGAGTATTGACACTCTGTAATTTACACTTTGAAAAGGCTTTGAAAATCAGCCCCACACTGCCAATAGCAGCATCAGTAGATTTCTGCCTGCCAGTGGGAAACAGAAGCAAATGTAGCAGCAGAGGTTTGCATGCCTTTGGTGTACAGCACACTTGCCAGGTTTTCAGTGCACTCTCCTAATAATACAAACCGGATGACTGGCACACCTACAGTATATCTTTGTAGATTATGGCATCTTATCAAGTCTGTGACATGAAAGTGTTTCAGTTGGACAAGTATAGTGAGATCTGGGTGGTAGATTCAGTTATATCAGTGGGCTCAATACAGTGACTTGTAAATGGTGCATCTTAGTATGCTACAGTATGGTGATGCTCCAAGTGCTAAACACAAAGTAAACCTTCCCGAGATGTAGTTCCTTTTTCTTCAGAAACATATGCTTCATAAAAGAAGCCCATCTTACAGTGAATTTTGAAATCCTTGTATTGTCTGTCTTCAATGGCAATGACGTACAAGGTAGCTCGATCTGGGAACATCAGCCCTCCAGGTTTCTGTTGATAAATTGTGGAGGGAAATGGGTCTTGTAATCAGTTCACCTGACAAAGACATCACATTTGAACTGTACATACAAGAACCAGACAAACACCCCTCCTTGCATTACATTATTCCTGCCTCTGTGCCCTGTCACATGAGGTTCAATCTCCCAGCCATTCCTCAAGCCCCCGGATATCATTTTGGATAAATGTGTCTGAGTCAAAGCAGCTGCCCCTCTCAAAAAGCATGCTAATGTTACCTTTTTCCAACACCTTAGATCCCTTCTTAATCCTTACTGCATGACCACAAGCCAACCCCACTTTTATGCACAGGAATTAGAGTGCAAGTCTAACCCTTCAAGCAAGCACGAGTACAGAGCACCTACCAGCCACTTGTCTCTTGCAAAGATTACTGTATTCAGCATGGATTCGTAGAACAGGCAGTAACCCATCCACTCGCTGATTATAATGTCCACTTGATCAACCGGCAGCTCCACTTCTTCCACTTTACCCTTAAAGATTGTGATTACTGAAAGACAGGTGGAGTTCAGCTCCTGGGTTATTGAAAGAGTGTCGGAAATACAGTAACTTTAAATGTAATTCCCTTACTAATCTGGATTCTAGTGCTCTAATATTGAGTACCCTCATTTTTCTTTAAATCTGCCTTATACCAGGCTTTGAAACTGTGTACGGCTTTCCCATGAATGGAGATGAGCGTGGCTCTTTTGCACAGTGGTTAAGATGCTTGCTTGTGGTGTGTGGGGTTGCCAGTTCACGCCCAGCTTCTGCCCCGCTACATTGATGCCGTAACCCAGATCTTATAGATTTGCTGCAGCCACTTCCTGAGGCTAAAGGGGTTAAGAGTGTAATGGACAGCATTGTGTGATGCACTGCTGTTACAGATTGCTGTAACAGTTCTATAACCACTGCTGCAGAGGTCGCCGGTTAACCCCCAGCCTATGCACTGTTTCAGTATTTACATTCTTTCATTTTAGATCTCCATACATGGGGGTAACTTTGGTGGGGTACATATGTATTTTGGTTGTTTTTTGAGCCTTGGAATTGAGGAAACTGAAGCATCTGTATATTTTGATGCTTATTTTCCTCCTGGGTAAATGAAATTGATAAAGCGTTTGTTTTTTTGGGAAAAACATAAGTAACCATACAATTTGGGGGTTACAGCATTGCTGACAACTGTTTTAAAATCAAATGTTCCCCTCATTCATATGTTGAAATGTAAGACTGAAACAGTGGCATTGATCTCTTAATTATGAAATGTTGTATGCTAAATAGGACTAAAGTAAATGCTATTGTTTAAAACAAACCGGCCATTAAAACAGAAATGCTCTTCATCATTTTTGACGACCCTCTTAATTTTGTCAATGGAGGACAGCTTTGTGACCTTGCACTGGCTATGATTTATTGCAGCAGACAGTTCACAGTAGAATTGTTGGGCTATTTGTTTTTAAAATGGCTGGGCGGAGCGGGTGGGGTGTGTTGGCTGGGATTATTATACTTATTATACAGCTTTTGTCCATGTTTTAAACATTGAGCTTATTTTATCTGCTATCGTTTGGGCAGCTGTCCAACAATGACTGCTGGAGGTGACAATCCTGCCTTGCAATCCTGGCTATCTTCTAACTTCATTAAAATATACATAGTATTAATCAGCCTTTGCCAGTGGAATACATTATATTTCTAGGAACATTAATACATTTTAATAACACTTTATTTTTAAAGTGAGAAAGCTTGAGATTTCACACTGCATCTCATTCACACAATCTGCCTGTTTATTTTTTATCTTGCATTGACTTGCTAATTAACATTACCAGTGTCATAGCTGAAACAAGTTAACAGATTTCCTTTGCTCTAGTACTCCAGAGTTTTTGTTGCATTCATTGTGAAGATTTTATTATTGCCGGTAATGTCTTTTTAAGTAACTCATTTAGTAATTAGTGCATCAGTAGTTGTTGACGGGGACCTCTGTGAATTTAGCTCATCTTTACTAACTGTAGATCGACACCCTGTTTTTTTTTTTTTTTTATTAATCTTTCTCAACACAACACTCCAGTATCTAATTAGTTGACTTACTGTTGGTGTACTGTGTGTAGCTGTTTTACAAAAAAGCAATTAACAAATGTTTTAGCTCAATACCTGAATATTCTTCCAACAAAGGACCTAGAATTAATATGTTTTACAGTTGTTAACAATGACTGGCCAAAACCTTAAGAATGTAAGTAAAACATCTGAATCCCGTAATCTGCAATGTATGTAAATGTATGAGGTCATGTAATTCACTAGACCCACAGTGAGTGATAATTGTGTTCAACTGCAAAATTCCACAAGAGGGGCTAGATAGGATTTGATACACATGCTAAAAGAAAGACTGGCAATTGGCAAGTTGATTTCTGCAAATATAACCTATGGTATAGTTAGATATTGGCTGTCACTTGTTGGCAAAGTTCCCATTATATAGATATGTATTCTCTTTTGTTCAGTCAGTCTATAAAGATCTAAAAATTACTTAGAAAATAGTTCACATTCTTACTGTTGTCCAGATGATTCGATTTGATGATTTTTTCTGAATAGTCTGAAATGCTGGAGCATTCAATCTGATTGGGAAAATATCAAAGTAAAAAGACAGAGACAGAAATTGTTATCTCAGAAACTCAAGTATTAAAGTGGTTCTTTAAAGATATTGAACATAGATAAAGTATTAGCCAGTTGCACTCAAAGGCGCATTAAGGTAAGTGTGAACAAAATAAATTTTAAATTTCTGCAGCCCTGATGTTAATCAATAAAAAGCTAAATTAACTGTAACAAATAACATATTCCCAAGACTGCTGTATTGAGATAATTTTGAGATAATGCAGCAAAATATCATCACTCTATGATCTTCACAATTCTGTACTTTCAGACACCTTTAGAGTACTTTGAGCTGTGTTTGTAAAAGGTAACGTGTGATACAAATCACATGAGTAAAACAATTAAGCAGAAGTGCTGTAGTTCTTCCAGAAACTGACCTCAACTAACTGCCTTTACAGAACAGTATAAAGCATACCAGAGCCATTATAATACCTGCAGTCTGTGCAGAACCGCTAGCAGACCACAGCATAACCAGCAATGGCAACACAATCGATCTACATATTGCACACTGGTCAAAATATGGTAATACACTGGCTCATTGGTACAGTAATGGATTACCAGCGTGTTTTGATTCATACCACTGTGTTACATTTTACCAACATCTCATTCCATTGCAGCCCCTTAGTACAATGTATTTCCATTGTCTTTTCTGCATTGCCATTGAAGTGTAAAACCCTCGCTGCATCACCTCGGACAGTTCTTCCTCAGAACCCTTTCAGACTGATTGGTATGTACGTTTCATACACAGTAAGTTTAGGCAGCACTAGCTAAATCCCAGGTGCCGGTGAGAAAAAAGAATATCATCAATCACTGTGTGCAAGGCACAGGGGGTGTCTATTTATAAGAAAAACTGTTTACTGAACCTCCATTTCACCTTAAAAGAATGCCTGGACAGCACCGCATATAGTATATACTCCTGGTAACACAAATTACCTCAATAGGCCACGTTACATGAGTGTTTGCTTTTCTCGAGACATCTGTTTCTCGTGACATAAACGTGGACATGGTGCCTTTTTGTGTTTAAATGTAAAACCTGGAACGCTATGCAATTGAAAGAGAGGGGGAGGGGGGTCAGATTTAAATTAGCCATGCTGACGGCCCACTTAGATTCTTGTGCTGTTAACCATGAAAGTCCCCAAAATACTGTTACATGAGCAAAGTTTCACAAGAAAAAAATACATGTGTCATTGTGCTTGACGTAAATGGTTATTTAAGGTCTGATTTGCCTCATCATATCCTCTTCCCTTATGGATATTAACACCGAGCCTCTTCATTGTTCCAACGGACGTAAGTGGAGGATGGACATGGGTTTTGCTCAGACATAAGTAACTAGGAGAAATTGCATTGGAGTATAGTTATACACATTTAAACATAATACTTAGTAGTACTTTACAAAAGATGTTTTGACAATTGTTTGGAAAGCTAATTGCAAGTGTATTCTGAAGTACTATACAGTAGCTGTAACCACCTGAATTCACAAGCCCATGATGCAGTTTATCAAACAGTTTTAGTAATAGTTTTAAACAGAAACTTGGTAAATACAATATGTATGATACTTTACAAACACATTTAGATCTGTGTATGATTAGTATTATGCAAAGTTTTAGGGAAGATGGAGAAAAAAGTGGGGCTATCGCAACATCAGTCTGATAAAGGAAATACTGCAACGTATTGCCATGTGACTTTTATAGCAGCTTTAGGAAAGGACTTGAATGAGCTAATTAACATTTTCAGGAGAAACTCGTGTTTACATGTGTAATTGGGCGTTGATTTCACAAGCTTTTCCTGGAATCTCACAAGAAATGGAGACTTTCACAGTAAAATACTGAGACCATTTTTGGGACACTTTCACAAGCTTTCCCTGCCAAGTTTCACATGTATTGTTGATTCACGTGAAATAATCACACATGTAAATTGGCCTACTGATGTCTTATTAAATATGTACAATACAAATAAATGTGCATAAATATTTTCCGTCCAGGTTGTTTCTTTCAGATTCATCTGGGATACTTCTGTGCTAGGCAATAATCCAGATAAATTATACATTTTTAGCATTTATTGCAGTGTTACAGAGTTTAGGTTTGAAGGCATACAAGGCCAGGGTTATCAAGGACTTTTCTCAAGAGTGTAATTTGCTGGCAGAGAGAGACTTGCAGAGATAGATAAAAGCAGTGTGTGCTGGTAAGCAGATGAACCCAGGAGATCCATTCACAGTTTGACCTCAAGTAATTGTAGCCTACAAATATAGGAGTATCTTACTTCCATTGCAAACAACATTGTGCCTATCTCTTAAAAACATTGATTGAATTCACAGTTTATTTGGGTGTTTTTGCTGTAAAAGACGTTTCAACTTACAAGATATGAGGCACTCAATTCCAAGCAGATCAGATGATTTTTTACCGTTGGTGAGAGGTGTTATTTGTTTGAAGTACTACTGCTTTCATTATGTCTAGTGTCATTTCTCGGATGATTGAGAATCCACTCCATAATTAGTGTGCTCAGTTGTACACTGTCTCAGTGCAAATGCAACATAAAATATATCAAGAACTTCTGCATGTATTTATTTATTTATTTAAATTAAAAACAGAATGATGTTCTAATTATAAAGTGCATTGATATAGTTGCCTATTTTGTTCACCCTCTTTTGTTGTATAACGGTACATACTGTTAGCGCAGGCATGAGCTGACGTAAATGTTACATTTGAAATAACCCCAAGCCCTTAACAGCAGCGTTTGTGTAAATTAATCGATCCCCCGGTCTGGGATAATTTGGAAGAAAGAAAATGTGCATGTGCTGCAGCCCAGTGAAACCATCCCATGCCCTCCCCTAGGGGTTCCTGGCCCCTAGTTTGAGAACCCCTGGAGTATACAACTTGTCATAGCATGTGCATTCGTCACTGCATGCAACTCAGGGGAATACTGATATTACACCGTGTAACAATTTTTTTTTTTTTTTTGGTTCCTGGGTAGTAAGTGTTATTTCCTAATTGCTTATGCCTCAAAAATATAGAAAATGGCTATTATTCCCCACAAACTTTGCTTTTGTGACCAGGACAGTGATATTTTGAAATTTACCTATTTTCCAGAACATTCCAGATAGATTCAGTGCTGAGTAAACTTGGAGTAACTTCTAGAACTTTCTAGAACTTTCCAGTAATATAAATAGTAGTATAAATACAGGGTCCTTAAGCCCACCTGTTCAGTTTAGTTCCAGCTGCCTAAGTGGATACATATCTGCATTTTTCTGAGATGGCATCAAGGTCATAGGAGACTTCAAAATGCTGGCATTCCTGATGGGTCTCCAAGGCGGTTTTACCAAGTTTCCCTGCTATCTTTGCCTTTGGGACAGCAGGGACACCAAGGCGCACTACCACTGGCGGGACTGGCCACAGTGGACCGAGTTCTCTGTGGGGAGGAACAACGTCAAGTGGGAGCCACTGGTGGACCCCCGGAAGGTGCTGATGCCACCACTGCACATCAAATTGGGCCTTATGAAACAATTTGTCAGAGCTCTAGATAAGGAGTCGGCAGCCTTCATGTACCTTCAAGACTTCTTCCCTAAGCTGTCTGAGGCAAAGGTCAAAGCCAGTGTCTTTGTCGGACCACAGATAAAGAAGATCCTGGAGTGCAATGAATTCCCCAAGAAGCTCACTAGTAAGGAGAAAGCGGCTTGGAACAGCTTTGTCGCAGTGGTTCGGGGCTTCCTGGGCAATCACAAGGCCGAAAACTATGTGGAGCTGGTTGAGACTCTGGTGAAGAACTATGGCACAATGGGCTGTAGGATGTCCCTCAAAGTCCATATCCTTGATGCTTATCTTGATAAATTCAAGGAGAACATGGGAGCGTACTCGGAGGAGCAAGGCGAGCGCTTCCACCAGGATATACTGGACTTTGAACGCCGCTACCAAGGGCAGTATAACGAGAACATGATGGGAGACTACATTTGGGGGCTTGGGATTCGTGAAAGTGATTTACAGTATAATCGTAAATCTCGAAAAACTACTCACTTCTAAATCTTTTGTTGTCATTTTTGTATTACTTTAGTATAAATACATGTTAATTTGGATTCATATGTTGTTTTTTTCTGACTTTATGTGAACGAAAAGACACAAATTCGCCCGTTTTCTCATTGGAAATAGGTAAATTTCAAAATATCACTGTCCTGGTCACAAAAGCAAAGTTTGTGGGGAATAATAGCCATTTTCTATACTTTTGAGGCATAAGCAATTAGGAAATAACACTTACTACCCAGGAACAAAAATTGTGTTACATAGTGTTATTAACAGGGAGGGTTGGTATCACTGTACACACTAGCAACACTGCCAGAGAGCTGATACCCTCACAAAACTGCAAATAAAGGGCCCTGTTTGCAAAACTGTTCAAAGGACTTTTCTAAGGATTGTTTTAAACATGTTCTTACATTACACAGTGCTTTGAAAAATAATCTGATACAATCTCTCAGTTGAAATGGGTTTCATGAACTATAAACTCAATTTAATTTCTCAAGATGGACTTCAGTGGGCTTCCCTTAAAAGCATTACTTCAAACTGCCTGTAAACATGTTCTTTGCAAATACGACCCAGTATGTTGACTGTCCTGAATAAAACTGCAGTACATGTACAAGGAGATGTGCCCCTACCCCGTACACCTTCTTGGCTCCAGCCTTGGCTGCGAACATGGAGAGGATTCCTGTGCCACTCCCCACATCTAGAACAACCTTGTCCTTAAAGATGTGCTTGTTGTGATACATAGAGTTCCTGTACGTGAGCGTTCGGACCTCATCCTTTAGCATCTCCTGTTAAAGAAAATGACACATTTCAGAGGTGCAGCAGTTTTTATACAAGTCAATATACAGGGGTATCCTAGTCATGACTATGAACACA
Organism: Acipenser ruthenus; assembly: GCF_902713425.1. Lineage (NCBI taxonomy): Eukaryota > Metazoa > Chordata > Actinopteri > Acipenseriformes > Acipenseridae > Acipenser > Acipenser ruthenus. The sequence goes on along the minus strand of NC_081195.1, from coordinate 63,280,492 downwards.
GTGTACATCATTACATGTAAAGGAGAGCAATGAGATAAATAATCTAAGATGCAGGTATGTATCTCTTCAGATTTTTTTTTCAACTGGAAGAATTGAATGTCATTTGGAACCACTGGAATGAACACAATTGACCTCAAATACACAATAGGCAATGGTTTTGACTTGTAAGAAGAAAGAGCGTTAATATTGGACTGAATAATTCACTATGTACCTCAAGAGGTAACTTGCTCTTCAGTGAGCCATATTAGATGGAATGAACCTGCTTGGAGGGCTGATTGTGACTGAAACATAATCAGTCTCGTTACACTACATTACCAGGTCATGTTGAAGGCAAGTGATACAAGACAAGCGCTTTCATACTAACAATACAATACTCTATTGACAGTCCTGAGCTGAGGTGTGATCAATGGGCTGAGGAGGGAACCTTTAGTGATAACTGCATAGTGTGCCTCACAATAGCCAGATTTAACCATGGACTTAACATTGTCTCAGCAAGCAAGGGCTGACCAAAATACCTGATGTTGTTAAATAATTATAGAACAGCAAAAGATAAAGTGAAAACTTGTGACAGTACAGTATGTTTGACAGAAGAAAGTGTGCCGTTATTTTTGCATGAACACCACATATGTAGGCTTTAAGTATGTTTTTACATGGAGTGCATAGTGGGCCACTGAAATGGAGACCAAAAACGGGGCCTGTGTTTTTTGCTTTTTTTTTTTTTTGCTTCAACGATCACAGTTATTGCAAAAAGAAATAGGAACTTACCTCATGAATTCCAAAGTGTGCGTAGGAATCGAAGTAATAATCCCTTGATGTCATTTCCTCTGGGCTGAGAAACTTGGCTATCTTTCCCCTGCCAGGACAGCTCGGTAGAGCGGGTGTGTGCGGGACATGCTGGATGGACTGCACCAGCTTTGGAAGAGGCACAGGTTGGACAGCCTGCGATGGGGCGCTGCTTGTCTGCTGAAAAACACCAGAGAACAGAGAGCAGTGGGTGAACCCTAGCAAGTGTTTGCAGAACACTGAGAGCCCTCTGAAGTGGTAAAACCAAAGTGAGGTGTTTTTTTTTGGTTACACATTAAACCACTTCACTGTTAAAGTTGTTGTATGTAATAATTAAAATAATTCCATGATTCACTATTTTTAGCTAAGATTTATTAAATAATTCTGGTTACACTATGCATTTACTATAGTTTACCATGGTATGTCATGGCATTAATATGCTTTACCATACCTCACTGAGCTTTACAATGCGTTCACTGTGCTTTATTACACCTTGTTATGCTTTTACTAGGAAACTTGGACCCTTGCATTTATTTGCAGCTATTAACAGCAAACTGAGAAATGACAGTTATTAACATTAGTCTCATTTGTGTTCTCTTTATGTTAAGGCACAGCCAACATTATTATAGTGCAGTTCCCATGGATCTTTGTCTCGTACCATTCTCTGCAAATTAACAATCTAAACAGCAATGATCACAGCATAGAATTAAGTGTTGAATCTGTCTCATAATTTACTTTGTGAGTACAAAGATAATACAAAAAAGGCTCTGCAATCTATGAATTACATGCAAAGCCTTTATTAGCCACTGTTAATGTATTGGTGTTACTGTGTGAACAGAAAAAGAGTGCTTCACTGTAGATTTTTCCTGGTAAAATCTTTTGCATGCTTTGGGATTGTTACAAGATATCACATTATTTTTACATACAATTACCCATTTATACAGGTTTTTTTTTTTTTTTTTTTTTTTTTTACTGGAGCAATCTAGGTAAAGTGCCTTGCTCAAGGGTACAGCAGCAGTGTCCCCCATCTGGGATTGAACCCACGACCCTCCGATCAAGAGTCCAGAGTCCAGAGTCCAGAGCCCTAACCACTACTCCACACTGCTGCCCTGCAGGAGTTATCTATGTGGGACTGAGCACTAAATTCACATGCACTAAGTTTAACCAGTTATTTCAAATGCCACACTGGTGAATACATTATAAACCACCTCTTGATACTGTGTTATCAAGAGGTGGTTTATCAAGAGGTGGTTTATATCAAATCTATCCTTGCAACTAGAGTAGTTCTAAAAAATACTGCCTTGCGCACAAGTGATTTCTATCCTTCAACAATGTTGTCAGATTCTCACGTGGTTAAGGAATGTAGTGGCACTCCATTTTTGACAGATCCTTGCCATTTATTTTTTGTTTAAAGTTAGCGTTGAGCACTAGTGTGCAAAGATAGCAGAGGACACTCCGGCACAGAAGAAAAAAAAATGTCCTTCACATCAAGAAATAAAGTAGGGAATTTAAAGGAGCTCAGAAATGTGAGAGCAAAGCTGCAGTGCCTCAAAGGCACTTCCCATTTTACTGAGCACATTGTTCCACAGGAGCCTCCAGGGCATCCTCTGTACAGCCTGGGGTTAGAAATAAGGTGCTGAGGCTCTGTTATACCTCAGGAAGCAAGACAGAAATAAAAAAGGGGGATATTTTCACTAGGATAATAAGACACAATCTTTCAAATACTGCCCTTTAAAATAGTTGAAGGAGTGCTGATTAACAATGCTTTCTCATCACTGCCACAGTATTTATCGTATTTCACTGCGTTTGTTTTCTAATTCTTTGAAGCTGTTGACCTTATCATTTAAGAGAGACATTTTGTAGAAGCTGTGCTCTGTTTGCTCATGGGGTTCATGTAAACCATAATGATAGAAATATGTTTACTTACAGGGGTTTGAAAACTCTCAATGAGGTGTAAGGCCGTCATGGGTAGCCAGGACGGTACAGACTGGATGTGACAAGTCTGCAAGGTGTTTAAATTGTTCTGGAAGGATGCGTGACCATGCCTCAATGATTACCACTCCTAATTCCTTCATGAAAATTGAGAGTGGAAATCTGCAGTGAAGTCTGTTGTCTAGAATGTCCCATAGATGCCTTTTGAAATATCAGTAATTTGTTCAGTAATGTTGAGACAGGGTAGCGTCACGGCCCAGGATGTTATCGGCAGGGAGACACAGACACAGAAGCTTGCAGTTTAAAGTGCTTTTGCTTTAATTATAAAATAATAAACAAAACACAAACAAAACAGGCACAATGACTATACATATTTGAAACACCAGGGTTAATAAACACAGCTACATAAAACTCACCTACAAACCAATGATTATTAATTATTCATATACGTTTCAACAGCACAGCACACATACCTTCAGCCACTAACACTGACATTAATTCTCTATTACCACCTGTGATCACTCTTTTTATACACCTGTGGCTGAAGCCTAATCAATCATTAATCATTTATTCAATTTATGGCTCCAGCCACATTCGCACGTGTTTTGACAGGGAGGAATTTAACCCCCTCCCTGCCAACCCAATATTCCCCACACACACTCACATATCAAACCGTCTTGTTTTCTCCCAATTCTGGATGCAGCAACCCTTGCTCTGGCCTTGGCGACGCTGGGCAGTTCTGTAGTGTCAATGCTGGCAGTGGTAGTGCTGGCAGCGGTACGGTACACTCCAGACGTGGCAACTCTGGCAGTGACAACACTGGATTTTTCCCCGGAGGAGCCATTCCCCCACCATGCTCACCTCACCCCAATCCGTAGACTTCATGCCAAAGGGGGTCTTCGTAGGGCGCACATCTGGGAGGAGCCCATACTCCAGACAGGTGAGGCCCCACGGAGCCCCTCCTTTCTTTAGCCAGCATTGCTGCTCCTCCAGGCTTTTGTTCTGCTCCATTTCTTTTTATTTATTTATTTTTTAAATCTGCGGTTACCGCTCTGAGTCTCTAGGGGCGCTATCCCACTCTCACACCACATATGACACGGTAGCGTCATGGCCCAGGATGTTATCGGCAGGGAGAGAGACTCAGACATAGAAGCTTGCAGTTTAAAGCGGGTGCGTTGTTAAATTCACCGCTGCATGCACCGATGTAAAGCGGATTCACCAAACTGTTGTTAAATTCACCAGGAGTTGCTCAACAAACTATTGTTAAATTCACTGGTGCGTCACCACTGAAGCAGCGGATTTAGCGGGGTTGAGAGTCGGTGAACTGCAGCAAAACCAAAATGGCCGCTCCCACTGTGGAAGTTTGTCTTGTACGGAGATACTATTATCAATGTAATTGTAGATTCAGAGACGCCAAATCTTTTGAAAATGGGTATGGAGTTGTGTGTTTTTAATAAATATAAAATAGCGCTAATAAACATATTGATAAACAATATCACATTTGCCAACTTATCCAGAGTAGCCGACTGAGCTGGTGACGTACAAGAATTCGATATGAGAGAGAGAACAGATTATTATTACTATTTTTTATCGTGTATGTTATTTGTCCTTTTATACTTCAAACAAATATGTTACAAAGTTGCGAAAAGTGGGCGAGCTGCCGCTTTCACACAACATAAAACTCCCCTACACACCAACACTAACTATTCAGACACGTTTAAATAGCCGAGCACATACGCAGGCCTTGACCCACTGACATTAATTGTATTAGCACCTGTGATCACCTTTTTTATACACACACACGCATCAACCCAGCAGGGCTTTCACCCCGCCAGACATGGATAATGGAAGCACCTACCAATCAAGCACCTACTATGGCCCCCTACAAAAGTTAGATCTATTGTACATATCATTGTGGCTGCAATCACCATCAACTTTTATATATTACAAAATACACGTTGAAGATTTGCATAACTGATTCATAAGTTGTGTGCGTGGCATTCCCATTTCCACAAAAGGATGTGCTACATGTTGTTACGTGTTTATATTGGACAAATTACAAAGTATTGCATACAAAAGGAATACTTTTAGCCACATACTGTACAGTGCCATTCAAAGGACAAAAGTAAATAGTTTTACATAAAAATCCAGAAAATAAGGAACATTGCTATTTCAGTTGCATGCCTTACAAATATAGTCCTGATTTATTTAGGTGAAAAATAATCTATTATTATTAAGGTTATGAAATCTATTATTAAGGTTAGAAAGAGTTTCAAGGGGAAATTAATAGTGTTTAATTATACTGATAACGTCTGTAAAGTTTATCCTTAATGATTCATCAATTTTAAGACTGTAACGGTAAATACGTTGTACAGTATTAATGGAAAATCTGCAAACAGAGCCCTAATCAAAAAGGAGGAATGTGGCAGGTCAAATATAACAATCTGTCAAATAAACGACCCTGGAAAACGTATGTACTACACCTCAGATCTAAACCGTTCAAATAATTTAACAGAATATATATTATTATATAAGCCATACTAATAAACTAAAAATGCGAATCAATAAGAATATATCTAATCTATTTAACTCGTGGTTGTTGATCTTTTTTTAAGACACTCACTGTGTGGATACTGTATTCCGCACATTGGATAACCCCTATCACAAGGTTTAAAAGCAGCTGTAAGTAAGCCCGCTAACCTTTTAAAACAATCTTCACGTTTCTTTGATATATTCATTATTGTGGAATGCCAGATCTGATAAATGAAATATCTTGCTTGCAGGGGTAACCTTGAAGTCTATATTGATTATCACTTTTAAAAAAATCGAAACCATAGTGGAAAACATTTCACGTGTATTTAAACAACGCATGTCTACGCCATTTTATGAATGGTGCGGGTAATGTTTTCTTTTTTAGTATCTGTTCACCTTGAGCGACGAACTTGACTTAAAGGATCATCAAACAGTAATAGAGTTGCTATGCTTGTTGAGAAGTGCCGCAGTACAGTCCTGCTAACTTTGACCAATTTCAGGAGAGGCCGGGAGGGAGAGACTTATTGTTTGGGTAACGTAACACATATTGTTTTTTCACATAACACATATTGTATACTACAGATTAAAATAGGAAATCCATCTTCTGCTTTGTATTAGTCTGCATTTGTCATTGAAGAACCATGAACCGGCGGCCCATCTCCAGGTAGTAAATGCAGCACCAGGGACAGCTCCTCGCCACTGCGAAATACTGTGCAAACCAACGGAATGCAACGTGCACTGTTCTTAACGTCACCTTCAGAGTAAACTTGACTTAATTATAACTCGAACACTCCCAAATCCACAATAATACAAAGCAATAGAATCGTACTCCCTTAGTTCCAGACTATACTATGTCTGTGCAATCCAATATGATGGCTGGCTTGTACATTATTTCATTACAGTTCAAATGGCCGAAGAATTTGTAATCACCGCCGTTTCTAATTCTATCTTCAAGGCTCAGAATGATAACACTGTAAGTCATTTAGCATGGCAAATGGGTAAAAGGGTTTCGTCCCGTCATTTTCCATTTCTCATAAATCTACGGTGATGCATAACTGATTAATGCTCCAAATGAACCGAAACATGACGCCTAATGTACACAAACAACAATAATTACACATCACTTTAAAAATACAAATCAACAACACATTAAGAAGTAGCTATATATATATATATATGAATATATATATGAATGGTTTTGTGTAGACGGTTACTTCTTACCTACCTCTGGGTTCTCAGTCTCCGCCATCTTTCTCCTCAGGAGCAGGCAGCGGGAGGAGTGTTTAATTCCCATAAGAGCCAGCGAGATTTTTTTTTTTTTTTTAACTCGAGGGTAAACAAAAAACGAAACAAATCAATCTAAATTTCGTATGTTGCTGTCAGTCAAACTGAGAATTTCTTGTTACTAGCTAAACTTTGTTTTCCTATTTGATTTTTTTTTTAATTGCATGTAATATAACGGTGAAAGTGGTTGATCAAATGCCAATATACAACTTGATTGTCCATGAACGAGAGCGACTTATAACTTTTAATTCCATAATTCAAAAGTTATCCACTAGTGAACTGCTTTGGACGTGTTTATAAGTGATAAATTGTAATATATAACAGCCTATTCAGTTTAAACTAATGTGTAATGCATAGTTCCCTTCATGTTTGCGGCTGCAGCACCCCATAAAAAGAAACGTGGTGCTATTCACTATTTTAATTTCTTGCAAAACGATGTACTGTAAGTTAAAATCCCTTCAACTACTTTTTATTATCACATTTCCTTAGATCCGATTAACCTATCCACGATATAATAATAATAATAATAATAATAATAATAATAATAATAATAATAATAATAATAATAATAATAATAATTAAAAAAATCTGCGTCCGTTTTTAACCACCTTTTTCCCTTGCTTGCATTTACAAATACAATTGTGTTCCTTAAGTCTTCTTCTAAGAGAAATTCTTGGAGGCGTCACTCGAATGTCACCGGTGAAGCTTAAATGCGGTTGATAGACCGACAGTCACGCCGGTGGAATAAACTGATGTGTATTTCGCAGGTAAACATAGAAATTGTTAACTATTTTAATATTTGCTATTTTTGTTATTGCGTCTGATCTTGAAGATACTTGCTTTGCATGAAAAGCTAAACTTTCTTCTGATATGCGATGGAAACTTGCACAGCCCTGCATCTGAACGTATTTAAATAATCCATCGGTTTCGGTCGCCTTTCTTTACAGATGCCTCTCTTTAGCTCCTGGCTGCCTCCTACATTTCTGATGTTGTTCCACCTTCCCAGCAAATCTTTGCATCGTTGAATGTGAAAGTCAGACTCATTTTGTAGAGTGATAGTAACCAATAGGATTCGGTGCCATCCTCATTTTACACGTTAATAGTCTCTGGCTCGTTCATGTGACAGACTGTATGTCTTAAAGCCATGTATGTATTTATAGAAACCTCACTGACAAATTCTATATGCGTTTCTCCTTTATTGTAGGGGTCTCGTTGGCAGTGATTATTATTATTAGTAGTAGTAGTAGTAGTAGCAGCAGTAGTGCTTTTAGGGTGGCATACCTATATACCTATATACGATATATTAATTAGTAGGAGTAGCAAAGCAGTAGCACGACAGTATACCTTTCATTAAATATGTACTTGTTCTAGAATTCATGACGTCACAAATACAGAATCACAGTGTTCCAGACGATTAGTTGTTTTATTTAGAACGCGTTTTGAAGTATTGATAAAGATGTGCTTGAAGTTTGAATTCTTTCCATGCTATTCGTCTTATTGTATGGGTTTATTTTCTTTTCTGTTTATTATCACACAATATGTGTTTTTAATTACCACATGTTACTGTTTCTACACTTAAGGCTATTTGGCATTTTTAATAGTCCCCAGAATAATTTACATTTGGGTCTGAACAATCCTACAAAAATGTGGATTTCTATATTGTGGCCAGTATAACAGTGACCACTAGGGGTGCACTAAATGTGTATACGGGTATGTTGTAAGGTTGTCGCTTGTACTCTTTCAGCACGTGCTTCTATACACTCTGGAGATGTGTTGTAGTAGCGTGGGGGTTACTTTTGTGTAGGATCCAAGTGACGTTGATTACTTTAAACATGAGGTTGATTACTTTGAAGTCTTGCCCGGCTGTTTGTTGGAAATCACCTACAATCTAAAAACCTCAAGTTTAACAATAGTAATAGTTTACCAGCATCCTTATTAGACTGAACTGATAAAAACAGTAGAAACTGAAATATGAGCAAGGCAGTGTTATTTTACTGTAACTGTCTTTTTTCGGACACAAAGAACTTAAAGTAAATAACTGGATACAAAAGTTTTTACAAAATTAAATCCCAAACGTCAAAGTGTTACAGAACAATGCATTAACAAAAAAACAGCCTTTCCCCATTTCTGATAGGCTGCAATTGTGCTGCTCCCATAGCTTTATAATGCTGCAGGGATCACAAGTCATGTCACATGATCAACCGAATATGCATCTGTAATTCGTACCATAATAAAGAAAGCGATAACGTCTTAGGCCATTTCATCTCAGTCTTCAAGGTCAAAGCATGTTATTGGCTGCAAAGCATCCCGGTCCTTATGTGACACAACTGGTTGGTTAATGATGATAAAAAAAGCTATTGAAGAGGTGGGGACTATTTCACGCCTCACTCTTCAGATAAAATGACCTAGGGTTTGCAAGACTGCTGTTTCCAGTTTTCATTGACCTTGTATTATACTTTTAAAATGAAAATACCTGTTTCTTTCAAAACTGCACACATGAAATCTATATACAAGTGCACAACAGGCGAGATTTATGGAAGTATTTCACTGTCTATAAAAAAACAGTGAAGAGCGATCACCAATCCAGCAGGTTTACAGGTTTTAGGTTGATGTTATTTAAGCAGTACTCAGTAATGGCATGGTTGAGTGCTTGAATTCCATTAATAGCAACATGTCATTACACGAACATGCTCCAGCAAGTAGATATGTATTACTGAGCGTGTGGAGCATTACATTGCTTAGATAAATCATAAGAATCACAATAGAGCAGTATGGCTTGGTGTAAACAAGTAAAACTGTCATTTGAAGGTCCTTTTTCATTTGGAGGGTACAGTATTGAAAGGCACACATGCACAGGACAATGTGATGAGGAAAATACTTTGTAAGAAATCAAAAGCCTTGCAGTTATGTTTTTTTTATGTTTAAAAAATACCAATTAGCTAAGACAAAGTGTTTTTGTGTAAGGGAAACCCAGTTTGTAGTAACAGATCATTCAAACAGTTTTTTAGAGATGGACAATGAGACACATGGCTAGCTTCACAAAACTCTAATGAGAGAACACAAGTAAAATAAGGAAACTCGAAATAACACTGAATAGGCTAAATGACCTGCTCATACAGATACACCTCACTCTGTTGAGCAGACTATTAAATGTCTGTATAAAGTTAAGATTAGCTTCAGCCACAGTATGTGAAAGAAGTTGGCTAAACATCATATCCATGTTGGTCTGCAGGTATGAGGATCCCTCTAAAATTCTCTGTACAGAGCATTTGTCTGTGCCACAGTTTTTAGTGAACCCTTATTACACAGTATATGTTAAGTGGAGGTCTGACTGGAATTGGACTCTGGCAAAGAAAGCAACGCGTGCGGAGTGGCATGGAGGAGAGGGTTCTTGTGTCAATGAAGTGCATAAAATGTATTAGGAATGGACATTTCAATTACACAAAAGCAAAAATGATACTAAAGCTAATTAAGGGTAGGGAAATGTGTTTTAAAATCTTAGGGACCACACCTTTAATTATGTGTTAGGTTAATAATTTGTTTTATTTCCAATTATTTTATTATTGATTTGACTATTCTATTCCTCTGTATGGAGCCTGTTATTACTTGGTTAAAAAACAGCCTAGGTTTATAATTGCTACCCATCATTAATAAAGGGTGATGTAAAGTTATAACTACAATTTCTGACGTCTCCAATAAGGAGAGGTTACCTTTCCTGATGCATTCCATTAAGAAAAACCACCACAACATTTCTAAACAAACAACACCACCAAAGGGGATAGCTGAGGGGTCTGCTTTTATTTAAATTCTTATAAGCTTTACCTCAAGTTTAAAATACTAGATAATATCTGGGGGCTCAAGGAGTGGGTTTTCTTAACTCCTCCAAAATGTCACAACACCACCAAACAAATAATAATCTATGTGAATCAGAAATACTCAAGAGCTAAACCCATATGTTCTTTACTTTTTTGGAATGGTTATTTTGTCTGAGAGAGTTTTAATGATTTTTTTTTTTCTGATGCATGTAACTAACTGTGGGGCTCCAGGGAGATCAGCCTACACCGGTTCATGGTGTTCAGTTGTTGGTTAATGTTATGTAAAATACTAGAGCTGGGAATGTAGCTTTGGGTATATTTGGTAGGTGGATGTCAAAAGGGCACCGGTAAGTTGGACCAATGTGGGTGTAGAATCATTAAGTTCTATTGGCAAGTGTTAGACTATTGCTGCTCTGTTTTCTGTTGAAGAGACCATTTGTGCTCTTCAAATATAAATATGTAATACTGCGAAAACATGATTCAGAGTGTACCTAAATGTTATCTGTTGACCCTTAATTAACAATGCTTTGTAGAGTACCAGTAAACAATTCATTTCAACTATTTCTGTGAAAGAAAAAAAAGCTGTTCAAACAATTCAGAAGTTTAATTTATTCATAGTTGTTACATAGTGTGTTTTATAAGTTTTTTTCTCTTGACCCACTAGCATTTTTGTTGTTGTTGTAGATAACTATGTTTTTCTGAGTTTATTTTTACTTTGCCTCATGGACATTTTTATTTATCTTCCCACAACAAAATAGGATTGAAGGTTTTTACAGTACTTGGGGACCATTAAATCTGTCTTCTATCTGTTTTATTCTTTGAAGTGCTAGTTGTGTCTTAATTTGGTGTTGTTTTGCCTTATAATTGATATTAATGACAACTTTAACTTATTCATTTCATATTCACAGACATTTAAAGCAATGTTAATAAGACAAACAGGATGAATGACAGTGGGCATGATAGTACTTGCCTGTGCAACCATCTCAACCATCTCATAATTTTTTTTTTTTAAAACACACAAGGATTTTTATAGATATTTATCAGATTTAGTCAAAATGGCAAAGCTGAATGAAGCAAGAGAATGATGCAGTGTGAAGGTGCCTTTTTTTTACATTTTTACACTTAAACAATGGACATCATAGAGGTATGGATAAAACACTTTAGAAATATATATAAATTGGGCCGATAAACTTTAAAAGCACTTCAGAGAACAAGAGATTGAATTGGATGAGTAATGTGATTATCTGATGATTATGCATGGATGAGTCCAATAGGATCCCAGGGTCTGTTCTCTTTCTCCACGATTGTTGTAGCTTTCTTTACCTTTGTCTGCCTGCCTGTCTGTCTGGGAGAATTTCAACAGTGAAAGGATTAATGGAAACAAAAGATGGTTATAAACTAATGGGAATACAAAGAAATGTGTCAGACAGGGTGAGGACACCACCACAAAAGGGGGATCTACAGCTCTATAGGAACTATAGGAACTTTCTAATGTATTTAAAACACTGTAATGATAATAATAATAATAAAAACTGCAGTTTTGTATTATGTATTTTAAATTGATTTTCTAACTTTAGCAATTCATCCATACGTTTAACTCCATAGCTTCTACTTCTTTATGCAGTAGTTTGTTTTAAAAATGATTCATTGTAATGAGAAACAAACCCCTGCTTGCAATACAACACACTGTAAGTCTTTCGCAACCAGGGAGACTGGGGACAGAATTAATGGTGGTGCAGTGGGCTAATTCACAAGCTTTTTTAATGCCGTTTAACTATGGGGCCTAACTTCACAACCAGCTCAAGTAATAAGTGAGTTTGGGTGTCATACCTAAGTCCCCATTGATCCTTAGTCCACACCACAAAGCTATATCACAGTTTGGCAGAGTTGGGTATAGCCAGAGGTCTGGCTTGAGATGTGTTCAGGGTTAAATAGGAGTGGGAGTTCTGGGTAGGAGGTGCGCTCACAGAGGAGAGTGCGCCAATTTTATAAGAGTACTTCATTACACTGAATTTAAAAAAAATCTCAATCTCTAATTTAAAAATAAGTAAATATATAAATAACGCAATAATGATGTTGAGGATGCAACATTGACAATGGATAACTGCAAAGCATACAACATGGTTTATTTAGATTTCCAGAAAGCTTTTGACAAAGTCCTGCATAAAAGATTAATTCTCAAACTAAACGCAGTAGGGATTCAAGGAAATGCATGCACATGGATTAGGGAGAGGTTAACATGTAGAAAACAGAAAGTATTGATTAGAGGAGAAACCTCAAAATGGAGTGAGGTAACCAGTGGTGTACCACAGGGATCAGTATTAGGTCCTCTGCTATTCCTAATCTACATTAATGATTTAGATTCTGGTATAGTAAGCAAACTTGTTAAATTTGCAGATGACACAACAATAGGAGGAGTGGCAAACACTGTTGCAGCAGCAAAGGTCATTCAAAATGATCTAGACAGCATTCAGAATTGGGCAGACACATGGCAAATGGAATTTAATACAGAAAAGTGTAAGGTACTGCACGCAGGCAATAAAAATGTGCATTATAAATATCATATGGGAGATACTGAAATTGAAGAAGGACTCTATGAAAAAGACCTAGGAGTTTATTTTGACTTGGAAATGTCTTCATCTAGACAATGTGGGGAAGCTATAAAAAAGGCCAACAAGATGCTTGGATATATTGTGAAAAGTGTTGAATTTAAATCAAGGGAAGTAATGTTAAAACTTTACAATGCATTAGTAAGACCTCATCTAAAATATTGTGTTCAGTTCTGGTCACCTTGTTACAAAAAGGATATTGCTGCTCTAGAAAGAGTGCAAAGGAGAGCAACCAGAATTATCCCGGGTTTAAAAGGCATGTTGCATGCAGACAGGCTAAAATAATTGAATCTGTTCAGTCTTGAACAAAGAAGACTACGCAGTGATCTGATTCAAGCATTCAAAATTCTAAAAGGTATTGACAGTGTCGACCCAGGGGACTTTTTTGACCTGAAAAAAGAAACAAGGACCAGGGGTCACAAATGGAGATTAGATAAAGGGGCATTCAGAACAGAAAATAGGAGGCACTTTTTTACACATAGAATTGTGAGGGTCTGGAACCAACTCCCCAGTAAATGTTGTTGAAGCTGATACCCTAGGATCCTTCAAGAAGCTGCTTGATGAGATTCTGGGATCAATAAGCTACTAACAACCAAATGAGCAAGATGGGCTGAATGGCCTCCTCTTGTTTGTAAACGTTCTATACCAAGACATGCTTCAGGATATGAAAAAATTATAATTTAGTGTTATTGAATTTAAACAAGATTAACATTAAATAAGATAATCACAGCTCCAATGAATGATTAGGTCAAAACTTTAATCTGTGCTTAAACAGTAACTTCATTGTGCTGTGTTTCCTTTTCTCATTTTAGCTCCTTTGAGAAACTTCAAAATGGTTATTAAACAGAATAGCTCTTCAACTATATCACGAGAACCAGTATGACTAGTTACAACCAGGAAATTACCAGCTGTGACTGGCAAGAACCAGTGCTGGCCATCTATAGAATTTCAAACATCACAAGCAGAGTTATATTTGAACTAAAATTCCTGGAAGATGTAGACTTGAATATTATAAAACTGAGACCCATTTGAAGGAAAGGCAAAAACATCCACTATGTATTTATTAAGAGAACCTCATTGATCCCTCTTTTACCTAAGAAACACTGTAGGTCTTTCACATCTGGATTTTTTAATTCACATTTTTTGGATAAAAGCTTGAAGCTCTGAAAAAGTCCAAATGTTTGCCTCTAATTGCATATATCTGTCTTCTCTCAAAGCAGTAATGGGTTTCATCCTTTTGGTGGAATTAGATTTCCACACAGGTAACCAGGGAGTCAAAATCATTAAGCTTCTGTTGAGATCAGAACCTATGAATAATGCTTTGTGCACCACAAAATATTTTTATTACTAGAACTACTGTGCAGATGAAGTATTTAGATTTTCATATTCAATTATTATTATTTTTTTTTTTAGAATTAGGGTTTTCTGCTCCTAAATATATTAAGCAAACATTTTATAAACTGCATTAGTTCTGCCTTAAAAAAATGGTAACACAGCAGGGAGGGGGTTAAAATCCTCCCTGCATAAAAACATATGTTTATTGTTTGTTTAATTGTTTTATTATGAATTATCCCCTGTACCTGGCTATCATTGTAAATTAGAGCCAGGTGCAGGGTAGAGCAGCCAGTCTGTTCGGGGCTGCTGAGTGAAGAGCCTGACTGTGTGTTGTAGTCCTGAAAGGTACTGTGTGAAGCCTTTTTGTATTCATGTTTTTGGGTAAACCTGTGTGTTTTGTTTTGTTTTTCAGCTAGTAAACCACTTACCTGCCCGGTCATTAGTTTAGGTTCCTGATTGTCTGATTGTGTTAGTTAGTGCTTGAAAAGAGCTAGGTGTTTATCTTTGTTTTATGTATATTTGTAAATACTAAAAGTGCATGAAAGTGCTTAACCTCCAGTCTGTGTGTCATGGGTCTATTTTTAAAGGGGCAACAAATGTGAGAGAGTGCAGCTCGATCACAATATATATTCAAGCTTTACATTTTAAAATCCAATTGATAGTCTCAGGGGAGGGTTTCATTTCAACATATGCAGCTATTCATTTCTTATGAACAATTTATTGATGTGAGCTAAATTAATTAGTGCCCCAAACAATACGTTGTTAAGAATTGAGTTTGTATTTTGAGACTTGAATTATTAATTTGTTTTTCTTTTACATTTTCTCATTTCCCATTGAAGACCTGAATGTAAATAAAAAAAATTAAATATATTGAAAGCAAAGTCACTTAGTATTTACCATTTCTGTCAAATATGCGTTTGTCTTGTTCTTTGTATATGGTTTCTTTCTTTATTTATTGTGTCTTTTAATTAATATTTCACCCAAACTAAGCTACCCCAATAGAGACTTCAGATGAGACTTCACAGATTGCCCTTTTTTCATGGAGCAGCTTGTCCCAGACCAAGTCTCCTAAACCAGTACAACCAGCAAACCAATTGCTCTAACCAGTATACACCAGTACTGGTCATTGCTGACATTTCCCTCATGGATTATAAAAATAGTAACAGCAATAATAACAAGAATAATCGTTTTATTATTATTAAAATGACAACCAGTAATAAAGATTGCAGTATTCAGATGAGATATTGTAAGGGGGAAATTATTTAACAGATTTAGTTTTATCATGCTGTCAACATTTTTTAAATTATGTTTTGCAATCTTTTCCATGAATCAAGTCACTATGCTCTACTAAACTACTGACTGAAAAGACACAGACAACTTTTAATCGATCAGTGCAAAAGGTACAAAATTACCTTTTTTTCGTAAGGTTAGTATGACATTGTATACTATCTAATGGGATTTGATATGATTGGATTTTGGGGTGCTTGGGGTGACTTGACAGCTCAGAACTACAGGCTCAGAGGAGGGATTGGTCTATTTCCTTTTGACCTCGCAGTGACCGCAATCTCTTCACTCGGAGCCAGTGAAGCAACAAGCTGGGATCGAGTGTAACAGACATAACGGGATAAACCAAGTGCACAGCCATCATCATTCACAAACTATTTCAAATAAACACACGCTGTATTCTGGTGAGTAGTGTAAAACATGCATATGTCATGAGCTGAAACCATAGGGGGTTTATTTTTGCAAAACCTGAAGGACAGTGTTGAATTGGACGCAAGGTGCAGTGTGTAGCCACTGATGCGATAAACTACTAGTTTATCCCCCTTGACAAGTCGTTTACTGTAAAAACTTGTTTAACGTTTGCGAGAGGTCTGTCTTTAACGGAGCAATGTTGGAACTTTTGTCGGATGAAGAGTTTGGCATTTGTCTTGCTTTTTTATTTTTTAAAATCTGTTTTAAAAGTAATTCTGAAAAATAAAAGCCGGTGCTGATGCGTTGGCGTGTGTTTTCTTGTACACAATGGTGGAGCTGCAGTCCATTCCAGAGAATACTGCCTCAGCAAGGGGAAATAATTAATACAGCTGTGTTGTTGTTGCAGGAAAATAAACCATGCATATTCTCGTCAGGGATTATTGCTTGCTGAGTTAGCGTAGGCTGTACTGTAAATGCTTGTGCGTATTTTTAGTGATACGAACAGATTGCATTATAAAGACACGAATCTGGCTACACTGCATCCCGTAGGATAAAAAACAAAACACTAACAGACCGTCTAAATAGAGTGAATAGTACGGTACTGCTTCCTGTGCAGTACCTGGGCACAGTAAAAGTGAATGGTCAAGAATGTGTTGTATTCTACGGTAAATGACATGTTTTGTTATGTAAAGTTTACACATAACACGGTTGCAAAAGTTTAGCTGTGCAATATCAAACTCATTTTTATTGGTTTATGATTTTACCTGCAGTGCCAAAGACTGATATCCCGTTGCAGAAACCCTATTCGCTGGGTTAACAACAAATATCCCACGTAGACACTGTGCACCGATAGGGAATACATTTTTGTACGGCCATGCCATCTTTGCACTTGCTGATTAAAATTCTTTGCATGTAACTGAGAAGCTGACTATTCAGGAAACCACAATATATAGTGAACAAGGGCCAGTACCACAGCTTCACAGAATTAACATTTTGGTCAGCTTGAATATGTTTTTAAGTGTATAGCCTGCTAATAAACTAAGCTGTGTCTCAAATCAAGTTTATAGCAAAACCAAATGATGTCCTTCAGTTAAGTATAAACATAGGCATTGTAGTGCATTCACTGTTATTGTTCAAATGTGGCGTCACCCCAGGGAATAAGCTCATATATCGTAGAAGCTGACAGTACCACTACAATTTAAAAAGCAGTGGGTCGATCTTAAGTGTGATTATGCAAAAAAAAAAGAAACATTTCCCGTTTATTGCTTTTCTTGTTGCACGGGGGATGGTGGTGTACTTCTCAATGAATCATAGAAATCACTCAAGAACTGAATTGTTTAAAAGGGCCTTCCACATGAAACTGTGCTAGAAGTTGGTATTAAACCACATTGGTTGACTTATCAGAATCCAGCCGAAGTCATGTGATCAGGCTATATGATTAACGGGTGAGTCTCAGTGGGGTTGTTTAACATTAATTAAAATATCCAAATACATGCTTGCCTATTCTTGTTATAGATTCAGTGTAGTTCTGACTGTTGTTGGGCAGGTAGTCTCTTACTCATAGCTGTGGGCAAGAACTTATTGGGCTGTAAATACATTTATACAAATAACTGAACGCGCGATGGGTGTACCAAAATAGAAAAAACGGGAGCAACATTGTGGTAAGAGAAAACGGTCTACACTAGACTGCCTCGTTAAGTACTGTACAAGCCTTTTTATTAGTTCTGGGACAACACGTTTGTGTTTATTTATTTTTTTTCATGTTCAACTATTCTTTCCAAATTTGGTATGAATATTCTGGTATTTTAAGTTAGATGAAAAAAGTACAGACTCAATTCATACTAAATTACATTAAAAAGAATAAGAGGAGTTACCTGTTAAAGAAATAAGCAAAACAGTATCCTTCTGATAAATTGCTATATGAACTAATACATTTCAAGCAGTGTTCGAATATTCAAATATTTGCCCCAGCAGTACTGTACATTAGGACCCAGTCACCTCAGTTCCATGAAACTTTATTATGTCACTCTACTGAAAAAAAAGACACCACGTGTATTACTGTAAAATCAAACATTAGGACCCACGTGCATTGTGCTGTTCTTTGTCTGAATTGACACTCTTAAAATAGAGGATTGACTTTTGAATATGTCAAAGAACTACAGTTTTAAACCGAATCAGACATAGGTCTACAACTGTATTCCCAGACAGTCTGCTGTTCAGGTCATCACCACTGTGCCTCAGTTACAAAGCAGCAAATGATAAAATGATTTAAAAAGCTTGTCTGCGTTAACTTGCCAGGTTGGAGCCTTATTCAGAAAAACTAGAGCTGAAGATAAGAGCTGTCTACGTCAAAAATCATTTATTTTGTACAGTCATTCTGTGTTTGATACTGTAATGGGGAAACATCTGAGAATAGGCCAGTTTCATATTGGTGTAAATGTTAATTGTGTAGGAGAAACATAGGTCACTACAGTAATAGGAGGATTAAATCCAGACACGTTTTTAAGTTAATTAGATTTTGACCCACTTTTACACCACAAAAGAACATTATAAAATGTATCAAACTAAATATATCTTGACATTTTAAAGACTTTTTAAAGTAATTGCAAGTTACTGAAAAAATGGGTCTTTTTCCATATGCTATGTTCTAGTTGTTTAAAGAACTAAGTGGTCACACTTGAGACACATTTTGTACAACTATCTAGAGAAACCATCCTGTGCGTTATCCAATAATCGTGATGAAACTATTTTTTTTTTTTTGCATGAATCAGGAATGTCTGCCCATCTGTATCTATTTCACACTTCTGTTTTTTTTCTTAACAATAATCCTGTTTCTTTGTTTATTTTAAATGTTTTGATAAATCAATTTTAGATCTATTTTTTACCTATATTTGAGATACTCAATGTTGCCTCACTGCTACAATCTTTTTCCCTATAATGGTTTTATTTATTTATTTATTTTTTTCCTTTTTAGGAGAAAACATGTCACAATTGTATAAAGATGACCACGATGACTGGGTGGCTGTCTGCTTGAAGTACCTTCTCTTTATATTCAACTTCCTCTTCTGGGTAAGTTTTTATTTATTCCTTTTCTAAAACATATTGTTTAAATGAAGTGCTTATGAATTCAATAAAGAAAGGCGAGTGAACTATGGCCCTGCTATTGCACCTCACAAATTACCTAGATGTTTTATGTGGACAAATTTCCACTGGGGACTAATCTGAGACCACAAAACTAATTTATGACCTGAGCCAGTTCCAAATACTGGTCTCCTGAGGTCTAAGGGGCTGTAAAGTCTACTGCAAAGTCTACTGAATTAAGCCACTGTGCTGCCTATTTTAATTGTAACAATGACAACTGTAAAATAAGGCAGTATGTCTAGTTCCCCAATGCACTTGAAAGAGCTTTCAGTGCAGTGGGATCATTTACTTTATTGAGAATTGTGTGCTCCGGTATCATAATCTGTAATAATATTAAAATACATTTAGGCCGAAAGCCTTTCTCAATGTCTTAAATGTAGTTTTGTATTACTAAATATTCTACCATTGACTGGTATATGGTTATGGATGATTTGTAAAACGGACCCTCCAGCCATGCATGAGGCAGGCTAATGTGATGATCACTGATTTCAGCACACAGGAAACCTAACATATACACTGTATATGGAGTATCTAGCTATCATCACTCAGCTCACATTTGCTTTTACAATACATTAGACTAAATAGTGTATATACTTACTATCGGGTTTCACTTTAGTAGTGCAACATGTAACAAAAAATAATCATTAAACTTAAATGCTACTCACTCATCATCAGTTATATTTCTTCTATCCTGTACTTTATTATAATGATGATGATACATTTTTTTGTTAAATTATGGTTCCTGGCAACCAGTTCATTTTATAGTGCAATTATTAAACAAGTTTGATGTGTGTGTTTTTTAGCGTCCTCTTTGAAAAAACAGGGACCTTTATGCAATGATTGTGTCTTGTCTGTCGCACTCTACAAGGTAAATTCGGTAACTGCTTTGATTTTACATGGCAACAAAAATGTTACCATTCCCTGTCAACATGCAAACTAAAACACAGCGAAAAAAAACAAAACAAAATACAAATCCTACTGTAAACCAGTGCAGGGCCTCAGCCCTGCCTCAACCGTGCCATTCATATCATCTGAGAATGTCACCGTGAGATTTTCGTTCTTGAGAAGGCCCAAGACAATGGCAACATGATAAAAGACTAACAGGTGAGTGTGAAAGAGAATACATCCATAGACCCCAAGTGTTATTACTGGTCCTGAATTCTAAGTGATCGTCCTCTTTGGGATTACAACAAATTGTCTGCTTGGTTTCAGATCTTGCTTTACTCTTCACAGTTGGTGATCTGTTACTTTTCTGTTTGTCACATGGATAGAAATGGGGATCTGTAGTACAGTAGTGTCTAGTATGACATGTTTAGTATTACTAACATTTAGATTATGCATTTCATTGAATTCTTTAACTGATCCCATGTCTGTCTGTCACATTCTACATGGTGAACATAACTGCCTCGATTTTGCTTCAATCTACACCAAATTTGTAGTTAATTATACGCTCCTGGCCTCCAATAGACGTTTTAAATTGCATGTGACTTTTTAATCTTTAACTTTCTGAGCGCTTATCACGCGATTTAAGAGATATAAAGTACAGTCCTGCAAAATTCATATTTTCAAACTGGCTGCTGTATAAACAGGGCATGGATTAACATAACTGTGTGCTTAAAGAAACTCTGCACTATAAAATAATAGTCTGATATGAAGTGCAAAGCTGTAGTGAAAATGAAAAGCATATATGTATCACTTTTTTTTTTCTCCCTCCTGAGAATGTGTTGCTTGTAACTCCAACTGGTTTCCTATCCCAGCCTGTCTGATGAAGGTGCTACCCGTATCTCTAAATGCTAATTTATACATTCTGTTTGAATAACTCTAAAGCACTGGGCTACAGAGTGTAAAGTTATTATTTAAGCCCTGCTTCCAATACTTGCTTGATACCAACTTTTGGCCCTTATGTGATATTGCACTGCAGTTACAGCGTGATCAACTTTTGTTTGATTCAGTCCTTTGTGAAACCAGGAGTGAATACTGCATCTTGTTACTGCTAACAACATGTGTCTTTAGATATGTGTTTAAAATGTATTGCATATACTGTAGTAGGTTGTTTTGTTGATATTACTTGCAAAATAAGACAATGTTTAACCAATGCTTAGCCTAGTTGGCCTGGAAATATGAAAGTAATGCAGAACTGTGTGGAAAATCTTTAGTGAATGAGGCCCATGTCTTTGAGAAAGTCAAGCTAATCACTTCAGTCTTACACCTGCAATGGCCTGAGTTTGAATCTGGCTTAAATTATAAGTGAATGAGTTTGGTGAGTTTAGGACATCCTCAGTCATCACCCCTGCTCGAGTCCGTCGACACCCCTCTTCGAGTCAGTCGTCGTCGCCCCTCCTCAAGTCAATCCTCACTCCTCCTCAATTGTGGCCCCTCCAAATCAGTCCTCACCCCTCCCTGAGTCAGTCCTCAGAGTGTGTGTGTGTGTTTTTTTCCCCCCAGGGAGTGAAGGGTTGGATAGAGTTGTCTGAATCGGCCAATCAAACAAGAGCAAAAAAACCTTCTGTGCTTCTCTTGGATGAAACAGATGTCAGTGTAGCTGCTGATTGGTGCATGCGTTTTTACCTTTCTTCAGCATTTAATATGTATACTGTAAGCGTTTTAAAAATACTTTAAAAGTTACGATGTGCAATTTCCATTATTTTAATTTGTTTCGATTTTTAAATTGTAAGGCAAATCTTCTCCACATATGGCATCAGACATAACTGTTTTTTTTGTTTGTTTTTTAAACAGTTTTGATGTATTTTCTAATTTAATTTTGTTATGTGAAGCGCTTTGAGATCTTATGTGAAAAGTGCTATAAAAAACTAAACTGATCGATAACCCCGTCATTAATCATTTTTTGATTTAAAGTGCGTGTTTGTGTAGGGACTGAGAACACGGAATGGCAAACCTTAAGTTTGCATTTTTTCTATAATAAAAAAATCATGTCTTCGTATTGTGTTTTTGTATTATGAATTCTTTAAAAAAAAAAAAAAAAAAAAAAAAATATAACAGAAAACAATCTAAATTACACATGTACTATGGGGTACATGGGAGAAGCTTGCTTTTTCTTCACAGACATAAATGTCTACTTTCTAATACTTCAGAAAATGATTGTTTTCTGTTACACAAAAAACAGTTAGGTCTGATGCCATATGCTGAGATCTGCCTTACAATTTAAATCCAAACAAATTCAAATAATGAAATTGCACATCGTAACTTTTTAAAAATATTTTTTAAAACGCTTAGTGTACACATTAAATGCTGAAGAAAGGTAAAAACGCATGCACCAATCAGCAGCTACACTGACATCTGTTTCATCCAATGGAAGCACCGAAAGTTTTTTTTGCTCTTGTTTGATTGGGTGATTCAGACTACTCCGTCCAGCCCCTCACTCTCCCTGGGGGGAAGAAAAAGGAGGACTGACTCGAGGAGGGGTGACGACTGAGGAGGTCCTAAAATGGACACGTATTGGTGGTCTCAGTCTTTTTCCCAGTTGACATTAGTCCACATCACAAAACCAACAGACAATTCAGCAGGCTCAGGACTGAATGGCAGGTAGGGGGTGCTGAGATCAAGACTTACTCTATCACATGCTGTTAGTAAATGGCTAGCAGTGTTTTTTTTCTCAATAATACCCTGTATAATTCAATACGCTCACGGTTTAAGTATGTAGTGTCGTGATTATTGGTGTGTAATCATTGCTTGCCGAAAGAAATATATCATTAAAAACAATAACCACCTCAACATTACCCAGAAGGGCTAATTAAGAAAAGAAAGCTGGTGCTTAGTACTGTGTGACACGCTGTTTTTATATTGCATTGCTGCTTATCTGTCGTGCTTGATTTAATAACACATTTTTACTCCTGAATCTCTCTTTTTGTATTACAGTACATGGAGTTCTGTTAATGTGTGCATTTGAAATATCCCCAGGGTCACTTTTTAATTATCTGAACAGTGGCAGAACTAAATACAGATGCACTTCCCATATTAACCCCACCAGTCTCCTTGATTTGTTGATCCCTACCACATTAACGTTATTATATATAAGGAAAATACAGCAAACAGATTCATGTTTGAGTGGGTTTTCGGGAGCCAGTTGTAGGTCAGATCGTGAAGAAATTAATCAGTACCGTGAGCCACCAGCTTTTCTTTCAATATGTATGCTGTGATTGTGCCTTTGTTTTTTATTAATAAAAAAACACAGTACAGTCGACTCGGTGCTGCTTTATTGGGACGCCTCAGGAGATATATTCCGAATAAGCGGGTGTCCCAGTTAAACGACACAACCGTAGTCACCCTTTTTTTTTTTTTTAATAAACAAAACAAACATTTTTTATTATTATTTCTATATGAAGTAAAGACTGAAATCACATTCACAAGGTGAGACACCTGCAATGTTGACACGCCAACTTTCTTTAAAACAGCAGACTCAGAAACCACAGGGGACTCAAACTCCTTCAGGGGTTCAGCGTGGTTTACGCAATTTACGCAGGTCACAGTGTAATCCCATACTCACTGCAGTGTGCTACGCGAACCTGTCTTGCACTGAAAAGCAATCTCCGTTCATCATTTGAAAATACTGTGTCCCAATTAAATGACATAACACTGGGAAGAACCGTCTCCCAGAGTTGTATCCCATTTAAGCAGACATCCTGATTATCAGTATCCCGATTAGTGCTGTATATCGTGGTGTCCGAGTAATAATATTACCATGATATACAGTCATTTCTCGGACGTTTGATAAACGCTTGTCTGTCATTTGCGAGAGGATTTTTAGAATGTGCAACAGCCCCCCTGAAACCATTTTGCGGCCCCCCAGGGGTGCCTGGACCCCAGTTTGGTAACCCCTGTTATAGAGGACTTGACCTTACTTGGTGGTCTTGCTTTTGCTGCACAGTATCTCAGGTAATATGATTTTGAGTAAAGCTGTCATTTTCCTGTAGATGCCTTCCAAGCTTTAGAATCTTGATACTCTCACTGCAAAGGTGACTTAGTTGATGCAGCCTAATATCGTCCTGTACAAAAATCTAGAGAAACATTTTCTGTTCATAGCTTTAATATCCTCTGGCAATAATTAAGTAGCAGGAATGCCCACTCCATAGTGTATATATAGTACTTTAGGTATGGGTTTAAAAAAATAAAAAATAAACAAAATGCTACAGCAATGGCATATGCCAGCATTCTGTAGTTAAATACTGTATATCCATATGCCACAGCTACGGAAACCAAACCTATTCGCACAGCTACTGTGGAGAGAAGTGGTAGACAATAGCAATTTGTCTAGTTTTACACAGTATGACCTAAAAGTGTGTTATAAATAACACTGCTTTAAAGATTAATGGGTACAGTAACACAATATGGTGCATATTTCACGAGTGTATTGTCAAACTTTATAGATTACATTTTTTGGGGGGCCCTAGTTGCAAAGTTTATTTAAAGAAGGGTTCTCAAAGTCACTTCATCAATAGCAAACTTACCAAAACTGTGTTTATTTTAGCCTGTGCTTAGCTAGCAGTAGAGATGTAGAGCTTTGTTGAGTTGTTTCTGTAATATATAAGTGCCCTGGTATTGTAGTTGAGAACACGGTGTAGTTGATGGTATAGTATATAGTGGTGACTAATCAGAGTATAGCATGATAAAAAAACATATGGATTCAAGATGGCTGTGGCTAATGTCTAATTCAAAAACCTGAACTGAAAAGTAAGGGACATTCTTGCATAACTTTGTGGTTGTGTGCAGGGGTAGATGCTTCCGGGGTTAGTGCTGGCTCCATAGCTTCAGCACCCGGGTTGATACAAGTCTGCAACACATGAAACAAAATGCAGCATTCTTTTGCTCCGCGTGCATCTATATGGCTATGGCTGTGCAGTAGCCTCGCGCTGTAGCACAGATGTTTTTTGAGCTCCATGCAGCTTACCCGGGCACGCCCTCCAGCCAATCCACACCTCCCGATCAGCTCAGCACTGGGCGAGTCTGTCTGCTCAATTACTTCCCTAGCAACGCGTCTCCTATTGCACATCCCAGCTGCTTCATTAAAGGCATACATGCACCCAAGAACCAGCGACATGGTCTCCCTGTCACAGGGATGTTTGGCCATTGTGAGAAAGGTTTCCAGGTAGTGTGATGCTGGGGTTTTATATTTTGTTCTTTGTATGTGTTGTTCTTGTCTGGAACATAAAGAGGTAACACTGTAGCCAAACCTTACTCTACTGGAATAGACAAACTGTTCAAAACCGGACAATGATTAAATGAATGCAACTCTCTATACAAGACCACATTTTATGGGCAAACTTTGGTATTGCCACAACTATCCCAGCTGTGTGAATGCTATTCCACTAGACAATGTAGGGCAGATTTGTCAACATCTTTGCACTGAAAAATTGAACTATTGGTATTTCTACAAGTAACAGATAGATAACTTAGGCAAACTTTGTATTTCTTAAATTTAGCATTTCTGTTTTTACTTTCATAAATTGTGCAAATTGCATTTTTTTGTTGTTGTAATGAATTCCTTAGACTTAGAAATAAGTAAAAAGGTGAAAAAATATCTTGTTGAATACCAGTATGGAAATATCAGGTATCAATATCAGTAACTTGTTCAGGGTCACACAATGAGTCAGTGGCTTGTACACATTCTCCTACTGTATAAACACTGAGACAAACTGCTGTATTTGACAAGCATATTTTAACAACTTGTATAAGGTTTAAACAGGTCATATGTAAACTATGAACCCCTCCCGTGTTTGTTTCAGGTCGGCGGCGCTGCAGTCATGGCTGTAGGGATATGGACACTGATTGACAAAAGTGACTATCTGAGTCTGTTGGCATCCAGCACATTCGCTGTTTCAGCCTACATTCTCATCTTTGCTGGAGGTCTGGTAATGATAACAGG
Organism: Acipenser ruthenus; assembly: GCF_902713425.1. Classification (NCBI taxonomy): domain Eukaryota; kingdom Metazoa; phylum Chordata; class Actinopteri; order Acipenseriformes; family Acipenseridae; genus Acipenser; species Acipenser ruthenus. The sequence continues at coordinate 63,254,486 of NC_081195.1, read as the reverse complement.
CTTCCTGGGCTGCTGTGCTGTCATCAGAGAACAGAGAAGCTGTCTCTCAGCGGTAAGTACCTTTCACTCAGACCCTGACATAGGCATTGGGTTACATTAATGTGGCGTCCTGACAGAATTGCTAAGGTGTTCAGAAGCTGAACTGTCTCATTGGAACTGCTCAAGCACTGACTATTCAGTTACTTTAACTTTAGTGAAAAAAATAGGTATCGATAAAATGATGAACGAAAATCACCACATAAGACAAAAGCCATTTGACACATTACACTATGTAACACAATTTTTGTTCCTGGGTAGTAAGTGTTATTTCCTAATTGCTTATGCCTCAAAAGTATAGAAAATTGCTATTATTCCCCACAAACTTTGCTTTTGTGACCAGGACAGTGATATTTTGAAATTTACCTATTTCCAATGAGAAAACGGGCGAATTTGTGTCTTTTCGTTCACATAAAGTCAGAAAAAAACAACATATGAATCCAAATTAACATGTATTTATACTAAAGTAATACAAAAATGACTACAAAAGATTTAGAAGTGAGTAGTTTTTCAAGATTTACGATTATACTGTAAATCACTTTCACGAATCAGCCCCCAAATGTAGTCTCCCATCATGTTCTCGTTATACTGTCCTTGGTAGCGGCGTTCAAAGTCCAGTATATCCTGGTGGAAGCGCTCGCCTTGCTCCTCCGAGTACACTCCCATGTTCTCCTTGAATTTATCAAGATGAGCATCAAGGATATGGACTTTGAGGGACATCCTACAGCCCATTGTGCCGTAGTTCTTCACCAGAGTCTCAACCAGCTCCACATAGTTTTCGGCCTTGTGATTGCCCAGGAAGCCCCAAACCACTGCGACAAAGCTGTTCCAAGCCGCTTTCTCCTTACTAGTGAGCTTCTTGGGGAATTCATTGCACTCCAGGATCTTCTTTATCTGTGGTCCGACGAAGACACCGGCTTTGACCTTTGCCTCAGACAGCTTAGGGAAGAAGTCTTGAAGGTACTTGAAGGCTGCCGACTCCTTATCTAGAGCTCTGACAAATTGTTTCATAAGGCCCAATTTGATGTGCAGAGGTGGCATCAGCACCTTCCGGGGGTCCACCAGTGGCTCCCACTTGACGTTGTTCCTCCCCACAGAGAACTCGGTCCGCTGTGGCCAGTCCCGCCTGTGGTAGTGCGCCTTGGTGTCCCTGCTGTCCCAAAGGCAAAGATAGCAGGGAAACTTGGTAAAACCACCTTGGAGACCCGTCAGGAATGCCACCATTTTGAAGTCTCCTATGACCTTGATGCCATCTCAGAAAAATGCAGATATGTATCCACTTAGGCAGCTGGGACTAAACTGAACTGGTGGGCTTAAGGCCCCTGTAGTTATACTACTATTTATATTACTGGAAAGTTCTAGAAAGTTCTAGAAGTTACTCCAAGTTTACTAAGCACTGAATCTATCTGGAATGTTCTGGAAAATAGGTAAATTTCAAAATATCACTGTCCTGGTCACAAAAGCAAAGTTTGTGGGGAATAATAGCCATTTTCTATACTTTTGAGGCATAAGCAATTAGGAAATAACACTTACTACCCAGGAACCAAAAAAAAAAAAAAATTTTGTTACACAGTGTTATTAAAGAAGTGCAGACGAGGTTGGAGAAACCACAACCAGCTGTCTAATACAACTGATCATGCTGATGATAAATGCACTTAGGATCTTTCTCATTTAGTTCTACTGTGATTTTTTTTTGTCTTTGGCCTACAAACTCACATTTTCTAACAGGCACTTTTTCCCCTTAAAATAAATAAATAAATAAATAAAAATTGTGTGTGTTCCTTCTCAACTACAATCCAAGGAAACACACTCTTTCTTAGAGGCTCAAGGGTCAGGGCTTCATTTTATGTCAAGTCAGTACACTTCCTAAACCTGGGGGTGGCTTTTGTGTTGTTGAAGAGGATTTAAAAAATATTTTTCATATGAGTATTTACAGTGATGGATTCCCTTTACATAATTTCTGAAGCATCTTATGTGGTTAATAAAGCATGTTTGTCATAGCTTCTGTTCAAATTTGGGCATAATGTAAGCCGGATGAACAGACAGCTTTCAAAGTTTTTCTGGGTAATGTTTAAAAAAAAGGTTTGAATGAGATGAATGGCATTTTCTTTCTCGGTTCTTTTTTTGGGCACAGCATAAAAACACTGAATACATTGTCATTAGAAAGTGACTGTGTCTGTGCTCTAACAGGAGGATCACGACAGAAAGTCATTTCGGGCTCTGTCTTGTAAAGTAAGATACATATTAACACCAGCTGCAGGAGGCAAGGACGCCTTGCTTACAAGCTAAAAATAACTCGCTCAGGTCCTAACATATCTTCCATCACAGCAATTTACAAGGCATTCTCAGCAACCAGTGAAAGCATCATTCTACTGTTAACTCATTGAGCATGGATATTGCTATAGATTTCTCTCCGATTTCCCTGAAGGTTCTGTTGATCGTTTAACCCTTTTCTCTCTGGCCCTATTTTAGAAACCAGTAACCTGGGAGTTGTAGAAATGGTCACTGGTCTTGCATTATAGGTGAACCTGCAAGACCAAAAGCATCCCTGGTGAAGCAGGATCAATGGGGCTGAGATAGGATTAGCATTCCAGGCTATGTTCTCAATGTACTTCAATGCTGTCTAGCGCACACAACAGACCACATGATATGAGGCTTTGAATAGGAGAGCAATATTTTGTGTATATCAGACGACACACATAACTATTAAATACACAGTTGTGCTGAATTTAGAAATACTACAAGAGACTTAAATTAAATAACAAACGTCTCAACGGGAATTCAGTGGCAAACACGTCAAATAGAATTGAATACATTGAAAAAGACTTCTGGTCGAAATGTTTGTCATTGACTTAATTTCTTTTAGTATTTCTACACAAGACCACAACACAAGTCAATTTTAACACAGTTGAATTTTTGTATGATCTAGTTAAAACAAAAACTGTGCAGCAGGGATGGAAATAAGACTTGCATTGCACAGCAAATGGATCAATTGCGGGTTTTACTGTGAGATTTAATAGGACAAACCTGAGTTTGTTACCTGTACACTGTGGCTAATCAAACTCGTAGTAATAAGAAAAACAGCAGCCTTTTGGCAACATTCGACATAGTGACTTTTCAGCAAGAGTAGTAAAATGTCATCAATCTAATCAAAAAAGCCTGCTGAATTTACTGCAGCACGATGTGTGTTTTCAGAAGAAAAAGATTGCTGTTGCTGGGAACACAGTGGCTATTGGATCTGGCTTTTTTATTTGTTGCATAAAGCTGAATCCAATCTCAGCTTTTACACAGAGTGCTGAAGGTGCTTTCACGGCTCTCTCTTCTTGTTTCTGACTGGCTGTACATGTTGTACGCGATTATGTTTTTATCTTTTGTTTGCTTTGCGTGTGTCCTGGGGTTTATTGTCATCTCTATTACTGTACATGCTGGCTCAGGTGGTGTTTTCTTTTTTTGAATTACATTGGAAAAGAACAGCCTCGCTGTCTGGAGCAGTGCAATATAAAAGCTGAAGTCAAATATAGAAGATTTCCAAGATGAATAGCCTGAGCAGCTCTATAACCAAGGTCGATTTTTTTTATTTTTTTCATCTGCAATTTCATGACACCATTTGTTTTCATGATTGTGACATCTTACCTAGTATGTTATGGTTTTCCATATCCAGGTCTCATTTACCAAGTGTACATTGTCACATTTTTTGTAAATGGAAACTTCTATGCTCACACAGTGTCTAACTGTATACATTTAGTAGGTACGTTAAAATACTGGAGCTTATGTGCGTTCCTTCAGTTTTTACAGTTTTTGTTTTGCATACAGTGCTGAAGGCATTTGGACTGCTGATTTTATACCCACAAAAATCATTGAATCTACATTCAGTTGATATGTATTTAAATAATGTCTGCTGTGTAGTACTTCACCAGCTTTAAATTGTCACTTAGACAGTTATTAGCATCACATCAAAAAGGAGCAGGTTTCCCCCAATTTAATTTACTTTCAGATTAATTGGCACGATATTCACCCATTTCTTTAAAATAAAGGCTTAATTCTTGGTAGATTTTTATATAGAAAAAATGGGAACACGTCTGTTCATTAATCTACATATAACTGACAATACAGGGCAATATCTTTGGGATTTTCTTTCTGTAGAACTGCCTATTGCAATTTATCTGCTGCAAATATTACCTGCTCTGCGCTTAATCTTCTTGTAATCTCCAAGGTAACATTGAATTGGCGTGCGTCTGACAAGAGCTATAATAAGATGCTGTCTTAAGGGATGTCATTTTGGTTAAATTTAATTTAAATTTGTAATATGCGGCAGTATTCACGAGGATACATTTCTTTTCATTTTTGTATTTATTTGCAGATCTAAACTACTTCAGAATGGATCGTGTATTGCCTGACATGTTCTCTAGACTCTGTTGTGGCATGCCAATGTGTATAAAGTAATGATGAGGATCTGTATCGGTCCCCATTACTTGAAACTAAAGATTTAATTTTTTTATTTTTTTTACAACTTTTCTTTTTCCACCTTGAATGTATTGCTCTTGAGAGGTGAAGGATGAACAGCTCTGGAGGCTGATTCTTTCAGTTAATGCAAAGCAATTACACAGCTGACCAACATACACCCCCCTCCACGGCTATAAATTCAAAATACAGCTCTCAGGATGACTAAAATGTAAATGACTGTGATGTATATCAACAGTCTGTACAGCATAGTTTAGAATGAGAACGTTTCATTATTCAGTGTCGGGATCATGACTGCTTGAATGGTATGGTTAAAGTAGTGACTATGGACTGTTTGGCCGCTGGTCCCGCCTGTTAAGGGGAGAAGAAGAGGCCACGCCCTCCGGAAGAGGAACTGATCTGGCGATGCCAGGTCAGCAGGGTGGACAGTGATGAAGCCACGCCCATCCCTCCCCCTTAAGGGGACTGCCTGCATGGAGGCGGAGGGTAGGATTGCAATGGCAATGCCTAGATGAGAGCAATTATTCAATAATCCTAATGAGAGAGCAATCATTCAATAATCCCTCCCTTGAGTATCAGCCTAAGCTTCTAGCAATTCATTAAGTGGTGTTCCAGGTGCTATGTATGCTACAATGTTAGTGTGACGTATTGATCGGGAGGGATTACTAGTACGCCCCAGTGATCATTTTTCTTAAGGTGTACTCAGTGTCCCAAAGATAAAATAAGCTGGTGATTTACTAAACATGCCAAAATTATTAATTAATTTATTTATTAGCAAAACATTAAGAGATAAATAAGAGTACATATCGCATGTACGTAAAGCAATTGTAACCAGAGATTCTCCCGCATGTATCTAATTACGCTCCAGCACTGCACTTCAATTCACCACAACAGCTCAGGAGAACTGAAGATCAGTGAGCATTTTCTGATCCCAAGACCAAGGCAAAAAATAAACTAATAAAAATAGGCCTCAGAAGATAGAACTGTGCTGCATTACACAGTAGAGGCAAGTGACGGTCTTTGACTTGAGTGTTTTTTTTTTTTTTTTTTTTTAAATACATTCTCTCAAAGATTAACAGGTATAGGTGTCTGGTGCCTTCAACAGTTGGTGCCTTCAACAGTTGCTGCAACACAGTGACCAGTGACCTCTAATGAATCCTGTTTCTGTTTGCGACAGCTTGCTATGCAGTTCTGCATTAATGTCACAGTGGTGCGATCTGCTTTCGGCTCATCCTCCCAGTTAGGGGAAAAAAAAGAAAGAATCTGTGTGACTGTTTCCACGGCCTTGGTGCATTGGCCCAGATAATTTGCAACACGCTGCCTCCAAGCTGATAAATGAGCTGACAATTTCCTTCCTGTCCTCATTTGCTTCCATGGGGAGTAAAATAGGAAGAAAAAAATGAACTGCCATTACAGCAGGTTTATTTTTAGAACACTGTTACTGTAATGTGCTCTGAAACTGAATGAGAAGAGGAGGAGGGAGTGCTGAAGAAAGGTGCAAGGAGGTGGAGGTTTATGCAATTTCTGCAACTGTTATTCAACTAGTGGAACCAGCCACAGGTGGCTATCGGGTGTTGTAATCAATACCTAACTTGGGATGATTCATTCCTGCTCCAGTTCTTAGCTACATTCTTTGTATGTTAATGACTTTTTAAAAGGTAGTAATTCCTCTTAATAGTACCAAGTCATAAAGGCAGTTAAGTAAAACAAGCAAGAAACGACTCTGAACAATTAACTGCTTCTTCATGCAACTAAGTTGTTTCTTGCTAGTTTTATACCTATACAGTTGGTTTCCTCCCAGAAAACTGCTCCCAAATATGGCCTGTTGTCATTTCCCTGAACAATGGAGATATAGTGATAACATTTTTTGACCTTTTGTTTGTGTCGTTTTACTTGACCCTTGGTTGAGTATAGCTCTGTCTGTGACTCTTCAGTGTGCAATTCACAAATAAAATAGGTGATGTATGCAATGTGTTTTTTTTCTGTAGTATAATAGTCACAGGTTTAAGCATCATCAAAATACTTACATTTTTTATACTGATCTTTTTTTTTCTTTTATTATTATTAATAATAATAATAATAATAATAATAATACATCTTGCCATTTATTTTGGAAAAAGAAAAAAATATCATTGTTTTCCGGTGTGTCCAATAAATAATATAGGCAAATACCTGAAAATCACATTTACGATAAATATTCATATACCTGTCACTGCTATAAGTACTGCAGTGTAAGTACTGCACACATTTCTTGAAAAGAATACAAAAACATGCTACATTCTGCAATATTACGCCTAAGTAACAACTTAAAGAAAATATAAAAAGACTCAACAAATGCATCTATATGAATAGAATCAATTATTGTAATATTTGCTGAAACATAATCTAATGAGTGTTAATATTTATTCAGACAGGTCTCATTAACACTGTTGTAGTGTAAAACGTGTGCCACTGTCTTTTCCTTAGCAGTAAAGCAGGGAGATGGACCCTTTTTGATGTGGATTTCAAGGGCAGGCATTCACCTCTGTAGATCCCCCAAACTGTCTTGTATGAAGAACCTTCACAGGATTGGCACAGCCAAGCTGTTGACAGTAAATACACATGGCCAAGGACAGGCTGCTGCTGCTGCCATGGCTGATTGGAGACAGGTTTAATTATCCTGTTCACTGCTGAAGGACACGATGAGGCTCTAGAACAGTGCCAGCGCATTTCAGGCATTCCAGCACAACTGAGCATTCCTCACTCCTGCTGCCCAGTGTGTCATTTTAAAGTCCCTGAGATATTTTCATCTCGTGATGGAGTTGTAACATGTTTTTAACATGGCAAACATAAACATGTACTTGTCATGTCTCAAGCTAGTATTGTAAATCTCTCTTTTCTGTCATTGTCATGTCTTGTTTCTTTGCTTGAATTTGAATATTCAGCTATTTCCAAGACAATAGAAGTAAATGTTACTGCTTGTGTGCCAATTAACTTCCTGTGCTATAGTTCAGCTTCACTCAGATCCATCTCACCACCAAAGTGACTAGACACCAGGAATTAAGAGTTTGATGTGCTTTGATCTATAGCTTTGTACTCTAAAAAAAACTCTACGTCCTGTTAAAGTATATGAAAACAGGCTGTGACATCCCAGCGAGATACATTACATCCCCTCCAACTGGGACAACTTAACACATGTCAATGGATGGCCCAACCGAATTGAAGAGGAATGGAAAATCATGTGTGTAATGTGGTCAGGTTCCATGTGGTCAGAGCTGACAAACTCGCAATTTTTTTATTTTGTATTTTGTTTATGTTAGCTTATTTGTAAATACAAGTACCGTCTAACACCAACTTGTCACACAAACACAAAAATAGATTTAAGGGCAGGGTTGATAACTTTTAGGAGTACACCTCAATGTACCTGATAGGGATGTTTTATAATCCCATCCCTGTAAAACTACACAATCTATACATCTCCTATGTGAAAAGAAACAAAAGATATTCAACACAAGCAATGGGGAAGCAGTGACAATGCTGATATTGCTTATACGGTAAGGTAGGAAAATGGAAGAGATTGAGTAACCATTTAGCATCACTGTTTGTCATTTGGAAAAAGGACTTCCTGCTGTAGTCTGGCAGAAATACTACAATCTAATATTTTTGCTTCATTAGATATTTCTGATTGAAATGCAGCAGTGTGGAGTAGTGGTTAGGGCTCTGGACTCTTGACCGGAGGGTCATGGGTTCAATCCCAGGTGGGGGACACTGCTGTTGTACCCTTGAGCAAGGTACTTTACCTAGATTGCTCCAGTAAAAACCCAACTGTATAAATGGGTAATTGTATGTAAAAATAATGTGATATCTTGTAAGTCGCCCTGGATAAGGGCGTCTGCTAAGAAATAAATTATTATTATTATTATTGAATAAATTAACATCAGTCACTTATAGGGGGTTTAGTGCTTTGAACAATTGACATGGACAGGGAATATCGTTTAACAAAACACATTTTTAAATCACTTTTTTTTCTTGATAAGACAAAATATTGTGATGATCACAGTGAAGAATGAACAAAATAGATCACTGACCTGGTCCCCATCTCCTGCCCAAGCTCCTTGCAAGACAGAGTGTGGTGATTTAGCTTATGGTATGTTGTGAATTTTTTTAGTTTTTGAATGATTTTAGTAGTCAAGCAAAAATAGCAGGTGTTACTTAAAACAATCCCAGTAACCTACTGAGAACCAGAAACTCAATCCGAGGCCAAAGTAATTGCATCTACAGTACTGAGGCAATAGATCTCAAGTTTATAGCTTCATGGGTTTCTCTAAAATATTTATACAATGGAAGTAGACAATGTTTGGATAAATCTTGTTGCTTTTCTTGGCCGTTGCTGTATCATAATTCACACCTCCCTCCCTCATTAGCATAATGGTCATAATGGACTGCGTCATGAGCTAGGCAAACATTAAGCTTTAACATTTCCTGAATCAAATTTAATCCTTTTAGTCCTGTGTGGTCTAAATGGTATATTGAATTTCTTCTGCTCAGGTATTGCATTCAGCTTGGTGATTAGGAAACACCATAACTTTAGAGTGAGTGATGCAGTGTTTCTCAGGCATCTAAAGTGTTATCTCAATGGTGGAGACTACCCATCCTTGATGAAATAATAGAAACAAATAAGTAAAAGACCACATTTGTTATGTGATTAATAGCTGTGAAGGTATTTGTGACGGGGAGAACCCTGTCACTTGTTCTTGCGCGAATGTGTGCAGCTGGGATGCGTAACAGGAGACGCATTTCTAGGCAACCAATTGATCTGGATGTCCAGATTGGCTGGAAGGCATGCCCGGGGAGGCTGCGCCTCAGCTCAAGGTGACTGCACCACCATGCTACACAGAGAGGCACTTTGTTTACATCGAGGAGGAGAGCGTCCACTCTGCAGGACAACTACAGTGGAACCCTTCAACTGCAAGACGGTGCCTGTGAGGCTGTGCTCAGCCAGGACCGTCGCATTGACTCACAGTCACTGGGAGGCTGGGACTTCGGGAGCAACAGCAGTGGGTTAGTTTAGGGGATGTTGATCCCAAACAGTATAGAGAGGGTTTTCGTAGTGTCATAGGTTCCTGGAGCAGGACGTCTCTTTTAGTGAGACTAGTGCTCACCGTGTGTGGCAAACTTTTGTTTTTAGCTTTGTTTTGTTTTCTTTATTAAATCTGACACTAGGGCTACCATTGCTGGTACCCTAGTGGCAGCACGTGTGTTAATTAAATCTGCGCGGCGTGTCAACACCCAATGCTCTGTCTGACTCATTATTATTCAGTGATGACCAACGCACGTAACACATCCCCCTGTTACATATAATGGCAGCGGTGGGATCACTGGTCAAGGCAGGATATGCACAGAGCAGTTGGCTGGCAGGATACACAGGCAGAACCAGCTGAAGATCAGCACCAACCCGAAGCGCTGCTGAAAGAGCAACAGAGACGTGGGTGAAAAGCCAGAGGGGGAGGAGCTGGAGCCCTGAAAGCTAAAGGGGGAGGAGTTACTGTTCTCAAAGGCCAAAGTAGGAGGAGCTACCATCCTCAAAGGCCAGAGGATTAGGAGTGGTTGCCTGCCTGTCTGAAGAGCCAGAGGAGGAGGAGCTACCATATTTTACATGGAGGTGACCATACAAGTCCTGAGCACTCAACCTTGCTCAGATTGTGAGATCTGCTGTGATGAGAATCCAAAATGGGTTCTGTTCACTGTTCAATGAATCATTTTTGATGTAAAATATAAAGGCATATTTTAATGAGGTTTAAAAATAAAATAAATGACCAGAAACAAAATATAAGTCGAGTTTTACTTAGCTTTCATTCCATCAGGAAGTTTTCACCTTTATTATAGGATGATGCAAATCCCAGAGGTGCTCAATCGTCTGCATGTCACAGTAATATTTTGAGATGCTCCCGTAGAACTGCTTATCCAACTGAGATGAAGCTTGTATGGATATTCAATAGCAAGTTCTGATCATGATGACCTACATTTATAAATTATGACTTGTGACTTAGCTGATGTAAGTAAGGAAGTAATCTCAGTTTCATGATTTTCAATGTAGATTTCTTCCATGAAGATATTTGACATACAAACTACTGTATAATTGGCCTTCCATCCACCTGTCCATAATTATCGTAATAAATTAGATGAAACGTGATATAAACCTTCTTTAACACATTCTTAAAGCCGTGAGAATCTAGATCATGGTGGTCTTGCAGTACCCTATTATGACTAATTGGGTATGCTAATGTATATCTTGGAAACTGTTCTTCTCCAAAAAAAACTATAGGACACAGTACTGTCCCTGTGGATCACACCACAGATGAAAACTACACAGCTAACTCGTGGATAATGTCATACCAGAATGTGACTACAAATACACAGTATAGATAATTTATTTAAAGTGGTTCTAGCTGTCTTAATAATTCCATAAATCTTACATTTGTTATATAGGTGTCAGATGTTTTGAAAGAAAAACGTGGTACAGTAAACATGTATTTGAAAAAAAAAAAGATATAACTTCACTAGGTTAAAGAAATCTCTTGTTTGCAAGCTGTACTTTCACATAGTGTTGCACTTTCTTGGTCATTTCACCTGGTGAATGAAATTGTCCTCAATTCTTTGACACGTTACCATTTGAGACCACGCTAACAGATATGTAACAGTATTATTTTGTTTGCTACAATCGCTGTTATTTCTAGTTTTGCAACATTACATTTGTGAACTTTGCAAGGTGTTCTGTAATGGTTTAAAAGGTTTGAAAAATATTGAAGAAAATTGACCACTTAGATCTGCCAGGGATATTGCTGGGGTTAAAAGAAAAGCTTGGTGCATGCAATGGGCACAAACTCATGAATTCCATTACTTATTTACAGCCATTATTTTAACATTATAGTAGCTCACAAATTCACATACTGTACAGTCCTTGATTTCCAAATGTTGTTCCCTTTGGAAAAATGTACGGTTGATTATTTGACACTTGTTATACATTTTGTTGTTTGTTGAACAGGGAGGGCAGATGCTACTGTGTGTGTGTCTGTCTGTGAGTGTATGCCTGTGGGATGAAGTACAGACATACAAAATTGCATAGTTTCTCTTTGTTGCTAATCCACAGCAATTACCAACACCAGAAAAGTACTGCATTTAAAATATGGTTCCGCGTGACCACAAAGTCATAACAAATCAGTAGCCTCTGAATTGGTATACCGTTCGCCCAAACATCTGCACATTTCTATTATTTTTTGTATTTATTTATTTATTTATTTATTTATTTATTTATTTATTTATTTAACCAAAAACTGAATTTAACAAATGGCAGCAACAACTGGATTTTTTTTTAAAATACTCTTGAAACGTACAGATTCATTTGAAATGCTAGTTTACAGAAACTGGCCTCCATCATATTAATGTGTTTTGTTTCTATAAACCTAATTAATATTTACATGGAGGACATTGTAGGTCTGTTTCCTCAAGCAGGTTCAGACACTGAATTGTTTAAGGCAAACTTTGTAAAAGTTTAGAAATGAAAATAATCAGTAATTGCTGTCTTTGTTTCTTTATTGTTCTTAAAGAGGATCACTTCTGTGAAATCTTGATTTATAAGATGTATAACAGCTTAGGAGGATGTCCTTACATAAACCACTTGCCCCTATCGTGGCTCGTGGTTTACTGGGATATGCAGCAAATAAAAGAAACGATCATTCAGTATCACTCTATATACACATGTATAGTACTGTATTACTGATAAAATGATAAAATACGTAATTACATTTTTGTATAAAAAATTCTGTTGCACTCCTTACATACCAAACCATCACTGTGTAACAGTCTAACACCTAGCTGCGTAGCTGAGTGAAACATTTAGAGTGTAGACAGACACAGACAAAAATGAAACGTAATGGATGCCACACACAGGATGCTGCCACATTTCATTTAGCAATGTAGCCAATAAATTAGCAGACATTGTTACAGGGTAAGCTGCAGGGCAACTCACAAAGCTTCCCCATTTAATTGTACACTTTGAAAAGCAACGCCATCCTTTCACACATCTCTGACATCTTCTCTGATTATTGAATGTCACAATGTCACGCCCTATCTATGTTCAGGCCACTGTGTTTTTATAGCTCCTCTGGTTCAGTACTTGTGACCTAGTTTCTCATCAATGGTAATTTCCCCTGGGCACCAGTGTCATGCTCCTCATTCTTCGATAAAAAAGAAACTTAACAGACGTGCAAAGCATAATCAGAAAGTGACAAGTTAATAATGCATGGTGTTGTAATCTCTTCCCTTAAGCAACCCTAATTATCAGAGCCACTGTTATTAAAGTCCATCAAGTGTGTTGTTCTGCAGCTATACCTCCACCTCCACAATCACAAAATTGCTGTGCTTGAAAAACAGACAGGGGTGAATGATCCTTTTTAAAGCTTTTTCCACCCTCAGTTTGAGAGGTTTTAGTGACAGTCATTTGAATAATCTAAGTATAGAGAAAATGACTGAATTACATGCTTGGAATTGATAAGCGAGTAGTATGATATATGAAGTAATAACTTGCATTAAATCATCCAATACAAAGACAGGGAAGAAATTGGAACACTGCCCAAGTATTCATCCCTGCACTCTGTAACTGTGTATTTGTACTAACTGTATCCCTGTCTGGTAAACGGGCCCCATTGACAAATGGATATGGCATATTTACAGTTATATATCTTCAAATTTCATTGGATATATATATATTTTTTAAAACATTTCCTTTACTATTCTATGGTGTTTTCAATGGGTGTTGGTTCTGTTTGTTCCATATTGTTATCATTTTCTCTAAATGTGCCTTTGCCTGTTTTGTAGCTGCTTTGAGCTTGTCCTTAGTGCTGGACCTAAACACTCTTACTTATTACACAATGTGACTTTTGAACTCTGCTAACCACACCAACTTATAGAGGACATACTGAGGGACATACAGAGAACGTTCTCCAGGGCTGCCAAGCCACACACAACCAATCACGGTCTGTTCACAGACATTTGAATATAATTAGGGGTTAGGGGTATATTGTCACAGTGGAAACCAGAGGGGGTGACATTTGACCTTTTAATTAGGTTGCACTTGGAATTTTCGAGTTTAATACTGGGCTAGACATTCTCCAGTCTTATTTAGGCTGCATATTTTTTGTAACCAAGTAAAGTACTGTAGATATAAAAGATATATATATATATATATATATATATATATATATATATATATATATATATATATATACAGGGTGATTACAAAGTAAGTTTACCACATCAATGATATGATCTGTAACTTGCTTTCTAATCACATTCTTCATATCCAGATGCATTATAACATATACAACAACATACTGATGCAATTCCGTCTAGGCTGTAGGCTGCAATGCCCAAAAGATCATAAAATGCTAAATTAAAAAAAGTCTTTATCTGGAGTTCACCAATAACCTGGAACAGAACGCATTAAAACACAGAAGGACTGATATAACAAATATACTCTGTTTGCTGAGGAACTCAAAATATTATTGAATACAGCCATGTATTAGTCTAACAAAAAAAAAAAAGAAGCAGTTTACTGAACGTGTACACAATGCATTATAAAAATTAAAAACATAAGCAAGCTGTGAACATACACATTGTCGTGTTCTGTATTGTGCTACTTTAAATGTCACTGTACAGAAATATACTTGCATGTAAACTTACTAATGTTGTGCTTTTATTTCCCACAGTGATAGCAGCTGGGTTGGAAATCAGTTGTATCACTTTTAAAAATATGATTGCTAGTAATCAGGTGATAATAACTGAATTGATATAATCACAAGCTTGTCCCCATTGACTCCTATTCTGTTCTGGCCATAACACTTCTATGTGTTGATAATAAGGTGTGTGCGGTGATATTGGATGGACTTACCTGTATTTCTCTCTGTTAAAATATGTAAAATGCAATGGAAGGGTCCTATTTTGATGATTTACATCATTCATGTCCCAGTTTATATTTCACAGGTGCACCCTTGCCATAGAAATTCTATCTTTCAACTTCTTCTCCAGAAACAGTTCAACAGTACCGCCCTTCAGCTGTCACTCACCTCAAATTCTTCTCTCTTCCCAGTATTTTTCCTGTCTGCTGCTGATCTTCTTGATTGAGCTAGTGGCTGGCGTTCTCGCTTATGTCTATTACCAAAGAGTAAGAATTGAATTATGTTACTGGTGTTTTGCAATTGTACCATAAGAAGTATCCATTCTTTCAAACAAGGGCCTTTGCATACAGCCCACTTGAATATGTTAAATCAGACTGCACATATTCCATTCAGATGATCTAAATGGCTGGTATTTAAATACTAGCACAGGTAAATAATATATATATATATATATATATATATATATATATATATATATATATATATATATATATATATATATATATAATATATATATATATATATATATATATATATATAACCAACTAAGGGGTAGCCACAGCTGGATATTTATTAGACCATTTTGCAGTACCAAGAAATCCATCTGTTTGGCATTGATAACTTATTTTTCAGACGTATACGCAGTTGATACAATCAAGGGTGATTCTCCGGTGCTGTAAAATCCTCCAATATAATCCAGAGAAGGGTTACTCAGGACGTGTTTAGGTTGATCAAATAGATGTCTATGTTAAGTTAGACAAACTAACTTAACATCAGTGCTTTTACACTGATTCTTCTTATATGTTTTAAATAATACAAATGGAGGTTAGCACACAGTCTTGACATATTTTAGTGAACTAAACAGTGGCAGATAAATTGAATAAACCACATAGCCTTGATCATTTCATTCAGTCTACAGGGCCAAATAATAATGACTTAGCATTCATAATGGGGGGAGGGGGGGTTACATACAAGATCATTTGAAGACATGCTTATTAAATATGTTTTCTTTTTCCTTCTATTTGGTGCACTGCACAGCTGAGTGAGGAACTGAAGCAGCATCTCAACCACACCATGACGGAAAACTACGCACAGCCAGGAAAGAATCACATCACACATGCCATTGACAGACTTCAGCAGGACGTAAGGGAGACCTCTGTGTTTTTATCCTTTCACTGAGACTGGAAACCGATTACCCATCCCATGCTAGAGCCATGGCCCTACCATGGAAACTGTACCAGGCTCTATGATGCTGTACCAGGCCAGCCTCTCTTAGCCCTGGCCTGACTCGGATGTGTGCAAGCAACCCTTGTTGGGAAGTTAAAATGTTTTCACATATAGTAGCCAGCCATGTGTAACGGAGGCTGGTTTAAAACACAGATGTGCAAGGAGATTTTCAAGAGATCTACTCAGCCAAAAGCCTTCCGTCTGGTACAGATTTCCAATTTCCTGTCCAAGCCGATATGTTGTTACCATGTTGAATAATATTAACAATTTGATGATGTGTGTTTGTAAAACGATTTAAGGGGAAAAAAAAGTGCAGTTTATAGCACTGCACAGCAGGAACACAAGCATTCTTTTTGCATGGCAGGCAACAGAAAAAGGGACCGAATCTGGTCATAATTAATAAAACATATTTTAGCCTCAACATGTTTGTTTTTTTTGTTAACAAAATAAAAAATCGATCTTATCTAAAATATATATTTTTTAAAAATCTAAATCTAAAAGTGTCGTAAGGGAGTCTTGCCGTCCCCACAAGAGTTAAAGGTGCAGCACGTGTGCTTTAGATAGCTTAGGTGGCTCACCCCTGTCTAAACCATTAAAAGGCAACTGGTTGAAACACAAACCAAGACTGGAGGTGAGAACCACATGGATAAATATGTCTTGTTTTAAAATAAGATGTACTTTATTCCTGTAATGCATTTACATAAGTTGTTTTTTTTTATTCTGGCAATGAGTAAACATTTCGAGAGGAATTTATTGAGAATTGGGTTTAATAATTCAAGGTATGTACTGTACAGTACATATGTTTTTATTAATAATGTTGTTGTTGTTGTCAGACATATTTGCTTTTAACATAAATACTGTCCCTGGAACAGTGCTGAAGTGGATGCTCACTTGTTGTTTGAAAACACCCCTGATGATGCAAACCACCTTGCAGTTGCACCTTTTGAAGGCTTTGCAAACAAGAAAATATATATTGTAGTTTCAGCTGCAGTGTAATGAATGTGGGATATATTGTCATTTGCATCCATTTGCTTACTGGCTTGTCAAAATGACATATTCAATTTATACACAATGTCCTTGTCTAATCATTTTTTTATTAGTATATTATATATCCATGCTGCATTGCAATGTGTAAGTTCCATTTTTATGAAGCACTCATCATAGTTAATATTGTACTCACCTGTTTTAAGACGAATCTGCTAATTGAGATCAGGAGCATTTTATTCAAGAGTGATTGATATCTCTGTAGCAGTGAGGAAAATACAAAACTCCTTTATTTTGCTGGTTTGTAGGAATTGATTCGAAAAACAAACCTTGCCCATGAAAGTTTACCTTGACCATTTAATTGTAACAAAATGGAAAGCTTGGTAGTGTGCACTAGTTTACATGCTTATGTATTTAACTATTGCATCTGATTTGAAAATGTTGAACTTTTCAGTAAAGCACACTGCTGGATTGTTTTTCCTATCAAAAATCTAAATCTGCATGCAAAAAGTTCAAATTCTTTAAGATGTTTTGGAAAGCTGAAGGCTTCCGAATCGTGACCCTTTCTGATGGCCGCCAGAGTAACTGGTTAGAATTCCTGTAGGTTGTTACCTATGATACACACATAAAGTATAGCGCTTCTAAAATTTGTAAACAGGTGAATGTAATAATTCAAAATATTTATACTGTTTGTGTGTGTTTTTGAAGCAGCTCCCAAAGCTTTCTATTGAGAGCTAATTGCTTGAATGCAGCTGAAACAGCTGTTACTCAGAAAGAAAGCATATTTTTCGTGGGCGACACTTGCATACATTTGTAAATGTGCATACATTTTTACATTTTTTATATTTTAATAAATATAATTTTGTATATAATAAAATTTGATGCAAAGGACTTCTTGTGGAAACATTTGTCTAAATGTAATAATGCATTTATTTTAGTATTACTATAGAGCTCATCTTATTGAGCATCTGTTATTTTTTCTTAATTGTAAGACAAACCGTGGGACGAACACGGGATTTCCATGTTTGAATATTCGTTCATAATTTAAATATTTGTTTTTTCAAAAAGTAATAAAACCCATTATATTGCTCAAGACAACACATGCGGCAGGGGGGGGCGTGGCCCGAGTGTGCCTTTATTTTACAGGAAGACGTTACAATATGTAACATGTTAAAGTAGAAAAATATCCCAGGAGTAAAGAATAATATGTTGTGTAGGACTTACTTTACCCCAGTGAATTAACTACAAAACAAGGATGCCAAATAACAGTTCGTCAAATGTTGTTTTGTTTATTCCTGAAATAAATAGCTGACACCGCATTTTATTTATTCTTTTTTACTTTTTTTCATTTCTTTGCGTTTCTTCGCAGTAAACAATGGCCATAGACACGTTTTCATAAAGTAATAACATGAGGTTTACTTGTGCCTTTTTGTAGCTGAAGAAGCAAATGAACATGGAAATGGCATTGTAAAATGAAGAGGGAAAAAACTCACCGTTTTGGTTCTCCTTTATTACATTCCACATAACAGAAAGTCGCAACAAGATATATATATATATATAATATTTAAAAATCACTACCCAACATATCCAGCAAGTTGGGCACTGTTTAAGCGAGGCTTTTCAAATGACGTGCTTGGCTTTTCTTTGTCCCATGAGATTCTGACTCGCTCTAAAACAGCACACAGCATTTTTGACCCAGATGGCGTTCCATAGAGATCACTATGCGTGCGCGCACATAATCTGGTTTGTTTAGTTTTTGCTGTCTAAAACTTTTAAATAGAGGATAAGAGCTGCTGCGGTGATCCTGTGTGCGTGTTTTTTTTGTTTTTTTTTTAAATATATTAAGCTCACATATCACACAGAGCTCTTTTTCATTTTTTAAACTGTTGGTGAGGTGGTAAATAAGTGCAAGGTATTTGTCATTTCTAACGAATATGAACATCTAATTTTTGTATCCAAATACATGTGTGGCACAGTGGCTTGCCGTGTGCAGGTGTAGTTGGTGCAGTGCTCAGGAATAACACACACAAGACCGTGGAAGTTCAATAAAACAGCTCCTTTATTTGTCTGGGTTGTCTGTCAACAACACTTAAATAATAAGCACGGGCGCTACAAAAGGGTTTCAGTTTCAGTCCCGAAACAATAAGACACTAATATTTAACACACAACACAGACACTTCTCCCGATAGTGAGTGCTCTTGTGCAGGTGTGGTGAAAGACAAACAGTTCATGAAACAGTGGTGTAGTGTAATCCGGGTTTGGTGCTAGCTTGTAGCGACAGCTCCCGGCTAGTGCTTAGCTGTCTAACAAAGACAAATGACAAACAGTTAGCACATCAAACAAAACACGAAACTCTCACGATAATTAATTACGCCTGTTTCCTTTTTGGTCAAACCTCGTAACCACATCAAAGGAACAGATTACATCGTCACATCCCCAATTATACCCTTGGTCAAGCCCCCTGCGATAGCTAGTTCAGTCACGTCTCCTCCAATCCATGACTGACACATCGCGTACCACTTTAGAGCGATGACGTCGGGCATTGTGACTCCGCCCCCTTCCTGGCTGGCTGGCTGGCTGGCTTCCGACTGACCCTGAAATGAACTGCCAGACCAACCAGTACGAAACACTCTGTTCTTGTTAAACAGCGCCCTCACAGATCGGAAGGGGGATTGTTGACTAGGATGCATTCGCTGTCTGTCACAACATGTCAAATATTTGTTTGCATATTCTGATATTTGTCCCAGTATTACTACATATAAGGAAGAGTGAACCCTTATCAAATGCCTTCTGTTATCTCAAACCTAGTCAGATCTATAAAGCCTGCATTGTCACTGAGAATAAAGCTGTGTTCTACACTGGAAACCTGGTGAAAGCTTTTCAAACTTGTTTGTCAAGTGCTCCATTATATCTAATGGATGCAGCTAAAAGCCTGGTATGTTTTTTTGTTTTAAATCTGCTATAATGATCTGAGTGTCTTTAAAGACAGTGTATTAGTGCATGCATTGACTGTGCTGTGTTGAGCTATATGGCTAACAGGCAGAACCTTTTAATGCATCATGCAGACACACAGATAATGCATTGGTGATCAGAAATTGTATTGTTTTTCAGCTAGGTAAAGTCGGTTTGTCTATATTACCAGTGAGCTTTGCACACAAATAACTTACTGCCATGACTAAATCATTTACATTGTAAACAGGTGCACATAGTAGATGAGACAGATTGAATGCATGATGAAAATGTAGGTTGTATATTAAATGCATTTATACAATAAATTATTCATTGGTATGGATAAGAAATATCACAGTTAATTTTAAGGCCTATATTCAACTACTTCTTCACTTGTACAGTAAATCTTTCTCTGTTTCAGTCATTACATCCTGTTTTTTGTTTAAAGCATCCCTACTATATATCCTACAGTATATAGCTGTTACATCCAGTGGAGGTGTTATAGTGCAGTTAACGGTTATGCTCTGGAAGGCCGGCTGCACTTTGAGAGTGGGTGTGCTTGAGAGCTATATTGAGGCCACAAGGATGCTTTAAATTTCTGAAACTGTGTTGGCTACAGTCACTTTAAGATAACTCTGATATTTCATTCCCTTACCATGTTGACCTTTTAAGGTGCATGTTATACACCAAGAATTGTGTCTTGTATAGGCTTTCAAACCAATGCTGAAAGATACCACCTGTATAGGACTGGCTGTGGACAGCAGACTCCTTCTGCCCTGTAAGAGGTACAGTAGTTCTCCAGAGCAGTGATGAGATTAGACTGGCAAAGCTTTAGTGCCTGTGGCCTTACTGCCCTTTGAAATGAGGCCGCCTGTCTCCAGTCCTGCCAGCAGATCAATATTTCACAAGCTCTACATTCATCACTAATTAAATTTGGAAAAAAAAAAGGATGTCTGCCGTCATTTGTCCTCGCTGATTAAGTTGGATTGTTAAACAGCTGTGTTTTTGCAGTGCTGTTCTCTTGTTTTTGTTCCCGAAACTCCCACTTCCAGTTTATTCCTTTATTTAATTGTTGTTCTTACTGTTCTACTCTAGTTCAAATGCTGTGGCAGCAACCACTCGTCTGACTGGCAGTACAGCGTTTACATCAGCTCACAGGAGGCTGGTGATCGAGTGGTGCCTGACAGCTGCTGCAAAACAATAACACTTCAGTGTGGACAGAGAGACCATCCGTCCAACATCTACAAGGTGGAGGTAAGCTAGTCGCTGGTGTGTGTCTGACAGTGATCTGGAGGAGAGGCCCAGGGGAAAGTGTGCACAGGAGACCTTGACAGTGGTTTCTGCTCAAGTTTCTCTCAGAAAGAAAAAACCTTGGATGCGAAGTTTTGATTATATGGGACTTTCTTGACATTAAGATAATAGCTCAGATTTGTAGGAACAGAACCCATGACTACTCAGAAAGTCAGAATGAGTTCAAGCGCCATAAAACAGAACGGGAAACTGCAGTATAGGTGTCATTAACCCATTATGTAAACCTGGTTTCTGTTGGCTTTTAAAACAGCCGAAGATTATATTCTACAGTATTGTATAAACTGTCTTAAAGGTTATTTGTTTTTGGTAATGTGGCACTGTTCCTTGCAGGGGGGCTGTATAACCAAACTGGAACAATTTCTAGCCAATCACCTTCTGATTATTGGGGCTGTGGGAATCGGAGTAGCTTGTCTCCAGGTGAGTCTGATAGTAACCCTGACATAAATGTTTTGTTGGAAATGTTGAACATTATGGGTCACGGATGGGGGGACTAAAACATGACAGTCAAAGGACTTCCTCCGGGCTTAAAGGCAGATTGTAATACTGTAAGTATCTCCTCCTGGTACAATATACTGTTGTTAACGGTTGTTTCAAGATAATAAACTTAATGTACCTTGTTACTGCTGTGTATTGGAAAGCATTTGGCAAGGAAATAAGGTGCACATGTTAAACCAGAATAGTTCTTGATGAAAACCCTCAGGGTAGAAGGATTTATGTAGCCTGGACACGGAAATAAGGACGTAAAGAGTTAATGATGAATATGCCATTGCCAGGGGAACATGTAGACATGTGATCAATTATAAAGAAAAACAAGTGAAACAAAATGTCTAACGTCTCGTCAATCCTGGAAAAAAACTAAATAAGCAAATATACTTCACTTTAGCTATAATGCAGATGGTTGGTCCTTGCCTTAATTGTGACAGAAGAGACGAGTCATTTACAATTTATCCTGAATGCCTCCACCGCTCCAATTATTTATTTAACTCAAGGATGTTTCTCACCAGATGGTTCGCATCAGGTCCAGTATATTCGAATGTGATGGAAGGAAGTTCATTAAAAAGAGACTTTTTACAGTAAACCAGAAATGGAAACAGCAGAACCAATTCACTTCAAGTAATAAGTTAAACAAACACAAATACTAGCCAGTGCCCTGCATAATACTGACATTTTGAATGAAACCGAACCAAATTACTATACCAAATTAACTATCACCACTGAACTACAGTACTGCCCATGCATTTTGCAGCTGAAATCCCATAGACATTACTTAAACTCTGCCCTGGCTAAATTCCCTTTACCCAGACTGATTCTCTATTGCCCGCCCTACTCCTGAGGTAACCACTGTAAATAAGATTTTCTTCTCATTTACCTGATAATAAAAAAAGGCTGAAACAAAACCTGGTTTCGTATGCGGTAGAGTTAATAAATAGGAGGCTGCAGCTTACAGCAACATGATATTGTACATTCATAAGGCCCACGAGGGGTTAATTATCTGTCTGGGTTTTTTGCTGACGTTTATAAATCAGACTTTGTTCCTTTGGTTCATTAACATCACTAGAAGCCCTGGAGTGAGAAACTGTCTTGTATCTCCCTTGCAGTCATGTATTATTCTCTTTGTAAACATAGCAGTGTGGCAGGGTGGAAGCCCTGCCAGTGTGTGTTTGTGTGGGGACTATTGGGTTGGCAGGGAGGGGGTTAAATTTCTCCCTGTCAAAACACGTGCGAATGTGGCTGGAGCTGACAATTGAATACATGATTGAATAATTACAGGTATATAAAATAGGTGTTCACGGGTTTAAAGAATTAGAGAATTAATGTTGGTGATAGAGGTGGAGGTTTGTGTTTGTGTTCTGTGCTGTGCTGTCCCGTCTAATGTTTACATTTGTGACTTTTTGTAAACCCTTTTGTTTTGGCCCTTGTGTTGTTTGTTTTGTCAAGTGTATTTTGTTTACTGTTTTCTGTGTTATTTTTGTGAATAAAGTGCGCATTAGCGCATTTAACTGTGTCTGAGCCTCTCTCCCTGCAAATACCATCTGGGCTGTGACGCTACCGCACCACAAGCTGTCATGAGAAAAAAAAGTTAGATAACTCTCACCACAGCTGGTAAAGCCAGGCGTAAACTGTTTAAAAGTAACCGCTATGCATGTTTCTCTTCTACTAGTATCCCAGCACACCCAGCTCCATAAGATCAAGTCCAGTGCTGTGCTGTTTTGTGTTGTTCTCAAACTCCCCCACTGCATCTTGCTGCACTTAAAATAACTCTTACATTAGCTTGCCAAGTGAGTTAGTTCATTTTATTCCTCTAGGATTAGAGAATTAAGTCTCTAAATTTAGGTTTAAAGACTTTTAATGACTGAAATGTGTTTATCATTAGTGTTGAGTCAACTGAAGCTGTTTAGAAATTCTTGCCTCATGATAAGTATAATTCATTTTTGTGTCATGTTTTGTGAGAGGAATTAGAGGCAAAATCAGTTTTTTGTCCCATTTAGCATCCAAGGCTATTCTTATACACTCTAGATTGTATTTGTTATATTAGTTTGACTACATAAGTCATTTTTCTGTGCATTAACAGTCCCTTTCAGCATACTGTAGTCATTTAAATCCCTCACCAACACCACCCATATTTTGAAGTGCTGAATTAAGTTTTTTCCAGAAATTTCTAGAGAACAAGTTAACTGAATACTTATTCAAACTACTGAAACATTTCCAATATTTTGAGATTAAATACCAACAGTAAAGTATGTGAACCAATATTGATTTCAGACAATATAGTTGTTTATTTTTTTAACTTTGAAAATAATGTCTAAGCAACCACTAAAGCAAAGGAAAAAATTGTATTGACCAGTGAAGTAAGGCTCTTCACAAAGAAAGCTGTAGTGTAGGAATATTACAAAAAAGCTCTTGTGAAAATGTGTTATTTGAGCTCTTATTTCACTGGTCAATACAGTTATTTTGTTTTCTACCAGATTTCCAACAAATACCTTATACATTTAAAAAAAATTACATTAGATACAGGAATTACTAAATTATGAACAGTAAATATCTCTGTAACTCAGAAAAGCTCCAAAAATAGTTGGCTAGTACACCACTTAATCTGGCAATTTCGCGTCTAAATGTAATTCCTTCCTAATTCCTTTCCTTAGTTGCGAATGATAAAATACAAAAAAAAAGGCTTACTAAATATTTTTGGAAAGTTTGTAGTGTTTTAAAGAAGAAACGTTTGCATTTCTTCACAATCTAGGCAGTTAAAGAACTTTTTGGTGGTTGGCTCAGACTTATGACTAGTACTGTATGCACAGTACATGTATACAGTAGCTAGCTAGTGTTCATACATTGCTGAGCCAGAATGATATACTGTAGAGATTTGTAGGATCTTGTTAAGGTGACAGTCCACCAGTCTGTGTAAACTCTGTAATTGATAAATCTCTGTATTTATTTCTTTTTACTTGTCCGTACGGTTCTCAATTACCTGGTTAATGACATTACCCATTAGCTGGATTTCTAATGTAAATATGAGCTTGATTTCACTAAAAGATGCGTTAAATCTTGGTAATCAGTGGGTACTTAGATTAATAAACAGCACTCATTATAAAGTGTTACAGGTATCTGTGTTTATTCTTCTGGGGCATTTCATAATGACTCACTATTAGTCTTTCTTTCCTAAT
The DNA here is from genome assembly GCF_902713425.1 of Acipenser ruthenus. Taxonomy (NCBI): domain Eukaryota; kingdom Metazoa; phylum Chordata; class Actinopteri; order Acipenseriformes; family Acipenseridae; genus Acipenser; species Acipenser ruthenus. The sequence continues at coordinate 63,229,918 of NC_081195.1, read as the reverse complement.
CTCCTTAATAAATATAGTTTGGAAGTGTAATACAGTATGATTGTATATGGAAAGAAAGGCAATGTGTGCTGCTTAAGAGAAAAAGGAGTAAAGAAAATGCCTTGTAGCTTGTTATGCTTGGGGATCGGAGTAGAGTGGGTGTAGATGGGTATTTAATATTGATAAAAGAATCTCTCTGGATTGGCATTATCTTTATGCTGCGGGCAGTAGTTTATGAACAACATTAAATATTGAGTTAAATCCCCTTTACTATATCAAGCGAAGCAATGCCACTGTGATCTTGTAATTGTTTGATTTGATGAAGTTTTTTGGTAAAACCCTTGTTTTACATGAAAAACCTTACACTGTACCGGTAGAATTAAATATTAATGACACTATACTAAAGCAGTGGTGTGGCACTAAAATTCATTTTGGTGCAACAATTATATTTATTATTGTGTCCCAAAATGGGCAAACGTGTTCCAGAAGAAGAAAACGACTACCAAGCGTGACTCAGTCAGACAACCCGCACTTAAGGTTAGAGCTATGTAAAAAAAAAAAGTGTTTCCAGGAATTCATATGCTTTAATTTGCTGTGAGTTCATTTATTAAATGTGTTGCCCTGTGTTAGTATTCTAGTATGAAGACTCTTGCTTTGTTGTTTTTAGTTTTTTTGACTGATATCACTATGTAACACAATTTTTGTTCCTGGGTAGTAAGTGTTATTTCCTAATTGCTTATGCCTCAAAAGTATAGAAAATGGCTGTTATTCCCCACAAACTTTGCTTTTGTGACCAGGACAGTGATATTTTGAAATGTACCTATTTCCAATGAGAAAACGGGCGAATTTGTGTCTTTTCGTTCACATAAAGTCAGAAAAAAACAACATATGAATCCAAATTAACATGTATTTATACTAAAGTAATACAAAAATGACTACAAAAGATTTAGAAGTGAGTAGTTTTTCAAGATTTACGATTATACTGTAAATCACTTTCACGAATCAGCCCCCAAATGTAGTCTCCCATCATATTCTCGTTATACTGTCCTTGGTAGCGGCGTTCAAAGTCCAGTATATCCTGGTGGAAACGCTCGCCTTGCTGCTCCGAGTACGCTCCCATGTTCTCCTTGAATTTATCAAGATGAGCATCAAGGATATGGACTTTGAGGGACATCCTACAGCCCATTGTGCCGTAGTTCTTCACCAGAGTCTCAACCAGCTCCACATAGTTTTCGGCCTTGTGATTGCCCAGGAAGCCCCGAACCACTGCGACAAAGCTGTTCCAAGCCGCTTTCTCCTTACTAGTGAGCTTCTTGGGGAATTCATTGCACTCCAGGATCTTCTTTATCTGTGGTTCAACGAAGACACCGGCTTTGACCTTTGCCTCAGACAGCTTAGGGAAGAAGTCTTGAAGGTACTTGAAGGCTGCCGACTCCTTATCTAGAGCTCTGACAAATTGTTTCATAAGGCTCAATTTGATGTGCAGTGGTGGCATCAGCACCTTCCGGGGGTCCACCAGTGGCTCCCACTTGACGTTGTTCCTCCCCACAGAGAACTCGGTCCGCTGTGGCCAGTCCCGCCTGTGGTAGTGCGCCTTGGTGTCCCTGCTGTCCCAAAGGCAAAGATAGCAGGGAAACTTGGTAAAACCGCCTTGGAGACCCATCAGGAATGCCACCATTTTGAAGTCTCCTATGACCTTGATGCCATCTCAGAAAAATGCAGATATGTATCCACTTAGGCAGCTGGAACTAAACTGAACTGGTGGGCTTAAGGCCCCTGTATTTATACTACTATTTATATTACTGGAAAGTTCTAGAAAGTTCTAGAAGTTACTCCAAGTTTACTCAGCACTGAATCTATCTGGAATGTTCTGGAAAATAGGTAAATTTCAAAATATCACTGTCCTGGTCACAAAAGCAAAGTTTGTGGGGAATAATAGCCATTTTCTATACTTTTGAGGCAGAAGCAATTAGGAAATAACACTTACTACCCAGGAACCAAAAAAAATTGTTACACAGTGTATTTTATGTTTTAAAAGCTTTTTTTTTTTTTTTGTGAATTCTGAGTGGCCCAGGGGTATGTGTGTGGTGGTTGTAGAGTCTTTAAGTCTTTTTAGAGTATGTGTGTGGTGGTAGAGTATGTGTGTGGTGGTAGAGTATGTGTGTGGTGGTAGAGTATGTGTGTGGTGGTTGTTAAGTCTTTGTAGAGTTCACAGTGATCTGCAGTGTAAGCTGTTCAGAGTTCCTCAGTGCAGCCAGCCATGCTGGTGCTGTTTTGTGGTACATTTAGTTAAGTGGATTTGCAGCGCTGGCTTTGCCTCTCCTTTGATGTATTATTCAATGATGTGTTGTTGCTCGTTTCTCCATTTTGTGTCTTTTTTTCCTGTTTCCAGGAGCGTGCAGATCTCCAAACCTATTTGATGCCACGGTACATAAAACGCTATGCCCCCTAATGGGTAAAAAAAATAAAATAAAATATTAATACAATGTAAAAGAAAACACTTTTGTAGTGAGATTTCAGATGGGATATGGAGGGGTTGCATGTCTTGTATATACAGTTTCAGAAGACAAATAACTGTTTATTATTATTATTATTATTATTATTATTATTGTTTTTGTTGTTTTTATACATTTAAAATGTGTGTTCATCCTGCCATGAATGAAATACATTAGAGAATTAACCAGGGTTTTTATCATGCGCACTAAATCAGGTTTGAAAACTGTGTCCTGCGCCCAGGGGTTAAGAGCGTCCCTTGTTTAGGTACATTATTAAACTGCCCAGGAGCGAGGAATTTGAGCTGTCAGGATCCTGCTGAATCTGATCACAGAAAGAATACAGAGCAAGTACACACATGTCCGAGGAGCATGACAGAGACATTTCACATCTTCCATGACCACTACAGTCCCCATGTCTCAGTCTAATTGTTTGTGGTGAACAATGTATTCTTCATTACAGTCTTGCACAAACTGTGTGACATATTAATGACTGAATAGATTAACATCGCTTGCGACACCTTCCAGCACCTTGTGGAGTCTGTGCCACATCATGTCAAGGTTGTGATCAGGGCAAACGGTGACTAATCTCAATATTAGGTACAGGTCTTTATATAGTGGACAGACAGCTAGGCGTCTATGGCCATAACAATTCTACATTATATGTCTATCTGTACCCCAAGCAATGACTTAATGAATCACAAGGCTCAAAGAATGTTATGCTTATTCCATTTGGTTTTATGAAAACATGATTTTATGACTGTATCATGTTACGTTGTGAGGAGAAATGTCAGACAAAGGGTAAGTCTGTTTTTGAAGAGCGTTTTTTTTTTCTTTTTTTTTTCTCTAAACAAGCTGGTTTAGTAATGATTAACATCTATCCTCCTCTAAGCTTTATTAAATCTTGAAACGTTTGTTACTTGCTATTCAGTTCCAGCTCCAGTAGTCTGGTTAGTATATTTAAAAACTGCAGTGTTAAAAAATGATGATAATTGTAAACTAAATGGAACAGGTGGAGGTTATAAATTACAATTGTAAATGCTCTGGAAGCAAAAAAAGAAAATATTTTTCAAGACCGCTTATGTACAGCAGATCTCTTCAACATGAGCTTAATGAAATACATAGAAAACCTCTTGAAGTGGTTGTATCTAACAAGTAATTCCATAAATCGTACCTGTCATGCACTTCTATTCGCTATATATCTTACTGTAAAAGTCTGAATATTGGGGAATCTTAAGAGTTACTGGTAAATGTTGATATTTACTAAGCAAAATGGTAAATGTCCAAAATAAACATGTTAATGCTATACTTTGGACATTTACCAGTAAATCTCAAGAGTATGCAGAAATAAATATTTTTAGGCTTGGCAGAATTTGATTTTTATTTTGTAAGAATTTCGACGGATAATATCAATGTTTATTTTTAAGCATATATTTAGAATTTTATCGATTTAAATTTTCAGGATTGAAACACTGCATGTTTGTTTTTTTTTCTAAATAAAGACATACACAAATACATGTAACCTTTATTTCTTGACATACTTCATCAAATTCATTTTTAACATGTGATAATACATTTACATATACCGCAAGGTTTCCTGGCGCCAGTGTAATATGAAAAACCGCACGGTTTACCGCTTTCTGCTAAAGCTCCCAGTGTAATCAGACCTTAATTCTTCATCCTTTCAGACATTTATTTTCAAGATCGTAAGATTAACCGGTAAATGTTTCAAAAGCCATCTAATTCTTCACCATTTCAGACATTTACCACCTTATTTGGGTACTGGTAAAACATAAGATTGACCAAATTCTGACTTTTACCATAAATGTACAGTACATTTCAAATATTCAGTTTTTTTTTTTTTTTTTTTTTTTTTTTTAAATTTAGTCGTTGCCAATTAGTTTTTTATTATTTTCTCCTCAATTTGAAATGCCCAATTATTTTATTATGCTCAGCTCACCGCTACCACCCCTGCGCTGACTCGGGAGGGGCGAAGATGAACACACGCTGTCCTCCGAAGCGAGTGCCGTCAGCCGCCCGCTTCTTTACACACTGCGAACTCACCGTGCAGCCGCCTCAGAGCTACAGCGTCGGAGGACAATGCAGCTCTGGGCAGCTTACAGGCAAGCCCGCAGGCGCCCGGCCAGACTACAGGGGTCGCTGGTGCGCGGTGAGCCGAGGACACCCCGGCCGACCTAACCCTCCCTCCCCCTGGGCGACGCTCGGCCAATTGAGCGCCGCCCCCTGGAAGCTCCCGTCCACGGTCGGCTGTGGAATAGCCTGGACTCGAACCAGCGACGTCCAGGCTATAGAGCGCATCCTGCACTCTAGCGAGTGCTTTTACTGGATGCGCCACTCGGGAGCCCCAAATATTCTGTTTTGAAAGAAAAAACATGTTCAAGCAAACATGTCTTTTCATTAAAAAAAAAGATACCTGGTACAACACTAGGATAAATAATTCTCTGTTTGCATGTCTTGCTTTCAGCCAGTCTTGCACTTCAGTGACCATTTCACCTGGAGAGTAAATTGGCCCCACCCCTTCAACAATGCTTCAGATGCTTCACTGATAGACCTTTTCTCAGTTGCCTCATCCCTGGCCCGGCAGGGTTTTGGTTTAAAGTTGCTACGGAATAATTACAGAAGTCACCACGGAAATCAAAATCAAGTGGAGATTATTGTCTTGATCCAAGTTTTAACAACGAAATGAACTATCAAGGGGAGACAGGCATGTTGCTTGTTTAATTTATCTGAAAATACAGTATCCTGCTTGGGTTTGTTGTTGAATGAATGGCATAACAATGTATCCTGAGCAAGGTGTGTAGCTCACTAGTTAACTGATGAAGAAGCAGGTGCAAAAATGATTGCTGACTTCATTCAAAAACGTGAGGTAATGACATTTGGAGAGCTTCATGTGGAGTTACAGAAAGCTGAAGCAGTTTCCACACTGTGTTTTTGCAATATGTATTTCTCTTTAAACAGCGAAGTAACCCCTGTGTCTGTCTGTGTGCACACTAAACTAGTTTCACTTGTCCTGTGCTAGTTGGCGGGAGCAGCCCTGACTGCCTGTTTTATCTATCAGCTCTATAAAGAAGAGGAAGAAGAGTTCTCTGACATGTGATTGGGTAGCCTCTCTCTCATTCTGATCCGCAGTGCATGCTGCTTGTCTTGGCTGTACATGCTGTTTTCTGCTGCCGCTCAATTAGGCTAATTGCATTGTGAGGCTAACTGGCTTTGCAGCTTATATGTAAGAATAATGTGTGAAATGCAAACTGCTTTCAATTAAAAACGTGAGTAGAGATATGCTTCTAATACATGCTGAATGATGCATGACTGAAAAGATTTGTGTTTGTGTATATCAGCCAATAGAGATTTGTAACAACTGAACAGATACATTTTTTTACATAAAGCAGAGTGATATTTCTTAATATTATCATCATCGTCATTTTGTAAATGCATGGAAGAATCACTGGTACAAGTTAGTCATTGGACCAGGTTCCTAAAACGCTTAGGAAATTTAGTGCTAAAGGTTGACAACACCTTCCCAGATTTCGACATTCCACTTCAGTGGCGTCTGTGTATTCGACATATGCGGACACCCTGTCAGACCTTATTGCATACATTCCAGCATTCAGTGTAAGAATGGAGCAGGGTCATTTCAGAGAAGTACTGGGCATGTTGCATTCTAACAACTACTACCAGTCTTGTACTAGTACAAGTCTTGATCAGATCTATGAGCTTAGATTTTCGTGGACGAAGCCTGAGATTGGGTCATGTTCAAATTTTCTAGGATTCTATCCAGTGACCACAGGATCAGGAAGTCCATTGTTTAAGAGAGACTGAAGCAATTTACACTAGTCTCCTCAGTTACTTTATATTCTTGACTAATCTGGGTGTCCTTATGTTAACAGACCACTCAAGATTGGTAGAACCAACTCATTACTTTGCTGTTTCATGTGCTGTGTGTATCCCTGCACAATATTTTTTAACACTAAGGGGATTGTTTTGAGGCTTTTCGTATGTTCTGGATCAGGTTTGGAGTAAAAGCAATACCTTTTTGTCAGCTGAAAAACCAGGGTAGTGTAACAAACAGAAATCAAATATCCAATCCATTGAAATTGCTGCTGTTTTCATGTTTACTGTGTAGACATGCTCATTGTTTGAAACAGTTTGAAACAGTTGCATGGATATACAGCACAGGAGACAGTTGTAGTAAGTGTTTTAAACGCAATAACCTTGATTTGTAAAGACAAAGTCAGACTTCAGTGCAAAAATATATACTTACTTTAGATGTAATTCTCAAGAGTGCTCTTTTTGAAGCAAAGACAACATCTCAGAGATAATTGAGCTTCATGATACCAACAAAAAAAAAAAAAATACTATCAACAAGACTTTTATTCTGAGAAAATGTATCTCTGCTTTGCACTTCAAAATCACAGAAAAATGCAAAATCAATCTGAACTGCTTATCAGAGCTTGACTACTTTCATCATTTCAGCAGAAAAAGAAAGATGACCGAATTAACGTTAACATTTTTATGTTGCAGTTTTTAATGAGAATAATATCATTTTGCATCTTCACCAAACTTTTATTATACGCTCCGAGCCTCCTATAGACATTTTGAAATGCATTTGGCTGTAATCCGGTAAGCTCTCAATCGTATATAAATATTTGTAACATTTTATTAGTATTGCTTGACTGTATGTACAGCTGTAAAGTTTTGCATCACCTAGAATTTTAGGATTGAGACATAATTTCAAACAAAAACTATGTATTATATATGAACATAATTTAGATATTTTAGTTAACATCATGTAATCAAAGAAACTACAAAATGATATCACAAAAGTCTACCGGAAGCCATAATAATAGTACAGTATTTAATGTTAATTTAATGTGTAAGTTTTTTTTGTTAAGTGTATGGAAAACTTAAGCGGTATGTAGTTCAATATGTTAACGTAATATTATTCTGCAGGTTTCATTCGACCTAATGAATCAAAATGAGTTCATTCTATTGGGTAATGCAAAACTTTTGGCCTTAGCTGCACATGCACCTGTTTAAGAATCTGAACAGCAGTGGGTCTAAATACAGCTGTTTCCCCCCTTGGGTGATTAATTGACCCTCTTACTAACATCACTTAATGCAATACAAAGTGGTTTGTGATAGAGCTGGTTAAAGGGTGGGGATGTTTAGATCACCCCATTGATACTCGAATGCTTTCGGTGTGACTGATACGTATTTCCCATATTATTTTACAGATCTGTGGAATGATCTTTACTTTTTGCCTGTATAGAAGAATTAAAATGGACCCGTACTGACGACTCCTGTACAACCACAAGCCGGGGATAAACTGATGCCTGCTTTTAATCTCAACAACAATCTTTACTCTTTGTGTTTTAGGACGTGCCTGCATGGTTGATCATATTGAAACATTCTGCTCTAGAGCAGTTGCTTCTGAACATTTTTTTTTAAAGCCTGGTTTTCAAAGTATCCTCCCAAGAACAAAAAAAACAAGTATTTTTATTAAAGTGTCAAGACATCTGGGAATGTTACAGACAGTAAGATGTCACTGAATTGAAAATATGCTGCTTACCTCGCTTGATGTATTTTAATTCTATCTTGCAGATTGTATTCGGTTCAGTATTGTACAAGCAAGTTTATAAGGCATTGTTTATAACTAATGCTTTTCTAACATTCTTTTAAGATTTTCTAATTATGTTTTTGTAGTTCGTTCAAGGACAGCATTGTCTAATTGACACTGCTTGCTATGAGGAGGTTCATAGAGCATTGCTTGTCCCAGTTACTGACCAGCACCCTGCACTCTAAGGTGCTAGCTGTGCCCCTCTCTCACACATTCGGGGCACTGACAGCGGTTACAGATAATTCAACAATTCCATTAATCTTACTTGTTGTGTAAATTCACTATGTAGGTACCATATCATTGTGTAGTTTTGAAAGAAACACATGTTAAAGCGAATGTGTTTTTTAATTTTAAAAATATATCTAAAAAAAGTTCTCAGTTTGAGTGCCTTACTTTCATGCAATCGCTGCTTCTTGTACTTCCGGGGTCATTTCACTCCAGAATTGTTAGAGATTAAAAATATTAAACACTGCTCAGTGGGACTGATACGTGACACTTCAGTTCTATGCCTACCATTTAAGCCGTTTATTTGGAAGAATGTACGTTAGCTCAAGATGGCACATACCTTATTGCATTATGCATTATGGAAAAAGCAGGACACAATAGTGTATGTGATGCAAAAGTCTAACTTTTTGGGGTTCATGTTAAAATGATTCAGCTTATGAAAAATACGCTTTTTGGGGGTGATGTATCGAGTTTACGCCGGCCTTAAAAATCATGACACTTAGCAAGTTAAGGCCATGTTAGCTCCGCCAAAATGCGCTCCACCATGCAATGCGCTCCGCCACTCATTAGCCATGCACTTTAAGGCGTGTCAAGCCTTAATTACATGCATGGGCAAATTGTAGATGGGGCTCATTTGGAAATGAAGTCTGTGATATTAAAATGAAATTTATGAAGTGACAGAACAGCTGCGCCTGCTCTAAAAGGGTCCACAAATAAGTCAGATTTCAAATTGATCTTATTGGGGCACAAAGAAAAAGTCAGAAAGCAGCTGATAGGAAAGCATTATGGCAGCAGTGATAACGTATTTCTTACAGTGGAAAGTGCAGGCTCCTAACCTTCCTGAACAACCCAGGAACAGAGGGAGAGTGCTGAGAAGAAGGGAGAGTATTTAGGGTCTGCATTACCCTTTTTGTTCTCCCTGAGGATGAAATTATAGCTCAATACTGGCTATTTCATTGTGTACAATTGTTTGTATTCGTCGTATAATAAACATCTTGGTTCATTAAGTTATCCTCTTCGTTATGTGTATGTGTATAATAATAATATAATATAAAGTCAAGACACTTAGTCAAAATGGGTCATTTCTGCCTCTCCAGATTAGCTACCCAGACTTTAGTGGGTTAAAACCTGTACATTTTATTTAAAACACAGGTTAGCCCATTTAGAAGTGTCATTTCTGCCTCGTCAATTGACCTACCTATTGTTCAATTGATGTAGCCCATTTGGAGGGGAGGCACAATTTTTCAGATTAGTCTGTTAATCTCTGCTACCGGTAGCCCATTTTGAGCACCGTTGAAGCACATTTAAGCATTTAAATGTGGCAGCTTACGACGTGCCACATTTACACGATCGATCGATCTTGATACATGTCCCCCTTTATGGTCAGTGATGCCTTCAAGCAGATATTCCATAAGACCCAGAATAGAGATGGTCGCGTGAAGTTTTTTTTTAAATTTCTTATGGTGTGGTTTTGATTGTTCTTGTTTTCATGGTAGTTAAAGTGTAGCATACAGATTGAACAATGTTCAGATTCCACAGCTAAAAGTACTTTGTCACTTAAGGCTGAGAGCACTGCCCGCAAACCGTTTTAAAGTTTTATTTTCCTAGCTGTCACGGGGACAGACCTGATTCACACCCTTTGGAGAGATAGATCTGTGTGGGGATTCAGTTAAGTTGCCTTTCAGCCTCCAATTCAAATCCAGTTCTATTTTCAGAGCCTCATGTGGGCTATGTTCTCCCTCACTTGCTAATAATGTAATAATCATTTATTTAAGGTGAGGAAGTTAGAAGTACTGTAATTAAGTTAATGGATATTATGAAGCCAATCGTGATTCTGCATACACATAATTAAGCAATTCCTAAATGTATTAGCTGATTGCCTCCCCAATGAGGTTTAATGTTTGCTGAAAGTGTTTCACAGGTAAGACTTTGCTGCTAAATGTGTAATGAGTTGGATTATTGTATCTCGGTGTGTGTGTATATATTAAAAAAATAACAACTGAAGAGCTCAGTGAAACAGCATTTCAGATTGTTCCTTTGTATTCCGTGTTTCTTGATGATTCAAGTGTAGGTGTCATCCCCTCGGGGATGAAGACCTTGTTTAGTTTGAATTCTGTTATTTCTTGTTTATTTTTCATGTTTTTTGTGTGTTTTTTTTTATATAGTTGATTGATATATTATTCATAGATAATGTAGACCACTTGACTCTTTCTCAGGCAATGCTGTGGATCCAGACTTTCATTTTCACATGTGAATGAGAGAAACTTGACTATAATCATTTTTTAAAGCCTTGCAAATAGCTTGTCCTGGTTTATGTTTAACAGGTTTAATGTGAGGGGGGGAGTAACCAGGGTGCACCAGAAACATACTAAACTTCTGGAAGCTTTGAAAAGTCATCTATTTTTAAATTAAAATAGACATTTGTCCTGAGTTTTCCTTCATTTATACGTAAAACCTACAGCATTGATCAGGTTACAGGTCAGTGATAATGAAATACAAGGTAAACAGCGACCCCTGCTGGAAAAGGTTTGAAATGTCAGAATGGCCAATCCAGTATTAAGCAATAGTTATATGTGGTAAATGAGGGAGTTAAAGAATCTTGAAACTCTTGACCTTGTCATTAACACTTGTTAATGTTAACATATTGTCTGTTGGTGTTTTGTCTGCATCTTCGGCTCAGGACTCGTAAGTGCCTCAGTTGTCTAGTAGGTATTGTCCACCCAAAGTAGGAGCAAATATTTTTAAACTATTAATTTTCAAATTAAATGCCAGCTTTTTTCCACCCATATTTGGAGTACTGCAGATGGAATCTTACCCATCTCTATTAATGTTACAGTGCTCCTGCTTCATAGCACTCTTTGTTAATTATAAGGGCCTGCGGGCCTACTTTAGGAGAGCATTCTCTTGTAGGTGCTTTTCATCCACAAGATGAGGTTATTTGAGCTGACAGGTTAATAAACATCTCATATAACAGCATTTGATTGGTTGCTGCTCTTGATCACCTTATTGGTTTTATTGGATTTAATGATTTCATTTCTCTTGCATGCTTTTCTTTATCATTTTCTGGGGTGTGGGGCTGAGGGGGGGTCTGACATTCATGATACACAGTAAGTATATAAGCATTTGCTTTAGTTTATCTGGCATTTTCAAGATTGAGGTGCTTTGGCAATAGTGGTACACCACCTCATTTAATCAAGCTCTAAATATACAGTCACAATCAGTAATTTAATATGTAGTTACTTTAGCCACTAACAAACGAAAACATGCTGTCAATCCCTGGACCTGTTTCATGTTAGAAAAATATCAGCATACATTTTAATTATAATTAATTTGATTATGTTTGAAGTGGTGTATCTCTGCAGCCACTGCACAAAATATGATGACATTTACTGAGCAGCGTAACTACACTATGGGAAACAAGTCCTACATTATTTGCAGAAGCTAATGGATATACTAGAGTAACAGTGATGTTAAGTGTTCAATTGGGATCACAATGTTCTCTGTGCAGGTTTGTGCACAATTAGGAAAACTATTATCTCAACAGCTGCTGTGTTAGTAGAGTCCCCCTAACCTGCCATAGTCAATAATTTGATCATTTAAAGCAAAACACAACATACTTCTTGTAAGAACAGTAATACCTGGTTGGAATAAAAACCAAAGAAATATGTTTTTCTTTTTTAGCATTAATTGTTGAATTTCCAAGGTCTAAGTGAATCCAGTTGTTACTTTTCTCAATAGAATCCTGATATGTACATCTATAACTCTGCATAGAATGTTAATTGTGTTGCTTGTTAGGTATGACTAAGATCTGTCATAAAACATGCTATACCAATACAGGTTATATATTAACACTTGAATTGTGTAAGACCGATCTAAATACTGCCACTGTTTAAATTTAGAAAATAGGACCAATACCAGTGTTTTACCTACTTTTAAAGTACACTGAAGACTCACTGCACTAGAGACTCACAGATATGGTTGGTTTTCACAAACTACTCTTCCATTTAAGATTTAAATGGTGACGTAATTTCGATCTGCCATCGTTTATGTCAATTGAATAGACCACTGTATGTTTTCATAGCTATGATGTTAGTGTGATCAGTCTTACATTTCTATATAAGAGTAAAGAAAACTTTTACATGATAGAAAAAAGAGGTGTAGCCTCAAGAAATTGGCTCAATTGCTTCCCCTAAAAAATAGATTATTAAATGTACTGGCTAGGAATAAATACGTTACATTCATCAGACACTGCCCTTGCACACTGTGCATACTTAGAATTAGTTCTTGATAACTTCCAAATACTGTGATGGCAGTAACCACTTTCAAAAGAAAGTATTAAGCGCTCGAACAAAAGGTTTATTCTAGCATCTGCATTAACTAACCAAGAGAGATTGCAAGATGTGTAACTCATATCAAATTCTAAAATGTATTATTACTCAATTTGGCTATTTTGGCAACAAATACTAAATAAATACCTCCCGATGTGTTTTGTGAGATGTAAATATATCAGTGTGCTCAGTAAACTGACATTTATATTTTAGAATCTTCTTTTTACTTCTTGAGGATGTTGTGCTATTTAATCCAAGATTCATAATTTCAAATGTAAACATTTTAGGATTTTCATTGCAACTATATATATATATATATATATATATATATATATATATATATATATATATATATATATATATATCTCAACTAGAACTTTTATTTATCAAAACATTTAAAAACACAATATTTGGGTTCCCGAGTGACTTGCATGATAATGGCATGGCCCTATGCTGTGCAGTATGAGTCATACAGTCACGGGACCACGAAGGTAAGGGGACATACAGTCACAGGACCATTAAAAAGGTAAGGGGACAATAGAAAATGAATGTGATTTGACGCCAATCTTTAAGCTGGTTCAAGGTTTTCAAGGTTACTTTATCATGTTCGGTTAAACTCAGGTAGACTCTATAATCAATTAACAGACAGTGTAAGCTAACTTGTGCAAACTGTTCTGGATAGATTTATCACTTCCTAGATTGCTTATGTTACCAGTCATCTGCAGTACAGAAACAGTTTGCTGTTTAGTCTGCATTTCTCTGAAAAGAAAAGGAATGTATCTTCTAGTATGTTATCGTCTAAAGATTTAAGAGGACCACCCACTTCCCAAATCCCAGAAAAAGTAGCACCATTTATCAGGGGGCTGGGATTCAAGCTGATGTTTGACCTTATGTAGAACCAGAGGTATCGAAATGAGTGGAGTTTATCTTTCTGGTGCACACTACTGTATATCAAACAATCCATTAATCCACACTGCTGTCTAATGTGAACTGGACCCCTAACATCTCTCACCAGTGTTTGAATGTCTGTTTATATGAACTTGTCCCCTACGCAGTACGGGGCGGGGGATGATTATATTGTGCATTGAGTATTATAAACCATCTATGATATTTATTTTTTTCAAAGCCTCCATGTCTTCAGAGCTTAAGAAGACATCCGAATGTCCAGTACCCAGCTTCGGGATGCCTGTGCCAGTGGAGTAATGTCAGCCCAGCAAAGACAATCAGTCTGACAATGTCACTGTGGCATGTGTGGTCTCTCAGTGACTGTACTAAGGCTGGCTTGAATAAACCTGGATCTTGGTGAAGATAAGTGTTTGTTCAGATTTTTAATTTACAATCCTAGGACCTGTGCTACAGTACTGCTGAAAAAACACTGATAATCATGTTTGCTGGTTTCACTAGTCGAACAGAAAAGTGACAGTCGACATCAGAAACTGGGAGTCTACTAATCGCAAGTTGTGATGATAAAATAATCGTGAAGAATGCCAGAATAAACGAGATGCTTGAACTCAAAAGGTTCTTAAATCGTGTTTTATTTATTTATTTTTTAAGTTGTGTCATGTAAGTGTTAGACAAAAAATGAACACCTGCCATAACCATTGTTCCAATTGAGGGGGGCACTCTGCAGTTAAAGCTGTTCTCCAGAATGGCCCATTAGAAATGTATTTGTAATAGGGAAGTGCATCTTTTATGTCTGAGATGCTGTTTGAATAAGAGATTAATCAGTTAGGTTTGGAATACTCCATTCACATAAAAGCCTGTGTTTCCATTGCTAGCAACAGTCTTGACTTGCATCATACAGTGTGCACGCATAGTTCACTTTTGATGCATGACAAAAACAAACACAACTAACAATGCACATGTTTAAAGCACATAGGAAAGGATCTATACCAGGCTACACTGCAGCACACATAGCCTTTATATCTGTTATTGTTTTTTTTTAATTGCACTGGTACCAAAGCAAGTGCTTCTCTGCTTAGTAAGATGAATATAATCATCAAGAATGCAATTTGTAATATTTGACTTTGGGTCAAATATAGGGTGACAACATAACCACATGGTGTAACAATTCTCCTTGCATTATGCACGCTCCAGGAGGGAAACTGCATGGCTTAATGTAGGGAGGAACAACTGCCTTATTGGCAGCTTAATGGAATTAGTATTCAGTTCAGAAATATGCCAGCTAGCGCACGCTCCAGTGATAAAGCAATCAGACACAACCCTGCTGCCTTTGTGCTCTTTATAAATAGCAAAATCACATTTAGAATTGTAAATTGTGAGGTGAATCGGGCTGTTTTTCCAAATGTGCCCAGGCAATTATGTTTGCAATGGTATATGAAACATCAAATAAACATTATGGTGCACCATAATTGCAGTTGGTGTGCACGTTCATGATTTCTGTACTTGCTATTGCAATTGTATTCATTATCGCGCAAAATAGTGGGCATATTATGGCACACTATGGTAATCAGAATGACTATGCAATGTGTATAGTAATGCATGATAATATATTTAAATGAGGCACCCGTCTCTGAATAATGAGATGAGCTTTATTCACACTGTATTTACTAAAGGGCGATAATTGTAACGTGCACCTTAAAGTGAGCAAACGTGTTTGTTTGGAAACCAGACTTTAACCACTGATAGGTGCACTATTTAAACCTATTTTTCTGGGCTGAAATCTATCTGGTATCATGGAGGCATTACTTGCACTAAAGTTTTTTATACAGAGCAGTGAAATGTACCTGTAAATAACAGGTTATATTACGCATGAATCAGATTTATAATTTTTAGATTTTATTTTATAGTTCATTCCATTGGTACAAATAATATAGTGGTTAAATAAAACACTGGACCAAACAAGGTATTATAATTTAAAACAAACTCCACTAGAATGTTGAACTCCTCTGCGTGCAGTTTTAGTTTGTGTTGCCTCTGCCTGTCCCCTGCGGAGGGCTGCGTCTGTTGCTCATTTTCAGTCAATGTAAGCCACCTTCACCTTTCACAATAAGCCAATGACCAAAAGATATGTCTGGACTGCTGGGGCTTTTTATATCACAGTGGCCATGGGTAAGTCTTGGACATTATCGTGCACATTGTCTACATTGCCATCAGACAGCCTGTCACATGCTCCTAAGGCAAATATACATTTAATTGTTCTTTCCCAGAGGTGGTCTAGCCTATTATTGAAATCTAGTTGTTTCTTATAGTGTCCATAGGGCCAATTATTACATTAAAATTGAAGAAAATTTTAATAATTGCCAAACCAGTCTGTGACCTCAGGTAAATGCAAGGGTGCTATTGTGATTATAAGTCAATGAAAATACTGAATGTTAGTACAGTGTAGGTACCTTCGTTTTTTGGGGGGTGATGCAGTCTTTTATCACCAGAGGTTAACAATGATTATCTTGCAGGTTTCTCGCCCATTGACCTGTAAGTATGCCAGTTGATAACTGATTATATGACCTTCACAGAACATTTGCAAAGTGGATTTGTCATTCAAGGCCCTCGTGCAAAGGCACATGAGATGTTTTCTGAGAGGAACAGAACAACTGTAACAACAAACAAAAAGCGAGAAGCAGCTTAGTTGCTGGAAGGAGCAGTTAAGATGAGTATGTCTTGCTAGTCTTACACCATTACAGTTAGTTTATTCATCTTTATGCTTCCTTGAAAACAGGGCTCTCAGGGTGAAAGTGGCATCGTTTCCCTATGCGGTTTGAAGACTAGGTGTAAACAAGATGACACTGTCTAGGTACTGTAGCACTGATCACATGAAGACATATACTGTGTTTCTGTAAAAGTGAATGATAGTCTGTCAGCACAAAGCTGACCGACAGAACGTGTGGACAAACGTTTGTATATCAATTTCAATGATGGTAATGTACCCAACCTAATGTTCATATACTTTATACTTTTCCAGAACTCATAGTTTTTACTCAAGAGGAGCAATGAGGGTTGACCACATCATCAATACACACACACACATATATATATATATATATATATATATAATTTTTTTATTTTTTTTTAAACTATACTAACATTATTTGTCTGGGTCATCTATAACATGAGAAAAGTTTGGTTAGAATTCAGCAAAATGAGAAATTTTGACTACCTTCAACAACATTGTCACCTTGTGGAGCTGGAGTGTCACAGCTCTTCTTTTACCTGTGCTTGACACACCTACCTTGAACCCTTTTCTACATCACAAGTCAATTATGTATCATCATAAACCACAAATGGTGGAAACGCTTCCCCAGAATTTGGTCCACTTGAGCTGGAATGACCCAGTACCCCTTACAGACATCCACCCTTTATCAATGAATGAATATGCAAGGGTGGTGTGTTACAGTACCCTGTGTAGTTTTTTGAACAGTAGGATCTTCAGTATGTAGTAATAATAACTTTTGTAAAATCTGTTTCTGTTATGTAATGGCCTCAGCTTCTCTTAACTGCCTCTCAATTGCATTAGCCACCAGCTGAAGCAAATGCAAGGATCACATACCTGAGCTTTGCGTTAACAAGGTGCCTTAATATATGTTTCCATCCTTGCAGCCTGGTATATTTTTACACAGGGATAGCTACAGGGAGACAATAGATGTTATTGTTTGCAGAAGTTCTTATGCCTCACAGGGAAAAGAAAGATAATATGAAAAGGACATGTGGCCACTAGAGCATACGGTATAAACTGGTTGCCAGCGTTTAATGTTTCACAGCAAATCCTGTAATTTGGCATTGATTCTTACTGGTATTCAGTAATTGAGATCTCAACTCAATGGCCCTGAATATCAAAGCTTTTCCAACCGTTGGGGAGGGCTTTTGTGGCGGGGTTTTAACTTTCCAACTGTTTTTCATGTTCCGTGCAAAAATAAAAAATGGTCGCAAAACCCCAATTCAGACAGTATGAGGAATGTTATGCAAATGAAGTGGGTACCTAGCACCCTGGGGTGTCATGCGCCAGTATCACTCACAGCCGTGTCGTTCTTTCCCACGGCTATTTGTATGATACAGTAAAGCATACATATTTGCAAGCTTTTTATTCATTCTCTCTCTCTCTCTCTCTCTCTCTCTCTCTCTCTCTCTCTCTCTCTCTCTCTCTCTCTCTCTCTCTCTCTCTCTCTCTCTCTCTCTCTCTCTCTCTCTCTCTCTCTCTCTCTCTCTCTCTCTCTCTCTCTCTCTCTCTCTCTCTATATATATATATATGTATATATATTGTAGCGTGCACGGGTGAAAGCAGCACCAGGGCTGGTAGGTGACGTAATCACACACAGAGACATAAGCCCGATATACGCTCCTTCCAAATGAGCCGGTTATTTTGTAGAGCGGTATCGGCGCTATGCTTTTGTGCGAGAGGTCCCGGGTTCGCGCCCGCCCTTCTCCGCCTGTGTGTGGCCCCTGCCTGCGGGAACCGAGATCGCTACAATATATATATATATATATATATATATATATATATATATATATATATATATATATATCAATCAATAAAGTTGTGACTTGTGGTCCTTAAAATCACAGGCTCGAACCCTGTTATTGGAAAGTATTTCAACAAAAGTACTGCTCTGATAATAATTATAGTAATTAATGCCTTACTGTGAAAATCAATTGAGTTTGTGTTTTACATGAATATGAAATTCACATTTTAAATAATTACACTTAACCATCCTTGCAGATGGTTAAAAAAAACAAAAAAAAAACCAACAAACAAAAACCTGTAAAACGCTCCAGTTACATCTGCTGTAAAACTTGGATGATCACGATTAGGAAAGTGAAATTGGAACGTTTCTGTAATATCATTCTAAAATCATACAAAGTCGTTACAAACGCCCTTTAGTAGGTTGTTATGATACGTGATATCCAACATATTAGCATAGACCTTCCTTAATTATCATGCTCGTTCAGAGTGTGTTGTAAACCCGTGTTAGAATAAAAAAAGGACAGCGTCAAATATTTTATTTAAAAGGAATAATTGCGCTACTAGCATGTTACCTCTATTTTTGTTGTATAGCGATTGTTTAATCAAACATGAATGTGCCATTTCCGCAAAATATATTATATAATACTATTGCAAACACGAAACGGTAATGAGAAAGTGTTGAGCGAGAATTAGAGTACATGCTGAAACTTACTACGCTATAGAGACCGATGAAAAGCTGGGGGAAAACATTCTCTATTTATCTCCATTAGTTCAAATGCTGTCTTGTCAGCTATAACCTGATTGAGCCAATCTGTGAGGTTTTTAACCAGTTACATATCATATGGTTTGCATTGTCTAGGCCACTGTTTGCTTCCAACTCTAAGTGATCTCACAGTAAGGCACAGAATCCACCTACAGTATTCATTATAAATAAATATTTAAAACAGAACCCACCCACTCAAAAGTACTGGTGTCATTGCAGGTAGGTGGAAGAGATCACTTCGAGTTGTCAGTCATTTTTTTTTACACTCAAGCTTTTATAGCCCCTAACTAGCTATTGTTCTGCTTGCAAAGTGAGATGCAAAGTAACAAATTCACAGCATGCCCCTTTATTTTACAATCCAAAATAATTCCATGCAATCACAAAACATTAAAAATGCACATACATGTGCCTGCCTGCTCACTGTCAAAATGATGTATTACTTTTGAAAAAGAAAAAAAAATGGCAGAAATGAGGTGTGAGGTTTGGGCATGTCTTTGTCACCATTCCTCAGGCATCCTATAATAACATTTAAAAAGCAAATAAAATAAACACTGCTGCATAGACATTCTACTGCCTGTCAGTCGTGAATCATGGCTCTATTCCCCGACTACTTTTTGATCCTTGTTAAAGCCTGTTTGATCCTGGCACCAGTCTCCTGATCTGTTTTGGCTTGCCTGACCTGTCTGAATGTAAAACATCTTTCTCTTGCTGAAACCACTGATCTACTCATTTGATACATTTATTGGGTTTTTTTTTTTTTGCATAGCGAGGCCTTTAACTGTACCTGCTTTAGTTGGCGACAGCTCTTAGAAGCTAAGCAAGGTTGAGAATGGATGTAAAATATCCAAGGAATATCACTAATGCTGTTAGTGGCTCAGTAAGGGGATCTTTCCACTGGATTAATGTTCCAGCTTGGGGATCCTGTACTGTACTTGAGTAAGACATTAAACTGAGGCCCCGTCTTTTAATTAGTTGTTAAAGATCACACAGGACTCTGACAAGAGAACAAGTTTTATCCTCATTGTTCCACTGAAATCAAAAACAAATGACTACAAGTAAATGAGGTCTAGCTCCTTTCTCATTTTCTTGTGGTTTAATAAGGGATTTGACTGATTGATTCCTTGCATGGTTACAGACAATTTTGGGAACCTCTGTTCATGTTTGTTTATTGATTCTTCTAAACCCTTGGTGGAACTGTAAATTATCTTTCTCCACCATGGTGGTTTGCTGACTTGTTTTTCTTTAAAAATGTTTTGCCTTTAAACCAGTTCAATATTGTGCAATAAGCATGTACAATGTATGTTAGCATTGACTTACAAAATGCTATTGAGCTACCTTTCCAACAGCACTATACCTTAACAAGGAAGTGAAAAAGGCAGAGAAAATTGAAACTTCCTTTAAACTTAAGCTGTAACAGCTATCATTTAAAATGAAAAAATGTTTGCTATTGCACATTGGAGAACACTATGGCTAATGGAAGTGCAACATGGGTACGCTTTATAGAATTATTTTGTTAGTTACAATTACTGTAGGGGTGGGCTTTTATAGTTTGGTTACAGCAGTAGATATATCCTTCATAACTATTCAGTAGTGCTGAATTTAGAAATACTAAAATAAACTAAAATTCAATATTTCTATATTTACAGTAGATACAAGGACAAGCTATTTGAACAAGAGATCATATAAAAATCAGATGTTTTCTGAACTGGTGAATCTGTGAAATTAAAAGTACTCTGATTATGTTTACAGCACATTGGATACTTAGGCCTAATATTAATATGGGGCATTAAGTTTATGATGCATTGGAATATTCATAGGGATTGAGAAAACATTACATTTTACATGTTGTGAATAAGATGTACTGCAAAGCTTTTCAAGTGATTACAAAATAATATTTTTAATTTTGAATGTGCTATCAAAAGTATTAATGAATGGGTTTCTTTCAGATCAAGTTTTTAATATTTATTAGGAGATCCCGCCAGCAGATGGCACAACCAATAGTACTTAATGTTACCAGAGTCACATGTCTGAGCGGTTGAGGGTCTATGAAAACAAAGCTGAAAGTTTTATAGTTGTTATTAATATTTTGCTTTGGAGTTGAACTGCCATTTTTACATAATGAATTATATAACTGTACTTTTAACTGTAATAATGTTTGCTCTACTTGCAAGCTTAGAGTCCTTAAGAAAAGGTTGATATCTGTTTTTGCTTTTCTATGGTGCCTTTTCTCTATTGCACAGCAATCCCAGCTGTTTTAGCATTATTTTTCTGGATAGCTTTAAACACTCTGACATAACATACAGAACAATATTTGAATATCTTTGTATATATTAGGAGTGATAGGCCATCAACAAGTGTCTTCTTGTTCTTGTTGAAAAGGTGAAACAGCAAACGAAGGTGGTTCTTCATGCATGAGACTATACTGGTAGGGACTGTGATGATTCTTTTGATGAAATTCACATACGTAATAACCACCTGTAGCTACTAGGGCCTGCAAAGAGTAACACATTTCTAACACAAGTCAAGTTTGAATATATAAAATAAAACAGAAATTTAAGAAGACAGCTTGATCAAGTATAATATATTAGACACATCTGTATACATGGGTTCAAATCCCTGAAGAAAAATAAGTAATATCTATCCAAATATGTTCAAAAATGGGGGGGGGTTGCATGAACACTACCATAATTAAAGCAATCAATCACAAAGTCCATATCCATCTGTTCTGTGATCCCAAGTCCCTTTTTGATGGGTGACATTTGAAAACGCATATTGTGGGATTGAAATGTGGACTGTTTACATATTTATGTTTATAATCATGCATGTGGATTTAATTTGAAAACAGATTTAGATTTTAGACATAGATTTTTAGATTTGGAAATTATATATACAGCTCTGGAAAAAATTAAGAGACCACTGCAAAATTATCAGTTTCTCTGGTTTTACTATTTATAGGTATGTGTTTGGGTAAAATGAACATTTTTGTTTTATTCTATAAACTACTGACAACATTTCTCCCAAATTCCAAATAAGTACAAGGTTGTCCTGGAAGAAAACTTGCTTCCTTCTGCTCTGACAATGTTCCCCAACTCTGAGGATTGGTTTTTCCAGCAGGACAATGCTCCATGCCACACAGCCAGGTCAATCAAGGATGGAGGACCACCAGATCAAGACCCTGTCATGGCCAGCCCAATCTCCAGACCTGAACCCCATTGAAAACCTCTGGAATGTGATCAAGAGGAAGATGGATGGTCACAAGCCATCAAACAAAGCCGAGCTGCTTGAATTTTTGCGCCAGGAGTGGCATAAAGTCACCCAACATCAATGTGAAAGACTGGTGGAGAGCATGCCAAGACGCATGAAAGCTGTGCTTGAAAATCAGGGTTATTCCATCAAATATTGATTTCTGAACTCTTCCTAAGTTAAAACATTAGTATTGTGTTGTTTAAAAATGAATATGAACTTATTTTCTTTGCATTATTCGAGGTCTGACAACACTGCATCTTTTTTGTTATTCTGACCAGTTGTCATTTTCTGCAAATAAATGCTCTAAATGACAATATTTTTATTTGGAATTTGGGAGAAATGTTGTCAGTAGTTTATAGAATAAAACAAAAATGTTCATTTTACCCAAACACATACCTATAAATAGTAAAACCAGAGAAACTGATAATTTTGCAGTGGTCTCTTAATTTTTTCCAGAGCTGTATGTATATATATATATATATGTATATATATATATATATATATATATATATATATATATATATATATATATATATATATATATATATATATATAAACATTGTATGCACATATGTATAATGTTTATAATATAGGCAGATTGAGAATGATTAATGATTATTCTTTGTCAGCTGTACCAAAAATATCGACTTTTGTACTGATAATAATGAATCTACAATGACTAACAGTTAAAGCATCTAACTTTTAGAACCCATGGGTTTCACGAGATGTTGATGTGATATGACGCCTGCAGGAGTCAGTACGCCTTTCTCCTTAATTTTTGTGTTCCATTTCCGCTTCCAGTAAAAAATCTGAAGAGCCACAAACTGTTCAACAAGTAGTGGGAACTACCAGAACACGAACTCTGTTTAGGACCGGTGTTTACATCTGTTTACACACACTTTGCACATAGTTGGAAATCACAATTATTAAATTAGGCATTATTAAAAATAAAAATATAATTTTTTTTAAAAAAAAGGATTTTATTTACGCGATCAGGGAAATCACTTTAAAGCAAACGGGATACAAAGTTACGTTAAATAAAGTTTTGTAGATTTGATTTGTGGCCTCGTCGAGGTAATCTATTCTGACTCAAACTGGAAGGTAAGTGTTTCTTTTCTTTTCTTTCCAACAAGTTACTCTTGCATGCGTTAATGTTTTAAACAAACGTGTTTAGGATAAACAAAAATAAAGATCTGGGGTTGTGTGCTGTTTGTTGTTTGATAGTAGTGCTGTTTTATTTGGACAGAACAGACAGTTATTTTGTTTGCATGTCTCATATAAAATATTGTAAAATGTAACAATACGGGTCGTGATTGAATCAAAACATGTAATACGTTTAAAGAATCAGAAATAAACAAATAGGGTGTTTTGAACTTTTGTTTCTACACAGCGAAAGTATAAAATGCATTATTAAAATATCCCGGTAGCTTCCTCAGTTCATTTCAAGTATTTGTTTAAAAACAACGTACCTTGTTAAAAAGTTGTTAGCATTTTTGCAGAATCTTACCAACCTTTTAAAGAAAAATAAGACATTCCACTTAAAAGTACTATTAAAATAATGTGGGATTGTGTTGGCGTTACTGCAATGGATTTATTTTAGCTTGGCTAAGGATCTTTCTTTCCTGGATACCATGTGAACGTTCCCTGTTTTCTTTCTGTTACTTCACCAGATGTGTTTTTTTTTTCTCCTCCTCATGCTGATCTATTATTGCTTGTCAGTTCTGTTGACTTATTTGCCAGGGTACACACAGACTCCTACACCAGCCACGACAGTGGAAAACGTTATTAGTATAGTCTATAGAATTAGTTTTGTTTAGAGAAGAACGGGGCTGTCAACGGTTCTGGCATTTCAGTTATTAATGGTTTGTTACAATGTCTCAACACGTAATTAGTGTGTTCTTCTTAATTTTCAGTTGGGCAGCATAATGCTATTTTTTTAGGTAATTTCTGTGTATCCTTTACAAGTGATGTATTCATTAACTTCCCAGTATTACTGCAAAATAGAAAAATAAGGATGCAGTACTGTAATTAAAAGTTACCGTTTCCAGAATACTGGATTATACTGTAGGATGTTTTGTTAAGGAGTCTTATCATTTGGTAAGACCTTTTATTACAACAGTTATAAATTACTAAAACAATTAATCCAGGAATACCAACGCTACCATACATACATACATAGAATGCAATACTGAATCTGGCGAATCTTATTCTAAATGAAGGTGAACAAAACCAGCGTTTTGTATTTTTTAAAATTTTACAGTCAGACAGTTTAATCTGCTGAAGCGCATTAGCGCCACAAAGAAAACAATATGTATTGCGTTATTACTAGATACAATTGTGTTTCACAATAATGTTTGCTTTATAATGAGATAATATTGTTTCACAATAAATAGATAGTTTTGGTAATTCACACCACTCATGTCACTATTCACTTTCAGTCTCTTCATTTTGGTTTAAAATGGGTCGTATGATAAACGAATACAAAGTATTTATTGTATAGGTAAGACATTAGAGTGGTTGAGTAGATGCAGAATGGTGAAGAATGTGAGGAATTGAAACACAAATGCCTGCTTTTCTAAGGCGTAACAGCTGACCAGTGATTGCTTAATCTCAGAGGGACAGTGGGGCAAGATGTCTTGGTGGGTGGCTGGCCTGCTGGGCGTCACAGTGCGGATAAAGCCTGTCCAGCATTAGAGTGCATGCTTTTGTTCAGAAATAGACTGATTCCCTCCTGAATTCTCCTGCTCATTGTCACTTAAGGACTGTCGCTGTCTCCACCTGTCTGCTCCATAGACTGTACTAAATACTCTGTGTACAGACTTCGATTCCCCTCCATCTAGTTACTTTCTAAATAACTGCAACAATACAAGGACCATTTCAATAAGCCCCTGTTATTTTGTTGCCATCAGGCCTTTTGAATTCAAATACATCAGTGTATTTCTTTGTCAGAATACAGTACACTGAAACTATTGTTAACTTGTTAGGGTCGTCTTTAGTGCTTAACAATAAAATGTCCCACATAGTAGTACACTATACTAACACAAAGACTAAAAACACCAGCTGTGAACTGAGAATCGATGCAGTACCAAAGTCTAGTTGCCCACAGTGTGGCCCAGTGTAGCTGAAATTCCAGAAGTCTGTTTCTTACTTAAAAGTATAGGGGTCATTCCATGTCAACTCAGCCAGTGCCATTGCCCGGCCGTCTTAGATTTTCCTAGAAAAATTCACCTCGGAGTTTTCAGACACGCTGAATTCAGAAATGATAGCCTTTATTTTTTTTAGAAATTCCCCTTCGACCTGTGACCTTGCAAAGGTCAACCTAAAGTGAGAAAGGGACCTTGACCAGAAAAATCACCCTGGGTGCAATTTAGATGCTACCATCATGTGTAGCACCTCGTTCTACTCGTACAGAATAGGGCAAAGTTGAAGAAATAGCCAGTTTGGTTAGAACTATATGGCACTTTAGCCTCACCAAAGTGGCCATAAGCAATGCTTGAATGAATGACAAATACAACTTCAAAAATCTGCCAAAAATCCAAATCCCCGGATACCATAATATTTTGCTTGATGCCTGTAGATCTCATCAACATCTATCCAAACAAATCTTTGGGTGATTTTTTGGAGTCCTCCCACGCAAATTATTAAGGCCTAAACTTGCTACAAATAGCAACAATTAAAAATTCCAGTGGCGGGACTTGAAACCAAATGTTTTTCACATAATTTGGAAGACTGGTACCTAAGAGTCTTGCAGTAATACTTACATTTTAGGACCCACATCCCCTACAAGGTAAAGGGTTAGGCTGAAGTTCAAATAAAACCCATTAGTTACCCCTCGTCTGGCAATTTGCCAGAAGTGAGTAGGGTGCTCCTAGTATTTTTATCTGAAAAGCCCTATTCAGTACGAGTAGTACAAGGTGCTACACATGATGGTAGCATCTAAATTGCACCCAGGGTGATTTTTCTGGTCAAGGTCCCTTTTTCACTTTAGGTTGACCTTTGCAAGGTCACAGGTTGAAGGGGGCATTAAAAAAAAAAAAGAAAAAAAAAAAATGAACTCAGCATGTCAGAAAATCCCCATGTGAATTTTTCTAGGAAAATCTGAGATGGATGGGCAACGAAATGTCCCTTTTCTGGTTGAGTTGGTGTGGAATGACCCATAGTGAAGTCACTCTCTTATGACTTACTACCAAAATGGTATGAGGGATACCATTCGATTCTCCAGATTCAAATGGGGTGCAGGGAGTTGGTTTAAAGGTGAGCTGATTGGAAGGAGGGGGGTTGTATTGCATTCTATTGCGTTTGCACTTGGGGAGCTGCTTGCGTCTTTAATTGGGGCATTATGTTGGGGGAATTCATACACCCCGCCCCCCCCTATTTAAACATAGCTGATTGATCTGTTTGGTTCAGGATCACAAGTGTGCTTGTTTTTCCCACCACTTAGGTTATTTTCATTGATTCAGGCCGCAACAGGGGTTGGGAATTTTTGATTTGAATAATTGCAGGAGTTGTTCTTGAGTTCAGTGAGAGAAAAGTGGAGTAGAGGTATAAAGTAACACAGTTCCAAAGTCTTTCTCAGGGAGGATATTGAGTGGGATAAAAAAAAGGAAGTATGTCTTTAAGTCACTATTATGTGGAGTCTGTACCTTTTGTTTTCAAATGAAACAATGCTTGGTGGATGTTTTTCTATGTTACAAGCATCCCATGATGCAGAAGAAGCTCTGCTGTTTTAACAAAAGCCTTGATTACCAAGATAAGGCTTCAGCCTGGCCTTCAAATGATTGACTGTCTCTGCACTCCACATGACACCAGGAAGAAAATTCCAGAGTGAAGCAGGAGGGCTAAACATCCTGGCCTGCAGCTCTTCAGTCACAGGAATACCTTGGTGTGAGTAAGGGGGTCGTTTTTGTACAGGGCTAGTTTTATTCTACGTGCAGACGCAACGCAACCAGTGCTGCGACTGACTTAAGACTAGTTCTAAAAATGCTATTTTCAATAGGAACATTTAAAGTCGTAAGCCTGCCACTCTTCATAGTAAATGAGTATTTAAATGGCCTCAGTAAGTACAAACATGGTTGTGCTGGAAAAATATGAAAGCAGTGGCTCAAATGGGTTGCCCTAAAAAAAAATAAAAAAATAAAAAAGCAAACTTCACAGAGGAAGAGACACACATCATTTTGGAAGAAGTAATCCAGAATGAATTGGCTTTATTTGAAAAAGGCTCTAGTATAAATAATTTTATACAGAAAAAGAAAGCATGGCAAACAATAGTTAATAAAGTTAATGCTGTGTTGAAGGCTTCAATAAATGGAGACATCATTAAAAAGTATTATAATGTTAAAGCCCATGCTAAAGACAAATTAGAAAAAAAAACTATGAGGGGCACTGGAGTGGGTCTCCCACAAATATGCAATTAACCAGTGCTGAAGAACTGGGGTTCATAATTATTAATCCACATCTGATCGGGGGTCGGTTGCCAGGATGTTGTGCAACCACATTAGCATTCCAGACTATATGCATGTTCACTGAGTGAAAACACTTGTTTTGGAAAGTATCTTCATTCTCTGAAGGTGCACAAATGTGAACACGTGTACACAATCAATATCTCCAAGTACATTCAGGAATGATGCAAAGTCATAAAGCCCTGTTTCACTTTGTGTTGCTGCACTGGGGACATAGGAAAAACTATGTATTTATTTGCCCTAAATAATACTGGGTCTATCTTTAGCGTTTATATGACTTCTGTGTATTTACCCATAGTAATCAATAATAGGAAAACCCTCCCCTCCCCTCCCCTCCCCTCCCCTCCCCTCCTTAAGCTGGTTTTGTTTTAGCCAGTAACCTTATAAAGATATCTCCGCTCCCTATTTTCACATGCCAAGGCGATTCCTGAGGAAAACGAACCCTTAACTAGTTGGACATCCTCATTACCTCATTATACTGTCTCTTTAACTGAGTTTGTGTAAACATTTGCAGTTCATTTAGTTCCAGTGCCGGGAACTTGAATACATGCATTACTGTGGGGATTCTCTCAAAGCAGTGGGGCTGGGTATATTAGTACCAGCTGCCTGATTCTGAAAAGCTTAGAAAGGGACTACATGCCCATACCTCCTGCTGATTAGAAACAAGCCAAAATCCAACTGAGGCATATTATAACTCAGAGTGTGTGTAGTCATTGCTTGTTATAGTGTGAATGAAAGCATTAAAAGTCAAAGAACACTATAGTGTTAATCAATAATGTTTAATCTGAAAAGACCGTAACCAGTAATGTACCATGTTATTAGATTAAAAATCTTTGTAGACATTGACCCAACAGCTGCTATTGATCCCGTTGGAAGGTAGGTAGGCACTGTTAGAATTCAAATGTTCTTCAATGGCAATGTAATGACTCTGTACTAAGGCAATGTTACAAGAGCAACAGCAATGGTACAGTGTGGACCATTTGTAGAATAGTACTACAGGTGAGACAGTGTCTTCCTCTTTCTGTTGTTATTTCTTAGATTGGCTAAACAAATGACTACACTTTGAAGGAGAACATCCCCCCCCCCCCCCCCCCCCCCCCCCCATTGCCCTGTCATGATCGCCCTTTTAATTGCTTCATGAAAGTTCCCATTCACACTGGCTGGGGACAAAACAAAGACCCAACTGGTGGTTTTGTTTGAGAATAGTTGAGCACTGTGCTATCTCGGCTGAAGAGAGAGACACATTAAGGCACTGTTTCCCAGTACCAGTCAGTCCAGATAGATGCAGTGGGTGCTGATCCTTGCTAAACTCTTCTAATCTTAAACAAACCAGTGTTTTTATGGCTGGAGACATTACCAGAAAAGCTAAGTAGGCACCTGATTAAACCAATCACTTGTTATCTCATGTAAGGGCTGTGCAGTTGGGTGCTTTGGGCTACCTAGATTCAGTTTAAATTAGTAGAGCATTATCAGGTTAATTCATGATGGAGATAAGGGGAAAGTAAATGAATTGTATTTATGTTCAGGGTCGTGCTGACATATACAGTAAGTAGATGTTCTGTTTGGTTCATGGGTGATTTTATATAGCTGGTCTCTCTTTTTTTTTTTTTTAAGCGTGGGCTGAGGTTTGGGTAATGAAATTGTGTGGGTGTAGGTATATGCATTTTGTTTGCTGTTTTCTTGAACTGCATGACAACTATATACATTATATAAACTAGAAACAAAAAAAAACGCTTTGACAGGTGCTGTTGTAAAATTGCATGTGTTTTAAATTGCTGTTCGGTAATTTTGCTTTACATGCAGTTTTAAAGAAGGTTGTTAATTAATAATCCACCAGTGCTGACTTCTAGCTGTTGACTATATCTTGGAAACTGGTTAAGTGAATTTGACCAAGCTTAGTCAATGAATTATTCACCTCAGACTTTGATTTTAATAATGTAGTGCTTATATACTTCTATATAGGCAATGATGCATGTGAGGTACTCATTATTGGATTTGGATTTTACTTTTTAATACAATGGGACAGATTTTTTCAAACATCAAACTGCATCTGTTTGCAAACTGTGTAACCAACTAACTCCTAACTTTGTAGGCGTCATCCTGGGGACAGTGGAATTCAAATACGTTCTTAAATTTAAAACCACTTCAGTTGAACACAGTTTAGTTGATTAACTCCAAAGTTGACAAGCATCATCCCTGTGTCAATACAATTGACTTTTTCAGAAATGTTGTTTGTGCGTAAAGCAAGATGGCGTCTGACACATTTCTTTAAAAACCTTTCAAAATCTTCGGTCAAATGTAAAACTAGCTTATAACTCCTTACAAAGTGCAGGTAGGTTAATGGTTACTATGGAACACATATATGAAACCATATGTGCTCTGTACAGAAATGACCTTTCCTTTGACCTCTGAAGTTAAAATGTAAAACTATCTTATAACTCCTTGCAGTGCACATAGGGTTATGGTTACTATACACCACATTTAAGAACCCATATATGCTCTTTTCAAAAATGACCTTGATCGTGACCTCTCCTTAAGGTTAAATGTAAAATTAGCGTATCACTCCTTACAGTGTGTAGATAGGGTCATGGTTACTTTGGTGGTTAAAGTTATAAAGCATTGTGAGATAATGAACTAATGCAGTATTTTGAATTGAAACTGCTCCATAAAACTGATTTGTTTCTGACACTTGTGCTGCAATGTTACAGCTTGCCAAAATTTCCAGCTGATACTGAGCTTGGAAGCCGTAAAACTGCCTATTATTATTATTATTATTATTATTATTATTATTATTACAGCTTTGTATTTCAAATATTTGCATATCCTGAATGAAAGAACCAATATATTCTTGGCACAAAAAGGGCAACCAGTAATACTATAATAAAGCTAATAAGAGGTAAGAACTAAAGAGCTTAGTATAGGCTTCTCAGAGGCAGGACATTCTTAATGTATAGCACATTACAGAGACAGTGGTTAGCTTTTTTGACAGAACAAGATAAGTTTCTGTTCTTAGGGAATGCTCATTCATCATTCTTTATTCTGTACAGGGATGGAAATAAGACTCCCATTGCATAGCAGTTTAATCGATTTCTGGTTAATATGAGTTTAATATAACACACCTGAGCTTGTTTACCTATACACTGTGGCTAATCAAGCTCCTAGTATACCTGGAACTGCTGTGCAGTATTTTTACTGCATGTCCATGAATACACAATTGGTCTTTTGCCCTTGGAAATGGATTTTCTTTTCTTCCCAGTTAATGAAAATCCCTCTGATACTCCCCCACCACAGATCGGAGAAGGATTACATCACCTGTCCCCAGCACAGGCGTTGTTTGTGACAGTCTTCTATTCTTACCTTACACCTGGCAGGAGGCACTGAAGTTAATTACTGTTTTGCTGATTGACAGGGTCCTGATAATAAATGGGGATGAGACTAGACAGGGCCACAAGCCATTTGCTCTCATTGTCTCTGTTGTTTGTCTGTCAGGCTGAGCTCGCGCTCATATAGTTATTTGCCACCCAGGTCATTATTCTGCTGTCCCCTTTGAGCATATGGAAACAAAAAGATAGCCACTTGTTAGGGTTTTTTTTTATTTATTATTATTTTCATTTTTTTTTAAATCAAAATCTACCATTTGACTGTATTCATCCATACACAGCACAATGAGCAGAGTGGGAGATGTCCCTGTACAGTTGGATAATGTAAACACACTGGTCTGTCAGCGTGGAAGTGAACCTTGTAGTCTCAGGGAGTGACATTTCATTGAAATAATTGTGTGCAGAATGCTAAACTAAAACTATGGAAGTAGGTACTCGACAGCAAAGTGAAGTTGGGTTGAGTCTAGTGTTTCAAAACATTATTAAATGATTTAGCTTTTACAAAAAGTCTAAAAAATAAAAACTTTCAATAAGGAGTGAGCTCATGTTTTGAGAGACTTTTCTCTATACGTTTTTACTGTTAAAATCTGTGTAGTCTCTAGTTATTGTAATTGCTTTGGCAGTTTGAAATTGTCATGTCGATGCCAGTTGAATTCAACAAAGTAAGTCGCTGTTTGTTGGCAAATAAAGTTTAGAGGAGGGGACCAGTGGTCAATTCTACCCAGATGAATTTTCCAGAAATAAGATTTTCTGCATAAACATTGCAAATCTTGGTTCTTTTCTTTAAATAATTGAATGTTATGTTTTAATAAACAACCTCTTTGTGTTTAGGGGATGAACAGCTACCTCCAACATAATTTAGTATTGCAGTACATTGTGGGACGTGGCTATATCAAGATTGGCAAGCACTGCTGGCAGCCTTCTCTGCAAGTGGATTTTAATTATTGCAGATGTGATCTGAGTTTTGAAATGCCTGTATAAAACGATAGGGTTTTGGTCCATGCATTGTGGTTTGTCTGCAAGCCTAGGGTATTTGGAAACCAAGCTTGTTTTGTTCACATGTAGAAGCACATGCAGTAAACAGCAGTGCATTCTGGTATAAGTAGCTTCAAATTTCAAGTAGCTTCAGGTTTTACTGTTCCCTTCCATTGTATGATGAGTGGTTCTTTTACTCTAAACCTGTGTTTTGTTTTTTTGAAGTTTGTGTTGAGGTGTTTTTGCTGCAGCCAAAGATCAATGTAGTCGAATGGCCTCCTTTTGTTTGTAAACTTTCTTATGTTGTTCTTCTTATGTTCTTAAAACAAGTATCATTCAGTTTGCTAGATGGTGCTATTGCTTACTTGTAAAAAGACACTATCTTTGATTTAGCCTTCAGTACATATGTCTTTGGCAGACAACTGAAGAGTAGCTTCTGAACTGAAAGCACCTTAACATACAGTATTTGAGAGATAAGAACTACTAAGAGTAATTGCAAACGGCTTAAAACGGTAAGGAAATGTAAAAAAAAAAGTAATTTGAAAACTTTACGATCGTGAATTTTGGCCCCCGGTAATCAATTTGGACACAGTTTGCAGCAGGGGTTCTCAGCCTTTTTGGAAACATGCCCCACCTTATTAGTATTTTTTTCTTTTACTTGTGACTGTTACAAACTTAAATATTCATACAGCCCCAGGGTAGAAAGGACCTGTGTCTGCAAGGCTTTATAATTAGTATCTCTTTTGTGGAGAGGCAGCATTTCTAGAAGGATTATGAATAGCTTTGAAACAGCAGTGCCAGCTGTGTACATAGGGAGTCACGCCAAGTCATGACGTTCAGTACAAGCCAGGTTAAAGTAATGTGTTAAAAATAGCTGCAATGAGAACCAAATAAGAGAGAGTAATCATTTCTCCGTGAATCTACTTTGACAAGCTATGAATTATTATATATTCAAATTCTTAAAGTAAATATGTTAAATGATTGTCATAATGGTTGTTTTGGGCAAATGTGTTGCACTGACAAAATGGCTAAGGACACCTGATAAGTTCACATTTCCCCAGTATCTGACTGACTAAGATGGGTCGTCATGCATGGGTGCCCTATACCCTAAACAAAATCATGCTGTTACCACAGAAACCAAAACCATACATATGAAGCTTTTATGTATCCAAACATTGGCTCAGTAAAAAAGCAAAGATTAGAAGCTATGGGGAAAAAAAGAACAAAAGAACCAACGGTTGTGGTTACATAAATTCCAGTGTAGTTAGACTTAATGCACTCTACTGGTCTGAGGTTAGGTTTGGCTCTAGTCATTTTTGCTGCTCTTTTTCTGGATAAAATGAAGATGGAGGGATGTTTTTCCTCTTTTTCTGGACAAAATGAAGATGGAGGGATGTTTTTTAAGGATGCACTGTAGTGTCTCCTACTGTTTGAATGTCTAGATTTTAAAAAGCTGTTTTTTAAAAGCCAATGTTGGAATTCAGCATTTTCTTTTGCGACACACTTCAGCCTTAAAAGAGGCTAGGGGAAAGTTGTACCAGTCAGATTGCTTGGGATTTGAGCTGGAGAGCTTGTGAATTACAAATTTATTAGTGGCTTTGTTGGCTTGTGGAGAGGTTGTTCAGAGTGTGAAATTATCCATCAGTGTTGTTAATTTGACGTGATTACCTATGCTAATATGAAACCTTGTGGACTGCTGTAGGCTTTTTGTATGCAGGAGCTTGGATAGCCAGTGCTTTTTAGTGTAGAAATGCTGTGATTAATGTTTCCCATCCCCCAAGGTGATTTGCCCTATGAAGCTGCTGCGTTTAGCTTGAAGAATGTGTATTTAAAAAAATAAAGAAGTACAATGAAGGCCTTTGTTTGTCCCTATTGAGTTAGGGCTACTGTACAGTATCTGTAACATCTGTCAACAGGGATAAAAGGGAAAAACCATTGGGGATCAAAGCAATAT
Source organism: Acipenser ruthenus (assembly GCF_902713425.1). Taxonomy (NCBI): domain Eukaryota; kingdom Metazoa; phylum Chordata; class Actinopteri; order Acipenseriformes; family Acipenseridae; genus Acipenser; species Acipenser ruthenus. Next base: position 63,196,060 of record NC_081195.1, on the reverse strand, counting down.
AAATGCATGGTACATTAACGTATTCTATGTTAAAGCCCACTTGTCGCCCTGTTCAAAGCGCAGTTCTATTAGGGGAGTTTTCTGTGAATAGCACAGCAGTCCTTGATGCATTGCTTCTGAGTGCTCCTGCTTCAAGAGGTTGTCAATGAACCAGAGAACCACATAGTACCTTGTAAATGCATTAAGTTGCTGATTTTAGAGTTCATAGATTAACGTGGGGGTTACATAGCAAAGAAGCCACTGAACATCAGACCGGTTTATCCAGTTTATGTTGAGTATGTTGAGTTTGGTTCATTGTTGGTTTATCCACCCCATCACCATGGAAACTACAGTCATGACCTGGAGGCTAAAGATGTACTGTGTTGTGGCACTGTGCTTTCTCAGTTTTCATTTAAATACTTTTAAATAAACCAAGTTAAAGCATGATTTATTTATTAATTATGGTAAGAACCTGTAATCTTCTCGACTTCCTGGTGTACGTACTTGCAAAGTAGGCTTTGTACTTGCAAACTACACTGACACAGCTGTTAACTGTCATCTGTTGTTTTCATAATTTGGAACGTCTCAAGATAGGAGTAGATCCAAAATAGATACTCTTGTACAGTGACAGTTAGGTACAATTTGGTTCCTACAGTATAGCAGAAATGCAGCTGTAATAGGTCTTTGGTTTACTCCTTTCTAAAAGTAGGAGGAGAAATGATCTGACTTGAATACAAGTTTGTACAGTAACATACTGTAGTTATTAACTTGCTTGAGGCTGGATTTATAAAGCTTTATTTTACTGGCTCTGTATTTTATAAACTTAATGTGCTACTCATAAAACTACAGTGCGGGTATTTATAGTGACTAGTGGATTCCGCCTAACGGCAACTTTTTGCCTTAATTAGCTTTAATCAGCAGCCAAACAATTGATAGTTAAAAAGAGCAGTGCAATTATTATTTTTTTTTAGAGATGAATTGATACTGGTGCATCACAGATTCTAATATATATATATATATATATATATATATATATATATATATATATATATATATATATATATATATATATATATATATATATATATATATAAAAAGTCACTAGGATGTAGAAACAGAAGATGATGCAAAGTGAATGTTACCGACAATAAGTTGCTAACCGATATTTCACATGGAAGGAGCGCTTCACATGTCATTTATCAAACCTACTTTTCCATTAGATTGAAGTGTGGTGGATGTCCAGCAGGTAGCAGTGTATTTACTGAACTCTAAAAATGTTAAGTTTACTTAGAAAATGGTTATGTTGTTTTTTTTTCATAAATATGTAAGCCACACAATATGACAGTGTATAATTGAAGTATAATTAGGTTGCTCTGTCATTTGTGCTGTGCCTGGCCAAGGCAATAGTGGTACTGTACTTCACTGTTAAAACTGAGAAACAATTGTGTAGATCATTTTCTATGGATCAGTTTAAAGTAAACAAAAGGGTTGACAGTGGAATCGTATAGTACAAATGCCCAGAGCCAGACTGCCATGTCCCTGTTTAAACTACAGCTCAACTCGGAGCTACTTCCTCAGGGGGTGTAAAATATTGCCAGTGAGCGTCATAAGAGTCCAGTGAATATGAAAAGTCTTATCCTCCTCGTAGGAATCAATGCTTCTGTAAACTAATATTCCAGTCATTACACTTTTTTTGTATTGTTTTATTAATAATTAGAAACATTTTCTTTACAATTGTGAAAATAAAAACCTGACATACTAATTGCATTGAACACAAGACTGGTTACAGCTTCCCCTGTCTTTCATTGAAAACCACCCCATGGTGAACTAGCCTCACTATACAGTAGCTGTTTGAACAACTCTATTCGTAAACCTACAGTCAGGTGTGATGTATTCATGCCGTGATACATGTGTTCAGTTCAGAGCAGACTTACCAGGGGCCAAATGTTTCACACTCCTGGCTCCTGGTCATTTCAATACTATACCTAAACAAGGGATGTTTTGAAACCCATGAATGGATGAAGGCCTAGGGTGGGTTTCAAGCCCCGATATCCACAATAGTAAAATAGACACAATTCTGCTTAAAAATAAATAAAACTGATGCCCTATTTCTTGGAGGGGAAAAGCATTACCACACGTTTTTGTAACAATGTGTCAATATTGCTTATAATATTTATATATTTAAAAAAATATTATTCATAATATTTAGCAATAATAATAATAATAATAATAATAATAATAATAATAATATAAATATTCTAAGATTTTGGCTTTAGTGTTTTGTTTTGGGCAGTTTATAATTTGTTAGATTTGTTTGAATCCCTCATGTTGCTAAGGGCATTTGGATTCAGTTGAGCCAGTTGTATTGGCTCTGAAAATGAGCAGTTAAAACACTGCTTAACACTTTGACAGTAATTACAGCGGTGGTCATTAAAACCTGCTAGTCTTCCTTTAGGTATAGGACTCCAAACAATAATGAGTAGGCAAAATTCAAATAAAAAGGCCCTTTTTAGGGTCTGTCAGGGCCTAACTAATTATATCCATGTGCTGTCCCCTAACTGTTATTTAAAGCCGTACTAAAGCAAAGTCTTCCGTGCTGGAATGGAAAATCTGTTGTGAATTTACATTACTCTGTCTCTGCCAATGCCAACAATTGGTGTAAAGCAGCTGAGACTATTATTTGGTCGCTGGAAAGTTTGTTCTGTCACTCAGCGTCCTGTCCAAATGGCCAGAGCCTATGATAGAGGGCCAATTACTTCCCTGTACACAGGTCAGAGATACCCTTGGTCTCTCCTGTCTCATAGGCAGACCCTGAGCTCTGGATTCAGAGCAGTTGAGTGTCACAAGCATGTACTGTAGAAGCCTGCTGACACTGCACAGTATGTGAAGCCAGCATCCTGTCATTGTTTAACAACGTGCATGATCTGCTGTGGCTGCAAATAGTTTCTGCCTTCCTGGCGTGAGAAAATCGCATCACGTAATTCTTTCTGAGGACCTTGCTGTCAGCAGAGTACGAGTAGGAAGGTATTCATGCACATTGTGGAGAAACAGCCATAAAAATTGGCCCCATTCACAATATTAAACGCATGTTTTTTTGAAGTCTGAAATTCATGATACTGTTCTAGATTGCTGTTGAAGCCAGCAACAGCCCAGAGCCAGTTTCATGAATATCAAACTATAAGTCAGACTTACAGTTTGTTGCATTGGGTAATCTTAAGAAAAGGCTCCTCAACCTCCCTGTTAGCTGCAAGAATGATTTAGATTGCATGGGCCAGCATTGCCTAGATTGTAGTTCCTGCTCAGCACCTGACAGTGTTTGTGACAGTCTGCTGCTGCAAGCCTGAGCCATTCTTAGCTGTACAACAGAATGGAGAGGCAGGACCTGGAAACTAGCTGATGTGACTCAGTTGGTGGTTGTTGTCCTTGGTAACTAATACCTTCTTTCCATTTAGGATAAAAAATAGTGACCCACCCACGACAGACTGAGCCACTGCTGTCTGCACCCAGCCAGCTCCAGTTAGGGCTCTGCTATGTCATACCATACTGCAAAGGGACTGTTAGAGACCCATTCATCCTTGCTGTAAACGACAGAGCACTTGTGAGCAGGGTTGCCACCATTAACAATAGATATAGCACAATCAATGCAGAGTTCATTAAGTTGGATGCCTTTTTTTATAATTATTCTTTCATAATGACATTTTTATAAAGGCTGCAATTTTCAGGTGCGTATCCCCTGATGACAGAAATGTAGTGGAGGTGTGTCCATTCTGTACTCGTGAACACCTGTTGTATCTTATATATATATATATATATATATATATATATATATAATGTTATATAATTCCTTTCATATCATGATCCCCCACCCCCACCCCACCCCGCCCCATCCAAACTTTTAGCTGAAAGTAAACATTTTCACCATGAATCTCTAGTATTTAATTATTATGCGCAAATAATAGGGGAAATATCAGGCTCACGTGAATATAAAAAAAACTGCCTAGAGTAGCTCTGTGCATTAATGATTCAGGGTTAGGGTTAGGGCTTGGTTATCTTCAGTTCTGATAACCAAGACATGGAGTTCGGCTCGGATTAGGTGATACAGACTGCAGTATGATTGGTTATGCTTTCCTGTTACGTTACAATCCATATTTTTGATTTGTTTTGGTTTTTTTTTTAGACACTCCCAAGAGTTTGTAACTCGGCCACCGTCTTTTTGTTGTATTAAACATTTTAATGCTATAGTGCTGCTTTGGATGTTACTTTATTATTTCATGTTGTGTTTTTCTTACTTGCCGAGATTACGTAAAGCCCTTTAGGAAAATGTCATGTGTTTTATATATTTAAATATAGCGACTTTTATTCTAGCGTTTTTCACCTACATGTGTGTTTTTTCATGATGTACTTTTGCACTGCACACCATAGCTTTTAAAGTTTAATGTTTGTGAAAATATCTGACAAAACAGTTGACATTCTGCAGCAACTTTGAATTGTATTTAACCAGTCCATAAGTATATCATGTGCTCTACATTTAGAATTTTAAGCATGCCTAATTGTAAACGTAATCCTCCTACCTAATGTTAAAAAATACTCCCTCTGCAATCATGCCTTTAATTTCAACCCTTCCTGAGTCAATGAGTCTGTGCCTGGTGGAAAAGTAAACTGGATATTTGATAAGTTGACTCAAAAATATGTCAAGAACTTAAGTATTGATAATTACACTCCCTGACAGCCTACAGCCTTTTGTGGTAGAGAGACGTTAGAGTGCATTCTAACAGTAGTGGAAAACTATAGTGCTGCAGATTATTGAACCACACATAGGAAAGGACAGTATTTTAAGGGTTGTGTTCCTTAGTAGTATCACCTCCCTATTTATAGTTTTACTGCAGCCAGGAAGCTGCAGTGAACTTGAAAGGACCGTTCAAGGAGTTTGCTGCTGTCAATGCTTTAAAAGTTTCCAAATACTATAGATCTGAAGTTTTAACATATTTTCTACAGAGCTTCTATTTTAATCATAGGCTTATAATGGTTTTTTTTTTTAACTTAAATATTTAACAATTTATAAATATATTATTTTTAGATATCATACACACACACTGTTACATAAAAATACACTATTGTCAGATGTCAGTTTAGTATTCTCTTTTGAAACCCTGTTATTAATTAATGAGTTGAATTCCAAGGTTTCTGCTCTGCCCTATAATTGAGTTACAGATCCCAGAAAACAAATGCCAGCAGCCCTTGAGTATTGTTAACTGGAACAGATTCAAAATTGTTACTCTGATTCTTTATATTGCAGGAGAAACCCCATACAGTGCAGCTACAATCACCTGATCGTTCAGAGAACACAGGTAAGGGATTACAAGTCCTTGTTACTTTGAAGAAGCAAAGGACATTCAGGTTTGAGAAATTTTTTCACCACTTTCTTTTTTTACATTGAGTGACATTGTAAGGAGGCACATCCTAGATACATCTAGTAAATTTAATAGGTAAGGCTCAAACAGCTGCTCCACTAGCTAAGCTGGCACACATACAGTACAGTAACCCCAATACATGCAAATCATGTTCTAATTTCACCGAGCACTGTAGCAGCACATCATGTACTTCCTAAATAAGATCGGCTCAGATTTACTGCTTCTGAAAGCCCCACACTTGACATATCGGAGAAAACAGCTGCTATTCGGAGTAATGATTTCAGCAGATACAATTAGAGGCATCTAATCCTTTGAAAACAATCGTATAGTAAACCAGTTTACATGTCTAGACCCACAGGAATGCTGTTCTGCTATGCAGTTTGTATTGCAGTCTATAGAAAAAGAATTCAGGTCCAAACTTTTGTCATTGAAAGTTTATTTTAGTATTTCTAAATTCAGCAGTACTGAGTACAGTTATGGATGACAATTAGTTAAATGGTTTAAAAGTGTATATGTACAGTTGACACTGTCTCTTATGGCACTTTGGATGAGCAATAGGACTGTAAAGCAAAGTGGAGACAAGTCTTTTATATTTATTTATTTATTTATTTATTTATTTATTTATATATATAATAAAAGTAACATAGTTAATAGTGTTATCCATGTCTTTAGAGTTTTTGTTGGTACACAAAGTAAGACGTACTGGAATCCTCTGAAATATTACGTTTTGTTTGGCTGAGAGTGGCTTTATGAGTTGAGAGACAAGTCAAACTTGTGTCTGAACTGTAAAGGGTAACTATAGCTTAGTACTGGAAGAACTGCCAATCTGTAAAGGGAGATTATCAGGAGCTTGTCCTCGTTGACTCCCTTTATATTCTGTTGGGGACATTTCAATACAGTGATATTATATAGGGAGGCATCAACAGGAGTGATATTAAGTGGATTTGACTGCACTGAGAGCCACTCCACTTTTGGTGAAACATAGGAATTCCCTTGCACAATTTCTGATGAGAGTACATGAGTGCTGCTCTCTGGTAGGCTGGACTATGTCTTGCAGGCTATATCTACAGCATCATTTGTACAGTTTAATGAAACTATGTCTGGGCAGTTGTGACTAATAAGAAACGGGCTATAAGGATGTGTTTGTCTGAAGTCTTTATGAATGCCTCCACTATCATGCATCTGCAGTTTGTTTCTGTTTAAGGCAGTTTATTTATAATGTGTAATAAGCTTTGCTAGCAGTGTTTCCAGATAGTTAATGCTCAGTTGATTATTTGTGTTTCTTTTCATAAAGTGCTTATTTCACTCACCGACTATTTCTGTCAAAAAAATAAAAAAAATCCTTTTGCAAAAAAAAAAAAAAACCTTTACAGCTCCGGCCCAGAAAAAAAAATGTTGTATTGGTTTCTATGGATTAGTAGGCTACTAAACTGTATTGCTGCTATCAGGTGTGCAAATTGTTTTGAAAGTTTAGCACCAGAGAGCCTTCCCACACGACACACACCCTCTCTCCTGTGTATGTGGATGAGTGTGGGTGCTTCATGTGAATAGTCCAGACCCAAGGAGAAACTATCATCTACGGTTGCTAAGGAATAAATAAATCAAATGTAACATGGCACCATCATTTAAAGTTGCTGAGGTACTAGATTCTAGCGCCATAACGCCAAATTTGCACCCCTGTGTTATGAATTTCAGTTAAGGCCATATGATGTCATAAACATGGGGATCAATTCAGTTGATCTGATTAGTGTTGGGTCTATTGCCATTGTTCAGATGATAAGGCTCTTTGTGTCTCTGACAGTACATGTCCGTCTTTTTATATCTAGGTAACCTCTTGTCCAAGTGTGGTGAAACTTCCTAAGGATATTCTTTAGCGCAAGTTATTGAACATATCATACGCTCTTGGTAGAAGGAGGCTGTTTGTCCATTCAACCGTCTTTCTATATGTTATTTTAGAATTCTGCATATATATCGAACTGCATACTGCAATTAGCTAAGAGATGCCTTTAATATTTAGTGTATCACAATTTGGGGCCATATGAAGGTTGTTTCTGTCTGTCTATATGACTGTATGACTAGGCTATATGTACATTTTTTATATACAATTGTAGTCAAAGGTTTACATACCCCAATGGAAATTTCCAATTTCTAGAAATTTCTCAAAAACAAATAATTATAGGAAAAATCTTTTGTAGCTAAAGTTTTGATTTTGTGGATGAGGAAAAAAGTTACAAGAAATAGATTCTACAAATATTTATTTCAGCAGTTTTTTTTTTGCAAAACTCCAAAAGTGCTAATTCAAAAGTATTCATACCCTGACAAGGAGAATGAAATTAATAGCTAGTTGAGGCACCTTTAGCAATAATAACAAAAAAGGCTAGTTTAAACGTGTGCTGATTTGCTTTAATGTTGAGAGACTAAAGTCATATCTGTCTTTTGACAACATATACTGTAGTCACTGACTGTGCGAGAGGTTAGGACAGAAATTCAAAACATTTGTACAGTATATCATTGTGGTTTATGGATGCATTTCTAGTCATGTATGTACTTAATATTGCTGAGCACCACAGACTCTGAACCCCTGAAACTAATTCTATTCTCAATAGGGAGAATAATACTCCCCACGGCAGAAAACAGTCATATTTCTGGTTCGGTGGCTTCCACAAGTAATCGTTGAGCTCTGCATCTGAAGTAAAAAAGCATAGCCTTGGGCAGAAAGCAGTGGATCATATGGTTATGTATTTTGTGAGGCAGTTCTTTTATCTTCTGGTACGGCATGCACTTTAAAATACTGTCAATGCAAATTAATCGTTATGTACCTGTTTTCTGTCTTTTATCTAGATTAAGTAGCCTGGAATTTCGTGTTAATGCTACTGTCTCAAACCTAGATAGACTGGGAGGTTATTAAGTTAGCATCTCGTTTAGCTAATGCAGTGCAATGAAACTGGCTTGTGGAGTCGCAACAAATTGACTGCAAGATATAGGACTACCTCCACGACTCAAAGCGCCCATTGGCTGCAGTAACGACTTACTTCAGGCACTGTTTGTCTCAAAGAAGATTTCCATTGTGAAGATGATATTAAAACCGGAGAATGCTGCATTTCTACAGTGAAGCACAGTGCTACCTGTCAGATACTTGCAAAGCATGGTGATGTACATGCAAGTACCTAAAGCAGTGACTTCAGGTCATCATAAGGCATGTTAGGGTAATGGACAGTGGTTTTTCTTGTCAAAGTCAACTCTGGGGAAAGTAACCAAAAAAGCTTTTTTTTTTTTTTTTCAGCAATATGTTTTTTAAACATATTGCTGTATTTGTTTTTTATTGCAGATAACTGGTCCTCACCCATACTAAAGTAATCACAACCGGTTGCTAGCGGAAGTACAGAACTTCATATTTCCCCAAATCCTCTTTCTTTCGGAAGCATGTCTCCACTTGCGTGTCTCTGTTGTCCAGCTGCTCAGACACAGCCTTCACACAAGGCTGCTTGTTTGTGTACGTCCCTGAAGCCTACTTTTAACAGTTGGCAATGATTGATTCCAGGAGCCAAATTAAAACCAAGAAATAATGACTAACTGCTTGTCACGGTGCCTGCATCCTGTCGGGATGTCTCTGTATGACTAAGATGCTTGTAACAGACAGAACGTTTCCTGTGTGTGTGTGTGTGTGTGTGTGTGTGTGTGTGTGTGTGTGTGTGTGTGTGAGAGCGAGTTAAACACTCAGTAAAACGGTCTGTGTAACGAGGAGTACTACACTGTGCAATAAGTGTATTTAATAACTTGCTTTTTAATAACATCCACATCCGCACTTTAGAACTCCATTTAAGGTTTCATCACCAGGGGCACAACTCAGTTAGCTTTCTACACTTACAGAATCATCTAGCAGAGCTATGAGCAGACCCCACTACAGTATTATGGCAAGACAGTGGATTTGAAACAAATATTGCTTGGGGTCCTGATGAAGCACATGGTTAAAGATACGGTACCATGGTACTCTGATGGATTATCAGTGTGTATTGATTACTACCATTGTAATATTATTGGGAAGTCAAAATATGAAAATAATTCCCCCTGTGGGAAGCATTCTATGAGTGGTTTGTACTATTGTAGAGTGCTACTGTACAATTGCCTGCATTACTGATGTTCCACTGCATTGGTCATTGAAGAGCATTTATTAATTTTCAGAGACTGATGAAGAATAAAGTCATGCTTTCTCTTCTGCGTAGTAAATCTGCACAAAAACAAGGTCCAGCCACATAAAGGTGTGATCACTACAAAACTGTTTTATAAATCCAAACTTGGCTTGAGTCAAACATTTGGATTCTCTGTACAGCCCCTAGTGGCCATCTAAGGTTATTTAATGAGTCAATTCAGTCAAAAACACATTGGAGAAAAAAATTAACAGCTACAAACAAATTGCATTCCCCAGTTCTTATAATTTGTCACTACTATGAATAACTCCCAGTACATACTGCCAGGATAATGTTTGTGTGTTTCTGAAACTGGGAGCTGTTCAAGTTTTCAACAAGCACCATAGTCATTTACATTGTATGTATTACTCTTAAGTTCAACAGCAGGGAATGCAGTGCAGTCTAAGAATTAAACTGTAATGCAGAAAGTGAATATTCAAATCTAGATTTAAATTGTGAATCCACAAATTTGCATTGCTGGGCTACTTAACTTGATTTGAATTAATTATTTGCATAGACCACCGGAGATGAACTCTAAGGACCAAGATTAACTCATGCAGCGTATTCTCTTGCCTCTTTCCCTTTGACTTGCTGGAAAATGATAGACTGCAGTACCAATTGTTTTATATGGTTTCAGGGAGCAATTAAAGAACCTCAAGGGTAAGTATGGGAAAGGGGGTTTTGGGTGCTCTTTGGTAGCAAAGTCAAGTCTTTCAATATTAGTAGCTTTGAAGTAGTTCAAACCAGGAAGCCAAAGCCTTTTTACTTTCAAGCTAATGGATTTTTTGGGGATGCAAAATAAGGTTTTCAAAAAGGTTATTTTAGCGCAAGGTTTTTTTTTCTTCTTTCCTTTACGGTACAGTAAGTGAAACTAAATGAAAAGATGGTGAGCAGCTGTTTTTGGCTTTGCATTTACAGTAAATCTGTAATTTTTAAAGGAGATCTATGGCTGTATTCTGAGGAGCAATAATGGAGTGCAACCTCGCCGCTTTTTGGCTAAACCAAAGCCTGGAGGAAATGGTTAATTAAGCATTGTTGTGTTTAGCTATCTTCTTCCATTCTGTAGTAGGTCTGCCAGGGAGATAAAGATAAAGCCTGCTCAATGGGTGGTAACCAAAAGTATTTCGCTATATGAAACAGAAATTTGAGGATGTTTTGAGACATGGTTTGTCTTTCATGATGAGTTGAAATTGAAATCTGCTGTCGGTTAAGCACTTGTTTTTCTTAACTGCTACCTGCTGTGGGCTGAGACTACACTAACAGATTTGTACCCAGGATTTACTAATCTCCTAGTTGCATATAAAAAATGTAAGATATTCTTTTTTTTTTTCACTGTCTCCTGCTGAAAAACTGGTCCATGGAACCATTGTCTAAAATGTTGGCTTCCCGTGCAATCTGGAATAGATTTTAAAGTTATGTTAAACTACAGGACTATCAAGGTTACTTCATTTTTCTAGTCCTACCTGTACCCTATAAAGTCTTCTCAATCTTTTTTGTCCACTATTGGCGCTCTCCTCTACACCAAAATAAATATTCTCAATTCTTGAGTCAATCACAGCAGTGAAAATAATGAGAAACTAATAATGAGAGAGTCAATATAAGCAGACTAATATTGAAATCAAGTTTGAATCATACCTGAAGTGGTGCACCGGACCCAACGCCATTGTTTTCATTCAAAACAAATGATGTATTTTTGTATTGGTTTAACAATAAAGTTATGGGATTGAGCCTTTGTGTTATACGACCATTTTTTGCAATAGGGTCAGAATTGCTTGACGCATTTTAAAACTTGATAAAGGGCTTAAAATGATGCTGTGTTGGTAGTATGTGAAGCATGGCACATTGATACATCTTAATGTTGTTACGTGCAACTTTTAAACTAATGCTAGTGCTTTCTGTATCTATTTAAACTATAGTTTGTATTTATTTCTAAAAGCGTCGGTGTGGCTGAACGTTTCTGTTGCCTGGATACATTGTTACCCTTGGAGTACCCTTAACCAGTGGGTTATTATGCAGTGAACTTCCTCAGCTTTTTTTTCTTTTTACTGTGTCCACATTCCCCAATGCTTCTGGGACATGTCTAACTCTGGAAATTACTCAGCAGCCTCCAGCTCGCTGGCAAGCAGTCAGTCACTTGAGTGCTTGGAGAAAGTCTAACAGTCTTTGAAGAAACCTGGTTTATAGTGCGGCTTTGCAAAATCACCTGGTTGTGTAAGGTTTGAAAGGAAATTAAGTGAATGTAAGGGGTGTGTGTGTAATACAAGTGAACAAAATATCTATACGGATATATTTTGCAAGCACAGTACTTTTCAAGCACTAACTATGGTAAGGTTAGTTTTAATGTTTAACCCAATTTGTATTACTTCCCATAAAAGTGTGTGTGTCCTGCTTCAATAACACAGGTAGAATACTGGATTTAATGCTAATGCTTCCATTGCAGACTCTTTATCCAGTCTTACTGGTTCAGTGTCAAAGACTATTCAAAACATGTGTCATGGAGTTTCTTTTAGTATTTCTAAATTCAGCACTATTGAGGGTTTAATAGTTATGAATTATGTTTTTAATAAATCTGTAAACCTTCTTTGTAAACTGTCATTTACGGTTTAAACATGCATACACATTTTCAGTGAAAAAGTGACTTGATTTAGTATACTTTTTACATTGATCTGTCGTTGGGGTCAAGGTAGAGTATTTTAGGTGTTCATTAGTAAAGTTTTATTTTTTTAACTACTGTATGACGATGATGAATGTTTTACAAAATGTAGTACTTGTATAGAAAAGCAAAAGCATATGATAAGGTCACTTTTTTAAAGAAGTAAAATCAATCAAAACCACAACCAACAAGGTGCTTGAAGCTTTTCTGCTGAAGATTGGCTGACCGGGACCATGTTATCTACCTTTTCCACATGTTCACCACATCCTTCAAGAGAGGACAAATCTTTTGACTTTTATTTCTGTCCGCTTTATCCAAAGAAATTGACATGTCTTTTTAATCGCATTGAATCCACATGCTGAAGTACTGTCAGGAATTATACGCCTGTGATATGCCTTCAATGGAAGAGCAGCACCATCTAGTGGAATTGTGCTGTATAAACTCAGTAAGGATTGTGTCCATTCACAAGTTTTCACTCTGAGAGAAATAAAAACAGCTTGATTTTTGTGATACATAACTAGTACAAAAAATAAACCTTAACCATATAAATATTTTACATGAAATCAACCCCATGTCACTTTTACACTTTTTAAAACTATACTTGTGATGAAGGGATACTTTACCATCTACATTTGACTAAAATAGATGGTAAAAAAAATCTAACGTTTTCTATAGTTCTTTCAGATTAGATCATTGTTTACCATGCTTACTAACTATTTCATCAATAACTGCTTCCCATCAAGGCTGATTGTGAGGAATTGAGGCGGGAAACATATTAGGGTTGCGCTTTGCTTTGTAGCCCGTAGGTGAAGGGTTGTTCCCTGCAGCCTGTGCAACACTGACATGCGTCCCCACCATCATCCCTGAGGAGTATTCTTACAAGTAATTTGTGCTAGAATAGTTAGTAAGGAGGACCAGTCATGATCTTCGCAGAAGCAACAATAGATATTCATACAGAATACAAATAGAATGTATGTAGATGATTTAATATACCTCTTTCAATTCCTACCTCCATGTAGGGTAAGCTTTTATTATTATTATTATTATTATTATTATTATTATTATTGATTTCTTAGCAGACGCCCTTATCCAGGGCGACTTACAATTGTTACAAGATATCACATTATTTTTACCTACAATTATATTATTTTTTACATATTATTATTTTATTATTTTTTTTTTACATACATTTCTACGGTTGGGTTTTACTGGAGCAATCTAGCAATCTAGGTAAAGTACCTTGCTCAAGGGTACAGCAGCAGTGTCCCCGACCTGGGATTGAACCCACGACCTTCCGGTCAAGAGTCCAGAGCCCTAACCACTACTCCACACTCCACAGATATTTTAGACACGTGATAGAATGGTAGACTGGATGTGCTGTGCCATGTCAGGAATGATCCCATCAGCGGAAATACTCTGGCATGCTGACCATTCCTGAAGGATCGTTAAGTTCTTTGTGCTTATTTCATTATAAAGAAATTCCAGACTGACAGCATCAGAGACTGAAGTCGGAATTGTGCAGAAGAGGTATGACAGGGGTTGTCACGAGTACCCCCTGTGACTGTGTCTCAACCATGGCCTGAAGAACAGCTGTGATACAAAGTGGGCCAGGACCTCAGTTCACATTTGCTATAAAGCAGACAGAAAGCTTAGAGCCGTTCCCAACCTGAACGTCTCAGGGGAGAAACACAGTGTCTGTTCACCAGTACTGTGATGCACTTCCCAGGTAAATATCAAAAATGGTTGTTTTATCAGTTACTGCCGAAACAAATGTAACTACGTTAGATATTCTAACAAATGGCTCCATCTTCCTCATCCAAAACCCAGTTCTCTTTCAATTTGTTGTCGGGTGAATAATTCGGTATAAGTAGTGGGTTTATGTGGAAATGAAATGATAAATAAGCAAATGACGGGAAAGCTGTTACATATACCCTTTCAAAGTGTGTTTTTTTTTTTTTTTTTTTAATTTAGTCGTTGCCAATTAGTTTTTATTATTTTCTCCCCAATTTGAAATGCCCAATTATTTTTTAGGCTCAGCTCACCGCTACCACCTCTGCGCTGACTCGAGAGGGGTGAAGATGAACACACGCTGTCCTCCGAAGCGTGTGTCGTCAGCCGCCCGCTGCTTTACACTCTGCAGACTCACCGTGCAGCCACATCAGAGCTACAGCGTCGGAAGACAACGCAGCTCTGGGCAGCTTACAGGCAAGCCCGCAGGCGCCCGGCCAGACTACAGGGGTTGCTAGTGCACGGTGAGCCAAGGACACCCTGGCCGACCTAACCCTCCCGCCCCCCGGATGACGCTCGGCCAATTGAGCGCCGCCCCCTGGAGCTCCCGTCCACGGTCAGCTGTGGAATAGCCTGGACTCAAACCGGCGACGTCCAGGCTATAGAGCGCATCCTGCACTCTAGCGAGTGCTTTTACTGGATGCGCCACTCGGGAGCCCCTCCCTTTCAAAGTGTTAAGTTACTACTGCTGTACTGTTACTTGTATACTAATAAAGCCAGTGTACAGTACATTGAACCAAGTTGTTGTCAGCTACTATTGTAATGCCTCCAGCATTTAACAAAGGTAAAACCAAGTCATATAAAAAGCTATTGCCGTGTTACTATGAATTGCTTAATCTGACTAAGCTTCTCATTGGCTGTAGTACTTATGAAGTAGCTTTAAACAAGAAACACATTGCTTTACTTTTGCTGTATCCAGATGACATCCCCTCCTGCAACGCTGCTTATCGATTCCCTGCAATATGCCCATTCATTTCAACCAGAGCATCAGCATTGTTAGACAGAGAATGAACTGAAAAGCTTATGATTCTCATGAGAGAATCATTTTTTTGGAAATGTATTTCCAGCAGATTTATGACCCATAATGGACGAATAAAAATATCAAAACAATCAGGATTATGTTTAAAAAATATGTTGCTATGATACAGACAACACATGATTAAACAAAGGTAAAGTAATATGTTTTATAAAAACACAAAGCAGGGTGTTCTGTAACACTTGTAAGCTGTAGTTTAGGATTCATTACCTCTGTAACCTTGTTATATGCAAACTCCCATTCTTCTCCCAAACTGTGCCTGTTTTTCATCCTCTGAATATTGTCATAATGACTGGCATCTGAAAAAGTCTGTCGGCTGATGCGAGCGCTTTATTTAGAAGCAAGGGGAGGAAGGTATGGTCTCAGTATGTCATGTGTTACAAATCCATTTATTGGCAGACAGGGATATAAAAGGTATTTGTTCCTACCTTCATTTGGTTCACTAAAAGAATATTTTTGTAACTTGTTTTTTAGTTGGAGTTTGGTTGTGTTGTAACTTTTATATGAATAATGAATCAGTCTGTCTGTTACCTGTCAAAATGATTAGACCACTTGCCAACCTTAGTGCTTCTAATTGAGGTAGATAATTCACACACTCTTACTAAATCCTTCCACACATCATGTCACATTGGCTCCAGGTTTCCTTCTGATCGTTTACTTTGAGAACCCAGTCATTGACTTGCCACAGAAAAAAACTTTGCTGTGATACAGTACCAGGGCATAATTTTTAACTTTTTGTTCATGAACTCAACCAAGTTTGTATATTTTTCGTGGGAAAGGGCATCTGATTTGTTTCATTTTCACATAGGCCTGTTATGTGGCGAGTGTTGTGGTGAATAAAGTCAATGTCCAGACTCAAAACTTCCAAAAACAATACTTATTTATTTTTAAGCTCCCAAAACAATAAATCCTCCCCTCTAACAACAGCTAATTACAACTAAACACTTGCGGACTGGTAAATAAAAATAATAAAGTGGAATACCGTTCTGTATAATAAAAATACAATTGTTTTCTGTGTGGCCGTCAATGTGACTGCTCCCGGGGCTTTTAGGTATAATGTAATATATCTCCTGTGTTTCATGCTTTTTGAGAATATTTAATATGTACGGACAGAAAGGTACATGAACGCGCAGCCCCATATATGTTACACGAAAAAATTACATTTTAAAACCAAAAACCACCAAAATGACCGCCGCGGGGCTTCTAGTGTTAAACCACTTTGAGCACACACAGGCTGAAACCATTTCACTAATTTTGTGACCTTTCAAACAAATCATTTGCACCTGAGCTGATTTAGGGCTGCAGTATCAAAGGGGTTGAAAGCGTTGTGAAGTACGCTCAGGTGCCAATAAAATGTGAAAACTTTGCAAGGGGGTGAATACTTCTGCAAACCACTGTATATAATTTTTCTATAATATTGCATTATAAACTTTTTCGTCCTTCTGATGTCTTCCTTTAAATTTGATTCTAAAAAGATGTTGATTGCTTGATACTTGGTTGCCTTTTTTAATGAGAGGTTAGGGGCATGAGGTTAGCTGTAAAATGTAGATTCCTTTTTGTTGAGACCTGTGACAATATCTTTACCACAATTTTTCTGTCACTCAGGGAGTAAATGTAGCAACTATAGGGGGGAAATTTACTTCTTTCTCTGAGACACGTGGGGAAAGGCCCGGTAATCACAATATTAATTGCTTCTCTCCATAGTTTGTGAATGCCGTCACATATGGTCTGATGTGTTATATTACAGTGAACAAGGGAAATTGGGTATGTTAAGCTGAGTGCATCATTTGGCCTTTTTTAAAATTAAAAGTACATTTTCAGGAGACTGTTCTGTTGTGATGGTGGTTTATTTCAGCACAAGTTCTTGAGAATATATTCTGAACAATTCAGCATTCAACTGCAGCCTTTCATGGCAGAGCCCACAGACTGCTTTTGAAAATAATGATCTTTTATTTAGCTTTGCTGCTGTATTGGTTTGACTTGAGAAAGCAGAGTTCAAACCTCTTGAAGTTTCCTCCTTGCAGTGACCTCTGCAGGTCCACTATACTGTACGCTATCCAAAATCACTTCAATTACCCTTTTTATTATGATGAGTTCTTCATTTTGTAGTCCCACACAATTACTTTGTACAATGTACTTACAGTATTTGCTAGTAGAATATGTTTCACCTGGTGGAGCTGATGTGCTACAATACTGCACAGAGAAGAATCATGTCTATACTGTATCATTGTGCTTGAAAGCTAGTTAGACAAAATCAATTGTATGGCTGAAAAATGCATATTTGTTTTAGCAGAGATTAAAAGATATTTATAATGAGTGATTTTCAGTGCTGAACACAATTTACAATATCATTTTGATTTTCCATTGTGGGCATATTCAGACTTCAGCTGAGATATATGTTTGCAAAGAGATCAGATAAAGTGGGTTAAATCAGAAACAAACATGTTAATGTTTTTTTTTGTTATCAGACAAGTAAACCCTTGATTAAATTGCACACCTAAGGGTATAAATGAAACACGTTAACTTAATCAATGCAATAAGGATGTTAAGGGTGGGTTAGATCACAGATAAGTGTAATAACATGTAATCACAGCTGGATTTAGCTAGGATTAAATGTTGTAATAGTTACTGGTACAAGTTTTACATTTCCCTGGCCCCCTGCTTCTACCGCGCGGTGTCATTTTATTTACTCATGGCTTCAGGCTTTCTTTTTTTGTTGCCTTTCCATCTTTTATACTGAAGCCATAAACTTTAGCCGCCTCTCTCTTTCAATTTTTTTTTTATAATTTAATATCTTAGTGCCGGAAAAGCCATCACAGATGTTAGATAAGACCTGTCTAATCTCCTTGCAAAAATCCTTAAAGCCTGTGTTTCTGTATAACTTGAAAGCTTGTGCATATTGTACAGTCATAGCAGAAAGATGAAATCATTAAGATACACATGTCTTTGGATCTGCATGCATGAAATCACACTCCCTGAATACTTTAGGACAATCACTTTGTGCTTGTGTCTTGTCTTATTCTTGGATTTAGAGCCAAAAGTCGACTGATCCCGTAAGTATCTAAACCGTCACAGCTGTGTATAACAGCCAGCATCACAAGCAATGATGCCTATAAGCAGAGAAAGTCAAAGGAGGTCCTTTGAAATGTGATAAAGATTGTCTGTACTTATGACCAAGATGCATTCTTGTTATTTTTAGTTTGAGTAATGGTAATGTTGACATTGACTCACAGTAACACTTAATGCATGTCCACATCAAAACTCAAACTCATCTTATTCTAGTATCAAACTTGGGCTGCAGCCAGTTCTGCAGTATATGCAATCTACAATCCCAATTTAAACTGGGCATTGCACAAAAGTCAACAATCCTTGTATGAATCAAGTTTTTTATATAATTGTTATGTGTACTGTGACAAGCATGACGCCACTGGCCAAGCTGTTATAAGAAGGAAGAGACTTGGAGGCAGAGAAGGGAAGTTTAACTGCTCGGGCACACATATAATAACAGTACTTAATAAAACAAAACATTAAACCGAACAAAAACACATTAACAAACAAAACAGCACAAGGGCCAAAACAAAAGGACTATACCAACCACTCTTGACCGTACATAAAGACAGGACAAGACAGAACGGAACACAGAAAATCCTCCACCTCTCACCAACATCAACATTAACTCTAAACATTTCACCAACTGTGATCACCTTATTATACACCTGTGGCTTAATTAATCATTTAAATATTTATTCAGTTTGCAGGGAGGATTTTAACTCCCTCCCTGCCATCCATATCCCTCCCCCACACACACATACCCGTGCATTTCCCTGACAGTAAAATATATACTCAGTCCTCATCTTCTGCCTAAATTTCTGCAGTCTGAGAACTAAAACCTGCCTCTCGTTTTCTTCACATTAGGTCAATTCCATCATCAAGTTGGAGAGATCTGCCAGCCTGAAATCCTAACTGGGGCTGACAGAGTCTCAATTTAGATGCTGATGGAAATGAACCAGTCTGATTTCAAGACAAGTCACTTTCCCAGCATCAGATATAATGCAGCATTAGTAACAAACATCTCCTGCCACGTTTGTACAAGATTGTGTGAGCCATTGGTACACAGAATGGCTCTTCCATCATTCTAACAATTGTGATAGACTGGTTTGGAGCAGTGCTGGTAATGCTACTTGGTCTGCTAGTTTCATAAGGTAAAATAATTATGTAATACAACTTTTTTGTATGAAAAACAACTCAATCATATTGTATGACAGCAATCTAATGGAAATAACTTCCATTCATCAGTAGACTAGCCTAGAAATCAATGACCCAGAGGTGAAAGGCTCAGAATCCTGTAGCCCCTAACCACCTTATCAACAACTGTTGACAACCTGCATATTAGACTCCCTTTATAACTGCTGCTGACTTTATAACACAGCCCAGGACAGATTTTGTTCTGACCTGTATACAGCTCCTAACAACTGCTTTTGTTTTTTTTCTTTCTAGTGATACTGTTAATGACTAATGGGAATTAAGCTTAAACTAGCAGCACATACTGCTTTGGAAAGGGTTCTGTGCTTTCAACATGTGCTTATCTGTCATGTTGGTGCCACTGCAGCTTGCACAGTCTTTGGCTTCCTGGTGCTATACTGTAAAAAGCTGGCTCAGTTTAAGCAGACATTTTGGTCACTAGGACACCTAAAGGACAAACAGTGGCTGAGTGCCAGTCTCTCTAGAAGGCGCCTGACTCCTCGACACTTCCAGTGACAGATGCAAATCCCTGCATGACTACCGTCACTGCGGGTTCAGCAATGTGCTGCCCCAGTAGATAGCATCTAAATATCATGAAAGGTTACCTAGAAAAGGCTAGGATGCTCAAGTTTGAATTATGGCTGGCATAATACACGGTGTGAACTCATTAGCTATCAGCCCCTTGACGGTGCAGTCTCCTGCTTGCGTGAAAATTAAAACCAGGTAATTCTCGGAATCACCCAGCACTGTATTCTGTCAAGATTCAGCCCTGCAGCTAGACGTGGAACTGAAGAACCACCAAAATAGTTAGGTAAGAACCAAGTATCTCTTTGGTGCCCCTAAACGGTCTTTAACCCCTCCAGCTGAATTTAGGAATGGTTTGTTTCCAATACTGCACACTGGTCTATTTATAACCATTGGAACTAATGCATACCAATAATTCTGTGCAACATTTGGTGGGGTAGATCCAGGAGGGTCTGAAGATGATTATGTTAAAAATGCGTTGAGGTTAAGGGGTTAATCTGTTCCCAGTAATATAAACCCATGCTGCTTCTTGCGTGTGTAGTGCTAGTACTTTATACTCATGTGTGGTTATTTCAGTTTGCTCTAAAGATGTCAGTATTTAAAACATAATGGCTAGAATTTTCAGCCAGAGTTTCTTTATATGTTTTTTTCTGAATAAAGTTTAATATTCATAAAACCGGTCTGGAATAAATTCATGACTATCAAAATGTATTTTGTTCATAAAAATAAACTTTGAAAAAATTCCGTAAAGAGGATGGCTCAATAATCAGCATAGAAGTTTCACATTGCTGTGATTTAGACCTGAGTTGACATGCAGTAACCTGCCCCAAATGAGTGTGAAAAACAAAATCACATCAACTCATCAAAATTTATGACAGGAAAAGCTTCAGATTGCATTTTTAAGCAGGCATGTCTTTCAGTTGGTCTGTGAAAGTTTATCCAGATTCTTGTGCCATCCTTTGCCCTTGCAGAAGAGTGATGTCATGCCACACAAACGCTGCAGTGGATTATCTGGGGTTTACAATACTGGAAGTCTAAGCCTCTATTCCACACTTGTTGCAGCTACATGATTGAGCCCTGTGTCTTTGTTTAATTTGAGCATTATGTTTCACGCATTGAGAAGCCTCGCAGCTGTACAGTTCCTGACATTTCAACAGTGCTTATTATTAAACTAATATGCAGAGATATATTAAAAAAAAAAAAAAAAAAAAAAAAAACATTCACAGAAGCCAGCAAATGTATGGCTAATTAGAAAAGAAATTCACCACCACATATGTCGTCATTTTTTTTTAATGTCTCATTTTTATTTTTGTATTATGCTTGCCGAAGGTTATAAAGCAAATTACTTTTCACCAATGTATAAGAACATAAGAAAGTTTACAAACGAGAGGAGGCCATTCGGCCCATCTTGCTCGTTTTGGTTGTTAGTAGCTTATTGATCCCAGAATCTCATCAAGCAGCTTCTTGAAGGATCCCAGGGTGTCAGCTTCAACAACATTACTGGGGAGTTGGTTCCAGACCCTCACAATTCTCTGTGTAAAAAAGTGCCTCCTATTTTCTGTTCTGAATACCCCTTTATCTAATCTCCATTTGTGACCCCTGGTCCTTGTTTCTTTTTTCAGGTCGAAAAAGTCCCCTGGGTCAACATTGTCAGTACCTTTTAGGATTTTGAATGTTTGAATCAGATCACTGCATAGTTTTCTTTGTTTAAGACTGAATAGATTCAATTCTTTTAGCCTGTCTGCATACAACATGCCTTTTAAACACGGGATAATTCTGTATCTTGCAAGTGAAATGACAGCAGACTTGTTTTCTTAACACAATTTGTAACCTGAATCCTGAAAAATACTGAAGAACATTACCTGACAACATGACCAACAACACTGATCTAACTTGGTCTGGACATTCATTAGCACAAGTTCTTTAGAGTAAATTGTTACGTAGGTCACATGCTTCTTCATGAATGTAAGTCATCTACTTATTCTGACTTGCACATGAAATATAATGTATGCTGAAGTTATGGAAAATTCGGGCAAAAAGCATCCCAGAGCATGGGCAAAGACATGTTCTGAAATGTGACTTCTGGTCTACTGTAAACGTGTCCCCAGTATGGAAGTAATATTAGATAGGAACTGAAAATATTGTCTTGTATTTGCCTTTATTTTTGAATGGCCGTAAGTTTAGAGAAAGGACTAGTGGGTGCTTGATATTCAGGGAGAAGCATTTTGTGGGTAGTGTGAGATCCTGCCTGGAGACATTATTTGGCAGGAAACACTGTTTTGCAAGATGCAGCAGGTTAGTCCCACCTACACAACAATTTAGTTAATATGTAACAAAATTATAAAAACCTTACAAAACACATTAAGGATAAAAAGTAGATTACCTGGATATCACTAAACAGCCTGTAAAAACTCTTGAGGGGGAAGAAAAACAAGACAATGTAACCCTTCTGCCATTTTTAAATTTTTCTTGGATGATTATTATTATGTACTCAGTTTTGAATCAATGACAGACCCGGATTGGTACAACAACCAGTACAATAAATTCCAATGAAGCAGCAACACATACTGTACATGCATCAAACCTGATTTTATAAAAATAATATCACAAAAGCACACTACACAGAGTTGCACTAGGTTATACTCAGGGTGGAACAAATATTTGTATGCTGGTGGCCATTTGGTTGGCCAGGGTGTCCTTGGCTCATCGCGCACCAGCGACCCCCCTGTAGTCTGGCCGCACGCCTGCGGGCTTGCCTGTAAGCTGCCCGAGAGCTGCGTTGTCCTCCAACGCTGTAGCTCTTGGGTGGCTGCATGGTGAGTCCGCAGTGTGAAAAAAAGCGCTCAGCTGACAGCACACGCTTCGGAGAACAGCGTGTGTTCGTCTTCGCCCTCCCGAGTCAGTGCAGGAGTGGTAGCGGTGAGCTGAGCATAATAAAATAATTGGCCATTCCAAATTGGGAGAAAATAATCAAAAATAATTGGCTACGACTAAATTTATATTTAAAAAAAAAAAAAATGCATTGCAGTGATACAGACAACACAGGATACAATTACCACCTTTAATTTCTTAATAATGGCACATAGACTCAAAAGTTGAAGATATTCTGATACCTGTGAAACATCAGTAATTTGAGCTGTTGTGCAGTTCGGATACAAAATTATCTGCCAGCCGAGCACCTGTTATCAACCCTGTATCAAAGTCTCTCAGGTCTGCTATCTTACCCATTATGACCATTTGCAAAGCAAATAAATGAGTCATGCAAGGGACACAAGTGTGTGCTTCATATTACAGATGTTTCCAATTTTGGATCCCACCTCTATACTGAATGCACAGTGCTGTGTAGTGGTCACTGTGGTCTCTGCAGTACTTCACACATTAGTCTTGAATGTTGTATGCTCTGCACTCTTTGTTAGTAACAGACTATAGGAACTGTAATTGGTTGAACCACAGCTGGATACAGGACACAGCAGGAACCAGCTGCCGTTCAGTGAGTCTTTAGAGTTTAATGAGCAAAGATTAAGACATATACCATGTGTTTGGTGAAGATTCTAAAGATTAACCTGTACCCCTTAAACACTCTGCCCCTAGTGGTTGTAAGGAATACAACAAGATTATTGTGCACTCTGATGCACTAGCTAGCTGTATTTCAGTCACCAGCATGTGATGACTGGAAATGAAAATGATAAAAAAGAGGTTCTAAACGGCAAAAATAAATTTCATTACTTAAAATACTGGAGCTGATATTTCAGTACCAAGTTTCTCAAATTGTCCTAGAGGAATACTAGATCATTCTTAAACGATGCCTCTTAATTTCTTCAGGGACGTTGCAGCATAAACTTCAAACACCACCCTTTTAAATACAAAAAGAATTCTAGAATTCCCCAAAAAATATTTGACTTGTGCACAGGGCAGTCTTAGCAATGCTATCCAAAGATTCCTACATTTGCTGTTTTGCTAAGCCTTCAATTATCATACAATGGATTTTTTTTTTTTTTTTTTATCTCTGCATTTCTGGGATCACTCTTCCAGGCAGATTGCAAGATGAATGCGAGTGCCTGTCCTAATGCTGCTTTTAACAGCTTTTGTTTCATGAGTTCATGATGCCATGAGCCCGATTTAACATTACTGTTTTTATTTTTAGTTGTTTTTTATCATTAATTCAGAAATCCCTTTGGTGTAAAATGGAAGCTACGGTATGAATTTTCACTTGAAATGCTTGAACTGTTCATTGTGGTAGTCTAAAAATTTTGGTATGAAATGACCAAACATCATGGAAGAGAGATTTAGGAGGTTTTATTAATGCATTCATTCATTCATTCATTCATTCATTCATTCATTCATTTGTTTTTGAAATGCATTTTCCAGGATCAGCAATACATTGAAGAGAGCCTCCTTGTGACAGTGGAACAAGCAGTTACTGCATTCATTCGATTGACAAAAGGTAACCATTTTTATAAATAGAATGATTTAATTAACCGAAAAACCATTACAAAACTAAAACAATTGCAATGATGTTTGCCGTCACTCTTTAAAAGAAGTGTAAGACTTTTCATTCAAGCTAGGCTTTTTTTTTATTTTTATTTTTTTAAACACATAGAGAGAATCAAGACCATTGGGTTTATTTTTGTCATTTCATCTAGAGGTGACTTTGTTGACCCACTAGTTAATCACAGAGTACAGAGTAAGGGTTCAATTTTGGGAAGTAGTATTATATTGCTCTTTGGATCATTTAAAATAGACTCTCAGAAGTTGCAGCTTGGACAAAATATAAACTTTCAGTACAACGGCTGGATCCATTTGTTTATCCAATGCAATATTCAATCACAATAAAATTATTGTTTTTTTAATTAAAGGCGTATCGAATGGTGCCAGTTGTGGAGTGTATGCTTAGTAGTGTGAATAGCACCACAGAACTGGAAGGTAATGCATAACATGAAGATGTCCTGTTTTGTTTTTTTTTGATTGAACCCAACACTACAATTTCTTATAGAAGTCTAATGGATTTTTGAGCTCGGCTTTAATCAGAAGTTGCTTACATTCCACATCTGGGACAATGTCCTTGTAGCTGGAATATATTGTATTTGCATCCTCATTTTTTGTCTTATCTTCCCTACTGTGTATTTGGCATCTAAGATCATAGAAAAACCCCATACTGTGTGTCGCAATACTACTATATCACATGCTGTTTGCTGTAGTATTGAAGCTGTGTTTAATGCACAAAGTGGATGTCTGGCTGTTTTGAATCATGCTCTTAATATGCCTGTATTCACAGTGGGTGACCAGGTCAAAGTTTTTGCCATATGTTTTTCGAACCTCCTGTGTAGTTTGAGGTCTCCATCTATTCTTGGGGCTGCTCAGTATGTTCTGGAGAGGGAGGGGGAGGGGTAGATTGAATCATCTGTCCTGGGCAGACGCACCTCAGCTGACTGACCATTCAAACACATTGACAGACCGGGGTCACCAGACTACCCCTAAGCCTGCTGTTAGAGCCTGCCCTCTTGACCACAGTAATGTGGAGGAGTGAGAGAGACAGAGAGATCATGTCATCAGGGGGAATTGAAAATGTACAGTTCTCTGGTAGATTCCAAAGAAGGGGAGCGTTTACACACCCGCTGGGTGACTCTTACTAGATCAATGCAGTCCAAGCTGACATATACACCTGTGTAGAAGAAACACCATTTACTGGTAACCACACTGGTGAATCCCCAATTATACACAGGGAGGTTGATAAGAATTATTTTATCATTTAATAGAATTCGTAACATTGTCCTTGGTTCTATTGTACACATCTGGCTTGCTTTTTCAATGTCATGGCTGTTTTTATAATAGGCAATTGCAGCGTCCCGTTCTGCAACGCTAAGTTTAAATAGTTTATATCGGCAGAATGCATCTAGTTTATTTTCTGCAGTACATGGTAATTGTGAATATATTACCATCAGGGACTAACAAACTGAAAGAGGCTTGTGAGTTCTCAGTGAGCACTGAATGGGTCAATTTGCACCCAAGTTAAAGCTGCATTTGTCAGGCTTCACATACAGCATTAATAATCTTACAAACTGCTACAGAATATATTTCCTTCTAGTGGATGTAAGGGGAATGAGAGCTCCACAATTGCTGTGTAAGGTTTTTTTGGTGCTGTGTAATTTTATATTTCCTGCCGACATGTAATAGCAGTATTAGAAACCACTCATCTGTGTCCGAGTTCTCACATTCACTCTTGACTATTATGTTATAAAAATGGAACATGCTCCCCAGGACAAATGCATCTGATAATTAGATTACCTTTTATATCACAGCAAGGCTAAACATGACTTGGTTACTCTACCCCTACTTATTCAGGTCTTGCTCTTGTATTTCTTAAGAAGTGCAAATGGGATGCATGCAAGTCCTAGAGTCATTGTAATGGTCTCCCTGGTACAGACCTGACCATCACTGAAGATAATGGTGTTGAAGAAATGGAGGTAGTAATTTAGTGAATAATGTATCCGTCCAGAACAATTTAAACTCGAAAACGTAAAGATTGTGTAATTGCCATCCAAGTTGGCCATGGTGACCTTATTGACAGCATTAGGGCAGGTGTTTCATATTTTTTTCTCAACCCCTGTACAGGCTTGCATCAGAAGTCAACACTAAAATAATGTCATTAGGCATTCCCAGTTGATGCATTGCTTCCTTTTCCCATAATCTATCTTCCTGTTGACTTCTAAAGGCACCGTGCGCAAGCAGACATTTTAGAATTTGTTCAAGGCAGAACATGCAACCGCTCATTCCAAAGGCAGCCCAATTTTACATATGTCAGACAGAAGATAATGCAAACTGTGTTTTAAAAACAAAACAAAACAAAAAAACTACTTTTATTTACATGACATTCACTTTAGTCCACTCAGTCGCTAATTTAAAAGGCAGAAAATTGCTCTTAGTACAGTACTATGAAATACCATTTGTCCTTCAAATATGTATGGTCTGACTGAAGCAATGTGTAAAAGGTTATTGTCCAGATTATCTCCACAGGTATTTGTTTCCTGGACCTAGAGATTCTGTACAGAAAGCTAATTTATCCATTAATAATATTCTTTATAAGCAGTTATCCAGGCACAGAGATGTAATGTACTGTATATGCACACTGATGTGTTAATAGGTTAATGACTGTTGCAGTGTTTTTTTGATCAAGGTCACAGGAGCATGGTTCCATGCGAATGCATTGAGCATGGTTCCATGCGAATGCATTGAGCATTCGTAGCAGTGTGGAGTAGTGGTTAGGGCTCTGGGCTCTTGACCGGAGGGTTGTGGGTTCAATCCCCAGTGGGGGACACTGCTGTTGTACCCTTGAGCAAGGTACTTTACCTAGATTGCTCCAGTAAAAACCCAACTGTATAAATGGGTAATTGTATATAAAAATAATGTGATATCTGTATAATGTGAAATAATGTATAATGTGATATGTTGTAACAATTGTAAGTCGCCCTGGATAAGGGCGTCTGCTAAGAAATAAATAATAATAATAATAATTGAGCATGGTTCCATGCGAATGCATCGAGCATGGAAAATACCTTTGTATTTGTTAAAGCAGATTTTTTATATCTGTTAAATGTAAAAACAAGTTGTATAATGTTTCCTGACCACATATTCAAATTATTTCTGCACAAATGGACTGCTAGTAGAAGGTATCACTTCTCCAGCCCCATCCATAATCAGTTTAGAATATGTTCAACATAGAGGTGCAAAGAATAATTGAGAAGTAAGATTGTTGTGACAGAGCTCCTGGTATTTCCAGATGAGTGCTATTTACAGCCACCAAGGCAAGCCAGGCTAATACTTTACTGATTTTCAACTCAATGTCGCTGATATCCTAGATATACCAGTAGGCCTGTACATGTTATTATTATTATTATTATTTATTTCTTAGCAGACTCCCTTATCCAGGGCGACTTACAATCGCAAGCAAATACATTCAAGTGTTACAATACAAGTAATACAATAAGAGCAAGAAATACAATAATTTTTGTTCGAGTGTGACAAACCACAATTCAATAATACAGCAGATAATAGTGATAGTTACATCAGGATATGATTAAATAGTGATAATTACATCAGGATATGATTAAGTACAAAATACTACAGGTTAAACACTTGGCAGATTACAATATTCTGAAGTACAGGATTAAATGCAGTAAAATAGGGGGCAGATAAGAGCAAAATAAAGCATATTTAAATGAAGGTTGATAGTGTCCCAGGATACAACAGAGGAGTTCTACAGGTGCTGTTTGAAGAGGTGAGTCTTAAGGAGGCGCCGGAATGTGGTCAGGGACTGGGCAGTCCTGACATCTGTAGGAAGGTCGTTCCACCACTGCAGAGCAGTTTCAATTATCCTTCAGACTTCTTAGATTGGAAGTCTGTAAAACACATGCCAATAAATACAACCATCTAGAAATGTGGATTTCAGCCCTGTTTTTTTATTTATAGAATTTCTGGCAGAGGTATCTAGGAGAATTTAAAAAAACAAAACAAATACCAGCTGATCATTTGGCGGAACATTAGAAAACCCCATAGTGATCAATGTTTCTGACTAACTTAGATCAATGTTTGATGTCTTTTGACAGGGTATTTTGTGTTGTATAATGATATTATGCTAAGTAGTTCACAGCCCAACCCCATTCACAGCACAATCATGGGAAATACAGTGTATGGTAAAAGAATGTGAAATGTATGATGGGGTGTAGGTCAGCAATGGCAGACACTGATTCATGTGACTACAATGTGTTTAAATTATTCTAGAGGAAATGTGACCTCAATGATTAACTCCTCAGTCTTGAATACGGAAGCACCTGTCAACCAAGCACCAATCAGCCTATTATCAGTCATGTGAGGTCTGGCATGTTTACACTAAAGTGTGTTCTGTATGTCATAGGTGTTTTTATACAGCCACTGTATATCTGATAAGAACATCTCCAGTGGCAGCATAGTGAACTATGTTTGAAGTACAATGGGCAACCTTAAGCCTGCTCTCACTCACCCTGTTAAATACTGGATGCTCTGTGCTTTTAAATCAAACAAGACAGGGGATCATACCTCCAAACGTACCCTTGTTAATCTTACTTTACTATGCGATATATCAGTTTGCCAGATTCGCATGTTATAGATTAGATTAGTAAATCTTGAATCACAGATTGGAGTATTGCACTGTGTTTCAATCTTAATGAGAGGAATGCCATTCCTGAGGTGGGTGTGATCTTGGAGCTGTCATGTGGACAGGTGGGCTGTGCTGTGCAATAACAAGGGGCCTCCTCTTTAAGTCTTGAGCGAAAGAGGATTATCATGCTAAAACTTAACTTAAATCCTCATCGTCAACAAGGGATTTCTCAACTAGTCAGATTAGGTGGCTCTTCACTGGGAGGGTTACATATACGGACTTCATTCGGTAATTATTACAAAAAGTTTTTGTGTCAATATTGCAAACATTCCAGGCTACTGTAGTTTTCACAAACTTGATAGTTGCATATTACTCTCTAAACCTTAATCTTTGGCGTTGTGAGGGTAACCGTTTCTGTGCATTTAAATATATTTTCAATTTTTATTGCCTCTTGCCTAGTGTAATTTTTTTTGTTTGTTTGTTTTTTGTTTTTACACGACATACGGGCTCTGCAAGCAGATCCTGCTAGTAAATGTTACTAACTTTAATGAAATTGTAGAAGCAAAGATCAGATCGGTGCAGTGCAACTGTATGTAAAAATATTTCAAATATTATTAGCTTAATGAACAATCTTTTTCTGTGAAGGGGTGGTACTAAATTTACAATCAACTGGGTTTTTAATAACATAAAATAACACCAGTGACCATTTGGAAGGAAGCAAAGTTTTAAAATTTTCCAGAAGCAGCGTGTTTTTATACAATTTGCGGCTGGTTTAAAATGTTGACAGTGAAGCAAGTTTTGATATTACACCAAAGCTGTGGGTTCAGTCTTGCATTTACACAGATTAATTTTGATTATAAACTAATTTACTAACTGAAGCTGCATAAAAGCCTCCAAAGGCTTAATTATCTCTGCTGTACCCAAATCTCAGTTCAAACCACTTGGAAACATTCTTATAAAGTAGAATGAAATGCATAGATGGATCAATTAATCATAGTTTATTGTCACCGAGAAACCTGACACTGCAGTACTCATTCATTGTGAATGGCTGTCTGTTGTATTAGACCAGAGCACCGATTTCCATACATTCAATGCAAAAGACAACACAACACAAAATATATATATATATATATATATATATATATATATATATATATAGATAGATAGATAGATAGATAGATAGATATATAAAATCTCAGTGGTTGGAATTTCTGGCCTGTGATTGGTTAAAACCATAAGATTGAACATCCTTACACCACCAGGTAATAATCACTGTCTGTCATGTGATTGGTTCACAGCTCTATCAGTCCGGACCCTTTTCAAAGGAACGCCTTTCTCCCCTGCACACCTCACAACAAATGGCTGAACACCGATTCTGTGACTTCACATAAAATTAATTACAAAACATACTACAATAGAAAGATGCTCCAACCACTAAAATGGTGATATAAAACGTCACTGTCACTGTTTTCTGACTCAACGATGTAAACAAATATGAGCAGTCAGCAGGCCATACGGAGAGCTGGACACCAAAAAAACCTTTATAACTATGCGCTATGAACTTCAAAAACATTTTCTGTTCTTTGTGTGTTACTTATTTATTTACTCATGCTGTATCAGCTATATTTAAACAAAATATATAAAGTCCAACCTTGTCTCGCTTATTTTCTTGACTGATTCACAGATTTAATATGTACTGCAGACTCAGTTCATAGTGGAAAATTAAATGTCCCACTGTAGCCCTCCTGTCCAGTCCATATTTACTAAATAGATATAGATAGGGAGAGGCATGCCGTATTAACCACTGCTCTCCCTTCATTTCCATTTTTTAGGACATCACCCTGCCCTGTACTGCTAATGTATGTTCACTGAAAAAGAATGTAATACAGAAAAAGCTCACATGTACATCACCAGAAAGTATATATGCAAAGATGCATATGAAAAGTTAATGGCATTACTTGTGGTGAAACAATAAAGCAGTTATAATTAATTTACATTGGTTCTGAAGCTGTTTGCCATCTAGAAATGTTGTGTGCAGTTTGAAGTCTCTGGATGGACTCTGAGGGATTGATTGTTTTTAAAAACTGTACACCTGTCTTTGGGATTAGGGGATGGTTGTCAGCACAACAAATCTCTGTCTGACCCAGTGACGCCTGAAATAATAGTTTTCCAGCAGAGTACTCCAAAGCTATCGTGTTTTCCAATGGAAAAGTTACATAATTTAAAAAAGCATTGGTTGTCTTTCTTTTCTGAATCCAAGCCATGGTAATATGCAGTGCAGTAGCTCGTACATCTGTCTTCTTATTAACTATCTATATGCTCACTACCATTAAAGAAACCCCAGCAGAGTCATTAGCAGTCCGCAACATAACCAGCAATGGCAACACAATACTTCTGGAACAAATATTGTACAGTCAGTGGTCCCAATACAGCAGCTTTAAGATACAATTTCTGTACAGTTAAAATTAAAGCATAATGTGTTTGACATACATTTCAACTTTCAACTTCTTCTGCCTTTACTATTGGAAAAATATGTTGGGGGGGAAAACACACTCAACCTGTTTAATAGCAACATGGAGAGATACAAGCTTTTCCAGCCACGTGGCGTATGGATTACTTCATCTAAATACTGTACATTTCTGTGTCTTGTGATCACACATGGGTTATCTCCTTGTGTTTAAAGTAGGGTATGGCTGTATATCACAGGACCCACCTAATGCTTAAACCAGTAATAGAGAGCTCATTTAAACAGAATGCTGAGGTATGTGCAGTTTATCCAAGACACATCTTCCTGATTTATGTGCCATCAATACCCACCTGAATGTTCTCGAAGTGCTTCACTTGAAGGAATTATTACTTCCACTTCTTTCTGTTTAATACCAATACCCTTTACCCCTCCTCCATTGATACAGCCTCTGTCCTGGGCTTTTCCTGATGGCTGCCATTTACCTCCCAGAAAAAGGCGAAAGCTTTGAAAATATACCCCCTTTCTACTTTCACAAATGGGGGAAAAAATAAAGTAGTTATTTTCAGACATCCCCCACTATGTTTGTTTTTTTGTCAACTTTGCAGGCTATTGTTTTTGACAGGCTCCAGAGTGCAGCTCACTTTCTATTTCCTGTGACATTTTACTGCTCATGTTGGGAGACCAGCATGGCTACTCCAGGTCACTATCAGAGTGAAGAGTGATCCCAGACAGCATTCCAGTCAGCCTTTTCTCACAACAGATGGAAAAAATGAAACGATTAAAAACAAAGAAACAAAAAAGAAAAGAACCTCCAAGTTTGCTTTATCATGAACATGTAAACGCTGTGCTGCAAAACTCACAAGGTTAGAAAATGTCTCATTTTCAGTACATTACGCTGGAGATGAATGGATAATACTTATTCACAACAAGGGAATAAAACCTATGACCTTGAAAAGACAACCAACCTTACAGTGAGATCTGTATGGACTACCAGATAGACAGATTCACTACTTATTTATGCATGGTCTGTGCAGCTTGAATCATTCACATTCAGTATAGCTGAAGGAGCTTGGAACTTAAATCTACAATACCATCTTTAATTGCCTTTATGACCCTTTCTAACATGTTGTGAATACAGAGGTTTGTATTGTTGTAGCTGTCAGAACGGTGACTAAAGAAAGCCGTGCAAGTTGTTTAACTCTGCTGATGTTCTGTACTGACTGGAGAATTGCATTAAGAATTGTAAACTACAGCTCTTGTTATATTAGATGTGATCCTGTGCTAAACAAATAAAGGTGTAATTATCAGGGTATTATTATTTACCACTGGGAGAATGGTGGTGTTTAGAAAGAA
Source organism: Acipenser ruthenus (assembly GCF_902713425.1). Classification (NCBI taxonomy): domain Eukaryota; kingdom Metazoa; phylum Chordata; class Actinopteri; order Acipenseriformes; family Acipenseridae; genus Acipenser; species Acipenser ruthenus. Next base: position 63,163,286 of record NC_081195.1, on the reverse strand, counting down.
TAATCAAGTCTGTATCAAATTTAACAAGGTTACAGTACAAAAAAATGCAATTAAACTGTAAAGCAAAGAGCAGCAACTCAAAGCAAAATGGATTCAAACCTCATTCACATGACTCTTCTTTTTACTAAGTACTGTATACTGCTGGTGACCCCCACCTGCATTGCCAATTATTGTGATTTATGTACTCTATGGATCTGCACAATGTATAGATGGTATGGTTCGAACCCATTACTGCTGAGATTATTATACCTTTCCCAGGCTACCTTTTGTCAATACCTGGGTGCAGGATTAGCATGAGTTTTTAACCCTACCCTGTGTCCCGAGTTCTGGCAAATGTTGAAGAAAAAGCTCACTATTTTTGTGCAGGAAATTCTGAGCTATGTATCTCCTTGTATGCTGCTGTGACAAGTGGTGTTTAATGTCACACGCTGCCACATCCCTTTGTCAAATCCATTAAAGTAAATGAAGGGGACGTGGATGCCAGCTCGAGGGAAACTGAAGATGTTTTCTGGGGTTTGCTGTCAAGTGTCATCTGAGAAGCCAGACTATGAATGCCTAGTTCCTCATTTGTTTCCATCTTTTTAAGAGAAGAGCTTGCTTCTTATCCTTAACCCTGCTTTGTTCTAAAGATTCTTAAACTTGATTTATCATGCTTTGCAGTTTAATGTGTGATGACAAAATGAATTAGAGAAATATATTGTCCTTATGTACCTTTCAGGAGTTTGTGTCTAAATTAGAAAAAGTCAATACCTTACAGTACTTTGGTCTGGAGCAGGCAAATATGCCACTGCCCCAAGGTAACTATGTTCGGCACACATACCATTAAAATGAGCTACTGGACCTGTACCTGTGGAATCAGGATCCTTCTAGTATACATGTCAATACATCACCAGGGACGGAGTTCAAACTCCTACTCCCTTCTTAAAGGCAAAGCGTCACTTGACCATAACACAAAACAAAAATGCATAGGGGCTGAACGTACAAAAACAAGAGATGTCTAGCATGACAGTGTCAATATCCAGAGCTAACATGGGCAGCAATGGAGGGATACATTCCTCAACCACCTCTAATCCCTTCAGGGAAGTTTGGGTGGGAATCTGCTGCAAAATCTGTTCTCCACAATAACCTGTCAGGTAATTTGCTTAACAAATTAATTAATACTTTGTGTGTTTCATATCCCAGTTGTTTATGGGGTGCTAATTAATTTAGGATAAAATGGCTACAGTTCCAGACTAGTGAATTCTGAAGCAGCAGACAAGTCTTATACACAACTCTAAATATAGCAGTCTCCTGTTCCGCAGTGTAGATTAAAGCCATCCTGAGAAATGTGTCAACCCCTAGGGGTAGCTAATGCACATTCAATGTAATGATTACTGTACGTTTCATGCTAGCGGAGTATGCAAAGCAGTGACCACATAACAATAACATATTTTGGCAGTGCGCAAATGTGCAATAACATATATATATAGTAGTAGTAGTAGTAGTAAGCAGCCTTTATCCAAAGCAACTTACAGAAAACTAAACAAAATATCAGTGTATAAATTACAGGCAATAAAAATGCAAAGCAAACACATATATACAATATATACAAAATAAATATAAATAAAAGAAATGCAAAAAGATATATAAATAGGAATTTACAAATAAAGATTGAATAAGTGTGGTTTGAGAAGATGGTGGAAAGCAGTAAAAGACCTGAGGATAACCGGTAGCTGGTTCCACCACAGAGGGACAAGGGAAGAGAAGGAGCGAGCATGGGAGTTAGGAGAATGAAGAGAAGGCGTAACAAGTCGGACAGTATGAGCGGAGAGGGCGAGAGGGAATATAAGGAGACACGAGGGATTGGAGATAGGAAGGGGCAGTATGATGAATAGAGCGAGGCAAGAGCAAGGGTTTTAAAAATGGATGCGAGCAGAGATAGGCAGCCAGTGGAGAGTGTGAAGCATAGCGGTAGCGTGAGAGTAGCAGCAGAATTTTGAATAAGTTCAAGAGGGCGAATAGCCGAAGCAGGGAGACCATCGAGGAGAGAGTTACAATAATCCAATCTGGAAAGAACAAGAGCTTGGACTCGGAGCTGAGTGGAATAACTAGATAGAAAATAGCATATATATATATATATATATATATATATATATATATATATATATATATATATATATACTGATGCACAGTGAAAATGTAACAGTTTAAGTTTTACATCAATAGCTCATTGGGCACAAACATAATGTTATTTACATTTTAAATAGTGAGCAGATAAGTTTGTTGATTGATTGAGTAGTATTGTTCCTTGGTATAACAAAATACTGACCTCCATTCATGTGATTTCATAAAAACGCCAGGTGCTCAATGTTTGGTATTTGAGTTGTTAGAATTGCCAACATGAGATGATTTAAGAACCTGTATAAATAGCCATTTGAAAAGACTTTCAATTAACGCATGAACAGCAAAAGATACGACCATGCCCCGCTTGAGTAATGAAGATTGCCTTGTTACTAGCAGCATGATTGAAGGTGGCCTGTCTGTGAGAGATGTTGCCCAGAGAATGCGATGTTCTGCTTCAACAATCAGCAGACTAGTCCAGAGAAACCAGGAAACTCTGTGAGGGGCAGGCCACGTCCTGGAAGGCAGAGGGTCACCACACCGGCCCAGGACTGGCACATCCGACTGATCCATCTACGACTGATTTGCATGCTCAGAGGCCGTTCAGGGGTAACATGTTGACAGCTGAGAGACGAAATCGCCATCTTCTGTGGGCCAGAGAACATCTGAGGTGGTGGCAGAGAGTGTTTTATTCACTGATTGAATGCCGTTTTGCCCTTGATAGACCTGACGGAAGACAACGTGTGTGGAGACACCGTGGTGAGCGTTCTGCTGACTGTTGCGTTGTTCAAGCCAACCGGTGGGGTGTTGGAAGTGTGATGATGTGGGGAGGAATCTCCTTTGACAAAAGAACGCCTTTGGTGCAGATTGAGGGCAACCTTACTGCTCAGCAATACGTTGACAAAGTCCTTAAGGCAACAGTTTTTCTGTTCCTGCAAGCCAGTCCGAAAGTGTCGATTTTCCAGCAGGACAATGCAAGACCACACAGTGCTAGGATTAGAATTGCAGGTGCTAGAAATTTCAATATGATAATGCAGAATCTAATTCTAGAAAAGTCTAGAAAATGCTTGATTGTGGATGAACATTCTTAGAGAGTATTTAAGGGTTAGGCATAGGATGATTTCTGTCATTACCAATAAGTCAGTATGAGGAAAAAGTAAAGAGCTATCTGAAGACCTTAGGCAGAAAACTATTAATTGTCATAAAGCTGGAGAAGGATACAGGAAGATTTCCAAGCATTTGAGTATCACAATTTCAACTATTGTTTCTATTATCAAGAAGTACAAGACTCATGGTACTGTCACAACACTCCCTCGGTCTGGAAGAAAGTAGAAGAATTGTGAGGAAGGTTAGTAATAATCTGAGATTGACTGCCAAAGATATTCAGAGTGAATTGGCTGCAAGTGGGACTGGGGTTTCCATTTCAACCGTAGGTCGAGTATTGCATGGTGAAGGTCTCAATGGTTGCAGGTCAAGGAAAAAGCCACTCTTAGGAAAATGTCACAAGGACAATTGCTTAGTTTGCAAAACGTCATTTGAATGATGGGCGAGAGTTCTGGTCAAAGGTTTTGTGGAGTGTGAAACAAAAATCCAGCTATTTGGTCATGCTGATAGTCGTTACGGTTGGAGAAAGTCTGGTGAGGCGTACAAAGAAAAGAACACCATACCTACTGTCAAGCATGGCGGTGGTAATATGGGTCTGTTTTTCCTCTAATGGCACAGGAAATGTAGTTCCAATACATGGTAAAATGGATTCCATAGCATATCAAAAGATATTGGCCAATCATCTGAAACCCTCCGCTACAAAACTCGGTTTAAAGCACAAATGGACGTTCCAACACGACAACGATCAAAAGCACACATCAAAATCTACTTCAGAATGGTTAAAGAAGAATACAATCAAGGTTCTGGAATGGCCTAGTCAAAGTCCCGATCTAAATCCGATTGAGAATCTTTGGTATGAGTTGAAGAAGGCTGTGTACAAGAGAAATCCTCCGAATTTGAATGAACTGGAACAATTTTGCGTTGAGGAATGGTCAGAAATCACAAAAGAATCATGCCAAAAGCTCATTGACAAATATCCTAATCGTTTAAAAGAGGTTATTATTGCTAAAGGTGCCTCAACTAGCTATTAATTTAATTTTCCTTGTCAGGGTATGAATACTTTTGAATTAGCATTTTTGGAGCTTTGCAAAACAATTGCTGAAATAAATAAATTGTAGACATCTATTTCTTGTAACTTTTTTTCCTCATCCACAAAAGCAAAACAAAACTACAAAAGCAACAAAAGCAAAACTACAGAAGATTTCTTTTAATTTATTGGTTTGAGAAATGTAGAGAATGGAAGTGCATACAGGTAATGCCATTATTTGCTACAATCACTTTGTGTAGTTTAATTAAGCAGGATCAGTTTAATACAGATGGTTCTAATTTAGAATGTACAGCCGTCACTGACTGACATGTTATACTATAAATACAATGTCTCATGTCTCAGCAGTGTGTCACATCGCAAGTCAGCAACCTTTATTAAAATGCTTCAGTGGATAGAGATAAAATGTTAACTGGGGGGAAAAACAACATATTTTTAAATAAACACATTCCCAGTGAAAACTGGAATTAACAGTGTTTATAATCCAGAAAGAAGGCAAACCTTCACAGGGCTGAATGTTAAGAGCACAGTTTAGAAAAAGTGACAGCGGAGCTGCAGCAGTGTTAGCACAGTGGCAGAGTGCCATTTAAAAGGGTAAGAGCAGAGCAAAGGAAGGCACAGGGAGAGCTCTTGGCTCAAGGGGATGCTTCATTTTGACTTTGTTTAGAACTAATATTGGCCATCCTTGATCAGAACTGAGTGGTCTGCCAGCTGGGCCCTATAAGTAGCAGCCTACAGACTCCATAATGGCATTGTTTTGGCTGTCGGATGGCGCAAGCCTGTTTATTGACTTCCCTTAAAAGGGCTGTTTTATTTCTGCTTATTAACATTTTTTTGAAAGCACAAACAAACAGGAGAGACATGCTGGAGGAGATGCAAGGATCCAGCTAGCCTGCGGCATCATCAGCAATAATATTAACAGCCTTGAGGTTCAGTGACCCGAATCAGGGCTGCGTGTGCAGCAACCGCTCAGAGAGGACATCATTAAAAAGTAATTTATTGATGGCTGTGTCTCATCTAGTATAATAATTGTGTTGTTATCTTTCTGTGTACAGTAGAAGAGATTTAGAGAGAGATATTTGAATGTTGCCTCGGCTTGCTTATATGCAGGGTTATTTAATCTTTCTTGCAAGCTGACAGTGATAGATCACTTTAATATGAATTTACCACATCTGGTCTACGTTTATTAACATTGTCTATTGTTTGGGGTACACTGAGGTGGGACAGACAATTGGAAACACTAGTAATATGTAGCATATACTGTACAAGTGGGCTACATTCCCATCACTGTACTCAATGATATACAATATACAAACAGCATCTCCCTGTATACCTGATAGAGAGGTAGTATCTATTTTTTGTAATGCATTACAAACAAAAGGTCGATAAATACTCAGTGTGAACACACACATTTTTACAGATAAAATTGAAATTTGGTAAATGTATTTTGCAAATACAGTTACAGTACAAATTGAAAGCCCCAAATTAAACTGATATTCTGCAATGCTGCAACATTTTTTGGTTGGCTTTGTAGATGAAATAGGAATGAAAAGAGTGATAAACAGTAGCAACTTGCTTTATATATAAAAAATAAAATATAATACTGTGTGTAAATGTATAAGGCACACCAGCGCAGAAGACTTCTGCTGGTTTGTGGCTTCACTCCAGCAGCAAATAAAATAGCTTGTTTGATTAACCTCCGTCTGCTATCTCTCATATGAAATAATGCCCCTGCAGTTTTATGGTTACTGTATTTCCAGATAGTATTTTGAAAATGTCTTTATACTTCCATTACATTAATGACAGTGCAGTCTCACAGTGATAGTCCTGACTAAGGATAATGGTATGGTATGCACAGTGTTAATCACACTGTTAATCCACTGCAGTGCTTTGGTGCCATATCAGTAACCGTGGTATACTTTGTCAGAACCACTGTGCAAAATGTGTTCCATTGTGTTGCCATTGCTGTTTAACTGGTATAGAACTGAATTCCAATTTTAAACTTCTATGTAAGGCTTTCTAAGATTAAGAATGACAAATCAGGACAACCCATAAAATCGGGGTATCAATTCTAAAAGTGTGTGATCTTCTGTAATATTGTTACAGATTTAATGTTGACAAGAGATTTGGTATTCCTTTGAGAACCAGACAGGGGCTTTACAATCTGTGACTTTAGAAGCTCAAAATCACTTAAGGCAACCACTGTAAAATATCATGTTTCATGATTGATATCATTACACCCTTACAGGTTGACCGCATTAGAAACCAAGCCCCCCCCCCACACACACACACACACCCACACCCACACCCACACCCACACTGCTCTTTGTCAAGGCACTCTATCCTGAGTGAACTTGACATTTAGAAAGCCATTGGCCAGTCAACAATCAAAGCTAAGGCTTGGCCCTGGTAGAAGTACATCTTAATATCTTAATTGAAAGGAAACTGTACTGTACCTTAGAATCTGTACGTGTCGTTTCAAGACTTCAGGGTGACATTCTCTTTCCATACCACTGCGTCTAGCAGCTTCCATGCTGAGACGTAAGCGGGGCAAAATTGAAAAACTGGTATGTTTTCGTCTTCGGTGTCATTATTAATTACTCTTACCAGCCCTGTATCTGGTTCCAAGCAGCAGGTCGTGACCTCTCCCTCTCGTCACCAGTGGCACATGCTTCTTCTGGTGGTCTGTGAAGAGTGGCACAGGATTTATGCTCGTGAAAAGATGATGCTGCATTTTCCAGCTGCACAACTTTTGCATCCTGTTGTAGCACCTGCTCTTCAGTGTTCTACACAGACATAGATAACACATAACCTAAACCTGCTGTGCCATTATAGTACCAGAAACCAGGTCTTGACACCAACCACTATGCCATTTCATAATTAGAATGTATAGGGGTTAATAAAGACATCACCTTTCCTTTCCTTTTCAACATTTATATTGACAGCAGCAGCTTGTGCTTTATTCCTCGTCTACTAATCTATCTGTCCACCTTTCAGTCAGTCTTTTGCATGATTTCATGTTGGCCTGCAATGTGAGCCCTGTCTGTTATCAACAATTAATCAAATTCAGTAATCGTGAGGACTTTTAAATCTGTTCTTTACAAAGCCAATTTAGAACAGTTTTACTGCATCGCATTTTCTTTATTGCATTGAAATAAACTTTACAAAAGGGTATTTAAATAACTAAAGCTTGGTAAATTGGTCCCATCATTTCTATATACTGTATATCAAACTGTAGTATAATGTAAGTACATCATATTCATGTATTGTCCTTACTGTGGAGTAGAGATGAATGAATATAGCTGGAAGATACCATATCCCTGTTGTAGATAGGTGCTTCTCTCATCTGCAATATTATATATGACTACAGCACTTCCTTTCTTTACTGTGTATTCAGGATACTCATATCTGGCAAATCAGTGGCCTGTCAATGGGCTGTATTTATGAGCTTGTTGAAATGTACCAGGGAATGTAGTGACAGCCTCATGGCATCTTCTGATTGTAAAACTAAATATACAGGGAGCATTTTGCGGTTGTGCCGGCAATGGCTTGAAACAATAAAACGGTGAGGTCTGATTTTTAATTTGGTCCTAAATAAAATGCCCGCTGTGATGTATATTCGGACAGCTGCGTGGGCTGGGACTCCCAGGACGTTATTGAACTGGAGACTGCCTTGTGCTTGCCAGCCGCATATCCTGTTCAACCCTGACTGATTCCTCCTTGTAAATTATTCACCATGGTATCTTGTGTAACTTAATATCAAAAAGCCATTTTTCATTCCTAAAATATATTGAAAGACGCAGTCCGTCAAGGAATCTGTGTGCCCTTATTGCAAGCCTGCAATGGGAAACCACCTTAGTCGAGACAAAAGGTGTCTGTGACCCCTGGTAGTAGTTCTAGCATGTTTTGGCAGTACTGTTTGATGCCTCTTTCTGCAAACTTTAATTTCCCAAAAACATAAGTTATCATTCAGAGTCAAACAATGTTAGACAGAGAAGGAAAAGCTGGCATGATACCCCCTCCTCTTGTGCCAACGGGTTGATTCACAGTTTCTTACACTGAACTTAAAAGTAAATTGACAGTTGCTGAGGGTCACAGAATACGTCACTGCAGCTGAGCTGTGGTATGAAACCAGAATATCCGAGCTACCAGCGACTTGGCTCTCACCCACTAGGCCTTTACTGCCAGTCACCAGCTCCAAAAACCTCACCCCTCATGTGTTAGAAGATGTGCTTTAGCTGGGAACGGATGTCAACGTGGATATAGTGGAAGTGCCCATATATCACGCTTTAGGGGTAGCAGATTTGGAAGCTATTAGGAAATGTATCTTTAATCTTGAATTTCTCTTGCTTTTTATAACCTAAGCTACCGCATACCAGTGTATTACCCAGACCACATTGTAGCCCATAGTATTATCAGCAATGCAGTGGATTGTGAAACCTGTATTACGTGAACAGTGGTCCTGATACAGTAGCACACTAGCGCAGATACAGTACCATAGTACTGCATTGGATTTCCAGTGTGAACTAGTTTATTATTATTTTGGTATGTCAAAATGTATTCATGTTCGCACTGTGGTAAAATTCTATCAATGGTTCATACTTTCGTAGCAGACAGTGTGCTATCATTGTCTCCTTAGTACAGAATGAAGGTAGTTTGTTAAGGTTATTATATTCACATTTTTCACTTTAGGTTCATATATAGCTAGGAATCGGTCTGTGACTCCTCCTTCACAGCTCTTTAGATAGGCAGTGGGTGAGCTCAAAGTGTAAGTTAGCTCTGCATCCCTGGCCTCTCTGGCTAGTAATTAGGAGAGTTCTGTGAGGCAAGGAGGGCTACTCCACAAACTCCTCTGTGACTTCTCCATTACCATCCTCTCAGCAGCAGCTCTTGGATGTGAGTCAATTGCTGACACTCCTTTCCTGAAGAGCCCCATATTTGGCCGTGGCAGGATAGGACTGGAGTTGTGTAGGTCTCTCCAAAACCCAGTGTATTTTCCTTACTATGAAGGTCATTCCCTTGTGTGAAAACTGTGCTGGAAAAACGGCAGCATTTCCTACCATCTTTTGAAATTTGCAACAGTATTATCTTGAGTTCAAGTGCAGGAATAGTATAACTTTGTATTAATAAAAAGAGACCACAGACATTGTCCAGGCCAGTTCTGAAGCTTTTTCTTTCCAGGGGCCTAAAACAAACAAATAAATATAAATAAAAATAAGTTGAGTGGTACTCAACTCTGGCCTTCAAGATCTAATCCAGTCCAGGTTTCTCCTCCAAGCAGGTTTGGTCACGCTTTATTTTAAGAGCTGTTTTTTGTTTATTAACTGTTAACAAACAGCTAATAAACATGTTCATGTACATTATTTATTTTCTGTTAACTGTTAGTTAGTAATATATAATATGTCAGCTAAAACTGCAAACACCAAACCCTATGGATGATCAGTCCAACACCAGAGTCGATCTTATGCTTGAAATCGGTTCAAATTGTTACTGTAGTAATGTTTAGCAAATTAAATCAGGTTTTTATTAACCCTAACCCTAACCCTTTGCTAAAAATTAACAATGTTTGTTAACAGTTAATAAACCAAAAAAAGGCCAATTTAAAATAAAGCGTGACCGCAGGTTCTAATGTAGTTAATTGAAGCAGTTAAGAGGCAATTAACTAATTTAGGACCTAGTTGGAATAAAGACCAGGACTGGAATAGATCTCAAGGGCCTGAGTTGAATACCACTACTCTACAGCCCAGCTAAACTCTCCTTAACATAAGACATTGCTCTGGTGTATATCTGCCCTCTCATCTTGGACCCTTGACCAGTGGATATGAAGTTTGGCTCATATATTAGGCAGCCAATACAAAGGTCATTAAAAATGCCTGTAAGATGAGGTCAAAAGTACTATATTGACAAATACAGTCAAGCCTCTTTTGCATAGTGTTTAAGACACTTTCACTGTGGATGGACGATGGTTTGAACTCAGCCACTGTCCTGACACATTGGTGCAGAAACTCAGGATCTCATAAGGGCTTTTCACACTAGCCATTTCAACCCAGGTCGACCCCAGGTAGAACAGCAAGCGCTTTCACATTGCCAGTTTCAGCCCGAGGCAAAAGTGTTTTTACCGGGGTGAACTCACCCCCGACAGAAACATTTTGAAAATTTTCAACCCAGGACGAAGCGCTCACCTCGGGTTGAAAAATGAAATGTGAATGCAACAGGGTTACGCTCGCCTCAGGTTGAAAACGCGCAGGACAGTAGCCAAAAACAAACAAGGGGCAAGGTTCACGCATCAGCGCGCAGTAAATAAAAAAAATAAAAATGGCAAGAGCAATGATGAGGTCCTCCAGGACCAGGATTGGTGTAGGCAATAAGAAATAACAAAAGTACTTTTGTTTGCACAAAGAACACTCTACAAATATGTAGCCTACACACACAATTAAGTAAAAATAAAGAAAGTAATAAAAAAGAGCGATCGTTTCGGGATTGTTATAGTATTAGTCTGAAAAGGTTACGTCTTGCACGGAGTACATGTTGCCAGCGTCTCCTCCGAGCTTGCAATAAAGCACACAGAGAAATGAACGCCGTGTTGGGAGCCATGTTGGATATTTACTTCCGCAACTGTGTTTTACACGGGTTGAAAATATGCAGTGTGAAACGGTCATGTCCAACCAAGGTGCGAATCTTAACCCGAGAATTGTAGAGTACGGCAAATATGAATGCATGGAGGGCTGAACTCGGGTAAGTTACCCCAGGGCCACCCCGTGTAGACTCAACCCAGATTTTGGTGGTGTAGTGTGAAAAGCCCTATAGAGGTTGATTCTGGCTCCTTTGCTCTTTTGAATAGTATTTAAGATGCTCTCTTGTGGTGTAGGTACTTGCTGATGCATAATGATTGCAGGCATTAGGAAAGACATCAGCTTTAGGTTCACCAGTTAGAACTTAAATAATTTATATAAAAAAAAGATTTTTCCATTCTGTTAAACATATCGAAACATTGGGAAGTTGGCTCTTTTGAGCAAAACATATCCTTTGTGGTCACAACAGTCACAGAACCTGTGAATTTGTTTCCACTCAGCATGAAAACTGAAATTGGTTTCAGTGCAAAGTTAAAGTAGTTAGCAAACATCAAATAAAGGCTTATACTTACACAGAACTATACAAAAAGTGGCGAAATTAAGTTCTAAGCAACTAGCAGAGCATTATCCCAAACAATTTAATGGAAGTGGAGGGAGCAGCTTTAAGGAGAAACAAACTTCAAATTATCCAAAGGCTTTTGTGCAGAAAATATACCTCTGCATACACTTCATAATGCAAAACCTAAAGGGAGGACAGTTTACAGTTCTGGAGAAGCATGAACCCTGATTTGCAGCTCTGGCAGCTTCAGTTCTTGTGTCTGAGAACACTCAGAAATTCTTTGATGTATATATTTTAAAGAATGCCATACATATATGAACTGATCCACTATTTCATGAATTAGCAGGGCCTTCAAATAGTATTAGTTGTTCTTTGATGATGATGAACTCCCAACAGGTGACAGGCACTTCAAGTAACTTTAGATGGTGCAGGTGACACCTAGCTCGAAGTGTTGGGAGAATTACAGTGGAGAGGTTAATGTTTACAACATCGAGAAAAAATCACAAATTTCTTTTTGTGATTTTTTTTCTGGTGCTTTTAATCCGTTATTAATCCAGAGTATTTTATTGATGTCACGCAAGAGGTAGGGATTAATAAAATATTAACATGGAATGTGCAACCAATTGGATTAGGAGCGGCATGACTGCATGGTAAAGGCAAAGCCGGGCAGTGCTTTGTGTGCAATCAGAGTCTTTATTTATTTATTTTTTATATATTTAAAAACTTCTGAGCCATTTTATGACTGCCTCCGTTTGATTTTTCCAGTTTGTTTAATTTCAACTGAAACCGTGGGTTTCACTTGGATCTTGTGGGCGGGGGGTGGGGATTACATTCAATCACATTGTTATTTGTCCCTCACAGAATAATTTCTAAAGATAAAAACAACGTTGTTTCTGAGGATTTGTATTCCCAAAACGTTCCACTACTTGGTGTCTCTTAGTATATCTAAAGAACGTTCTCTTCTCTTTGGACTCTCAAGAAAGCAATTTTAAAGCCCACCAATAACTTTTAAAACAATATCTGCAAATAAGACATTTCATTGACAGAATATCATTCATACAAACAATACTTTTTATATTTACACATCCTCTCTTAATTGTACAGTTATAGCTTAGTTGTGCTTTTTAGTGTTTTGATTTCACTCGATAAATTGGTAAAGTTTCTAGGAACCTTGGCCAGCCTCCAGACCTGCTAATATTGTCTTTTGAATTTCCTTTAACCTCTTGCCAGCTGAGATGCTTCTCTTCAAAAGGTTTCACTCCAGCAACCCCATAGCACTTCCTGGGGCAATGTCTGTGTGGGGTAGTACTCAAGTTTGAATTTGAGTTCGCTGGAATGTACATTTAAGGGGGTTATTTTAGCGTTAATGCTTACCACATGTAAATTTAAATCTGTAGTTAATCGAATAAATGGGCTCAATCACGCTAATGTGGATAAATAATTGGACACACATGTCAAGAAACAAGTGTTCATAAAGACATTTGCTCCATTTAGTTTTATATGTTAGAGAAAGACTACAATTTAAAGATTACAGATTTTGGACTGCTATAGGCAATTTAAAGTCCATAAACCCTGCCCAGATAAAATCTGGCTGCAATGAACACGTTGGTGTGTATGTGTATGTGTGTGTGTGTGATTTTATATATATATATATATATATATATATATATATACACACTTTCAACACTATTATCTGGAGTTTGAAAACAAAAAATCCCTGCTGTATTCTGTGATGTACTATATATAAAAGCTATAGTCCAGTTCAGTCACAAAGAGCTTGATAATAATATGTAGCATTCATATGTCTCAAAAACAAAAACAAACAAAAAAAAAAAAACAGTTTGAAACTGATTTCTCCAGTTGTATCCTGGATATGAAACACCTTACATCCACTGGGGGCTCTAGGATAAAAAAAAAGGTTAATGATAACTATTTTGTCATAATTTACCTGCTAGTTAAAATCCAAAAAGCAAGACTAAATACTCTCATGAAGGGATTTCGTTCTCTATCCATGGGCCCCTCTCACACTCCTCTGCTCCATTTGTCCTTTAGCAGGACAGATTGATAAGAGTTTAATGCTCATATATCTAATGCTCTAGTGTCCTGTAACCTGTTTCCATGAAACACAGTGTGGGTAGGTTTGAGTGTGTGTCAGATTGCCTGCTTGGCGCCACTGTAGTATAACCAGGGGAGCTACTGAGCCTAGAATGCTGATATAACCACATACCTTAAAGGCTTGAAATAGTCCTTACTTATGATGCATCCATGAACTTTCAAGTGTGAAGGGGTATGACTCTGTTTAGCTCTCACTTTTAAATTGGCGTACATACAGTACTCTTTGGAGATGAGCATGCATGCTAAATTTGAAGAAAAATAAGAAATAAATTGAATAATTGAAGTGTATGCATTTGAAGGCACCTGCAGTCGAGCACTGTAGTATAGCCTGGTAAATAATAATCTATACAGAAATAATAGATAACAGAAATAATAAAATATTAAATGTATATTAAATATTAAGAAAATGTAGCTTGTTATAATCTGTTGTTTTACTGTAAATTATTGTAAACTGTGTTGCATTGTTATAGTGTCGTTACAGTGCAGTTAAACTGTGATTTAGCTGCACCGCTATTTTAAAGTAATAAATACACTTCTGTACTTTTACAGCTGGTTTCACAGACCCAGATTGACTACCTAAAATTACATTAGTTAATCCAAGATTACTGGCAACTGGGGTCTATGAAACCAGCCACTAAAGTTATACAGGGTCTGTATTATCCTTCCCACATTTTCTTGTCCTTAAGCAATTATCAATCAGATGTACATTAGTGTCACGCTCTCAAAACCGTTGTTTTCCCTCCCACTCCCGGCCTGACATTTCCACAGGGTCTAATGGATGGACCTCAAGTTCTCCTAATTGAAAGAGGCCTGTGGTTCCAGTGACAGCGGCTGTCAATAAAGCAGCTCATTCCCTTCTCAGCTGTTTAGAGAAACAGATAACTGGCAGTACCTGACTTTTTATCTCTCAGGAGCTTTGTATAAGTCAGTATGGTTTAGTTTAGTTTTTGTTGCTGTTATAAGTTGAGTGTCCTCCATAGTTTGAAAGACGTGGTAGTCTTGTTTATAAATGATAGCGCAATTACAGTATTTGAACAACAGGTGGCAGCAAGCATTGGATTCCATTGGATTCAAAAACGTAAAGACATATTTTAGAATTTTTCAGTGCAGTGAGGTATCTCAAAGCAGTACAAGGTGAACCGACTAAAAGGTCATGCATTCGTTTTTTGTGCCAGTTCGTATTTCAGAGTTCAACTGAATTTATTGTGTTTGGTCCCTTCATGTGAAGTTGCAGCCATTATTTTAAAGTGTGAAATCAGGATTTGGACCAGGTTCTGGTAGATAATAGTCAAGAACAATTCCACGTGAGGTCCAGGTCCACAGAGGTCCATAGAAGACTAAAACAAACCTGATACAGTAATATCATTTTACTTGTGATCTGCTCCAGTTTTTTATGACCGCATACCACAGTAAAACTATAGCAAGATGTTGAAAAGCATAGCATGTAAACGTATTGTAAGCACATTAAATTCATAATTTTAACCATGGCAAAAGCAATGATAAACTGCAAAAGTATAGTGCGAAAATACCTTGGGTAAATCTCACAAAAGAAAATATGGGGGCTCATTTTAATATTGTGAAATGGTATCATAATTGTATGAACTGATACACACTGGTAATATACTGCAGTACCAGAGTGAGGAACAGACAGGCCACTATATAATAATTCAAAATCCATTGTGTTGCCGTTGCTGGTAATTCTGTGGTCTACTAATTAAGAACATAAGAAAGTTTACAAACGAGAGGAGGCCATTTGGCCCATCTTGTTCGTTTGGTTGTTAGTAGCTTCTTGATCCCAGAATCTCATCAGGCAGCTTCTGAAGGATCCCAGGGTGCCATCTTCAACAACATTACTTGTTCTGCTATGGTTCCTTCAGGGTAATACACTGGTAGTACAATGGTATCCCAATGGTATATTTATTGAACTTTTCTGTAGATGAAACCACCAAACTAATTAAAACCAGTAAAACACCAAAATCTGCCATGTCAGAAAGAAATATTGCATATGGAATTCTTGAGCAACGGGCAAAAATGTCTCATCACCTGAGCTCACTCCCCAGGCAGTTCTCCAAAGATAATTAAGTTGTTTGCTATACCACCCACACTCTTAAATGTCTCAATCTTCTTTGAAGGAATTCATTGAATACATTATGACTCAAGTAGGTACCATACATTTAAAAAAGAAAAAGAAAAAAAGACTAGTGTTCTCACATGGAAAAAGGAAACGCAGTCTAGCTTCAAACTGTTCTCTCCCCAATGGCTCTACAGACAAATTGCTGGGCTTAATGACACATTGCAGGTCTGACCCACAGCTTTCAGGTCAGCTGAGATCTTTGCCAAAAGCAATAAATCCTGGAGGCTTTTCAGAGTGTTTTCAATTCCATTTCCCCTGTGAATTTTAGAATTTAAAAAAGGAGAATGTCTGTTTCTCCCTCTTTCAAGAGTAAAAGATGTTTTTAAGTTGGATTTAGGGCAAATTTAGGTGTCCCGTAAGCAACTTGAAAGGCTAAGGTTTTAGGATATTTGTAACGCTGAATTACTTTGGACAATTGGCCACAAAAAGGAAAGGATTTTGCTGTTTGTACACCCCTTAATCTACAAATGGAGCAGGGTTATTATTATTTTTTAATGTTTGTTTCCTCTGCTAAGTTTACATTTTGGTTTTGCTTGCCTGAGCAATAGTGTAGCTTGCAGACGACATTCATAATCGGTTTGCTGCAGGTAAGAAGCAGGTCTGTTTCGTTAAAAGAAGTTATTTCACAGGTGGGAAAGAGCTTGTGTGCCTGCAGCTAAAACACTGTCTCTGGGGAATGTAACAAGCCCAGTTAACAAGGTCTGGCACCCAAGTACAAAGAACTATGGGACTCTCGAGTGAATTAATGCTCTAGCACTCCAGCATGTCAGGTACTGTCAGAGACTGTTTAACCTCGCCTCACTATAGCGTACCTCACAAGACACTGAGTGAGCTTGAAGCGTATACCTGCAGGGCTGGCTTTTGCCCTGCACACAACTTATCAAACTCACACTTGTGACCCACACACTGTAATTTTTTTAGCAATTTAAAGTTTGTTACTTTCTTACTGGGAATTTTATATTTTATACAATTGAAAAATAATATGCAGTACAGAACTATAGCATTGATATTGAAAGTACTGTTAAGTATTAATATGCAGTAATGAGGGAACATTCTAAATTGGGGAGAAAAACGGGTAAAAATAATAGGGTACATAAAGAGGGCCCCTAACTGTGGATTAAATTAGTGTCTGTCACTGAGAAATGTTATTTAAGTATAACATTAAACTTAACTGGGGAGCACTGCAGCTTTAAATCAATTTAGCAAACACTAGGACCACAAAAGTACATAGAAAAAAGGAGGCCATTAACTAATTCCTATGTAGGTGCAGGTGACAATAGCCCACAAGTCTACCACTCCTACGTCCCACCTGCTGCTGTCTAGACGTTTTGTTTTACAGAGTTTCTTAGAGAATAGCTGGAGAATCAATTCAATTAAGACAAGATTCAAGCATCAATGACCTGCATAATGAAGGGATTTCATAACAAATGGAAGGACTATAGCCTCTTGCCTATTGATCATCTGAGGGTGTTTATTGAATACTGTGTAACCAACACATAGTTCTTTTCCACATAGCTCATTCATTTTTTTTAATCAATAGTGCCTGCATAATGACCCAACGGAGCACTAATTTATGCCTATTTCCAACAAACAGTGCAGCACGCTAAGACTGTGAGGAGTGTGGAGTTTGGGGACCGAATGCAGCAGATCAAAGGACAGGGAAGATGAGTCAACACAAGTCAGAAATATCTCTCAAAGACGCTAATCAAAAAATGTTGCTGACTGGCTCCACATGTTTAATTCTTTTAAAGAGACATTGATATTGAGCGAGACTGGTTATATGATGGGGTGGTGCTCTGGAGACTTAAGTTCCTATTTGGCAGTCTCAACAAATTTAATTGAGAAACGTGTTATAAAAGTTTAAAGAGGAAAAAGCAAAACGGAAGATGTAATAAAACATAAAGAACATATGGTTAATGTATAGAAATTAGGTCTGTCAATTAATCGCAGTTCATTTCTGCGATTAACGCGTACATTTTTTTGGCAATTTTAATTTTTTTTAACACGTGTTAATTGCACGCTAATGAAGATTTGACAGCAATGTGGAATCATATTTTAGACTGTCAACTTTGCGAATTGAACAGCCGCTTTCAAAATGACAGATATGGCGTCATGAAAGCCGCGTCTGCATGCTTGCCACAATCGGACACAAGCCTACAGAACTGGCATGTACTTTGTACAATGTTAATATGGATGAAGCTGAAGTTTCAGTCTTCATTCAACAAATACAATGCAAAAAATATCCAACACTAATTTAAGTTTTAGATTATTGTCACTTGTATATCTTTCCAAATATGAACACACTTTTAAGAATTTTGATCCAAATAACCACCTGTACGTCGTGAACAGGGTTAATAAACTGTTGCGAGCCTCAATACTGACAAGTGGCTGAAGAACATGCTGTCTCTCCTATGGTTTGAAATCCTGTTTATTCTGTTTTCTGATCTCCATGCTGCTGATCAAGCTTGAACTGCACGTTTTATTGTGTTGGTTCTATTTGTAATTTCTAAATTATTGCCCTAATAGAAATGCATAGTAAACTGTGAAATTGTGCAAATTTACCATGTTCAAATAATAAAAAAGGAGATGCCTTCTGTGTAAAGTGTGTATGTAATCACTTTTAGGTTGGTATAACCTTTAAAGAGAAGAAAATGGCTTAAATGTGTAAGTATAAACAGAGTATTAGTGGATTTGCCTTAAGATCATTTGAGTTAAAACTCTATCCCATCTGTTTCTAAATTGCCTTAGCAGTCAGTTGTGCTCAACTCGGCAGGGTGACTATCATCAGAAATACATTACATTACTCTGATTTCCCCCTCTTACAATGTAAAGGCAGATTCACGGGTAAATATATTGGGATATATTGTGTATAATCCCTCTGTTATGCAAATACTATCCCTGACATTGTATTCTATTATAAAGGCCCCCAGTTGAGGCGAAGGTCATTTTGTTGACTGATAGTAGTGGAAACTGATGAAGGCAGTAGCCCAAGCATTTGTCTACTTGACAGTGGTTGATCAAGCCAAAGTGGATTTTATTGGACCATTTTATAACACTTGGGAATCACCCCAGATTCCATCACAACCTATTAGTGATTATCCCGTGATTACTCGTAAGAATAGATGGTTGATGCTACAAAATGCTTTAATAAAATTCAGTGGTGGATCAGGTTACAAGTTGATTAAATTAACCTTAGTTACTTATATTATTGAGTGTTTTGAAGTTCTGGATGAATTTGGTAAGATAGGCAACCGTTACTTACTTATCCCTCCAGAACAATTGAAAAATCTTTGACATTCATCATTAACTCAGTGGTGCACAACTCGGTCCTGGAGGGCTGGTTTTTATTTCAACTGCACCCTAAAGTACTTTATTAGAGGCTTAATTGGTCCAATTAACTAATTTAGGGTATGGTTAGAACAAAAATCAGGAGAGACACTGGCCAATTGGAGAATTGGACCGATTATTACCAATTATTGGTCTAATTAAGTTAATTAGAGCACAGTTGGAACAAAAGCCAGAAGGGACACCGACCCTCCAGGACCTGAGTTGTCCACCCCTGCTGTAGAATTAAGGTAGGCGTTTCAAAAGTTTTGCCCAATCTTTTTTTTTTATCTACAAGTAGGGAAAAATAATTATAATAATAATAATATCATTATTTATAATATCAGCATGTTTCATCGACTTAACAAAGATGAGGAATCAAACACTGGATAGTGACCAGAAAAGCCATTGCAAGGGGTATGAGCACTAACTCAAACACAGAAAAGTTAAGGGTACACATTGCTTCTTATTTTCCATGCTGGCAGCTACAGCAAGTCATATGTGGTTTTATTAATATGCACCCTCCTAACTGTTCTTATATTCCTGTTGCATCATGATTTTTTTAATTCACTGATGGCCTCACAGACTCCCTGACGTCCAGAGAGGGCAGATGGAAGAGCTGAACTTGTATAGTCAAAGAAAACTAATGATAAGCCTATTAAAGACATTGTATCACAGAGGCGGGTCCCTGGTAGGGGGGCAGCACTCCGATTGGCTCGCCCCTTGACAGAAGGGAGGGGCTGTGAAAGGGGGAAAGGAAAAAAAAAGCAGGGCTCTATTACTAGATAGTTGGGATAGGGATTTCTGAAGGGAATGCCTAGTAGATGCAGTTGCCTGTAATAGCACATCAGCAGCAGTGCCACTGAAGGCACAACGAGAGTAGGATCGAACAGCTGACTGCTGATTGAGGAGGCTAGGATAGCAGAAGCAAGCAATGCTGGAGCAGGGAAGGAGCTGGGAGAGAAAAAGCAAGAGAGAGTGAAACCTGGGAAAGCCTACAGTGACCCAAAAGGACTGATACAGTCAGTTCGGGATGAATAAAATAAGTAGAAAAAGCTCAGTGGCAGTTTACCAAGGCAGGGTGAAAAAGGAATTGTGCAAGTTCTTTATTTTTTAAAAAGTATACCATTATTTTTAGTCCTGCAGGACTTCTCTTTGTAATGTTTCGGACAGCTGCTGTAACAGCACAGAATCTTTGAAACAGCTAACAGTGCAGAAAGACACCTAGAGCACAGAATTTGGAACCATTTGCATTGTGTGTGTTTCGATACTGGGTTGCAGTAGCAGCAGCAACAAAAAACAACAGGAGCAGCATACAAAAAAATATTAATTGTGGGTTGTCGTTTTTCTGTCTTTTAATACTGAGACATGTTAGAGAGTGAAACTGAGAACTGTGCAGCCACGCAAGACCATGGAGAAGTCAAGTAGCGAGGACTCGTCGATTCGTCGTAGCCCGTCTGTGGATAGCCGGGACAGTGACTTTGCTAGAGCTTCCACCTCGGGCAGGGAGTTCGGAGGCCGTGGCTTTACAGCTGGTGCTTTTTACGGCTCAACCGGCTCCCGCGCGCAAAGTCACACTGGTGCCGCCACCGCAGGGGCAAAGAGAAATAAATACAGTGCGCCCAAAGGCAGCAAGTACGTGGTCTTTTACCTGGATCTATCCTTTGTGTTCCTTTTAGAATTCAAGAAGTGCAACATGGCAAGGGGCTGTCTCTGCTGTTTGAAGTACATGATGTTCCTCTTCAACCTAATTTTCTGGGTAAGTAAACTTTTATGGCTTTCTTAACTCGTGGTGAACCTGTTTTGTTAAAAGTAACATTAATTCCAATATTTTCTTTAGATACAGTGTTAAAATCCTGTTATGTTGTAATAAATGATAGTACTTTATCAACATGCAAGATTTCCTTTCCAGAAGTTTAACTGTAGTGTTTAACGGAGGCCCATAGGATCTGTTCCATATTTACAATTAAATCTATTTAAGTTCTTATTTCCTGACATTCGTAAGCACTTCTTTTAGATTGCTGTCTCTTTAGGCTCAAAGCATTTTTTTTGTGTTTATGATATGAAACCTTATAAAGGATACTCTTAATCTTTCTTATTTTATTCTACATAAAATGCAAATATTGCTTATATGTATTTAATATGTGTGGCATTTATATGTGTGTACATTTATATCTTGTGCATGACTGCAAACACACACAAACTGAAAACAACACATACAGAATTTGCTATCTCCTGCCAGGGTGACACAGGAATAGTGCTGTTATTTCTCATTATTTGGCAGGGTAAGGAGTGCACGTACAGAAGCTTATTCTTTTGTTGCATCTGTTTGAATTCCACCTTTACTAGGGTTTTCAGCCTATTTCGCACAGCCACAGAATAGTTTAACAGATGATTATGGGCTTAATCGGAAGGCACAACAACATTTCCAAAGTGAGTTTGTGCAGTGACCTTTATATAATCCTTTCCATCCGGAAATCAAAAACCGCACTGACACAATGCATATAATTCGCTGTTTGATATTTCAGTCATCCCTAATCTAAAAATAGTCTGTCTTTTAAACTGTGTATGCTGGGATGACTGCAAATTCAGAATTCCTATATCGTTTTTTTTACTGCTTGTGAGATGCTAAAGTTGGGCAATTTTTTCTTAGTAAATAAAAGATGGCATGCATTATAGAGTTAATGCATAATGATACTTTGGGAATGTCAGGTTTACTGACTTTCTGTGCCCCAGTCCTGTCACTCCATGAAGCTGCATTTGCTTAACCCAGTGCCAGGTGCTGTGTCCACCCCTTGCTTGTCCACCAGGCAAGAGGGCTCCACAGGGCTTACACTGGTAACTGGAAACACAAGGTAAGCAGCGCTAGGAACTCAAGGTATTTCCATAGAGTCATCTATAGCTTTCAGCAGTTGTTCTTCACCATCTGGCTTTTCTTTCGTATGGAGATTAAAGGAGTCTGAGCTGAGGGTTAGGGCAGCTTATAGTATTAATTGTGCGGCCCGGATTGCTATAATTCTGATCTTGCGGTGTAGAATATATAGGGCAAATTGGTGGTTCTGCAGATAATGTTTTAACAGAAACTTGCCTGTTGTCTGTTGTTAACCCTCCTTTGCTACCGAGTTGGTAATGAGAGAACATTATAACTGTTGTCATTTCCTGTTGGTGTCAGGTACCCGAATCTCTGCATCAAATATGCATGCTCAGAGTTCCCAGTACTGAGTTTTCTGTCTTCAAATGCACTGTATTTGTAAGATCCCACATTGAGCTCTGTGTAGTCATTTTAAATTCAAATATGTTGACTGTGCTTTTTAAGCTACTGGTACCATCTGAAAAACATGTATTATTTATTATACCCAGCAGGGAATAGTGCGAAGGCCGTACATACAATATGCGCAAGTCACAATTATACTTATCTGTATCTTGAACCACTGAGCCAACCGTGATTAAACTTGGTATGGGCATTCCTGTGCACACAACGTCTGGAGGGAGTCATGGTATAGTTGCTTTTTCTCTATTCTTTGGAATAGAGAAGAATATATTGCAGAACCTCTATTTACATACTACTGAATTCAGACTGAAAAGGTTAAATGTGATCTATTAGCTTGTGATTTGCATGTGCTGGAGCTCAGATCTAACACATGCATCCTAGGGCTAAGTTATCATTCTTTCCATACATATTAGTATATAGGTAGTACATTAAAAATCGGTACATTGCACTCCCCTTCAAATGTCAGCTGAAAAGAATACTGTTTTGAAATACAATAATTTATAGTTTTATACTAATGTATAATTATTTGGGGTCTGATTTATTATTACCATTCTACCACAGTTTTGCCATCTGTTCAGGCAACTTTAGTAGAAGGCTGAACTTAGTTGCTTTTTTCTTAGTTTGTATTCCTGAAAGGTAAATTTAGCTGCAGGAGAAAAAGCCTTGGCCATTGAAACTGGTTTGTCCTTCTAGATATCAAACAGTTACAGCCACTGTACTACTGCAACGGGATTGCATTTCTTTTTAAATGTCCACTTAAATATAAAACCTGAAGAGCAGATGCTCATTATAAAACAGAACTATTGTTCTTTAATTGAAACGAGCACTTTTAAAATAAGTTATATGAAAGGAGTTTGCAAAGCAATAATAAACTAATATTTACATTTCATTTTAGTACAAGGCACCAAAACCATTTAATTAGTTTGCTAGGGTTCCATTTCTTAGTGCTAGAGTTTTAAAAAGAATGTAAAAAAAAGAAAGCAGATGCGTGCTCCGGAGTTGAACCTGAGGCAATAATATTAAAAACACTTAAGCAGCTGGAGTGTTTCTACTCTGTGTTTCTACTATGCAAATACACTCCAGTCACAAGCCAAATGAGGCTGGTAGTCTTAACACTCTTGTGGACTGGTCAGAGGAAGAACTGACTTTAAAATCAAAGTGGGAAAGAAAGAGAAATTTAGGTGAAGGAATATTCTGTTTTCAACCTGCAACCAAGGCCATTTCTATGCAAATAAAAGTATTTTGGCAGCTTTACAGCTTGTAAACTGGGTGTGGCCCAGAATTTAGAGCAAATAATTAGGAATCAGAAGCCATCTCAGAGTGCCTCATTCTGAACCAACCAAAGATGATGGACTAGCCTGCAAATGACAAAAAATATTGAAATCTCACAAGCTAGCAGACATTTAAATTTAGACCTTTTTGAATGGCAGGTGAACACTGAAATTATGACAAAAGCCCCTAATGTGCTGTGACTGTGCCAGCTCGGATTGAGAGCTAACTTTACTCATTGACCTGGCATCTCTGCTAGTGCTGTCAGTCCTAATTGGTATTTGTGAAAGGTTGAGGCTTCAATGGCACCTTTAAGAGAAGCAGGCCATTGGCCAAGTGTTTAGAGATGGAAGACTGCAGCAAGCAGCCTAGACTTTTATAATGCAAGGGTTTTTTGGAGGTGATTTTCTCTGTGCCGCTTGGGATGCATGCATAACTGCTGAATGACAAAAAGCAGAGTATAATGCACTGTCATCATACTGAATGTGGTCAGCAGCAATAATTACAGAATTGAGTCTACTGATGCTTCAAGCTTAGGGCTTTTACTCAGAATGCTGTATTATTCTGGCCCTTGGATTTAAAGATTTCTTTCCTAGTCTGAATGCCAAACCATTAGAATGGAATGTCTCTGGATATTGATTATGTCTCAGTAGGTCTAGGGGTTGGGTTCTTTTCTTAGCTTGCCTTTTCATCTTATAGGTGTAATGGATAATTGTACGGAAGATTGCATTCTATGGCCAGGCTATTGCTTTATTTCCCTGTGTATTGCCTATAGAAACACACTTAAAATGCTTAATTTTCTTTTTTTTTTTTTTCGTAGTCGACAATTAGTTTTTTTGTTGTTTTCTCCCCAATTTAGTAGTGTCCAATTATTTTGTTTAGCTCAGCTCACCGCTACCACCCCTGCACTGACTCAGGAGTGGCGAAGATGAACACACGCTGTCCTCCGAAGCGTGTGCTGTTAGCCGACGACTTTTTTACACACTGCAGACTCACCATGCAGCCACCTCAGAGCTACAGCATCAGAGGACAATGCAGCCCTGGGCAGCTTACAGGCAAGCCCACAGGCACCCAGTCAGACCACAGGGGTCGCTGGTGTGCGGTGAGCCGAGGACACCCTGGCCGACCTAACTCTCCCTCGCCCTGGGCGGCGCTTGTCCAATTGTGCGCTGCCCCCTGGGAGCTCCCATCCTCGGTCGGCAAAGGAATAGCCTGGACTCGAACCGGTGACGTCCAGGCTCCAGTGCTTTTACTGGATGTGCCACTCGGGAGCCCCCAAAATGCTTAATTTTCACATCTGTTTCAGGTATAACCTGCTGTCAGCTTGTGATTTATGCAACCCCTGCTTTGGGTATAAAAGCAGTTTGACACATTAGCTTAAATTGGCAACAAGTATAAAGAATATGAAGTCTTCCTCAGTATTTTTAGAACCATGTTTGCTGCCATAAAGCAGTATAAAATGGTCTTCCATGTTCAACGCAGGTTACTGCACACGGAAGAATTATTGCTGATCTTGATCTAACCCTGTGATTTAAAATATACTGCTACGATAGCTGGTACACAATTTTGCAGAGCCAAGGAATTTCACTGCCCTTAAAAACAAATTACCTTTAAAGATGCACCGTTTCCAATCAGCCTGAACAGCAGGTTCCTGGTACATGCACCTCTGTACCAGCGTGTATTGATTAATTCCTCCTCTGGGGTTATTGATCTTTTCTGGCTCTTGGATCAGTTTACCTCCAAGGAATATAACTTGTGTGAACTTGCACTGTGAAGTTACAGCAGAATCAGGCAAAAGTGTACCATCTGGATATCCGTTTCAGTTATTAGCTAGAGAATATTCTTTTTATGTCTCTTCGAGTAAGCCTATTGCTGTGATATGTGCTTAGTATCAGAAACTCTTACCAAATATCAGAACAAAAATATTTGAAAGGTAGTACACAGAGATACAGATAACCCAGCATGGGTTAAGGATTTTAAGATCAGGTGAGTTGCATGTATTTTTCAGAAGATTTTCTAATACATAACTGTTTTTTGATGGTGATGTTTGAGCATAAAAAAACAGTGTACCTGCTTGATTATTGGCCTGAATACATTTGACCATTCTTAATATCACAATGTGAGACGAGTGGATAAACAGGAAATGTATCTGTATCCAAAATCCATGAGTAACTCCCTCCAGTTGTGTAATACAAATCACGTGATACGCTTAGGGCATATGGATTAGTAAACTGCATAGGAGTAGAAACATGTTTCATAAATGCATGTCCATACCGATTCATTGATTTGAACAACGTTTAAGGTTCTACCCACTAATGAACCAGCCTGATGTCCCAGCATGGTCGAATTGCTTAAAGCTGAAAGCCACTTTGCCACAGGAGTTGATCCAGTCATCCAGTCTTGATTATGCACACAATGGTAGAACCTCATACTGTGGCTCCTGCCTTAATTATATATTCTGTAGCTGTCTTTTAAAACATCTGTCATTGCTGGCAAACCAGCGTGAGTCCACCTCAACTGTTGTCATGCCACTAGGAATGATTAACCAATTAAATAATTTTCAAATGTCACTTTTTGTATTTTAGTGACATTTTCACTATACATAATATTGATTGTCTGTTACAATATATAGCTGTAAATGTTGTTTGAGATGCTTCACAAGATTTTTTTGCTCTGTTTTATACCAGTAGTTGTACTACATGCCTGTTCCATGGGATATTCCTATTCATTACCATTATTCTGAATCCAAGGAGCCTATTGGATTTCATATATTATCTCAAAGCTTTTATGAATTTTCTAATGACTGAGAATTAATTTGTTATGTCTTTTTTTTTTCTTGGTATATTATGGGGGCCATATTGACACGTTCCCTTCTAGTTATGGATAAGGCAGTAATGTAATCCTGAATATGCAGAAGGACAAATACGTTAAACAGTTGTTAGGTGCTGAGCCATCTGAATTTGGGTTCACACGAAAGTCATTTTGTAATCTCTTTTACAAACTTGTTCCCGTTTGGTGATTGTGTGCAATTATTAATGCAGTTTGACAGAGTTAGGATGAAGCATCACAGCAACAACATTTTACCTGCAGGATTGCAATTGCCTAATTTAAAGCTACAGTAAAAGCTACTTTCCTTGAGATCATAATACATCATTTGAAATGTTTTTCATTTTACATAATTGAGCTTTCTAACCAATTCAGGCTGTTGCTGTGGAATATTAAAAAAAATTAAGAATTCTGTCATCTGATTGTATAATCACATGCTTCATCCTCAACTTACTTGCCTATAATTGGATAGGGAAATTGATATTTTTTTCTGATGAAGAAAACCATAAATTAAACAGTGCAAAATGCCAGCAGCACCATAAGCCTGTGCCATTAGCTGATATATTATACAAAGGCTTGGAGTGTATTGAATAGGCAATAGATGGAACTGTCCAGCCATTAGCTGTGTATTTTGTAATGAAACAGGCACTCCTTTAATGACCGTCCTGGTAAATTAATTCAAAGATGTAGTATTCATGGTCAGTAGGTACTGTACTCTTCCTTGCTCATTACCCCCACTGCTTGAAGAAATATGTCAGTGTTGGCTGATGGAGGTTGTCCAAGTTAGCAGGTTATTGGATTGGAAGAGTGTGCCATACTATTGTGCTTGTATAATTTATTTATTGACTTCCATCTTGTTGATGCTTAACAAAGTCCAAGGGGTCGATCAACCTATACACTGCCAGGAAAAGACAGTTTATTCTAAAAAAAAAACCTGTGTTTTCTCCCGCTGATGTAAAGGCTGATGTAAATCAAAACAAATCCCAAGTCAGATTCCATTATAATGTCCTGGAGAAAGCCTAATAGAACCATAACCAAATTAAAACATAACCAGCAGTGACAACCCATTGGATTTAAATTGCATGTACTGAATTGGATTACCTGTAGATTAACTGCTTTACACCAGTGGTCGACAAATGTCGGCCTGCAGAAGATCTTATTGGCAGGGCTGTATGAAGGGCTGAGTGAGAGCAGAACTTCGTTTTAATATTGCCGTCATGGGGGGTTCCCCATTTGACCGTCACATATTTCTTGCGAGTAAGCAGAAAATGAAGTGTTTTGCAATATCGATTCCAAAGTACAGTACTTGCTGATTGTTACTCGATGTTAAGTCTGACAGAAATATATCTAGTTTCTTCCCATCCAGTTTTTCGACCAGGTCGATGACAGTTTTGTCTCGTCCTTATAGTTGTAGGTTGACAGCAAAGATGTCGGTTAGGAATGCCACCTTTGCAATGAACTCTTTTTTTTCCAAGAATGCCGAGATACTGGGCCGATTTCTCGTGTTTGCCTCTTCGCAGGAAGTCGCACACTTGGTTCTGAAGCCCACAGAACCACTGCAGTGAATTGCCCTTGCTCAACCATCGTACTTCGTTGTGGAGGAGCAGATTGTTGTTGCTCACTGATGATTCCCACAGGCTCTCAGAAGAGGCGGTGTTGCAAGCTTGATGTTGCTTTGATGAAATTAATAATTTTCATTACTGCCTCCATTACTTCTTTAAGTTCCCAGCTTAGCCGATCACACATGGCTTGTTTTTTCGTGTCAAGATCCATGCTACCTTTAATGAGGCGGCAATAGCCTTCTGTTGCTGTGTGGTACAACTAACAAGGTATGATTATGGCTTATGACTAACATGTCAATTTTCTTTCGCCAACCATCCGATTGTAGTGGAAATGATTAATTGAACTGTTTGTGCATGGACTTGAAGTGGCACCTCAAGTTGTATTCCTGAATTACTGAGATACTGTCATTGCACAACAGACATAGGTTTAGTGTTCGCAAATTATGGTAAGATACACAGATAGTTGTCCTTCCAATCATCTTTAAAGCTGCAGTTTTCTTCATCGACTTTTCATTTAAGGGTAGAGAGAGATGTGTCACACGCAATCAGCTAATAATGTTGCTGCCAACTGGGCTACTGCACCGGAGCAAGCACATGATAATAATCACATGATCATTGCACGCTGAGCTAACTTTGAGTTTCAATAGTTATATATATTTTTTAAGTTTGTATTGAAATAACATCACTATTCAAACAAAAAATGAACATGTGCCTCATTATTTTGTTAAAATACCAAATCGCACAATATGTCGCTCAAAACCACCTGACAAACGTGGGGGGCACCAGCTGAACAGCCGGCAAAAAAAATCAAAAAACACGTAGGAGTTATTTTGAGTTATGTTTCACTTTCAACATATCGAAATGTTAAACTAAACTAATTTGTCTCTTAATAGATACAACACAAATGCTATATTATCTTTACTACTATTTATTTGGAGGTTACAAAGACATACTGTCACAATTGTTACTCATTTTCTGGTTTGTTTTCAAATTTAATTGCCGACCACTGCTTTACACCAATATGAAAGCATTTGTATTATTTATTTATATCTTCGCAGACGCCCTTATCCAGGGCGACTTACAATTGTTACAAGATATCACATTATTTTTACATACAATTACCCATTTAAGAACATAAGAACATAAGAAAGTTTACAAACGAGAGGAGGCCCAGAATCTCATCAAGCAGCTTCTTGAAGGATCCCAGGGTGTCAGCTTCAACAACATTACTGGGGAGTTGGTTCCAGACCCTCACAATTCTCTGTGTAAAAAAGTGCCTCCTATTTTCTGTTCTGAATGCCCCTTTATCTAATCTCCATTTATGACCCCTGGTCCTTTTTTCTTTTTTCAAGTCAAAGAAGTCCCCCGGGTTGACATTGTCTATACCTTTTAGGATTTTGAATGTTTGAATCAGATTGCCGCGTAGTCTTCTTTGTTCAAGACTGAATAGATTCAATTCTTTTAGCCTGTCTGCATACGACATGCCTTTTAAACCTGGGATAATTCTGGTTGCTCTTCTTTGCACTCTTTCTAGAGCAGCATTTATACAGTTGGGTTCTTACTGGAGCAATCTAGGTAAAGTACCTTGCTCAAGGGTACAGCAGCACTGTCCCCCACCTGGGATTGAACCCACGACCCTCGTTAACACCCTCGTTAACACCAGCCTAGGAAGCTGGTGTTAATTTACTCAGTATAGATCTGGCAACTTATCAGTAGTTCCTTCCCCCGACACAGTTATTCAGCCATCTGCAGTGGTGATCAAAATCAGAGATGCACTTATTGCAACTACTGCAGTGTTTTGCTTTTAGTCCAACATCGACTTCACACATTTGTATATCAAAATATGAATTGTGGTACCATTCTAACAATTGCTCATTGTAGCTAGCATTGGGACATTGAAGAAAAGTACATGTGGCATTTGAGTCAAGCCCCAGCCCCATCCCCACTCCCTGGGACACCCCCAAGGGGACTGAGACACACATCGAACCTGCTTCACTAGGCATTGCTCATCTGAAGCCTTTGAAAGACATGGAGTTATGCCTCTAGGCTGACTGGGAAATCCACTGACAGTCTCCAATGCATTGTTTTTTTTTAAATTACACAGAAAGCACATATTTATGCCTCAGTCAATTGACATTAGTGTTGTGTTGCCGCTCACCCTCATGGTGTACATATTAAAACCCGAACAAATTAGCAAGCGTCTTGCAGCATAAAAACAAGTTACAGTCCATTTCGATCAGTTAATTCAGTGATTGAATTTACTGCGGCAATAAAGCTGAAATGAAATACACTGAGGATATTAGAAAGTCACTGCTACATTAAAGGTTTAAAGATTTTTTTTTTTTTTAAAGAATAGCTTTTATTATCACTTACTATCCCAATTTTTAACACCTGATAAGCAACGTATAGGCAGTAAATGTTGCAGTGGCCCACAATGCTGTTCGATTATGGACCCTTGGTTTCTGTTTGCTGTAGTCTGCCATGGCTCTGAGCAGTATTCTTCATTCAGGAGACCTTGCTGACCAGTTTCTTTTCAGTTAGTTTTTGGCTTGAAGGACAGAAACTGCCTGCTACTGCGTGATACAAGATAGGCAAGCTCCTTCTACTCCCTGACACCTTCACGCTAACTGTTATACCTCTGGAAGCAAAATGAAAAAGGAGATTTATGAGGTGACATCATTCATAAACGTGAAATATTACCGTATAAAACCTATATATGGTCTTGCAACTTTAATAAACACAATTGGAAATACCTGCAGGTGGGAATACATCTTTTAAAATTAAATGTTTATGATCTTCATAGAGCTCAGTATAAACAACAATTAAAAACTGGCACTGGAATGTATTATATCAAGTCAAGGTCATTTCCAGGAAAATATTTATAATTTCTTGCTGCCACTTGAATAGAATAAATATGAGCATGATTTCCAAAGAAGGCAAACTTGTTTTTTTTTTTTGTTTGATTGTTTTTTTAATCTGATTTTGAGCACTGACAGTGGGATATTAAATAAATAATTGTTGTTTACCACTTTTGAACAATTTTGAAATACAAAAGATGACTTTGAACTTGGTGATCCAACACACCAAACAAAGTCTGTATAAGGTTGGGCATATACATTTTCCCCAGGTCTGCTAATTGTTTGATTGCACTGTATGATGCCCTGCTCTCAAAATAACCCAAAACAGCTGCCCATAGAGCTAGTGAAAGTACTAGAAACAAGAGAAGCTGATGAACATGTGAAGGTAATGCAAAGTCCTCTTGACTGACATGCTGTATCAATTACTCAAACCTGCTGTGGTCTCCAATATTAATGAGTCATGTTTAAAAAACGCTGCGCCAGTCTCTCATTTGTATGCTGGGCGAAAAAAATGCACGTTGAGCAGAATTAGAAGCAGCAGGAATGTATGATGGGAATACATTCCAGGGCTCTCACCAGCGCTGTTGAGCGTAACGGGCCGTTATTTTGTTACCAGGAAAAATGGCGCTGTATTCAGGCCGTTACGCTGTGTTTTCAGTTTGCGTAACGGCCATAAAATAATAATAATCCTGTGAAACATTGTTGATTATTCCTTTATGTGAGAAATTGGTTTGCTTAAGATACTTGTTTCAGCTCTCAATACTCTTCAATGGGTTGGTTGTCACAGCATGTCCTTTAGTTTGGTGCGTGTAATGTATGCGACACGGAGACGAGATTGAACTTCACTGAACTTTATTAGCACATTCCCCCCTGTTGACAGATGAGACTAGATCCTGAGTGCGCCCCCCTGATACACAGCTCTATAACAACCAACACCATTGCAGATCTTTATTATTATACCATAGCTGCTTTCCCTCTAAGACTTTCATTTAGTTAGCCACTGTGGCTAAAGTAACTTAACATTTTTTAGCCACACTTTAAACTAGTTATAAACATACTGTTTCAGCAAGGCAAAAAGACGTGTATTTTATTTGAAAACACATAGATATTTAAATGCCTGACCCTACCATTTACAATACACATAAATATCATATTTAAATTGCACTGTAACTCTGATTCACATTTATTAAATGTCAGTTAGTCCCACATGAAAAAACATCATTACAGATTTCCTAAATTCTGAATAGGTTTGCAGAGCTATTCATGTACTGCCCTTTACATTATTTTGACTGTGATGCGGTTTTCTTTCCACTACAGAACAGTAAAATTGTGCCAGTAGACCGTGCTGTTAGTGTATGTTAATATTAATGCCTCCCTGACCAACCGCAGATTGTACTAATGTGATTAATACTATTAGTAGGATTGTACAACCACTACTGTGTTTAGTGACTACTGACTACGGACAGTAATATTGCACCAATTCTGACATTAAAACTCAATAAATCATAGTGAGACGAATCCTTCTTTTTAAAATAATAGATGTGTTTATTATTTTATCAAATTATTCCTCTTTTGAATCCACTCTGTTACTATTTCCAAAATATATTTAAACACATTTTAAAGAGATAGCAAACAACAGGGTGGGGGGGGGGGGGGGGGGGGACTAAGCTGTGATCTTGAAGCTGCGTGTTTCCGGCTTGCCGTATGTGAAAATGTTCTTACGGGACCAATTTGAAACCATGACTGCTTCACCTCCCCATGACTATCGCGATCATATTTTAGTCGTGTGTACATGGGTGACTGGCATTCCTTGGGCTACATCTTTCGAAACATGATTCTGGTAATTGGTCTGTACAATTTGTTTTCGAACATTTTTTTCCGTTTGGATGCCATGTGTGTTTTTTTTTTTGTTTGTTTGTTTGTTTTTTTTGGGGGGGTGGGGGGGTGGGGGGGGTGGGGGGGGGGGGTGTTTACAAGCAGCACCATTCGCTGACTTTGTTTCTAATTAGAGCCTCTCTCCCGCCAAACACAACGTTTGTGGCGTGCATATGTTACATGATCAAGCTAAAGAGCTTTCATTGGGGAAAATGAAATCAAACTAAACCGTCTGTATTGATTCATCTACCAGCACACGTTGAATGTTCTGGAGCCTGGCAGTCTTACACAAGTACATTTTTCAAAGCCTTCGCCACCATGGCGAACTTTGGGAAAAATAGTTGAGCGACAAGGAAAAACGTTTCACTTGTGGCGAGCGGCTAGCGGGAATGTAGCATAACAAGCTGGGTTTTTCTGTAAAGGTCTTTAGAAAAAAATAAAAACCTCCACAATTGTACAGTAATCCTTTTGTATGACTTGAGTTTCCCATAGATAGATTTTCATATAGTGTGTAGGTTTTAAAATGTAAAATGTGGGACACAGTACATGTCCAGTTTTACTTGCGATAAGTGGAAAAAACATTTATGTTGTATATTCCTTAACTATGGAACAACAGTGACAAACAGGGTTTCCACTTATTCTTGCAAGCACACGTGGGATCAAGTGTAAGTTAAGTCTTTTAATGGAGCAACAACCATATGTATATATATATATGTATATATATCGGAGCAACGACAACAAAAGCAAAACTCTACAGTCACATGATCACAGTAAAGTTTATTAGAATATTTAAAATGTGAGATGATGCACGTTATTAGTATAGCTTTTTTAAGTAATCAATAAGTAGCCTATATTATTTTAACTACAAATAATACAATACAACTCGCATGCAGAAACTACTACTATGCAGTAGGTTACGATTGAAAAAAAAAAAAGGTTTAAGAAAACCTAATATTAATTGTAGGCCATTCTTAATGTTTTGAAAGGTCAAAACAGGTTTCTCAGTCAGACAGAAATGATAACACTATGGCAAAAGTCTAGTTTCCCCACCATGGAATGGCGTCCATGCTTTGCTAGGGTGTACGTCATCCTGTGACTCAGACTCTGCATCTACCTACTGACAACCATAGATATAGAATGATATATATGCTGACAACTACTTCCACAAAGCGTAAGCATGTGCATGACTTGTCCTGCCTCGCCTGCAGGGGGTTGCAAGGATCTCCGTTTATTTCGCTGCTCCCACCCCCGGCTCCTCCCACTACCACGCTGTGAAAAATTCTTGGTGAGATCCCAGCATTCATATTTTAGTAATTTAATAATAATGATATTATATTGTACTGTATAGTGATTTTTTTATTTTTATTATATCTTGGACTAGATTCTCAAAGCTATTTACTAGAAATCGTCATTAGCGCAATTTCTTTCTGAATGGAAAAAACACCAATTAAACATCTAAAACGACAACTTAATACTAGATTAAAAGTCTGAGTGGGTTATTTCTGGTTTGGTTTTTGGGTGCATGTCTCCTTTCTGAAAAAAAATGTGCTAATGACATTAGAGTAAGTAGCTTTGAGAATTTAGCCACTTATCTGGAAATAGAAGGATATATAGTTAGAAGAGCCCTTCTTCATAGGAGACAGCGCTTTTATGTTGTTTGCAAATACTGCAAAACTAAGCTGTTAGTGAATATAATCCAACCCCTATATCTAGACAAACATTTTAATCTTGTTTTCTTCCCGTGAGATCAAGAATTTTGCCTTGCTGTCCAAAAAATGTTCACTGTCAAAGTACCATTAGGACCCCATGCAATGACTGTGCCCAAGTCACAACAACTGACCAGTTCTCAGGTTTCTGTTGCTTGGGCTTTTTTTGTCAAGGAATAGGTATACCTGAGACTTGGTAACATAGACTTGGCTATTAAGGTTCTGAAAGCTTGGAGGCAGTTCAGTCATTTTGTTTGAATATTGTAAACGCTTTAAGCCATGTTCCCTCATCTTTGCTTGGGCGGCCTCGCCTCCCTTTGTGCCCATGCTTGCCTGTTTCTACACACCCAGCCTACTATTACATGCCTCTGGCATCGGGAGTTTTGAAAACAAGTCCTGGGTAGCAATATAAATACATTTCTGACACTAGCACCTGCATTGCTTTATGACTAGATGGCTTCTGTCAGTACACCTTCGTGGAGTACAAAATGTGTCTGAATCAAAGACTGCAAACAAGCTGAAACGAGCGTGTAGTTCTCAGGCATTCTGCAGACAAGGCATTACATTCACTGGCTCAGATGGCTTCTTATAGCAGTCAGCTTTTGAAATTAATTTAAATGCACCTGTGTTGTATAGCTTTGCTTACATAAAGTGAACATCCCAGTTAATGGGATCCCCAAGGAACAGCTTTCATGACATACTACGAGCGGTGTTAATGCTAGAAGACTTGAAAGTCAAAACAGAATATGTCTTTCAGAGCAAGTAACAGTATCTTGGCCTGCTCTATTTCTAAGGGCGTCTCAGGACTGCTGTGATTGCTGGCTTTGAAACTGGTTAACAAATAATTAGATTTAAAAAAAAAAAATAGCAGTGCCTACGCAAATGCTGATTTCAAACAAACTATCTATTTATTTGAAGATAATAAACATTGTGCCTCTTTGACCTTCCTTCCTGTGCAATACAAGGGCGTTTTGTATTAATGGAATAATAGTTGAAAACCAGAAGAGACTGTTTGACCCATCGATCTTGGCATATATTCCGTTGGTACCCTCTAGTTTATATAAAGCAACTTCTTGTTGTATAGGATTTGGTTGCTTGGATATCCTGGTTTTGAATTTAGGGTCGATCACATACAATTTGATCAGAGATAGGAGTCTGAAACACAATTTTTGGCTGGTGGTCAGATTCAGGACACAGACTGTAATATCATCTCCTCTTTCTTTGAATTTGTCATTTACCCCTGTTGTCTGTTAAGCTTTAGCATTGTGCACATGCAAATAAAAAAAGTGGATTACCCTACTGTAGCCCAGTTGACTGTGTTCCTTACAAGTGAGGTCTAGTGTTTCAGTACCAGCACTTTGTAACAACACGATCAGCCTGAGCAAGCATATTTTCCATAAGATAATTATTTGTGTGATCTCTGCTCAGTGGCATAGTAACGTAAGTAGCAAACCAACAAGGTGAGCAAGCAGGCGGGGACAGCAGTAGCTGCCAACGTTTTTTCCTCCTGCTTTTTTGATATTGATAAGGACCAGGAATTCAACTTTAATTGCAATGGATAGCACACAAACTCCCCACTCATCCTTAGAAACCAGCATTGTCCCAGATATCTCTGCTTAACACATGGAGAGGTCCACTTAAGGCAAATGCTGAGGTGCAATCCAAGCAAGCAAACAACAAATGCCACTTGTCTCTAAAGTACCCTTTTCCCCGTGGTCCCAGAAGCAATCTTTTTAGACAGGTTTCACCGTATTTCTGTTCAAATGCAAATCGCATCTTTGTAACCCTTTCCTACAAGCTATCTGTTAAACAGAGATTGTCCCTTATCAATTAACAGATGTTTTCTGTTGCATTACACTAAGGAGCCATCATAAACCAGTTTTACAGTTGGCATCTTTTGACATCATTATTGTCAGTGGGATTGTGGGACATCAGAAGCTGTTATCGAAGGTTGTTACCAGATGACTTCCAAATGTGCCAATAATCGGGAGAGGGTAAAATGAAAAACAAGTTTTAAAGCAAGTCCTGTGGTTGAGCAGCTGTCCATAAGCACAAAGTTCTTTGCTATTGAAGTGTAAGTAGGAGGACAGCCATACCATAACCTTCCCTGTTGTTCCATTTAACATTCATTAGAGAATGCTATTATCGAGCAGGGGGTCAAATCTCTTCCAACAACCCATTTTTCTGAAAGGGCACATCAACATTTTAAAGCTGAGCTCCTTGTTCCCCTGCCTGACTATAAACATGGGTAATCTTAAAATAGGAAAATGTTACTACTGTGGTTTTATTCAACTAATTGTATCTGAACAATTGCCTTGTACCATTACACTGCCATTTAAGATCTGTTGGTAAAGGTTGAAGGTTCATAATTGTGTCTCATTTGCCCAGTGGTTTAACTGCTGAACTAAAATCAAACTGTGACATTTTCTCCTTGTTCATACTTTGTGTTGCTGGGTAGCTACGAATATGCCAGCTTTTCACAGCCAACGTCTTAAAACAATGAACATTTTTTTAACATTTTTTTAAATTTTTTTTTAACATAATTTTTTGCCCTGCAAAGATGACTGTTTGTAAGTTCTGTAACTGTAAACTGCTGTGGCAAACACTGTTTTGTTTCAAAAGAGGAACGGTTTACATTTTTCTGGTACAAAACCCCAAGGATGTGTTATTGACAGCCCAGGGCTCTAACGTGTGGATAATGCACAGCTGCTCTGGAGTGGGGGGTCCTTTTGAAATTCATTCGAGTTTTATATAGTTGGAAATTAGGCTTGCCTCAAGTGGAATTGGAAAGGGAACATTGTGCAATAAAGTGAAATCAATTGAGATTTCACCAGGACTGCTGTGAAGCAATGTGTTTGATTGTGGGGTGGTTGCGGGGTATAGAGATTGCTTGTCTATTTGTATGTTCCCTCGTCATGCTGGTATTGTCAGTTTCTCTTTTGGGATTTGCTCTGCTCTTCACAACCTTTGTAGCCCCCCCAATACATTTTAAATGAGAGTATTTTCTATGTTGCCACATCCTTCCTCAGTGCTGATTGATAACACACAGCCTACAGGGCAGCACTGCAGCTTCTAGATAACGGTTAAACAGACCCTTTCATTGCTGAATAGCTGAGCTGAATGAAGAGGGGAGTGGCAGTAGCTGTAGGTAGAGGCCTGGCGTGTTGTTTTGATCCTCATTGTCAGGCATTGTTTCAGTTTCAAAGTTATTTCAAAGAACTGCTGTGTTCTTTTTATTTGACCAGTGTTTGGCAAACATTTTCATAAAAAAGGTGTTCATCCAGTCCTCTTTTTATCAAGATGAAAGGCAAACCTTACACATTTTTACTCCCAGATATGCACAGCAGATTTATCAGTACTGAGGAGGACAGTTGAAATTCACACCTTTAAGGCCTACAGCCTTCTAATACTTTTATATTTTTACTCATTCTTTGTATCAACTAGGCAATTTGTAATGGAAATTACAGATTCATTTTCTCTTTTGTAGTTATAGTTGTTTATTTATTACGTTACATTTATAGTTGGGGCTTGGTTTAATAGAGTAATAATAAAAGAAAAACATGATACAAAATGATGTTGTTATATTTCATAACATATAATTATGTGTGTAGTTACCATAAAGCTGTACTGAAAGTCAAAACTAGAGCCATGTAAAATGTATTCTTTCATTCTTTGTTGGGCATACTGTACATCATTTCTACACCCCATTCTTTTATCCAATGTGTG
This sequence comes from Acipenser ruthenus, assembly GCF_902713425.1. Lineage (NCBI taxonomy): Eukaryota > Metazoa > Chordata > Actinopteri > Acipenseriformes > Acipenseridae > Acipenser > Acipenser ruthenus. The sequence goes on along the minus strand of NC_081195.1, from coordinate 63,125,240 downwards.
TCACTTAAAGTATTATATGGTAATTCCTTTGAATCGCTAATGTCATATGAATGATTGAAAGACAGCTTGTATTGTCCAACTCCTATGGATTAAACATGTGAAAGATTTGCATATTTCTTAGATAACACTACCCCAGAGTGAATATCACAAGCTTGCCATTAGTTGCAGCATTAGTATGTCCAGTTCACCCATTACTGTAATGTGCTAATGACATTGATTTGTTTCAAGAGGCAATAATTTAAAAAGATGTTGTGTATACAAGGATTGAACAAAATAGATAATAAAAAAGAGAAACACCACTATAGCCACTACATTGAAAACTGCCACTAATTCCTTAAGGGAAGTTGGGAGAGAAAAGCATTGATCTCCATAAAGTCTGATTTTATCGATAAAATAAAGTTTATTATTCATGAAACTGTTTTAGACTAGTTTTGACTTCTTTAAAAATAGTCAGACGGTTTCAATGAATATCAAGCTTGATTTGATTTATACAATCAGAATTTGATTCTATAAATTGCTGACTTTGTGAATAGGGCCCATACTTGTTTGTTTGTATGTAAGTAATTAATTAAATACATTTTAAAAAATGCAAATCTAAACATATACAGTGTATTTTATACACTTTAGATATAAATGAATATACTGTAGATCTACAGCCGTGAATAGATGAACAGGCATTTACAATGTTTTTTTTTTTTAAATGCCTATAACACTGTTTCATCTGTTAATTACTCTTTAATCCTTTACAAATGCTAACAGAATGGGCTGCTTACTTCACGTTGGGCTCACAGAAGGGTTTTGTATGTTTACTCAGAGTGTGGCAGCTTGCGTTTGTGAATCCCTGCAGAAAGGAGCTCAAAAGAAGACATCTGAAGATCTGGTTAAAGGCAGAGCAGCGGCTCATCACTCATCGTGTCACACTGAGCCGGGTCCTCATGCCCCCTCCAGGCTCAGTGTGTGACACAGCGCCCAACTGTGGATGAAAACACTGCGCATGTTAAGGATCGGCACACACCGCTCCGAGGGCTGAGTGTCCTACATTCCCTGTCATTTGAACATCGACTGGACAGGTAGCTGCACAAGTGAGGTCCCTTCTTTAATCCAGCTGGCAATGCTGTTTATTTCATAGGAATCACTCAAGCAGACTTGAGGCTTCCTTTCAGCTGCAGGAGTATCCCACAATCATGTTCCAGTTTCGACAGAAGTATAATTCTTTGGTGTTTAATTTTGCCTTCTGTGGCGGTCTGGCTTGTTTCAGCTGCAGGAACACAGATGTCCTCCCTGCTTGAAATCTTGCTACTTTGTTCAGCCAGCCTGAAGAACTGTTCATTGGATGTCCTACCATGAAACTAGATGGCATTCATTCCTACAGTATGCAATTTTCACATGCAGGTGGCTAAGCTCAGTGTATTTGTAGTGTTTCTGCTGGAGAGACCAGGTGGCCAGGTGAACTCTTTGCTGATTTGAGTCCTGTTCTTTATTTTATACTGCACTTGAGGAACAGGTGACCTTTAAAGACAAATTACCTTTCAGTTCAGGTGATCTTTTCTCATTTTAAAATACAAATTCAGAAAGTACTTAATGCATTAATAATACTCTTGTTACATGAAAGAGGTAATGTCCTGGGGAGCCATGTGATTTTCACAAGGGCTTTCATGAGGCTCTGGTCAAGCTATATATAGCAAAAGCGATTGAGCAGTCATCCAAGAAGTCTTTCAGCCAAGAGGGCTGACTGTATTACAAATGGTCGGGTAATCTAAATGCCAATGTTTGAATAGAAGGGCCTAGCTGTGCAATTCAGTTTGATAGTATGTATAGCATAATCATGTCATTATCATAAGCCAATCTGAGCCAATCAGTCAAGCGCTGCATTTCATTCACTAGAGGACTCGTATTGCTCTGTAAACGTGCTTTGACTGTACAAAACCACATAGGTCCTCCAAATTCCACAATGGCATCAACATAACTGGAGACACCTGCATCAAACTCCAGTATACAGATAACAGCTTGTGTCACTGAAACATTTTCATGAATGGCTCCACATGGTAAATTTGGGGAAATGGAACCAACAAATCTGATTTTCACTTTGTGTCGGGTGGCTCTAGTCCTCTTGGGTTTCATAGTGTCTTAGGCTTGGATTGGCAGTTTTAAACCAAACACATAACCCAATAGAATTGCAGAAACCCAAATGTTCAATGGGATGCTGGCTTCCATTCATGTTACTGTACCTTATGATGGAATGGCATGCAAGGGAGAAATGGGTTCACCATGTATTTAACATGCAGCTTTGTAAAATCATGTGACTAGTCGTTATTCTTATTTATGCGAGTATTTATAGTTGCCTCTCGTATAGTATATGATACTGGGGGAGCAAATGTATTCAACAGTTTATGGCAACACAGATTCTTCCATAGTCTTTTGTCAAAAGATAACTAAATAACACAATCTTAGGCATTGACAGTACTACTACCATTTACTACCACACCTGTTATATCCGCAGTTAAGTCTGTCACAGAATTACTACTGGGTATTTTATCTGCTGATAAAATACTCAGTAAGCTAAGAGATATTTTAAATGTATAGTAAATTGAATTTATTTAGCCTAGGTCATTGACCTGTCCACCCAACTGTGGGAATCGTTAGCATATTAAAATAATGAACAGGTGAAATTAAGTTCTATAATATTCTGTTTCCTATGAGCCGGAAGCGGCTCAAAACGATGTATGCTGTACACTCAGTAGCATCCCGTTTTGTATGCATGTATGTATGTTTGTTTGTTTGTTTGTTTGTTTGTTTGTTTGTTTGTTTATGTATGCCTATTGCTTCTCTGATCATTGCTCATGTGGAACAGTGATCACAGGCTGTAAAAGCTAAACTGCCCAAGGGAAATTAGAAACATGCGGTTGAAGAGCCTCTGTTACTATCCTGTTGTTTAAAAATACATTATTTTAATTAAATACAAATGTTGGACAGTTTTACTGTTAAAAATGACATATTTCTGAATGTGTTTAACTGAAATGAATATCACTATTTTCTTAATTAGGTTTTTTTACTAACCACACTGAAAATGAAATTAGAACTATCTGAGTTTACAATTTAAAACAATATTGTCAATATGATATTTCATGTTCCCAACTGAGAATTAGAGAAATTGTAGGGCTTGCAGAAATACCAATAGCCTCTAACATTGAGAAATGAAAAAATAATTAAATACCAATATCATAGTCTTGATAAACTAATTACATGTTTGTCTCCTGCCAAATAGTTCTCAATGGCAATACAGTGGGACTACGTAAGTAACACTATAGTTGTCTACAAAAGAGAGAAACAGTAGCACAATGCAGCAACAATGGTGTAAGCTATTGCTGTAATGGTACCAGAATAGTAACATTGTCATGTTTTAACAAACACTTCATTGCAATACCATCAGTGGCACTGTGCTAAATTAGTTTCAAATCCGTTGTCTCATTGCTGATAATGCTGTGGTATGCTTACTGTTCTGCTAGTGTTTCTTCAGGGTAATACACTGGTATGATAAGCGTATTTAAGTTGTGTATTTCAACTTTTCTATAAGGAGACATTGACTTCCTCTAAAAAATAGTTGCATAAAAGCTCACTTCTGTAAACTGCTAAAATAATTACTTTGGTAAGGGTACAAGGGTATAATTAGGTTATTAGGTTTGTTTTTCACACAGTGCTGATTAGAGCTGGTTATGTGTATTGATTCTAGTACTGGTAGAAATTTAGCACATTGTCGGTGGCATCTACAAAGGTTCTGGGGAAAAAGGGGAAAGTCAGTCTTTATGGACAAAACCAAAATCTTTTTCTAAACTGAACAAGTGATATGCCAATTGGAGTGCTGGTGATGACAAATGGGTCAAAATAGGCGGGTTGTGTTTCTATAAACTACTCTTTTAAAGACCCATTTCTCCCACCCCCATTTAGCTAAAGATACCAGGAATGCTTTCAAAGTCGCCGCTAGCCTTGTTAGCCCCCTTCGCATGGCCACATCCCATTGGAGGCCTGTGGCAGCAGCTGGCCATGTGAGGAGTGATGAGTCACATTGGCTTCAATTAGCCCCTGTGCTGTCAGCCCCTCATCGAGCTCCCCAGTTATAGTTGATCCGAGTTTTTTTTTTTTTTTTGTATTTTCTTGCCCAGTGTTTGGAGCTTCCACCTGCTAAGTTTCACGTCCCTACTATGAAATGTACTAAGTCTATTGTCAAAATGAATACTACAAGTGCTGCATTGCCATGCGTTTTCTGATAGTGGCTTTATATTCTACTGTGCTGTAATGATAATGCATAGCTTATTTATTACTACATGTAATACTATATTCATGCATTTTGTAATTACACCTGTTCCTCCTTTTACACTTTAATTGATTTTTGTATTGAATGTCTCAAAGTTTAATATTTAAAGAGTAAGTAGCGGGGGTTTTAACAACTTTTTACACTTCTAACTTTAAAGTCTGTTTCAAAGCTCTTTTAAAAATGGCAGCTCAAGTGCACTGATAGTGTAAGGATTATTGCCCACATTGTCAAACAAATAAGACAGCAATAACAATCCATGATGCGGTACGGAACAGAAAAGCCAGAGCACTTATTATGTTTTGGGGTTTTTTTGTGTCGTTTTTCCTGCACTGATTTAGAGGACTGATCTCAAACCCCAGTGCACTAGAGCAGCCATTTTAAAAATAACTTTGACACAGACTTTTAAGTGTAAAAATGTGTCAGGATGTTAACAATGAAAAGCAAAATTACAGGTACGTTATTTAAGCAGTACGTGGGGACGTATAACGCTATGTTTTTCAGAACCCCACTCCTTACTCTTTAACTTAAATTATATATTTTTTCAACACAGCTTAATGGAAAGTAAAAAATGTGAAGATGTTTGAAGGGCATTATCAGGTCAAACCTGAACTGTGAACTGCTGTGTCACCACTCGTTACTCTATATGATTGTGTATGACTGTGGAGACTGGATACTCAAAGTGTAATAAATGAAAAAAATGCCATTTTGTGTATGCATTCCATTCTGAAAAGCTGTGCTTGTATCCCACAATAGAGTAGATTTTTCATGTAAATATAGTTGACTTTATTTCCATCTGGTTGCAGAGAAAGACAGAATTGAATTGTGGAGGAATGTTGGAAGATGCAATAGAACAGAAGTGCTGGGGTGAGGCAGATGTTCTTGTACAAGGGATGAAAGAGACACAAGGGTTGGTATGCAGCTTTCAAGGGGCGCGTTGGCTTGACTGCCCTTCCTTCACCTGCTGTAAAAGCAAATTTGAAAAAAAGAGGAATGTATCCAGCTGTTCATTGTCGAAATACACAGCTGTTAGCAGGCTGATCTGTGGTTTTAATACAACTTCCATCTGCAACAAAGTGCACAGTTATTCATTTGAGATTCCATTTTCAAAGAACTTCTTGTAGTCATAATAGATCGGAATTCCAAGGCTAATACCGGGGTATTAGTAATATATCCATTGGCCATAGCATAGCTGGAGTGCCATCCTTTCCTGGGCAGGCTGTTCTGTACTTAATATGTAGTCACTGAAATAAAGATTATTTGACATGCTGTTGTGGAAGACTGCAGTGGTGGAGAATGTATCATTATTGGTAATGCTTACAGGTCAAGTGTTTTCATGCACTATTGCGGTATAGATGTACAGTTCGATCAATGACTTTCCACTAGGGTTCATTTCAGCTTTTTGTGTCTTTGCTTCTCCCCCCTTTACAAAAATAGATAGTCTGTCCATAGCTAGTAAATCAAACCAATTCCTTATTTAATAATAGATATCTTTCTAAATTATAGTTTTTTTTTCCCCACTAAGCAGAATAGCAGATATTGACAGCAAGAGAGAAGTTGCAGCCACAGGGTATTTTAATCTTCTATAAAGACATGCACTGCTGTTCCATCAGATCCAAGCGCTTTGCATTTTGTAACCTCTGAAGGTATAGGGAATGCATTATGTATGAGTCTTAGCATTCTGTTTTCTCTGAAGACACGAAGAATGATAGAAAAAATTGCAGTCATTAAAATTGGAGATAAACACGCTTGCCTCCTACCCAAAGATACAATATATATTTTTTTCTTTCAGAATCTTTTTGTTTTGTTTTGTTTTGTTTTTTTATACGTGTTATGTTAACTTTCTTAAGCATGCTAACCCCTGGTACTTGCTTGTAGAAGAGTGATGCAGCAAACACTTACCAGTGGCTTCTATAAGAGGAAACAGCAAGGGTATTAACCAAGTAAATCATTTGCTAAAGAGGAACATGCAGAAAATATACAGTCCCTTTAAAATAGCATTTCAGCAGGGTTCTCTGATTCATGGTTTAGTTTAGTTGTATTGGTGTTACAAAATACATTTAGAAAAAAGCATGGAAGTAGCTGAAATATTGTAATACTTCAGAAATAGCTATGTGTACTATAGTGGCATAGTAGTTACCGTTTACTAATATTTACTACATGCACATAAGATGGTGAAACTCTGTACATTACCACTTCTTTTAAAAGGGATCAAAAGCTGTCCAAAAAACTACTTTTACACAGATTTTTAGGGCTGCTTTACCGCAATATGTTATTCAGATATCACCCTAAACTGAATGCACTCAACAGGAGTGCAGTATCGATCCATTAAGAAGGTCCGCAGTTAGAAGTGTTTTCTGCTTTCCAGTGAATTATGATGCTGCCAATTTGAAGCACATTAGAGAGAAGCCCCTGTAACTATTCCTGACAGTTCTACATGGCAGCCTAGAAACCCTGACAGGTTTCCAACAGCTTTGTGCATTGAGGCTGCGGGATTACAGTTTCTATTAGGGGGATGGAAATGGAAGGTGTGTTTTATACAGGTATACTTTAGACTTTTATTGTGTCTGGACATCTGACTCATTTCTTATTGGTATCATTTTATAGTTCGGTGTTTTGTGGCAGGTGTTCTTGCAATTGCCACTCCCAGCAATGTTGATTTAATAATAACACTTGCTGGAATATTTATAGACTGCAAATACCGGATTATCATAATTAATATGGAGATTATGGAGATGACCATACTTTTTAATAATTATTATTATTATAATTGCTGAGATATTCCACAAATGGGTAATTCGACAAAGACAAAAATCAACAGAATACAATTTTGTTTAAGATTTTAAGATTTGTAACGCACAAGTCAAGTCCTTGAGATATGCATTAGCCAAATCATTAATGACCATTCCATGTTATGTGAGAAGCAGGATGTTAAAAATCAATCTGGAAATTGACAGGCAGCCAGTATAAGGATGCAAGGCCAGGTGTTCATAAAGCTTTGTTTTAGTCAACATTCATAACAAACTGCATCCAGACAGGGACTTGAAAGATGGGCCAATTCTCTGTATCCTATTCCCTGCATCAGAATACAGAATGTACACAGAGTATAGTGTGTTTGCAGAATTTAGTGCTCCAATGGGAAAAGAATATGAATGATTTTTATTCCATGCAGATCAAACAACAGCTAAACTAGGCTGTCAGGATAGAGACCAAAGGGAAAAACAGGCTCCCAACTCTGCATAAGTAAATTAATCACAGATTTCAATTTGCTATAGAGTTCTGTGTGTACCCGACGGTTTCAGTGATCTGTTATTAAAGAGCGTGAATCACTTCCCTCCTGTGAGGAGGTGCTCATAAGAGGATCCGAAGCAGACAGAAAAAAATGTGTCATAATTTGTCACAAAGTAGTTTTCTGTTTCTCAAAGACTGGTTCAGCACATTTTAGCAACAGTCCAGCACAGCATACCAAACCAGGCACTTGATATAGCCAGCACGTGGCGTTCTGTGGCCTGGTACTGAGTTGAGAGGTAGCTTTTCCCATGTCAGAGGAAGGTTTCTTAGTAACAACCCATTCCATCCTGCTGAACTAATTAACAACACAGAGCCATGCAATTCGTATGCCACGACTGTGGAATGCAATATCCTACACTATAGTGCTGCAGAGAGCAATAAGATTTAATGATAATGGTCCGTTTACAGAACTTTACCTCACGCAAGGTTGCTTATAAACGTGATTTTGCATTTTTAGAATTGTTTTGCAACTAGGAACAGTCTTTAGAAACAGTCAGGGAAGGTAATTGGCAGGATTGTGACCCTAGTAGCCAGGACAACGGGTAGGAGTGCCAGTGTGAAAGGGGCTTGAGACTGTGTGGTCTATTTAAATGATCTAAACAGTAGAGAACCAAATGCTGCCACTCTTTAACACTGTATTAATCCAGCAGTAGTGATTAATACATCCACTTAATAATATTATTATTACTACATACTATAAAAACGTTTTGCTGAATCAGGTTTATACATTGTAGTGTGGTAAGGTCAGTCACTGTTTATATCATTAACATGACCCCAGCATTACTAAAAGGGGTACAGTACCACGATAAACTGTATTTAAAGATCATGATTTTACCCTACGAGAGAGCATTTTCCTTTAAATAAATAAATAAATAAATAAAAAGAAAGAAGATATAGTTGAGATCACATGAGAAGACTCCACAGTGCACCGAATTGCTTGATATAATGAGTAGCAGAATGCCTCATAATTTGTTTTGTGTGTACTTGTGTGGGTAGCAAATAAAACATTGCAAGGTCAGGCAAACCTGGCTTTTAAATCTAACAGCAATGACTTGTAACTTGAAGTGTGCTACCAAAAAATCCAATTTTGTGAAGCGTGTGTCTTTGAAGAAGTTGTTTTCTTCACTTCATGCAGCAAATGGAACTGCTTGTATGTTTTGGGGTTTTTTTGTTTGTTTGTTTTTTTGCAACGGTGGCTTGTTTGCTACAAGCAGAAAGGAATGTAAATTGCTTAATTTATGAAAATAAATTAAATTATACCCTGGCATACTATTTGTTTATTAGTTATTTTCTTGGAGTAAAAAAAGAAGGGCTTCAGTGACTGATGTATTCCCTTTACAATTTCATTTTTTAATTAAAATGGCAATTCAGATCAACAGACCAGATTGTCTGTGGAACAAAACAAGCAATTTGTAAATGCAGACAGGCTTGTGGCATTTACACATTAGATACGTACCCAGAAGAACATTATGATTCCAACTCACTAAAGCTCTATACAGGTACAAGACTTTAGCACATCCTTACATTGTATTGATTCGTTAGTAAGTGTAATTTAGCTGGAAAAATAGTTATCTGTGTAACTGTCAATCAGTATTAGTAAATAATTTGGAAAGGCTGCCCCTCAGTGATTCATGACACCCCATGAAATGTACTTGATGCTATTGATTTTATTTATTCACTGTCCATTACGGGGCTAAATGGCAATTTTCCATTTGAAAGGGTATTTTAATAGCCACTATTCCTGAAAATTGCTTGACTGCATGTTTTTGGGTTGGAAAAAAATAGGTAAGCCATTCCAAGTTATTAAACACATGGCCCCTGTGTATTTTTGAGAGCACTCTTGTATCAGAAGCAGGCTGCTCCCTACGATTTTTAGGTATTTTTTTATTACTCTGATCTATTAACATACTGATCCTTCATTTAGGAGAATGTTGCGATGGAATAGAGATGTCTGCCCTTTATTTACATTAGATAGATGTGCCTCTGTTTAGAAGAGTTTAACATATCCAGTGCTCGCCTTTTATAACGCTATAGTGGGGAGCCATAGTTACAAGACCGTGCTATTTGTGTTCCGCCTTATAACGAGTATAAAAGGGCTACTGTAATGGCATTATGGAGCAAATGGGAGCCACGACCCTACTGTGTTATATAATATGCACAATTGGTGCTGACTTGGCAACCAGTTCTTGAGGGGATTCAAATCTAGGTCATGGTGACCTGATTTTGCATGTGTTCCAGCCTTCCATTCCTCTTCAGAACCACTTGCCCAAAGTTGATGGGCTAAGAGGTAATAAGGGACAAAATAAAACTGTTGGTGTTATAACACTGGTAACAAAACCCTAGACACTGTTTTGATTTTTTGAAATAAATTTTTTTTCTAGAGTTGTAGCAATTTCTTTTTTTATATATATATATATATATATATAAACTGCAAATGTGGCATTTTGATATAAAGACCTTCTGGCCCCTCTTAGTTTAGTACTGTAGGTAACAGGCTTGTATAAATGCCTCTGTGTATGGGCTTTCACACATTGCACAGAGCTCACCATGGCTTTGTAGGGATATTGGCCTTCCGTTCTTCTGCATGACTGAGGTTTGAGAAGAACAGTTGCCAACAGGATGGGGCATGAAGGGAGGGGCTTGAAGTCTGATGTCAGCCCTCCGATATAGAAAATAATTCTGCCTCAGCACCTGCAAGTGATATACAACTGTCAGGCCTCCGTTGGTACTTTGATGAATGTCAGGGAGCAGGGAGTCCGTCACAAGGGGTCCGATTTCCTATAATAGAGCGTTCGAACCTTGAGAGGTCATGGGGGAGCCCCACGAGGAGTGAGCTTTGCTGAGCTAGGAGGAGTTTGGAGTTGAGGTACCAAATAGCGACAGCAGCTAGAGTTGAGAAGCTTTCCTCAAGGCAAGATCAAGGGGCAGGATCAGAATAGTGTTAATACAGGATAATCGCCTCCTGAAATAGAAACTTAAATGTTTCAGAGTTTGCTGTGGAAAAGAGACTGTATTCCTTACCGCTTCTTTTAGCAGCACCTGTACTTAACCAGAGAGGGGACTTAAGGTTCCCCACTGTTAATTAGGTTGAAGATGGTATTCTGGAAATAAAAGGCTGTGATTGCTCTTGTGGTTTTAAAGAAGGATTCCAGCACCTTACTATTGGAAAACGGGTAACCATTTGCGTGAGAGCAACTGGATTCTAAAAAGAGTTAAGGAAAGGTCAGCGATTTCTACACATGCGTAGGACAAGAGCTACAATATCCACATCTGTTATCTACACTGCAGAACAAAGCACTTAACTAACTAACTACTACTTTTAGCTTGGGGGCTAAGGGCACAAGGAGGTTATTTTTTCATATACTTTTGGGAAACAAGAAATACATTTTAAATGTTGTCATGCTCAAGATCTACATCTTTTAAGTAAATCCCTGCTGTAATTACAGTGATCGTTCTATAAGTACATAAGTTGGTACCCAATTGGCATTCCAAAACCACTTTGAATGTCTTTTGCATTTTCTGTACACGATGTAGCACATTTGTTGCTCATCAAATGCAAGCTGTTGTGGTAGCAACAATTTGGTCGCTGCCCTCAGGTAATCCAGCTGATAAGATATTTCTGATAAGGAAGTAACTCCCTTAGAAAAAGCAGAATTATGTCTTCTTCTACTTCCTCCGTCCTTCACTGTGTTCTGAAGAAATTAAACCAGTTCATATTTTGGGAGCTTCCCAGTTTCTCCCAAAACAAGCATTGTTATGTTGCTATAAAACCATATTCATTGAAAGACAAAGAAATCTCAGAGGGTTAACAAAAACAAAGGACAGACTGACCATAGTGCTAGGGCTCAGAGATCATCCTCCTTCAATTTCAGTACTACTCATTAGCATCAGACACAGCAAACAGGATAAGCAGACTTAACCTTCAATAAAGTGGAAACAAAATATTTGGCATGGAGTACTATATAGAGAGAAGGTACAACATATAAATCTCTGTACACTACACTTCAGTTTTAACATTTAAAATAAGCTATAAGGCACGACTGCATGACATGCAGGGTGAGTCCCGCAGTTTAGGGAGGCAAAATCGACAGGGCCTGCACTTCGCTAGTAGCTTGCCGACATCGGCTGTGAAGATCCTGGGTGACAGAGTTAATTGAGCTTGGACACCCACTGACCTTCAGTTCTCCTGAGCGGATGTGGGGAAGTGTTGCAGTGAGGGAACATAATTTAAACATTCTACAACTGAACATTCTACAATTTGGGACATAAACAGGGGCAAAATAATTGGTTTCTCTAAATTGTGATCTGAAGATTCTGCTATACAACACCACTGCCACTAACTTTGTTAGGATGTTATTTATTTGATAACTGTACCATTTATTTATTATATTACAGTGTATGTAATACTTTCTTTGTCATGAGTTAATTTCAGGGCACTTAGGTACTGTATTCTTCCATTTATTTTTGTCTACAAGGTCTTTTCAGAGTGCAGATTGCAACCTTTCTTGTGTGAAAGAAAGAAACGATATGTAGCAAGCAACTCGACTGCTTAATTTCAGTTCTTAAGACCAAGATACACTATGCAATTTCAGTGCAATCCATTTCAGTGCAATCTGTTTCAGCAAGCACCTGTGCACCTTCTTCTTTAGTTAGCAAATCAAATGGAAGTGTGAGGTTTCTCTTATTCAGTAATGAACCAACTGCATCAATCTGGTCTGTGGTGAAATATTATTATATAGGTAATTATTATTATAATAATAATAATAATAATAATAATAATAATAATAATAATAATAATAATACATCTAGGAATTCTTCTGTTACCTCTGTAGCAGGTTTTGTGTTTGTTCTTCATAAAATTCTTTATGAGCTGCCTATGTTTCTATCTTTAATCTCAATATGTTATTAATCTCCACCAGTGCAGTATGTGGCAATGGTGTGTTGAGTGTATTTCATCACTGTAAAATCTGAATGTTCCAGTAATTAGTGTCTAGTAAGAATATTATGTGTATGTTATACAAGTCCGAGTGAGCTAGGAAAAAAGCTTGGAAAATAGTTTCTAGTTGAATGGTTAAATAAATGAATACCTTACATGAAAGTGTTTCGAAGCAGGTAACAACCCCCACCACTGCCCCCCCCCCCATGATCAGCTAGATAATGCTTACTGTCTTCTGTTGAATCATGAGGCCTTCCCAGAATGATGAGTCAACAGTTATTTCCATTGTTCTGTCACATGCTCCCCTCTGCCATATTTACTGTGGTCCTTCTGGAATTGATTCTTTAGCCCTGACAACTGCATTTCGATATTTCAGATGGCTTGCTATGCATTCCGGCTATGCTTTGCAGGGTTAGCTTGGCATTCGGGATGAGCTTCCTGTGGGAATATCAAGAGTTAAGTGGCTTAGAGAATTGCTGGAAGCTGACCTGCAACAATATCCGAAACCTGCTTGGCTATAATGTAAAATTAGGTGTATTTAATTGGAGGTGTGGGAGAATGTGCTTCAGTGTTGTGAAAGCAACACCAGTAATAACTGGCATTCCGTTTTTTTTGTTTGTTTTTTTTTGCTCGGATTGGTTTTTATTGTCATCCAAGCTCTGTTTTGTTATCTGCCTGGTGTGAGAAAGTGGAATCGTATCCAGCACAGGTAGTTTAGAACATCCTTTCACAAGGGATCTAAAGGATCTAAAGGATTTAAACTCCCAACCAAAGCTAGGAGCCAAGCTGGATGGAGCACCATATATTAGACTGCTTGTTACATTTCTCTCACCTTTTTACAGAATCCAGTCACATATCCCACGGCTTACAATGGAAACTGCTTTCCCAAGTTTCTTTGTTTAGAACCTAGGACTAGGTGAGAGATCTGCCCTTTACCACCATACGTTCCACCATGCTTTCACAGTGCAACCTGGATTGGAATTCACTACGTTCCACACCCAAAGCTGAGTTAGCTGACCATGCAGCTCTTTCAGTCGAGCTAGCAGAAGCTCCATAAATTAGTCCCATTGTCTCTCCCTTTCTCAGAATAACCTGTCACGCTAAATTAACACACTGATATTAGGGTTAGCGATTCAACTTACAGCCTTAGAATCTAGCTGTTACTGGGTGATACGAACAAAAAGCTCCACTAGCCCACCCAACTGAAATGCTCAAACCCAGTGGGATGAGGTCACTAATTATTTTCTTTTAGTTTCTGGGCACCCCTTGAATCCATTCTGCTGTATTCATATATTTAAAAAAAAATTGTTTAATTGGTCTGTGATGTCAGTTTAAAGTCTTGAATGCTTTTTGTGTTGTGCTCTGTTAAGTGTTTTGTGGGTCTTTTGTGTTGTCTCTTTCTATGGCTTTTTATGGTTTTTTTTCAGCCTAAGCTCCATTTTAGCAAAGGGTATCCGATCTGTGCTTTACTACTCAAGTCCCTTTCAATAAAATTTTTTTTTTTAAAAATTAAACCAAAAAAATATTGGTCGCGATAATTAGTCAACAAACTGTAACCCTTTTGCTGTTAATTAGAGCATGGCACCGAGTATAACGTCTCCAGACGTCTCCTCACTTTACACCAGCAGAGTTTGTAGCCCATTTAAGCAGTTACATCTGGTTTGAAAGTCTTCAAGCCTCAGTTAGCTGGGTCACAACATGGAAGAAGCCTGAATTGTCCATCAGAAATCCCCAGTCCACCTGGGCTGGGAATCTACCACACTCTCTCCCTCCTCCTCAGCTAAGAACCTCTGAGTCACCCTGGACCCCTACCTCTCTTATTCCCAGCACATCTCCAATCTGGTACGCACTTGCCGATTCTTCCTGAGCAACATACGAAGAATCCGACCCTTCCTCACCAACTACACCACCCAGCTCCTGGTCCAGGCCCTGGTACTCTCCCGCCTAGACTACTGCAACTCCCTCCTGGCTGGCCTCCCTGCATCCGCCACCTGTCCGCTCCAGCTCATCCAGAACTCCGCTGCTCGCCTGGTGTTCTCTCTGCCTCGCTTCTCCCACGCAACTCCACTGCTCCGCTCACTCCACTGGCTCCCGATCACCGCTCGCATCCAGTTCAAGACTTTTGTACTAGCCTACAGATGCCTTGACCAGACTGCACCCTGGTACCTCCAGACCCTCATCTCTCCCTACACCCCCACCGACCTCTCCGCTCCTCCTGCACTAGAAGACTGGCTCTACCTCGTCTACGCTCCACTGCCTCCAGAGCCCGCTCCTTCTCCACCCTCGCCACGAAGTGGTGGAATGACCTTCCTACAGATGTCAGGACTGCCCAGTCCCTGACCACCTTCCGGCACCTCCTCAAGACTCACCTCTTCAGACAGCACCTGTAGAACTCCTCTTTTTTCCCTATGGACACTCTTCCTTAAATGTGCTTTACTTGCTCTTATCTGCCCCCTATTTTACTGCATTTAATCCTGTACTTTAGAGTACTGTAATCTGTCAAGTGTTATTTAATCTGTAGTATTTTGTATTTAATTAAATCCTGATGTAACTATCACTGTCACTGTTATCTGCTCCGTTATTGAATCGTATTTTGTCATACTTGTACTTGCTAGAACCAAAGTCATTGTATTTATCTTGCTCTCAATTGTATTATTACTTGTACTGTGATTCTAGAAATGTATTTTTGTTTATGACTGTAAGTCGCCCTGGATAAGGGTGTCTGCTAAGAAAGAAAGAAATAAATAATAAATTACATTTGCTAAAACCATTTATGCCATGCTTTAGGTATTTGCACAGGCTAAATTCTGAGACACATTTCTTGGTGTGTCTTGGCTTGTTGCTGGAGCGGGATTCAGGTTTGACACACTGGAGATTTGAATGCTTTAACTTATCAAATTATCACCAGTAACAATAAAGTGGCACTATATTGTCTGTGCAGTGGGTTGCAGCAACATATTATAAAAAGGTTTCCACCTCAGTGATAAATGTATACTGTATTTTAACATATCAATGTCATGACAGTGGTTTCTACCAATACAAATCGAGTGCTACTCTATTAGGACTATTGTAAAATCCATTGTTGGTAATGCTGGGGTATGCACATGGTTCTGCCAGGGTAACTTTAACTACTGTATAACTGGCATCATAAGCAGTGTTTTTTAAACTTTTCTGTAAAGGTTTTCTCATTCTAGCCGGACTATCCGGCTGTGACACTACAGATTATTTTCCATTTAAGACTGAAATGCCAACTTCCTGCTCATCTATCAGCAGGTACTTCCTGAGGAAGGGTTGTTGGCCAAAACATTGATTAGCTGCTACTGAATACTTGTATTGCGGTCTGTACTGTGATGACCCCGGTAAAACCAGCAATGCAGTATCCCTGCTGTTATCATTTCAAATGAATACAGTGTATACTGTTGTCTGTGTTCATACACAACACTGGAGGTCACTTGAAGGAATGCTGTTTACATTCGTCTTGTTTTTGACCCATATGCTCAGGTTATTTTAAAATGATATTGTTTTTTTTAATGCTGACCGGTGGTGGAATGGAAAGTGTGTACCACCCTGGGTTTCACGGCCTCTGGGACCTAATAACTCACGTGTCTGGGATGCCATAAGGGATCGACTGGGAATACAGCCATCTCAAAAAGGATTGGTATTGTGCAGCTTTAAAAAAAAAAAAAATGATCCAGTTTATGCCTGTTTGTGACTAAAATTGTATTAATTGGGATATAAAGCATATGTAGAGTGTAGGGCATTACACTGCTCTTTATATGTAAAAAAAGCGAACTATTAATAACTGCATACATAGTAAGAGCACAGTGTTCAATACATTCCAAGTAGTTGGGTATATTACAAATTAAACCACAATATTTTTGAGAATACTGGTACAAAAACTGTGTGCTTCACCTTGTTACCTATCATAGTGTGGATAATTGAGTTCATTGAAGACATTTAGAAAGAATTGTGTAACTTTCTTCTGGCATTACTAAGTAAAACCTGGAATGGATAAAACTGCTATGCAATGGGAGGCTTATTTCTATCTCGACCTCGTGTTCAGCCAAGAAGCTGCCAACCACAGAGACTTTCATAACGGCGCTTGATAAGAAAAGGCTCTGATGCATGGGTCTCATGCGCTCTGGTCCTGTCTATGTATCAGAGTCTATATATAGTGTGTTATTTGCAATCAGCTGTACCTTTGGCTGGACTCTGGCTGACCTTACTGTGCTGTATGGGACAGAGAGGATCCATTGCTGTACAGTATGACAGCTTTGGCAGGCGAAAGTGAACAGTTGAATGGGAGAGGGGCTGTCTGTGTGAAAGATCTTATATATATATATATATACTGTAAATATATATACTGTGAAGTCTGATTGCCGTTCTTTAGACTTCTTAAGTGTTACATTGTACAGTTCAAAGATAGATAGGCACCAAAAACTGTATTATTATTATTATTATATATTTCTTAGCAGACTTTCTTAGTGCTTGTGAATACAGTGTTGATAAATATGTATGTACATATGTATTAATGTTAACTTTTAATTAGATGCACTTCAATAAAACAATAGTTATAGACTGTTCTGTTGGGATTCAAATCTATATCGTATTTAAAAAAATACAAAAATGATTATTTCTGGTCCAAACTCTACCTCTTAATTATAGAGCTTTCTTTAAGTTTCCCTATTCTCAGCAAATGCTGTTAGGATAGAATTTCAAACTTGTCCGTGTGCCTGTCCTACAGGTAATAAGCAGCTAAATAAAAAAAAATCAGCAAGGTATTCCCACGTGCAAGACCAAGGACTGTGTTAACACAGGGAACGTGAGAGGCGTCACACAGTATCTGGCTGCCATTCAAAACCTTTCTTTCAGGGAACAGGCTAGGATGTAATGGGTCGGCATGGCAGACTCATAGAATGACCCCTTTAATTGCAAGTCGTTGCCATAGGGGTATGTGTGGGGAGGAAAAATAAGGTCTCAGTCAAGGACGCTCCCTTATCCCATTATACAGTGGTATCTGCTAAGGCATACTGTACATTATGACAAAGTTAGAATCCATCTTTGTTGAGTCTGGGTTCGAACAGTCAACCACAATTGTGTGCTACCATATTAGAACAATGGTGCTTTATTTCTGGTAGTTTTTGGTCTGTCTGTAAATTTTTATAATGAGGTTTATTCAGGGTAAAATTGCAGTATAATGATATGCCAATGGTATATTTGAAACTTTCTTTTGTTCTTATCTGTCTCAAAATCTTCATTATGGGTTCATATAAGTCATTGCTAATGAGGAAAGGGGCCCCTAAGCAGTTTAGCTGAATACACCAGTGATTTGTTTCAGACTGGAGCCAGCATACTGTATCTTTAATTTCCAAGGAAAAAATGCCCTCCTTGTCTCCTTTTCTTTGTAGATTCTTGATTAAGATGTAAATATATATATATATATATATATATATATATATATATATATATATACTACCGGTCAAAGGTTTTAGAACACCCCCATTTTTCCAGTTTTTATTGAAATTTAAGCAGTTCAAGTCCAGTGAATAACCTGAAATGGTACAAAGGTAAGCGGTAAACTGCCAGAGGTTAAAAAAAAAGTTTAGGTTACCAAAAACGGAAAAATAATGTACATTTCAGAGTTATACAAAAAGCCCTTTTTCAGGGAACAAGTAATGGGTTAACAACTTACAGCTGTTCTGCAGCAATGGAAGTAAATTAAGCCTTGAAAGTTGATGCTAACAATTCCTACAGGTGTCCCAACTTTTGCTGATTACTTACAAACCCTCTGTCTATATAAAAGCAGTGTTGGAACAGACTGTGTTACTACACCCTCTTAAGCATTATTTGGACAGTATTGTACTGCAGGAAGTAGTATATTACTCTCATAATGGCGAGAAAAAGGCAATTAACAAAGGAAGACAGGCAGCCCATTATAACCCTTAAAAGTGTAGGTCTTTCCTTTAGAGAAATTGCAAAGAAAGCCAAGGTGTCAGTGAGTACAGTTTCCTACACCATCAAAAGGCACTTGGAAACTGGAGGAAACTCTGACAGGAAGAGGTCTGGCAGACCCAAAGCCACAACAGAATCAGAAGACAAGTTTCTGAGAGTCAACAGCTTGCGTGATAGGCGGCTCACAGGACAACAGCTTCAAGCACAGCTTAACACTGGTCGAAGTAAGCAAGTCTCAGTTTCAACTGTGAAGAGAAGACTTTGAGCTGCAGGTTTGACAGGTCGAGTGGCAGTAAGAAAGCCATTGCTAAGATGGCAAAATAAGAAAAAGAGGCTTGCCTGGGCCATGAAGCACCGCCAGTGGACTACTGAAGACCGGAAGAAGGTCTTATGGACTGATGAATCAAAATTTGAAATCTTCGGTTCATCACGCAGGGTTTTTGTACGCCGTCGAGTAGGCGAAAGGATGGTTCCTCGGTGTGTGACACCAACTGTCAAACATGGAGGAGGAAGCGTGATGGTCTTGGGCTCTTTTGCTGGATCCAGAGTCGGCGACTTGCACAGAGTGAGTGGCACCCTGAACCAAAACTGTTACCACAGCATTTTGCAGCGCCATGCAATACCCTCTGGTATACGCCTAGTTGGTCAGGGGTTCATCCTACAGCAAGATAATGACCCAAAACATACCTCCAGGCTATGTCAGAACTACCTTAGAAGAAAAGAACAAGACGTTAGGCTTCAAATCATGGAATGGCCAGCACAGTCTCCAGACTTAAACCCCATCGAGCTGGTTTGGGATGAACTGGACAGAAGGGTGAAAGCAAAGCAACCTACAAGTGCAACACATTTGTGGGAACTTCTGCAACAGTGTTGGGAAGAACTTTCCGAACAATATTTGATTTCCATTGTAGAAAGAATGCCACGAGTGTGTTCAGCTGTTATATCTGCAAAAGATGGCTACTTTGATGAGTCAAAAATTTAGATTAAATTTTGTTAAACAAAACGATTCCATGATTTCTTTTTTATCTCCAATTGTTTATTTGTTCTATGCTTTAATTTCAGAGTACATTGAGACATTAAACTGCGTAAATTTCAATAAAAACTGGAAAAATTGAGGTATTCTAAAACTTTTGACCGGTAGTGTGTGTGTGTATATATATGTATGTAAAATATATATATATATTACACATACAGTAATCCGTTGCATATCTGTCCGTCACATATCCGCCCTAAACTTTTATCCACCATGATCAATCTCTTCAGCAACGTTAGTTTATTATTGAACAGATAATATATATATATATATATATATATATATATATATATATATATATATATATATATATATATATATATATTATACCTAGATATATTCCAAACCCACAGTTAGTTGTCTGGTTGATTTAGTTGGCTTGGGGGAGGATACTGTCACACACGGAGACTGCAGAATGGCTGTACAAGTTGAATGCAATAATGGTATTACAAAATGGTGTAACAGTCAATGGTTTAAGTGCAGAACACAATTTTGAATTTTGTTTAAGATAGCTTTGTAGTTGGATTCAGTGATTTATTGGTTTCAATGAATCATTAATTCAATGCTTTTATCACATTAGAGGGACTGCCACCAGCAATGACTACTGGCTTGGACAAGTGTCTTTGCTCCCAACTAACAGGATTACATAATGACACCCAAAGTATAAAGAGGCCACTATATAACATTAACACAAGAATCACCCTGATAGTGCAAAGATAAACAGATGAATGGTCAAATCTTAGTAAATAGGGTATACATATCCTGACCTGAATTGTGGGGGTGTGGGGGGACATGGACACAGATTGTTTTTTGCTTTTTTAATTATTTTTCTTTTTAATATTTCCTTAAGACCAGTTTAACGTGTTAAGAAGATTACACAAACACGGGACAATGAAAACCACAATGGTGTTTGTCAGAAATGTCATCTGTTGTGATTTGAGGTTAATTCCGGAGTAGTTGTTCTTTTGTTCCTACATATCTATTTGTGGGGATTTAGGTCTTCTTGGCTTCGAGGGTCCCATCTTCTTTCTAAATTAAAATAAGGCTTTTCAGAGAACCCCGTCGTCCTGCTGCTTTAAAAGCCTAATCTGAGTTGTTTTGTGTGGCTCAAATACTGTCTTTTGATCTTCTGCTTTATAGGGAGTTCCCCTCCATTTGTCTCTGCTGCCTCTGCTGATAAAGTGCTCTGATGCATCCTTTGATAGATATTAGGCAGGAGGATAGGATTTATCGGCCTTATCAGTGCACAGGTCGTGAATCATGAAAGGACATATACCACTGCTGGCATGTGCGGTTATAGAAGGGTTATTGATTCTACAATATATGCAGCATTTTAATGGAAGTTGCTGTAAACATCGCTAGGACTTTCTCTGGCGCTATGCAGCATTTTTGCGTTGCTTTTTCTTATAGGGGCAATAAAGTCATGTGAACCATAAAGACCTGTAAATGGTATAGTTTAAGCTGAGGTTCATAGAAAAGATAAAGGGCATTCTAGGTTTCAAAGATGAGCATAATTGAATTGCAGAGGTTCAGGAATAATGCTGAGGATTTGTCCATATATGATGGTCTTATCTGTCTGAAGAAATATTGATGTGTCTTTATAGAGCACAAAATTCACATGTACTGGAAAATGGACTGTAGACCAGAATAATAAGACCTTATATCTTATCTTGGACAACGTGAGTGTTGTTGTGCTACCTTTGTCTCAGATTTTGCTGTTTGATGACTTAAGCATTAATCTGCAAAGCTGGTGAATCCGCAGGGTGCCTGTGAAGGGTGCTCTGGGAAATCAGAGTTCCAAACAGAGTCCTCCGAAACTAATGGATGCAGTGGGAACAATGCATGATGGTCTTCCAGCAGCTGATTGATACAACATTGCTTCCTTTACTTATACATAATTGCTGCACGAGCC
This sequence comes from Acipenser ruthenus, assembly GCF_902713425.1. Classification (NCBI taxonomy): domain Eukaryota; kingdom Metazoa; phylum Chordata; class Actinopteri; order Acipenseriformes; family Acipenseridae; genus Acipenser; species Acipenser ruthenus. The sequence goes on along the minus strand of NC_081195.1, from coordinate 63,103,807 downwards.
TTTGCACTGCCAGTGAAGTTTGCGTTTCCGTTGTTCATCAAAGCAGAAAGCTTCATAGAGTGGAGGATAGTAAATTATTGAAGAAAGAAGGGAAAGGAGCGAGAGCGAGAGGAGCTAAATAAATAAATAATGTAGAATAGACAGACGCATTCCAGATTAGTCAGTGATGACCAAGTCTGGTACACATTCATTATACAAAATGTTGATTTTTCAACTGGCATTGAATTGTTTTTCACACTCATTAAAAAAGAAAAACAATCAGCCTACCTGGACATGATTCGGTTTAGCTAACATTTGTGAAAAACAAATGCAAAGACAATGTCCATTAAATGAATGCTTTTAATGTACATTGTTTCATGTTTTTTTTTTATATATCTATTATACAATGCATTCACTGAACACCCATTCAAGATGATCTGCATATTTTGCTTCCCTTGAGTGCATTTTGAATGTCAAAGAATCTGACATTATCTATCAATCAATCAATCTTTATTTTTATATAGCGCCTTTCACAAGAATTAGCCTTCAAAGTAAAAGAGAAAATAATAATAAATAAAAACATATTTAAGAAGAAATACAGAAGTGAAAATACTTAATAACAATATAAACAAGTAATAAGTACATCAGTATAAATAAGTAAGTAAAAAAATTAATTAAAGAGCAGTAAAAACAAGTGATACAAATAAATATCATTTACAGGACTGTCATAAAAGTAAGTTTTCAGTCTTACTTTAAAAACAGCAACAGAGGGAGCCTCCCTCACAGTTGGTTGGAATGTTATGCAAGGCTGCACCCTGTGATCTAAGAGGCCGACTAGGAAAATATGGAGTCAGGAGTTTTTTTTAAGTGTAGGGCACCACAGTCATGGTCATTATGTTTGGTCTAACTTTTTTATTTCTTTCCTAAATTTTAGTTTTCTCCAACTTGGCAAATATCCTATTGTCCTTTGTTACAAAGTGACACAATTATGGGGCCTTCAAGTGCAGTAACACTTAAATAGTAGAGCTGTGGACTGGAGCAGTCCATTTTACAATCTTTGCAATTAACTATTTTTTAAATGAGAAAATGCTGCTATTACAAAACTAAAACCAAACAACAAACTAATATATTTTAAGGGGCTCTATTAATCTGAAGAGTGGAGGAATAGCAACCCTGTTTAAATATTATATTAGGATCTACCCTGTCATTTTACTTTTAAAGACAAAAATACACTTACTGTAAGAGACACACACACACACAGAGTTCATTCTTTTCATGATTTAAATGATGACATAATGTAGGTCCTCACCATTTAAATCAATTGAATAGACCCCAAAGTATCTTAAGCGCTCCCAAGTTTGTTTTTTTAGTAACATAGACCACTTTGAAGAAATACACGGGTGTTGTCAGAATGCCACAGGCCTTGGGTGTTTTATTAAGGTGCCGCAGGATGTAAAGGCAATACCTTCTGCTACTGTTTTTAGAGGAGACCAGGGAGCAAGACCTGACCACTGTACAAACAAGATTATCTGGCCTGGCTCCTTGCCTGTGCTGTCCAGCAGAGCAGCAGGTCAGTGGTGAAGGATTGGTATGTAATAACTAAGACCTGACCACCATCTCCACCACCTGCCAGCATTCACTGTAAGAGGGAGCTGTCATTTCCTTTGTAATTGACAAGAGGTTATCAGCTCCCAAAGAAGGAACACAATAGACACTTGTCATGTATAGGGAAGGTCAAATAACTTCCCCTTTAGGTTGCTATGTGAGGACTGTGTCTGTCAAAACATATGACAAGGAGCTAAAGAGAGACCCAAGGACTGTGTCAAATATCTGTTGTTTGAGACTTCAACTAGGGATCAGTCCTTTTGAATTCCTGACTGACACCATGTCTCTTTTTAGTAGGATGAATAAAGGGACAATATAACGCCTCCTATATAACTCTTTCTGACTGACATTTGTTAAATTGTATAACACAGCCACTTGCAGAAACTAATGACATTTTTTTCAAATAGATGCTGACAGTTTCTTGTTGAAAGTAATTGTTCGGTCTGTTGTAAAGGTCATTGATTTTAGCATTAGCTTCCCTTTCAGATTTCATCACTCTTTAAGGACAGGCTCTGACAAAAATCTGTCCGTGTACATGTGCAGAAAGTCATGCTTGTTTCCTCTTGGCAATAGAAAAGTGATCCTTTTTAAATGTAACCTTGTATACCCGTCTTCTGGATGGGCTTATAATTGGACTTATCAAGCTTATCAAGTTTGAGGAATGTCCCAGCTAGATCTCGTAAACTAAAAAATACATTTTGTACCAAAACAAGAAAAGGGTCAACTCAGGCATGTCAGGTTATTAAAATGCACGAAAAGGGAATACTTTTCAGAAAAGCTCAAGAGAAACTTACATCATAGTTATCATATCTCTATATTAATGTAAGCTTGCGTAAAGGAAGATAAAATGCCACCCAGCACAGCTCCATTAAGGACCATAAGCATTAATATAACCAATCTACAGGTTTTATCCCCTAAAATCTTCGGAGGGCTTATCTACTACACTGTGAGCATGTTAAAATCTTCAGAGGGCTTATCTACTACATTGTGAGCATGGTAAATAGCAAATTAACAAATTACAGGATTCAGTCAACTAAGCAGTCACACTGCTTACTGCTTTTACTCACACATAGCAGAGCTTTTGAAAGTTTTATCTTGTGTGTCGGTGCTTTCCAGAACAGTTCTGGGAGTTGCGAGTCCCAACAAGGGAATTAGGCTCTTGATGAGAATGTCCACTGTTACTGGATCTCATTCACTCCTGCTTTTCAGAGTGAGGAGGAACTGTCTTTCAGTGGTATATTTCTTGAACTTCAGTTCTGTTAATACACTGGCTCAGTGGTGAACTTGGGCATACTGCACTCTTCAGTTTCTTTCACAACTGGAAGCCTGGGTCCAAATTTGGCTCAGGTCACAAGTGAAATTAGTTGGGTGGTCTTAGCTCAACCCCAGATGGACATTAGTTCACATGACAAAAATAGCACATAATTTGGAGCAAATGTGGTTCAGTTGACAGTCTCTGCTCGATAGACGCTCAGGTTTAATAGCAGGGGCTGCTCAGTGCAGGATTGAGATGTGCAAGATGTAGCTGTCATGGCACTTGCATCTGTAAATAATTAATGAGAAAAGAGCTTAATACTACATCCCAAAAACATGCATCCTCTTTTTGCTACCAATTCACAGGGGGAAAACTAAATGTTATTGTGATAAGGTTTGTGAACTTCATTGTTTTTAGTTTAAAGGAATTGAAGAACTTGTATGGAAAAATAAAAGTTTAAAAAACAAATTATATTGGGATATCATTCTAATTCTGGTGCATTACCCAACAAAGCTCCACCATTAGCAGACATCAGCATTACCAGCAGTGACTGTTAATGGAACAGAAAATATAACATGGCCCTTATATGGTAGGGAGCCCTTTTCCGGTTATAACGTCACTTAACAAATGCAGTGCCATGTTGCTTTGTGGGAGACAGGTGAAATTAGTTCAGTGTTTCTTCTGAAAGATCAAGAGAGGGTGGTTCTCTAGTGTTTTACCTTCAGAGACATCTCCAAGTTAAGAGAGTGTCTTTAGAAATTAAACATTTTACTAAACTATTACAAAGGAGGCTGTGGAAGGGGTGCCAAAGCTAATTTAGGGAATATATGTGTGTCTTAGTTATTATGCCTTCATGACAAAACTTTTGTAATTCAATAAAACATACCTGCAACAAATACGAGTGCCAGATACTAACAGCTGAGCTACTTAAAATACATAAATGTGAGGCTTCACTTGTTGTTGTCTTTGAAATCTCTTTGACTGTTTGTTTAACAGATGCTCAATTATCAGAGTTATGTCTTATCCCCGATTTCCATTTGATGGTAATTTTCCCATCCTTTCCTTTAATAAATAATTGTAGTGCCCGTGGCCACTTCACTGATTGAAAAATCCTCTTTGGACGCATCAAAACTAGTAAATTAACCGTGAGTGTCTAATGGTTTTTCCTGTGGATTACTAAAAAAAAATCTGACATTCAAAACCAATATGATGTGGCATAAAAAAAAAAAAAAAAACACCTGAATGAAATCCCTGCCCTACCGACACCCTTTACCAGAGGAGATTACTTTATGTCCCGTTACACACACTGTAAAGGATTAATGTTGTACTTTCTTTCACTGATAAATTATTTACACTGAAGTCTTCAAACTCCAGTGTATTTGAAAACAAAAAGTCTGCTGTCTCAAACAGTGCAGCAGGAGAATGTCTTGGTCACTGCAGTGAGTCAAGCAGAGAGGGCATGGACTGTGGAAGGAATTATACATTTATTACAGCAGATACTACACAAGGGACTTAGGTTTGAAAGAATCCCCCTAGTGAGAGAGCCTTACAATGTGTAATCTATAGTGATTTTGTACAGTCATATTTTGTAATATGCATGCAGGTGCGTGTCTGTGTGTATGCATAGTGCATCTTTATCAGGCTTTATTCAGATAAACAGCTCATGCAGGAAAATAATCAATATATTATTCATATGCTAACGGTATGAATAAACAGTTTGTAAATTACTTCTTGGTGTCCCCTGATTTATCTTGGTTCCTCGTTGCGGCTTCTGCTCACCTATTATACTATCTCATAATATCTAATATGCAGAGAATGTAATGTGTCTTCCAATACCTAGAGGGTTAAATAGGAGGGACAAATCTACTTTTATTCATCATCTATCTCACCTAATACAAAAAAGGGAATTTATATGTAGATAAATTATACTGGTTACAGGGAATTGCAAGAAAACAATTCCATAGAGGGGCTCTGTGACATCATAAACCTCAAGATCAAAGCTTGAGTGGTTTATAAAATAAACCAGAACACCATGATTAAATTATTATCTTGTAATTCTGTATCTTATATGTTCTTCAATATATAATTCACATATCTTGTTATTCTGAAGGAAATACAGGGTGATTAGAAAATAAGTTAATCACATCAATGCACCATATTACCCTGTATATTATTCCATATATAATTCTCTTATGGTAACCATAGGCTGTTAGTTTATCACAACTGCTGTTTTGAGCACAGAAATACAATTGTCTGATGCTTGCCGTTATTCAAAGGAGAAGTTAACATAAAATGCATCTGCATTGAAGCTTAAAATTGTTAACAAAATATGAATGTGTCTAACTAAAGGTGAAAATAAGTTAATATATTCAGCTGACAGTGTGTGTTTTTCACAGAAACAAATTTCTTTAAAATAAAAAGGATGTGTGATTTCGTAACGCTGTTTAGTGGAGCTCATTATTCCAGTTTCAGCTGTGCAGACCCAATCAGAGTGTGTCAGTGCACTGTGACTGATTGGTCACTATTGCTGCTACTCATCTTGTAAACCGTATCCATGTGCTTTGTGAATGGAGGCTGCTGCAGATAATGTTACATGGGAAAACTGTTAGGAATTTTGCCCAGTATCAGACTGTGCCTGGTTAGATGACACGTGAAGTCACTTGGCAATGATTGATCTTTCTTAATTTAACCTTTTCCTTCTTGCATAGTGTTTGCAACAGACCCCTCGCCCCCCCTGCCCTTGGGTATAGCATCTTCTTACACTTGCCTAAAACAGTCAGGATTCAAGGTTGATTCTACCTGCTGGTTTAAAATGTCACCATCAAGTAGAAAAAAGAAAGCATGCATCTGTATTATTATTACTGAGGAAGTCTGAGCTAAATGAAATACAAACAGACAAGAGGTTCTCCCAGTAATAATTCAGTGATAAGATGCATGTTTAAAATGGAGCGAAGGACCTTTCAAGGCAGCAATGGTGATCTGTCTTCATTATGTTCTCGTGTGACAGTAAAATCAATACAAACTGCTTACAAGGGAGTCCATGCATTTCCTGCTCCAGGCTCAAATTATTTACGATTTTACATGAATAAGCGGCTTGTGGAGATGGTCCATTGGCAGCTTTTACATGCTCAGAATAGTAAACAGGTTCAGAGGCCCTTTGGTTGCAACACAGCAATTTTGGTCACTCAGAACATAAATGAATGAAATCTTTTAAACATTGCCCAATGTGTTCCTTGGGAGACCTGTCCTGGTTCATTGTTATCTGAAACCTATAGGCATTAAAAATAAAAAAAAACTGTATATAAGTTCAACACAAGAGAAAAGAATAAAGCTGTCCTCGTTTAGAGATTTGAGCCATTCCACGCTTGATGGTGATCTTAATCTCCTACACTTGATCTGTATGCATTGTCTACATTTACTAAGCTGTTACTCAAAGTAAAGCCTTGTTCATCCATAGCTTCCATAGTCCCTCATATGATAAATCAGTACTAAATAAAACAAGATAATCATTTCAACAAGAAGACTTTTTTATAACACATTGAAAAGTCTAATAGTAAAGGGCATCTAATTTTGAGTTGATTAGGCTGCATAAATGGATAACTTAACTGGATAAGTCATTAAAAATCTTTGGAATTGACTTCCAGTCATTTAGAATACTTTGCTGTTGACTTTTGTGGGTTTGTGGTTTGTTTCACACAGTTTTCACTTGAACTGTGGAAAAATATCAGCTTAGAAATGTTCTAAGAGGTCTTATTCCTTAAGGGGCCCAGTTGACACACTTGTGAAGGGGATGTGATGTTAAGGGAGGAGGTTCATCTGAGGTCACACAGTGTTTATCTTCTCTTCTATTAATATGCAAGGCAAACAGGAACTTTTTAATAAAGGTTAATTTTATGTATTTCTTTAGTTTGTTTAAAAGTCATTGTTACAGGTTGTTACCTCAAGGCTACCATCAGCAGCTTTCAATAAAGGTTAAACTGGCTACTCGTGCTAGGGGAATAGTAGATACCAACTTTGTATTCTGGAAGACTGAATTGCTCTCATTTGCTTGGTGCTTGGGTGTGACCAAAAGTGGCTAGCAAGAGAGAGGCAGTGATGAAGAAGCCACTTTAGAGCAGCAGCTCTTAGTATCTCCTGTTCTAGGAACATGCTCTTTAATTTCAATTAAGCTGACACCGAGGCCAGCTCCTGGAAACTTTATTGTATCATACAGTGCAACCTCTTTTGTCAGCACCTTTAACAAAACCTTATTATTTCATGAAAAGCAAACCCAAGGCTGTTTTTCAGAGAAGAAATTGGAAGATGATAGATGGCTTAGCACAACCTAGTCATTTAGCATTTGTTTCACAAGTTTTTATTTCATTGCCTCTCAAGGTTGCTGTTAAAGCAAAACCTGGAGTGTATCTGTTTATCATGGTTGCTTCTGTAGTTTTGCCTTGGCCCAGCACAGCATCATGAGAAGTCATGTATAGGCTGTTACGGTAGTTGCTCTAAACCAGTAACCATTTGTTGAGTAGGTCTATGTCAAATTAATTTTATTTAGTGCACAGCTCTTTTTAAAACAGGTCTTTTATTACATTACAAAAACAAACAAAAACATTGCATAATTAAAATGCAGTCATGGGTTAGATTTAGGTTATCAGTCATTTGTACTTGTTTTCTTTCTATTCACATTAACTGCCCTTGTGCTACCATTGCCACCAAGTACAAAACCATTGCATTGCTATTAAGGGCATATGAAAATAAGCTGTACAGTATTCCAGTAGACCACGTGTTGACAGAGATGAGGACCTGTGCATCGATCTATACTAGTTAGCAATGTTAATTTACTCATCTCAAAGCACTGCAGGGGAGGCTGAGAAATAGATTGTGGGAGTTTACATGAAGCCAATGTTCACTCCTGTTTAACCCTCTTACAATGTTAATTGGTCATGACACCGTAATTCTGTGAGCGCTATATCCTCAATGTACAGGCACACACACCAGATTAACATGTTGATACACTTAATGCTGGTTTCACGTAAAGTTGGTTTACATTGAACGTTTAATGTTGACGGGGTAAGGGAGGTGCTCTATATTAGCCGTGATTAAAACAGCCTAAGAAGATTGAGGTTTCAAGGGGATCCGCTTATGGAGACTGATAACACATGACCAATCACAAGCCACTGTTTTAGTGCTGTTAGGATTGTAAAGGCTGGATTTCCCTACACGTTTGACATTGGGCAATAAGCTTACAGACATAACGCATGTACAGATCAGGCAGGTGGGATATTTATAATCACTTAAGGTAGACACATAAAATGTGGAAAAGTCCAAGGGAGGTGAATACTTTTGAGAGCCACTGTATATATATATATATAAACTGTGTTGCCATACAAGATCCAGTTGCAGTATAGAAAACATATATGTTATGTATATTAAATCTGCATGTGTTGTCTTGTTCTCTTACAGTTGTGTGGCTGTGGACTCCTAGGGGTAGGAATATGGCTGTCGGTGTCACAGGGCAGCTTTGCCACCTTTTCACCCACTTTCCCATCTCTCTCTGCCGCCAACTTGGTGATTGCCATCGGCTCCATCGTCATGGTGACCGGCTTCCTCGGATGCCTGGGTGCCATCAAGGAAAACAAGTGCCTCCTTTTGAGTGTAAGTTACCGGCGGTGGGGTCCAGAACGACTCCTAGTGTGGTAATGCTTTGGTTTGTAGCTGATGAACTCAATTAACTGTGTAAGAGGATTCAGTTTACTTAGTACCACATTGTGGAATTTAACTGTACAATACAGTAGTCTGTGGCTAAGAGAACACCTCTCTGGAAGCAAGCAAAGTGTTCTCTTAGCTGAAGTGTTCTATGATATGAATCAATAAACAGAAATGTTATGACACATGTCATATGAAATTAACAGAATAAGTAAGAGAAAAGCAACTTTCTTCTTAAAGGCGTACAGCCTCTATATAAACCCCCAATATCTCTCACAATAACCTGGGCACATATTGTTACGATATCACAACAAAAGGAATACACTTTTTTTTTTTTGGTGCATATGTATAGCTATTATGTACTAATATATCACCTTACAATGCAATAATACAAGAAAAAATGGACTGTATGATAATACCTGAAAATAATCTTAATATTTTTAATAAAGTATCCGGCGCAAATATAGTATTAGGCGGTGGATTGTGCCGACCGCCGGCTTATTTTGACACCCTGCATTCATTGTCACTATTTTTGCTTTGAAAATAATTGGGGTTTTTTTTAGCAGTCATTTTTTACGTTTTAGCCTCTCGAAGTGCTAACACAGAAAACCCGCCCCTTCAACTCTCTGATTGGTTAAATGTTGTGTCAAGACTTAGCACATCTGTCATGTGGTTCCAAGATTTTTTTTTTTCACGTAGCAACGGTCTACTAGAAGCACAATCAATCCTTACTGTTAAAGGCACAGTAGCATCTGCAAGACGGACGGATCGGGTTTTTTCAGCCGGGCGGCGACAGCCACTTTGACGGGCTTACGTTGTTACTAAAGTACAATGTTATTTTAACATAGAGCGATTTGAAGGGTCGTCCCTAGTTAGTCACGATAGCATTAGCTGAGTTCACGCTCTGACAACTGGTAGCTGCTTTACCTTGAGTGATCTGCGCCTGAGACCAAATCTCCTGTGGTATTTGGGCCAGGTCTCGTCAAGCAGTTCTACAGTGAAGTGAGCGTGAAAGCAGTCTCGTGTGATTCCAGCTTAACATTAGAAATACTTTCAAGACTACATTCAAATCCGTTACACAGATGTTGGAAAAAATACCATTGGGATACCAGTGTACACAAAGTGGTCCTGATACAGTAGCACACTAGCACTGATAGAGTAGCATGGGACTGCTTTGGATACCAGTGTGTATTGCTTTGGTTCCACACTGCCAATGGATCACTCGGTAGCTGCCCTTGTGCTGCCACTGCACCTTGGTCTTAGATTATGTTTTAATAATGTCATCTTTACATGGTTTTAGGAGTAATCTGAAACTTACAAAGTCTTTTATTTCTGTGTTTCGTTTCAGTTTTTCATTGTCTTGCTGATTATTCTACTGGCAGAGCTGATATTACTCATTCTGTTCTTTGTTTATATGGACAAGGTAAGAATGTTTCATCCTTTACTCTGTACTATATTTAATGGAATTGGTCCAGCTTTTCTTTTGTGCAGAATGCCACTTTGCATTTTGTTCATTGTTGATAACATTTTCGTCTAATAGTTCACCTTAATTTTACATGCTTTGTTAAAATCAGCCTTAATTTGTCATGAAATATATTGTGCATCTGTGTTATTTCAGGTATTATGTGTTTGTATTGATATAATACAAAAATAATGGGTAAGTTCAGCTTTTTTTATCGCATTTTATTTAATCATACCATAAATGGTGGATAATCTTTGGAGTTTCTATAGCAGTCCAAACACGAGGCTGCGTGGTCCAGTGGTTAAAGAAAAGGGCTTATAACCAGGAGGTCCCCGGTTCAAATCCCACCTCAGCCACTGACTCATTGTGTGACCCTGAGCAAGTCACTTAACCTCCTTGTGCTCCGTCTTTCGGGTGAATCGTAATTGTAAGTGACTGTGCAGCTCATGCATAGTTCACACACTCTAGTCTCTGTAAGTCGCCTTGGATAAAGGCGTCTGCTAAATAAACAAATAATAAGTGTAAACGGATCTAACAGCTTCCGTTATATTCGAGTGGTAGAAATCTGCCTACATTGGGTAAGACCCCAGCCATTACAAATCATACTTGCAACCTTCTCAAACATACAGAAATGCCTCACATTTGCAGGTATAAGAATGGGAACTGGTGGGGTGTTGACAGATGTCATTAAAATGGCATTGAGAGAGGTGTTATAAGTTCATGCTGTTTGTGAGTATGACAGTGTAATACAGCCATTTCTTCATTGTTCATGGCAGATGGTGTTGAAATACAGTAATGGTGGTTTGGTATTGATAATGTTAACCTAAGGCCCTACTTCAGATTTAGCACAGAGTAGAACGAGAATGGAAGTTGTTTCAAACAGAAGGTAGGAAGCACTTTGTTATGAAGAGAGTTATAAATGGGTTTGTTCGCCAGGTGAAGTAGTGGGATTTAAAAAAAAAAAAATATTTCCTATTAAATTAGATCCCCCTAGTAGTGTTATAACGGGACATGCAATAGAAAAACAAAGAACATCTCTCTAATTCTATACCCAACAAAACAAAGAAAATCTCTCTAAGTCTATTATTATTAATTTCTTAGCAGACGCTCTTATCCAGGGCGACTTAATATTGTTACAATATATCACATTATTTTTTACATACAATTACATTATTTTTTACACATTATTTTTACATACAATTACCCATTTATATAGTTGGGTTTTTACTGGAGCAATCTAGGTAAAGTACCTTGCTCAAGGGTACAGCAGCAGTGTCCCCCACCAGGAATTGAACTCTCTCTAAGTCTATACCCAACAAAACAAAGGGAAACCGTCTACAGCAAAGGGAAATGTTGTATTTATTTCAGTCAGTTTTTTACATTATGGCCTAACATCACAATGGTTTAGTATTGAATTTAAAGCGACCTGTGATTATTGTTCTCCTTGCATGCAAGTCATGTAATTGGTAAGTAAGTGACCTGGCAGGAATTGGTGTGGTCTCAACAGGTCCTTCACACTTTGGTCCCATCTGTTGGGAGTGATGCCCTCACCTTCACATATGAATATCCTAGATATGTGAGGTCTACCTTATAAAACACAGTTCTGACAAAGGCAATTTGGTAAAGTAATTGTTACCATGCTCTTTCTTTTCCGGTCACTTCAAGTTTTACACAACGTTCAGTCAGCTGTAAGAATAGGAATTCCCATGACCTTTTACTTTGACCTACAGCTTGTGAACACTGGAGAATAGCTGTAAATAAGCAAGATCTTCAATTCTGAGGGTAATACAATCCCTTTAGTGTATTGACAGTCATGAGAACTTAGAAATAAGGTCAACAATGCATAGAAATGGCACATAACAACATTACACTGGGGTGTTCGGGGAAAAAAAAAATAACAATAATAATTTTGCTTTCCTATGACAGTTGGCCACAAAAGGAATATTTGTTTTCTATACATTCTTTGAAGTTAAATAGTGCTTTGAGAATAACCCAATAAATCCTCTCTGAAAATGTTCAAAAGGGTTTTGTGAACTGCAAACCTGAATTCATTATTTAAAATTGACTTAACAGAACATTTATTAAAGCACCTGTGTGTCAGTGAATCGGGGCCCAGTGTTTATCAAACCCGTTATCTGCTGGGAGAGTTGGCACTATAGCAGTTGGGGGGTCTCCCACAACTGAACCAGCTCCTGAATCTGCAGAGAGAGTTCCTGTGTAACAGATTCAAATTACTGTGTGTGAGCCAGCTGCTTCCCTCTGCCAACACACTAGATTCAAGAAGCTCACTCATATTAAGCATGGGGAAATAGTTCATGGGAAACAGCTAACCTGCCACAGCCTATTCTCTGTCATTCCTTCCTTAAAATAATATATCTGCACAGGTTTATTAACATTAAAGAAAGTAAATTAATAAACTCAGTATCTGTTTCTTCACAATGTAAACCATCTGATTGAGAAAGGGGCTTGTTACCAGGAGGTTCCAGGTTCAATCCCAGCCACTGACTCACTGTGTGTCACCCTGAGCAATTCACTTAACCTCCTTGTGCTCCGTCCTTCGGATGAGCCGTAAAACCGAGGTCCTATTGTAAGAGACTATGCAGCAGCAGTTGTGATGCATTGTTCACCCCCAAGTCTCTGTAAGTCGCTTTGGATCAAATCATCTGCTAAATGACTAAATAATAATAATAATAATAATAATAATAATAATAATAATAATAATAAAGATGGCAAGGCCAAATAAGTGATTGGCTATATCAATTTGCAACTGATTCTATATTGTTTTTCATGTATGTGATTCTATTGTTTATTGTACATCATATCTTAGTAGGAAGGGCATGCCTGGGGCTTCTGTTGAAGTATGCTGGTGTCAGATAAACAACTTAAATTTCTGTGGTCTGCTGAACCAGTTGACAAAATGGTCTAGCAATCAGGTACCCAATGCGGCTATTGAGTGGCCACTCTGGACTGGAGCTAACATATTCAGGTGGTGTTACAGTCAGTAATGATTTTGCAAAAACAGACCTGGCTGTGCTTCAGCACTCAGTAGAGTCATTCCAGCACAAGTGTACCAAATGTGTAGCTGATGATAGATAAACCAGAGATTGAGTTCAGAGATTACGGCAGTGATTTCTGAGCTGTAGTTGTGAACTCTTAACTAATACAAGTTGTCATGGAGTAGTCTATGCTCTGGGATTCTGTGTAACAGGTTTGCTCAAAAAGTTGTCCGGATAATAATCAGGAATTCAAGATGTAGTAAGCCAGGAGTCTTTTTTCATCCCTTATTTGTAACCAGTGGTTTCCAAACACTGATCACTATTTCTGTTGGGGGACTTGGTTGGGGGATTTCTGTTGGGGGATTTGCCAGTCCTAAAGACTTGGACTTCATGGTTTCAGTTTCAGTCTAAGTTGTCAACGTCATGCCCCTTTCAAAGTAAGATAAATCTTGGCTTTACCCTTTTAACTAACAGCTAATTGCTCTCATCACTCCCTGAAGCTATCATATCAAAGGAAAAGTATCACAGAGACAGCTGTAAGGCTTAGACACAAGCAGGCGGAGTGAAGCTTCCTCTAGGGTCATACATTGAGGGATTTAAAACTAGATTTCTGCTGCTCTCGATGTGCCTTTCTGAGGAAAATTGCAGACATAAGAGAAGAACTCTTCAGTGTCATCTGATTTTGTAGAGTTTGTATACAATTTATTTATTTATTTATTTATTTATTTATTTATTTTTTTACTTCTTTTAAGGATTCACTATATAAATTGGAGCCTACAAAGAAATGATGCATGTTTCATCATTAGTGACTGCTGATTAACTTCAATATTGGTGTGCTGAAGAAGCTGTTTTTCAGCAAAAGTGGTAGCTCTCTAACTAAAGACACATTGTAATTTAGCCAGAGCTAAGGTGGTTAATTAGATTTAGACCTAGCATAGTTTGATAAAAAAAAAAATATGCTGCATTCCTTTATGACTAAATGCATCTATGTGGAATAATTAGGCCAGTTTATTTTAACAAGGTCAGCCCAGACAGTCCAAGACCATAGGTCTTGGAAAGCTTCACAGTTTCTACTGTAATTGTTAAAGGATTAATGGTGCACCCTCAGAGCTGAAGGGTGTTTTAATGTGTTTCCCTTCATTAACATATACTGCCCTTTTCAGCATGAAGCTGTTTACAACAACATTGTATTCTTTCAGACAAATATGTGATTTGTCAACACACACCTACCTAGCCACTGAAGCCAGCAAGATAATAGATGGAGACGCCTAAGCCAGCTTAGTTAAAGATGTTATAGCTAATTAATCTCACTTGGTTAAAGCCTCACACAGTTTTTAATGAATGTTATAGCAAACTTCTTTGGTCATTGCACCTCAAGCAATGTGAAATGCTGCCCAATATATATTAATCACTAAAGAAATCCACATCTGTTTAGCTGAGATTAGAAACGGGCAATTGAGGTCACTGCTGTCATCCTGGTGTCGGCAGTATTGATAGACGTGTTCTAAACGGGTGGTCAGGTTTGCCCTGGGGGTGTCGTCTTTCTATTGAGCAGTAAAATATAGTTAGGAGTCAAGGGCATTTGGAGGTTAGGAAAATAAAACCTGAACACAGTGTTTCCCAGGGGCGATTGAGTCTGAGGGAAGTGAGATGTGCAGTTAAAGTTAAAGACACATGTATCATATAGAAATATCATCAATGCATGCAATTACTTCTAATGCCGAGTTCATATGCAGGCCAGGTAGGTTTATCAATCAGTCGATTCATGAAACTATTACAGTCTTAAATGTAGCCTAATTTGGTGATCTATACGGATAGATTATCATGTGTTGTGCCCGATGCGTTTTACTTTTTTTTTTTTTTTTTAACATAAGTCCCGATGCGTTTTACTTTTTTTTTTTTTTTTAACATAAGTAGGTTATAATCGTACCCAAACAATCTTGTTTTTTTATTTTTGTACATTGGTGCTTTTGAATGTAGTGAAGAATATTGGCCCTGGCTGGAGGCAAGACACCATGAGGTGTCTTGAGAGCTTCTCCTCTGATCTCTGTGTGTGTAACCAGCTCCTGACCAGGTCAGTCTAGGGACTCTCTCAGTCTTTACTGGACAAATCTACAAAAACAATTCTAAAATGAGCTGACATATTCAGGTGCCCCTAAATTAAATGTTTGACTTATTTATTTCTGGTTTGGTAATTATATTGAGTAGTAGTATAATTATGTTTTTTTTTTTTTTACACTTTCCTATTATTCACTATATCTTGGCTCAAACTGCTCACACAGTGCTTTTGCAGGTCACATGTGTTATGAGGACCACTGCAGTGGAACAAGCCTGTGTAAACTACATAGACGAGCCCCATCTTCATTGATCAAGCTGTGCTCCTCATTCCTACAACCGCTACCGACAGTGCTGCCTTCAACAATAATTATGTCAATTTCTAAACTAACAGCTATTGATCGCTGCAGCAATTAGTGCTAAAGGGTGATGGGCATCAAATTGTAAATTTGTAACAGTGTGAAGCTCATTAGTGAGTCGAAATATGTATCTGTGCCGCTTATCGCATAGGCAGTCTGACAGGAAGAAGATAGAAAGTCCAATAGGAATAGTAGCTCTTGTTCGTTGCAATGTAATCATTTTTTGCCTATACCATTATTCAGACAAAGGGCTAAGAAAAGAAGCCTTTAAACCAAGAAACATTTTCTTTCCTCGCATTTTCTGCAGATTGATTACCAGTAGTTTTCCAGAAGTCCATATATCCTGCTACCGCACTAATATACTGTATTCACGTTCTGTGCATCAAATTGATAAAGGACTTGCAAGGAAGTTATGTTGATTGCATATGGGTTTTTTTCTTTGTCATTTTTCAGTTTATCATATCCTTTCCAAGTCTATATTGTGTATTCGCTGTTGTTTGCAATAGTTAATCCCATGTGGGATTTATCAGTTTCCTAAACTTTATCATGTTTTTAATAGGCTTTTACTGCTTTAACATTGTACCATATACTGTACCATATACTGTAGTAATATAAAAGCAATTGCATTGTTTATTCCAAGGTCTGGTTATTTCTTTTTAATATGATTTAATGAATAAATCAGTCCAAATATATGTACTGCCTGTATTTGGTTCCTGAATCATCAATATACAGGTAAATCAAAATATACTGTGTACAAAGATTTATAAAACCATGAGGTATTTGTTGATTATGTGTTTCAACACAATAACTGTATTTATATTATTTTTTGTTAATCAGGTAGGTGAGAACGCTAAGAAGGACTTAAAAGAGGGACTTGCACTCTATAACACAGAGAACAATGTTGGGCTCAAAAACGCATGGAACATTATTCAGGCAGAGGTACGTTCATCCATTAAAATGACTTGATCATTTTAATAGTAACAGATTCAGTGGAATTAAATGTTTGTAAATGTTATCGTTTTTTATTTGGACTATTTCAAGATGTATTGGTACATGCACAGGTAGCAAATATATATTTATTTTCAGTTAATGAAAATAAAATGAAAGAAAGCAGTCTCCTGGAGTACCATGTATGCTATGTCATCAAATGACCAAGTCATATGGATCAAACATATATTGCACAGCAGTGACCCCTTGTGGTTTCAGAAACTCCCACTCATTTAGCTGTCTGAAAGTCCTTTTAATAGTTACTGACCCCTATTAATCCTTATAAAATTAGGTATGACCTCCTATCACAGCCTCTAGACTTGTGTGTAAGCATTCTGCACAAATCTGAAGGATATCTTTTGCTGCACTTAACTGATCAGCTTTTGACTGCTGCATACGTAAAGACTCTTCTTCAACCCCTGTCAAGTCCGGTCTGAGCCACATTGACCTTGATGTTTTCCCAGCGTGTATGTCAGACTGAATGTAATTGTGTTTTCAATGCCTTCCCCAGTGGAAATGCTGCGGGGTGACTGGCTATGCTGACTGGTACGAGGCGCTGAAGGAGACAGCGGTTCCAGACCGCTGCTGTCAGGAGCATTACCAGGACTGCGGGCGCAATTCCACCAACCTGTTCTGGCAAAGGGTAAACACAGTCTCAGAATAGGCGTCTTGCTGTTGTTTTTTCTCTCAATCCTCCTTCACTCTAATGAAACAGCAGTAGCCATTCAAACACTAAATCAATGTACTCTTGGTAACAACTGGTATTTTACACACACAGAGACAGAGTAATGAATCATATGATAAATCCCATGTGTCTGTCTCTTTGTTGCAGGGTTGTTATGAAAAAGTTGAAGAGTGGCTGGATGACAGCAAACATGTCCTCGGCACCATTGGGATGTGCATCTTGGTAATACAGGTAAATGCACTATTATGATATATAATGGCAGACAGGTTTCTTTTGATGTTAATAGCTCCATAGCTCATACAATAAGTGCTGAAAGTGCATTTATTGTAAAGACACATTTATTTTGTATCTAAATCCAACGATGAAAGGTGATAGAGAATGGAAAAGATGGGACAGATAATAGTTCAATTGCATGTAAGACACAATTAAATAGTTGTTACTAAACATCCAGCCTATACCTGATCAGGTTGCATTGTGTAACAGTACAGTACTTCTATAAAGGGTTCCCACACGTTCTTGTATCAAGGCATCCTGAATGAGACCCATCGGCAATCAGAAAGGAAGATGGTAAATGTAATAGATGTCCAATTAATATTGTAACCCTAATATAATTGTAGCATTATTTAGGGACCCATGTTCTAAGTGTCAATACTGTTTGTTAATGCCCTCTTTTTTTTCTTCTAGATTCTGGGCATGGCCTTTTCCATGACTCTCTTCCAACAGATACACAGAACTGGTAAAAAGTATGACGCCTAGCACCGCTCCACGCACACACACCCAAGAAGCATCCACCCTTATCTGCCATAAACTCTTGAGAAGAACCAAGTTTAACACCCCACCCCCCAAGACCCACCTCTGCACCACAGCCAGTCCTAACCAGGCACCAAACAACCCCCAGACTGCACAGATGTTGACTTGATTTCTCTTGTTTTATTTGCATTTGCTGTTTATTTGCCAAAGAATGGAAATGAGATGGGAAAACACAGAGAAAGAGCATTGGCTTGAGAAGCGAGCGTGGCACCGCGTGGCTGCCATTCTCTTTGTTGCTCTCTTGTCTCACTAACAATTTCCAGGAAATACAAAACAAAACAGAAAACTGTACTTGCATTGCTTTGCTAATACATTTCAAACTGTATCTGCATTGCTTTACTAATACATTTCTGAACTGCAGTAGAAAGGGAAATCCAGCCTGTAAAAAAAAAAAAAAAAAAACTGTAAGGCTCCTGAAGTTTCTGGACTATTTTGTTAGAAGACTGTTGGAGCCCCCCCCCCCAATAAACATCCAGAGAGTAATAATGGGCCACTTGGTGTGTGTTTACCTACAGTTTTATTTTCTGCTTGATGGGTAACTTTGTATTTTACAGAGGTAGATTTTTTTGGATATAATCCTCAGTATTTTCTTTCTTTTTTTTAAGCAGTTCTGCTTCTTTCAACTATAAAATATACCAATGTGTGTATTTGTTTTGTTTGTTTTTAACATTGCAAGTCACAGGACTGATTATAGCGGTGAGTACAGAAAGGAAGAGCAGCAGGTCAGCTGGTACCCCACATGTCTGGTTTTTAGGAGCATGTCTCAACCTGGCTCTGCAATGAGAAGATCTCACTTTTGAGAGAGTTCATTCTGCATAATATTGAGCAAACCTTTACAATGGATTGTGAAAGATTAGCATTCGTCTGTGTAACATTTCTCTGGATGTATGTTTGTATGATTCCTCTTCATTAGGTCTTTTTCATTAACGGGAGAAACCATAATTTCTAATCCTCTCTCCTTGCCACACTGCAATGCAAGCACAGTGTTTTAATCTACATTATAGAGCTATGACCTCCTCTAAACACTAACCCATTTTGAGTTAGCTGTCAAAGATGAAGTACATTTTATATCACCCTTGTGACTATATATGACATTATATAGGTCCCATCCATGTATATGTATTGAATTTCAGTAATTATCCGACCATCAAGTTTTTATCTGATACAAAATATAAAGGACAAAAAAAAGGCAGAATGAAGAAATTGTGACCACACTCCCCCTCCTGGGTTGATAAACCTTGGCATTGCAATGCCTTCCGTGTGGATTTGGCAGTCAAGCCACATTAAAAGCCATTGGGTAGAGAAAAGAAGAGCTGAAATCCAGCAGGTCCAGCAAGATTGCCAGTGAGGGTTGTAAAGCCAAGCTGTATTTTGCACACTTTGGCTTTTCAAAGTTTCATTGGTCTTCTTTAAGTCTTTTTTTATTTTTTTATTTGCGGGCCTTTCTGTAAAACAAATACCACAACACTTGTGCACATTTCCACAGACATTCCTGCTAGAAATCTTGAACATATACCTCTAGTTTGAATGCTGCTTTTATTTCTAGACCCCCTTCTGGTTCAGTCACAGAAGGGAGGTTGTTTTCTTACTTTTTGCTGCTTCGAGAGGAAAGGAACAAAACAAAGAGAAACACCACACAAAATGCAACAAGTAGTCCTGCTTCTGTATCCCCTAACCGTTTGGAAGCATCTTAAGACAGTTTGGCATGAATTTCTAATTGCAGAAATGTTTAGAATACTCTTGGTGTATCACCTGTGCAGTACCCAAAGCAGAACCTAAAGCAGACCACAATGTTACCAGCAGCACAGTGGATACCAGTGGAATAACAACATTAGAGTATGGTACTGTAATTGACTACCAGCTTGTTATGGTTAATGCCATTTTGATACTACTGTGGTACCATTCTATCAATGGTCCATACTATTGGTACCATTTCTGCTTGCATTGCCACTCAAAATCAGACCACAGCTTCATTCTCAGGCAGTTCAGAAAATGTACTGCCTGTTCACCCAGTATCTACTTTTCTTGCATTTTGTGTATGCGGTCAGAAGTTGTGGTTGAAAATTGGTTGGTTGTTTACTTTCAGAATTAGGGAATTGGGACCAGAAGTGTCTTTAGTTCAAGGGGTCATCCATAGAAAGCAAAGTTTAAAGAAAAAACAAGAACTCTGGATGATGAAAAGACAAACTCTGACACTAAGCATGTTTTGCTGCTACATGGAAAGTAAATGGAAAGTCTGTAAAACAAAGATACTGTATTGAAAGCTTGTGGCAGATGTTTTACACCCTTGAGGCTAATCTTGCTGGGATCCATAATGTCCATGGATACAAAAAATAAAAATCAGTATTAATTCATACATGTCCCTTCTTTAAAAACACTGTGATACTTTGTGGCAGTAGAGACAGAACTCTTCTGTGGTTTGCCTTTTGCCCAACTGTGGCATACAAGCTGGCACCTGCCTATGACCTCTGTGTCGATTTAAATGTAGTTTTATCTTCAACAACCAAAAGATTGAGTTCTCAACTGCATCACCATTTGGTGCAAAACAGATCTCCCAGTTTGAGCAGACACTTTGAAATCGAGTGGCAGCTGCAGATTGCAAGCAACAGTGAAAGTCAAAGCTAACCAGTCCTGATGTTCAGGTAGACTTTATAATCATCTCATTATGAAGTGTGCTGCTTCATGCACAGATTCTAAATGGCATATTCAGTTTTCGACTTGCAAAAGAGGTAGCATTCTTCACTTAAGCAACATATTCTATTGTACATTCTTTGGCTTTTGGTAATCATTGCAAGATTTTATAGCATGCAGGGTTTTTAAAGGAAAAGAAAAACATAACAGAGTATTATAGTATTTTACAAGTGCTAACTGTTTTGCAAATAGCATTTGAACAGAATATTTAGCAATACAAATATTGTGTGTAATATATATATATATATATATATATATATTACACACACATGACTATGACCTAATTTAGATAAGGTAAGTCTTTTATGTGTACTTTGCACAGACTTTCTTTATTATTTTTTTTGTAAACCTGAGTTTGGATGCACTAAACTGGTACATTATTTATAAATCCAAGGTTTGAAATGAATATGCCAGGAGTAACTGAAGAAGGCATATTAGCTAAGTGTTCCAAATGATGTCAAGCAGCCTTAATCTTCTACTAAAAATATCAAGCTTTAAGTAAACAGCTCCTTCCATGCATACCAATTTTGAACCTTGGATGTTTTACCAGATATTTTAGTTATGGGTGGATACTTGTAATAATGAATCTATTGTAAACTATATGTTTTAGGTTTCCAAATACCCACTGTGCTCCATAGGATTATGTTAGTGGTCGGTTCGGAGTGCATTTTATTTACATTGTGCTTCAGTCTAGCACAGCTATTACAGGATCAGATCTGATTCTAGCCATCATTTCAAACAGGTGCTGTTAATCCTTATATATTTTTACCAAATTGTTCCTTCTTTATTGTTAAACCAAAAATAAGTGTGTACATGCATTTGTATATGCTCTGAAAAATCTATATTTGTAATAGACTGATTTCATCTTTTTCCATATACAATACTATAGTATAGTATAGTATACTAAACCAGGGCAATATTAAACAACTTGATTGGATACATATTTCCACACTGATGAAAGTTTGTAGTGTATTCGCCTTTTTCAAAACTCTTACAAACCTTAGAGATGTTTACAGGTATGACTGGAAAGAAAGGGAATATGCTTTTAAAATAACTTCATCCAGATATAGATGGATTTTCTCATACAGGCTTTAAAATAAATAAATGATATTATCACCAAAGACAAATATATAAGAAAGAGATTTACTGATATATGCTTTTTATTATTATTATTGAACCAGCAACAAAATGTGTTCAGGCTGATCTTTTTTCAAATATAATTGAAATCTTGCATATTGTGTTATCTTGCATATTGTTTTGTAGATGAAATGCACTCTGAACTTCTCTGTAATAGGTGGTGCAATAAATATTTTTAAAGAAAAGTGTAGTCATAAAAAACCCAATATACATTCATGCCTTTTGAGTAAAGATTTTGTTTTTGTTTTTTTTAGAAAATGAATGCTTTTTGTTACTGTTGTCGACTTCATTTTAAATAAAACTATATATTGAATTGTATTTAATCATGCTTAACCAGCAATGACATTTCAATTTGTGACTGTGCAACTTGGAGCTTGGACTCTCTGACATAGGACTGCAGATAACATGGTTACTGTATTAAAAAAAAAAAAAAAAAACACCAGCGAATGGCAGCCCGACATGCTGATCAAGTGTTAATTTAAGAGTGCAACCACAGAGGATTACATTCTTCTTACAGTGTGAAAAATAAGAGAGAGAGAGCTTTCTACTGAAATTAGGAAAGAAATTATATCACGTCATTAAGTTTGCTTAGTATTTTTACCATTAGAAATACACGCAGGAATATTTTTGTACCAACTGATACATGGCTTAGATAAACTTGGAACTGTGTTGTGTGTTAGATAATAGAGTTTAATGTGCCATTCCATCCAGGTTTTGTTCACACCAGTGTTCCTTCTATGCAAAATACCTACTTTAGCCTTTGTACAGATTATTTTGTATTAGTATTATGTACTGAAATAAAGTGACTAGAAACAACGGTTTGGTCTGTTTTGTCTTTTACTATATGCATGTGAATAGGTTACTTACTACCTAATGTCTGGTTTACCTGCGCAGGGAGGTAAGTATTCTCGTTCTGGTAAAATGTACTTGTGAAGGATATGGAAGCACTTCTAGTATCAATGACAATGCCTGTACTGTAGTAATTCACAGAACTGGTTGGTACATTACATTACATCCCACTCAAGCATGCCTTAAGCCAGTTTAGTATCCATGGCCATCTGTTCCTTAATTGGTCTCTACAAAATAAATGATTGGGAAAGTCAACTGCAATTCTGAATCAAGCCAAAAGTTGCCGATATAAACCGTGTGACGAACTGTATATAAAGGCTTGGCAGTGCTGTCTCCTGGCAGCTAGGCTAGATGAGCCAAAGGGTATTTTTAGAAGCAAGAGCGCCATCTAGTGATCAGCTGGTTATTAATTGCGTTTGTTTTGAATGTATTAATTACATTTTCCACTTGTCCTTAATAGGATGTTTTAAAAATGCCTCTTTATCTATGTGCATGTTTCCAGATTTAAGGGATTTTCAATATGAAGCGAAATGCAGTGTTTTTCGTGTGGCCTCCAAATAGCCTTCTGAATCATGTCTAAGTCTAAGTCTAGTATACCGGTATACCATTACCCTGTTCCCCTGGAGCACCCAGCCCCTAGTGGATAGAAGAAATACCACATTATTCTGTGTGGTAGTTCTTACTGATATTTCTTAAATCCACTTGAGTGTTGCAGGGGCTAGTTACACTCTGAGATGTACTGGGGGGTTACACTCTGAGACATGGGAGTTACACTCTGATATGTACTGGGGAGTTACACTCTGAGATGTACTGGGAGGTTACACTCTGAGATGTACTGGGAGGTTACACTCTGAGATGTACTGGGGGGGTTACACTCTGAGATGTACTGGGGGGGTTACACTCTGAGATGTACTGGGGGTTACACTCTGAGACCTGGGAGTTACACTCTGATATGTACTGGGGGGTTACACTCTGAGATGTACTGGGGGGGTTACACTCTGAGATGTACTGGGGGTTACACTCTGAGACTTGGGAGTTACACTCTGAGATGTACTGGGGAGTTACACTCTGAGACCTGGGAGTTACACTCTGAGATGTACTGGGGAGTTACACTCTGAGATGTACTGGGGAGGTTACACTCTGAGATGTACTGGGGGGGGGTTACACTCTGATGTACTGGGGGGTTACACTCTGAGATGTACTGGGGGGTTACACTCTGAGACCTGGGAGTTACGCTCTGAGATGTACTGGGGGAGTTACACTCTGAGATGTACTGGGGAGGTTACACTCTGAGATGTACTGGGGGGTTACACTCTGAGACCTGGGGGTTACACTCTGAGATGTACTGGGGGGGTTACACTCTGAGATGTACTGGGGGGTTACACTCTGAGACCTGGGAGTTACACTCTGAGATGTACTGGGGAGGTTACACTCTGAGATGTACTGGGAGGTTACACTCTGAGACCTGGGAGTTACACTCTGAGATGTACTGGGGGGGTTACACTCTGAGATGTACTGGGGAGGTTACACTCTGAGATGTACTGGGGGGTTACACTCTGAGACCTGGGGGTTACACTCTGAGATGTACTGGGGGGGTTACACTCTGAGATGTACTGGGGGGTTACACTCTGAGACCTGGGAGTTACACTCTGAGATGTACTGGGGGGGTTACACTCTGAGATGTACTGGGGGGGTTACACTCTGAGATGTACTGGGGGGGTTACACTCTGAGATGTACTGGGGGGGTTACACTCTGAGATGTACTGGGGGGTTACACTCTGAGACCTGGGGGTTACACTCTGAGATGTACTGGGGGGGTTACACTCTGAGATGTACTGGGGGGTTACACTCTGAGACCTGGGAGTTACACTCTGAGATGTACTGGGGGGGTTACACTCTGAGATGTACTGGGGGGGTTACA
This sequence comes from Acipenser ruthenus, assembly GCF_902713425.1. NCBI lineage: Eukaryota > Metazoa > Chordata > Actinopteri > Acipenseriformes > Acipenseridae > Acipenser > Acipenser ruthenus. The sequence goes on along the minus strand of NC_081195.1, from coordinate 63,079,322 downwards.
CTCTGAGATGTACTGGGGGGTTACACTCTGAGACCTGGGAGTTACACTCTGAGATGTACTGGGGGGTTACACTCTGAGACCTGGGAGTTACACTCTGAGATGTACTGGGGAGGTTACACTCTGAGATGTACTGGGGGGGTTACACTCTGAGATGTACTGGGGGGTTACACTCTGAGACCTGGGAGTTACACTCTGAGATGTACTGGGGAGGTTACACTCTGAGATGTACTGGGAGGTTACACTCTGAGACCTGGGAGTTACACTCTGAGATGTACTGGGGGGGTTACACTCTGAGATGTACTGGGGAGGTTACACTCTGAGATGTACTGGGGGGTTACACTCTGAGACCTGGGGGTTACACTCTGAGATGTACTGGGGTGTTACACTCTGAGATGTACTGGGGGGTTACACTCTGAGACCTGGGAGTTACACTCTGAGATGTACTGGGGGGGTTACACTCTGAGATGTACTGGGGGGGTTACACTCTGAGACCTGGGAGTTACACTCTGAGATGTACTGGGGGGTTACACTCTGAGACCTGGGGGTTACACTCTGAGATGTACTGGGGGGGTTACACTCTGAGATGTACTGGGGGGTTACACTCTGAGACCTGGGAGTTACACTCTGAGATGTACTGGGGGGGTTACACTCTGAGACCTGGGAGTTGCACTCTGAGATGTACTGGGGGAGTTACACTCTGAGATGTACTGGGGGGTTACACGCTGAGACCTGGGAGTTACACTCTGAGATGTACTGGGGTGTTACACTCTGAGATGTACTGGGGGGGTTACACTCTGAGACCTGGGAGTTGCACTCTGAGATGTACTGGGGGAGTCACACTCTGAGATGTACTGGGGGGTTACACGCTGAGACCTGGGAGTTACACTCTGAGATGTACTGGGGTGTTACACTCTGAGATGTACTGGGGGGTTACACTCTGATACCTGGGAGTTGCACTCTGAGATGTACTGGGGAGTTACACTCTGAGATGTACTGGGGGGGGGTTACACTCTGAGACCTGGGAGTTACACTCTTGATTCTGAGAGCTCTGTTGAAGCCACAGAGGAACATTGAAATCCTCAATTTCAAAAAAGTCAAAAAAATAATGAAAATCAGAAAAGAAGTGCATATATTGCTTATTTTGTTTATCTTAATAATTACATGTCACATGGTAGAGTATTCCAGTAACAAAACAATATATTTGATCTGGACTCTTCTCAACCCCACTTCCCTCTATGCTGTAGCTAAAGGACAGTAGCTGGTGTCACAGAGCTGCACCCATTTAGTTGTACTGAAGCCAGAGATATTTTGTGTGCAATTTGATCCAGGGTATACAGTGTGCGGGGCAGTTCTGCCGCTCACTAGCATAGCAATCAAACAATATAACTGCTAGCTCGTCACTTTTTAGTCCAAAACACACATTGAAAGGGTTTCAGATATTCTTTTCAGATATATATATCATACATATATATATTTGTTTTCTTTTAAAACAGCATTTTTTTTCATCTTTATCTGATTAACAACTTGTAGCCTTTACTTGCAGCGCAATGGACAGAGAAGTCAGTTTGAACCGAGCTGACACTTTTTCTTTCATCAATCCTTGGATTAGGTATTTCCTGTTTATTTTCAGTCTCTTATTCTGGGTAAGTGTTTTTTTTATTATTTTTATTTTAAAGGGGTATTTATTGCATAGAGTAGTCTGCTGTTTTGGTATATGTTGGTTTGATATTTTGTTTAGGTTTCTTTTTCAAGCATTCTGTACCAATAAACATTATTAATCATTATTAATTTAATTATGTATTAATTCATTTAATTACATTTTTTTATTATTATTATTATTATTATTATTAAACTTACTGACATTTAATTGACTAGGTACACTAGGTCAATACAAAACTGTTGTCAGCCATCCTTTCTTAATAGCAATATTTGGAAACTCAAAATCAATCCACACATCCAGGTGCTTGTCAGTGGGTGGGGGTTGGCATTTGCTGTGACAGATGGAGGATATGAGGAGCCAGGAAAAAATATGAGAATCATTAATCAGCTTTTTGTCTTCCGGTCATAATACAAACAGAGAACAGGTGTCTCTCGCAGGTATTAGAATTGATGTAACATATCATATTTGAATAAACTATACTCTACATATGCCAATGAATAATGAGAAAGTTATTTGTAGAAAATGTAAATAAAAGGGTAAAACATCCATACACAATTAATTACTCTTTCAACCTTAACAATAGTCATATAAAAACACTGTTGTCGCTGCCCCCCCCCCCCCCCCCCCCCAGAAAAAAAGATTCTAACATAAAACATTAAAATCAAACTTAATTCAAATGTATTCAATTCAATCCAATGGCATACATATTGCTTTATTTCCCTCTGAGCAGTAATTATGGTTTTGCCGGAACATACCATGTTTCTCTCTTGAAGATACTAGAATTCTGACTGACCCCTTTCAGCAAGGGGACAATGGCTCAATCACTGAGCTGGTAAGCAGTGAAAATCTCCCTCCAGCATTGGTCAGAGAGAACATGAGGTCACCTGCTCACTCAGCCTTCCAGTGACCTCATGAATAAACTATTTTGTGCCTGTGGAAGATGAGTACAATAGCAAACTGCTTTTGTTTGTTTATTTCGGCCGGGTGTTGAAATGATGTATACAGGATAATCCTGCGCTCTTTTGTTTGATTCTGTGTGACTCAGTGATTTTTTTCAGAATGACATGATTAGCTGGGACAGGAGAATGAGTGTTGCAAAGCTCACAGCTCCACCCCTCACAGCTTGCCCCCTATTACTTCTGTGAAAGAATAAAACAATAATATAAATCAAAACAATGATTTAACTGCTCCTACATTCAACTTGATTGTTTCTTTTAATAATATTGAAGTTGGAAAACTAAAGAGAGTGTATTCAGCTATTAAAAAATAAAGAAAATGCCATGCAGGAAACAGTTACCAGTTGTTTAAATGTACAAATCAATCAATATTGACCACCTTGTATTGAAGGTGGTCCTGTTTTTTTACTTCAAGTTAAAGTGTGTTTCGCCAATCCGCTATAAGAGAATATTTTGGATATGCAACAGAAGGCCACACAGTTCCCAAAATAGTGGAACTCTATGAATAGAACTGGAGCATCTGTGTGCGGAAGGTTACCAGATATCAAATGTATGTACAGGATATCACTGTATTCCTAAAGGCATAGAGTGAGGTTCTGAGGATGGCAGACTTTATATTTGCTAAATGAACAGACTTCATAATCTTTATTAACACAACAGGCCTGGGGAATAGGACTGGAGATAGAAAGGCACTTACAGTCAAGGGAGGATAGCTTGTTTGAGGGTAATAGGACTCGGTTGAGTCTTTCCTCACAAAAAACAAGTGGCACAAACACCCAGGAGTAACTCTTACCAGATGGCAAAAATATACTTCTGTCTCAATGTACTACACTGTCGAATTGTGGATGACCTCTGGTCATGTCCCTCAATCCACAAGCCTTTTATCAACCTGCCAGAAGATTACAAGCATGAAAATAGTCTTACTGATTAGGAGAATCCCATTTCTGAGAACTATAATTATGATGATCTTTGTTTTGTTTTTGTTTTCAGGTGTTTTCCTTACTAATAATTGCAATAGGAGTTTATGCCAAGGTTGAGAAAGCAACAGGTATGAACAACATGAGCAGATTCTGTTCTGACTCTCCAAGTGTGTAGACGGGGTCAGTTACAGACTACTGGAACTCTTTCAGCACAATGTAACTGCAAAAAGACTGCTCTAGATAATTCATTAAATATTTTAAACGTATTAAGCAGAAAAAATAATACAATATGGACGTAGATCATATTACAAGTTACACTCTGCCTCTCTGTTATACAGCATATGCAGATATATGTCATAATGGCATCAGAATAATGCACAGTAAATGCATTCAGATATCCAGACCTTAAACCTGCAATAGAGGGTGGTGAAAATCTCAGTATATTAGCTTACATTATGATCTGCTGTTTTGAATGGAGTAATCTTATAGCAGTCTGCCATGTTGAAAGAGAATATTCTTGCAAATAAGATTTAAATGACTTTTTACTATGCTCTTAACTTTTTAACATATTTATATAGCATTGTATTTATAATATTTATATACACACAGTACACCTCTCTCCTTTTTTGTCATGTTTTGTGTGTGGCAGTTTTTAATCTTTTTTTTTTTTAATTGATTGTGTTATCTTTCAGACACTGTCAGAGACACATTTCTGATTGACCCGGCTATCATTCTAATAGTCGTGGGAGTTGTTATGTTCTTTATCACATTCTGTGGATGTATTGGAGCTTTGAGAGAAAATATTAAACTCCTTAAAGCTGTGAGTTGAATCTTGATTGTACATCTTTTTTTGATGCTGTGTAGTATGAAATGTATATAATTTCAAAACACTCAATCAAAAAGTATATGGTAAAACCTAAAAACAAAGGCAAGCTGACCAGCGTTTTGGCTACTTTGCCAACTTTAGTGCTTTGTCTTTATAACTCCAGGTGTATAAAATGAATAATGTATAGTTAATAATTGGCACATTAGAATGCATTGTTACAGTATTGAGCTGTTTTGTATATACGCCCTAGAGCAGTTAGATCTACATTAAGATAATTTACTGAGTTATTTGTGATATGTATTAGCACTGGGAATTATACAAACATATTACCGTAGGCTGTTATTAAAAAAAAAAAAGAAAATATACGTTATTACGAATACGTTAAAAATAAAAAAAACAGTTTCTAAATCACTCAACCTTTGGTCTCGTAATTTATGACGTCATAGAAACCCTAGATGAAATTATGTTCCTGTAACTCAGTGAAGCCCATCCATTATATATATATATATATATATATATATATATATATATATATATATATATATATATATATATATATTATTTATTTATTAGCAGCTAACTAAATAGTTCCATATGTGCAGTTTTGAAAGACACACGTTTAAGCAAACATGTTTTTTCATTTAAAAATCTGATATCTGGTACTGCACAAGGTTAAAGAAATATGTCTCAAACCATGCTTTTGGACTGTCTTGCAAATGAAAATGTCCCCACCCCTTCACTGGTTTCTTCCCTGCCAATAACCAATCTGCTGCTTCGCCTATTAACTGACATGCTTTCAGTCAGTAACATGCTTTGACCCAGGGGTGAAGAGAAGTAAAACAGACTTCCTGGATGGCAAGGCATACAAACTGGGAACATTCTTTAACCTTAATATTATTTTATTAGCTATGATTACTTTAGCAGAAAGAAAGAAAAAAATAGGTTGCGCTTTTCTGGTAAAATGTCAGTTATAGTCTTTTTGTTTGTGATTGTTGGGTTGTTTTGTGGAGCAGATCATTGTATTAATTGCATGTTGTTTAAATTTGTGATTATGCTGTGGAAACGGTAGAATTTGGTTTAGAATGTTAAAGTAAAATGATCAGTTATATTGTTCTGAGAAAAACAAGTTGATATTGATTTTCCTGTATTAAAACACTTGGAGCAAAACGATTGTCAACTTACCTTTTTTCTTAAATCTTTTGTTATCTTCATATAAAATACCCTACCCTTTATCTCCACAGTTCTCACTGAGTTTGACACTAGTATTTTTGAGTCAGCTGGCCATTGCAGTGCTGGGATTTTTCTATTCTGAACAGGCAAGTCTTTGGGCCCGGTTTTGAAGCGAATGGAAAGCTTGCCCCCATTTCTCCTGAAAATAAATAGTTGTTATAAAACAACAGAGGCAGTTCAATTATTGTTTTGAGTTTTGTTCTTGCTCATTTTTTAATCGTTAAAAATTGTTTTATTCCTGTCAGCAAAATATGTGGGCAAATTTGCAGTTGCTTAAAAAGGTGGTATTTTATATTGTACATCCTTTGACTGAGTAACAAATAAATATGTGAATTAAGTTAACTTAAGTCAATCTTACAAACATGCTCTGTGGTTTTTGACGATTTCCCATCTTTTACCTCAACAAACAGGAAACATTAAAATTCCTCCTGAGTTTTTGGTTTGTTACGGTACTTTATTTTGTCCCCCTCAAGGGTAGCCACAGAATCAACCACATTATAAATATAACTCCCTGTCAAAAGTTTTTGATGTTTGCTGGATTGTTTGCTGCGTTTTGATGGATTAATCCAAACAGACTGATATACCCTGGGATTGTATTTAAATATAGTACCAGAGATAGTTAAACAAAAGATTTAACCAGGCCAAGTATCACACTTCTGTTGTTTTCATCATTTGTATCTTTTAGTTGGAATGTTTTCATTTTGTCACTGTTGTATTTTTTAGACCCGGGGCACTCTTGGGAAATTTGTCAAAAAAGCCATAATTCACTACAGAGATGATATTGACCTACAAAACCTGATTGATTATATTCAAAAAGAGGTAATATGATTGTAATGTAATTTAATGAATATTAATAGTGTTATCACTAGACTCTCAGAAACATTTTACTACCTTTCATTAACATAGTGTAGCCACATTTTAACAAGTAGGTGCATATATCTAGACTAGCGTATCACTTGTCCTTTGGCATGTTATGTATGTGGAGACTATCTGACTGTCTGCCGGCCTGAATGTCTTTCTGTACATGATTTTAGAGTTGTCCATGTATCTAGAGAACAGCCTGGCCAATTGTGATCAATCTTTCATGTTGCTGAGTGTCATATTCCTGGTATATATTCAGTCTGCCTGCGTACAGTGATGTCACACAACTGTTCTGTAGTTTCGTGGCTTTTTTATACCGTTAAAACTATTTTACTCTTCTCTGTAACTTTGCCTATAGAAGGTGGTCCTTTTACACGTAACACAGGATAAAATCATGGCAGAATAATCTAACTTAATCGAAGTTGATATAAGCCAATAAACGCATAAGGTACTTGTCAAAATGGTGTCACATCAGCAACATGTAGGAAAAACAGTTCTATCAAGCCTAGATACATACAGTACTTCATATCTATCAGTTCCTCTATACTAATTAAAATATACATTTTCTTAGGTTTTTTTGGTTGCCTACTATTTTCACTTCTTCTCTTTCCTCAGTTCAAGTGTTGCGGCTACAACAATTACACTGACTGGTCTCGGAACCTGTACTTTAACTGCACCCAGGAGAACCCGAGCAGGGAGAGGTGTGCCGTTCCTTACTCCTGCTGCACTCCAGTACCGGGGGAGGTGACAAGACAATGCAGCGATATTCAGATTCCATTAGACTCTAATTATCTTTGAGTGGGCACCACTCTATTGGTCTTTGTGTAGCATTAATTGCAGACTCCAAAATCACACTGTCCCAAAATCAGATTAGACTAGATTTAAAAGAGAATGGTACTAGATCCTTGAAGCCATCTTGTGGCCAAATAATCAAATCTCTATTTTCAGTGGTGACAAAATAGAAACAGTTCTGATTCTGGGGCATTCTAAAATTATTATTTTTGTTATACTTCCTAATGACTACTGGACCAGTCAGAGATGCAGATTCTTATTAAAAGGTACACACAGAGTCATTCAATCGCATTTTGTTTTTTAAACAAGGTACCTGAATGTACTGGCACTTGCAAATGATATTGGAAGACACTACTGTAGTTTATCAGAATGTAAACTTCAGTATGTTTCATTACCCTGCAGGTTGTCATTAACACAATGTGTGGGTTTGGAGTGCAAAACCTGAACTACTTAGAAGCCACCAAGTCAATTTACCCGCTGGGATGTGCTGACAAGACAGCCGGCTGGATCGAATCACACCTGCTGCTGGTGGGAGCGCTGGCTCTTGGTCTCGTCCTTCCACAGGTACAGTGCTCTGCATTACATAATGACTGGTGTTGATCTACCGGTATTCAAGGTATTTAACGACAATGTAGAATAATGATCTTTCTTTACATGACATTGTTAATAATACATGCATATAATACAGGAAACAATTCACATTCATTTATTCATACAACAAAGAAATTGTATACAAAAAAGAGTAATGCATTAAAACCAGTTACAGGGGATTCTTTTAAAGCAGTGGTGCACAACTCGGTCCTGGAGTGCCGGTGTCCCTGCAGGTTTTTATTCCAACTGCACCCTAAAATACTTTATTGGACCTTATTAGAAGCTTAATTGGTCAAATTAACTAATTTAGGATATGGTTAGAACAAAACCCAGGAGGGACACCGGCTCTCCATGATCTGAGTTGTGCACCACTGCTTTAAATGCTGCAAAACTAAACGCTTATAAAGCGCATGGATGCCTTGATTGAGTGATTTTTCCTCCCCGGTTTTAGCAAGACAAGCAAATAAATGTTTCCCAATTGACTCTTACGTATGTGGAACGTAGACGCCAAGCCTTGTTGAATGTAATCAGTAATTCTTACAACAATACCTGATGGGCACACTTTTCTTACAGTTAAACACAATTTGGTACCGGTGACAATGTACTCACTAAAGCAATGGCAGTTAATTGGGCTATGTAGGAGTTATAAAGAGCATGCTGTTTAAGGGCCTGTCTTTAAAATGACAAGATGTTAGGTCTAATTCATTAAGTTCAATCCTTTTTCTTTTTTTCAGATTGCAGGAATCTTTCTCTCACAGATACTAATATCTCAAATAGAAGATGAAATTAGTTCTATTTTATGAGGAAAACTACCAATGGCTGAAAGCTTGAAGCAGGAATGGAGGATCACTGTGGATTAATGAAGTGAATGCATAGTGGAGTGATGGCAATCTGCTAATTAGTTATTTATATGGTAGCATGCACAATGTAAAATGTTAAAGTGCAGTGCTGGAAAAGATTTTCCACGGAGAGTGTATAGTAGACTCTAAATATTTGATATTTCAGATTTTAGTAGTGTATTATAGTCCACACCATTTTGCATATGTTGTCCTTTTTTCCATTTGCAGAGGAACAAAAAGTAATTCCCGATCTTCACAGAGCCGACTTCCCAACGTTTCAGTATGTTTAATATGCCTTTGTCAAGGGGAAGTGTGTTTGAAAACAAACACTGGAGGTATTTATAGGCTTTTGATGCCATGGTAACCACACATTTATTTCTCTTTAAATCTAATGTCTTTGTGATGTCATTATATAATGTAACAATCTACTGTTCCGTTCGATTTAAACCTTCAGGTATCTATCATAGTGTGTCTGTTCCTTGTAAAGTGGTGAACTACTGGTTCCTTTATTTCTTCTCTTTGATAGGTGGTTCTGTATCTATCTATATTATCACCCCCCCATACACCTCCATTTCAGCAGTTTTACCAATAAACAGAATTTCCTTCCATGTATTCAACCCCTATTAACCTTTCTGCAATATAAGGTCATTTATTTACTTTCTGCAATATAAGGTCATTTATTCTCATTTCTGCAGAAATTGAATTTGCAGGATTTTATACACATTGAAAAAAACAAATATGGCTTCCAGTCAGCCGAGTCTCACAGCTATGTGTGTTTAGATCTAACCCAACCCATGCATCGCTGTGGCCCTTCGAATGAGTTGATCCGTCAGAGGAGAGTTTGGTCTGAAAGCATCTCATTCCACTAACAGGCCTCTGCACATTAAAAGAAGTTGCATTAATAATGGTTCAGTTCAGTTAAAGTAGAAAACCCAGACAGGAAAATGCAATGCAATTCCGCTCACGTTGTTCTTGCAGTATGATTTATAGCATCATGTTATTATCTTTAGGTAATAGCCTGTTGTAAAATAACCTTGCCAGTGGATAAGCACGAAGGTGCCTATGAAATGGACCCTTGTACACTTTCATTGACATATGATGATAAATTGAATATCCCTCTGAACCAAAATGTAAAAGGGCTTCAATTATAATACAAATGTAATCCAGACATAAAAATAATAATAATGATGCTGCACTTTCAGAAGTGTACTGCATTACTGTGTCAATTTGATTTTCCTACCAATAACTGTTCAATATTTGTTGAACAAACAATCCTTTTTCATTTTTGTTGGATTTTGCCTTTGAAATACCCTTATACACTCTTGACAGTGTGCCAATGTGTTTGATGTCAGGCAACACACATATTCTGGTCCCAAAGAAAGGTCTCAGTTAACTGTCAAGTAAAACTGTGTAGGGTATCTTTTATCCCCCCCCCCCAACCAACAACTGTCTACGCAAAGAAGACAACCATCTAAATACTGGTAGCCTTCATTTGCCCAACTAACCCAAGAGGGTCACCATGACCAGTTATGATCTAAACTCATAACTGGATGAGCAGGTACCAACAGAGAGCTAAAATGTCTATTAGAAAAAAACAACAATACTTGATTATGCAAAAGTTAAATATTGTGCAACGCTCTAATGGAACTTAATATGCTTCATAAGAAACTGAATATAGAATCCATATTGAATCTAGGTGATGCAATAGCTGTACAATAATTGTACCAGAGTGTATATGTGAGTGAAGAGGCTTTACCAACAGAGCTGTCAAATTAAATTGAAAAGGAAGAAACATGAGCTCTGACTCTCTGAGATGGCAGACAGTTCAGTTGCCCTATAAATATATAAAAGCAGGAGTGTGCACAAAGTTGTATGTTTAAAAAAAATAAAATAAATAAAGATATCTAGTAAAGTAGATACCGACCTGGCTAGTTTCTGGTGAGATTTATCCTCCGATTTTAGAGCTGCATGAATTAACAGCTGACTGAAGATATCCCTCTAGAAAAGAAAGAACAGCTCTTGTAACAATACGCCTGGTTTACTAGGTTAGTTATTTTGCATTCACACTCAGTTACTCAGTTACGGCAGGTTTTATAGACTACCTAACCTTAGGTGTAGTGCAAATGAGAGTCTATGAAGCCTGCCTATAATGTTTCTACGTTGAGATAATCTTGTATGATACATTATCATGTGTATTTGTATGTATGCTGCTATACTGTCTGCTCCTAGGAACTGTTCAATAATGTCTGAACAATACATTCTGCTATAATTACCCTATATATTTAAACCAGCTTTTATTTAAAAAGAATAACACAAATTTCAATAAAGCAACAGTATTTCTCCCCACTGAAAAAAAAAAAAAAGTTTCAGTTTACTTTACTAGGTAATGCAGATTGGATTACAGTACAATATTAAATACACAATCATGACAACGTATGAAACAATATGCCTTTTGAATAGCTGTCAAACTACTGTCAATACAAAGCTTTGGATTCTAAAACATGTGAAACATCCAACCTTCCTGCTCTGTCCTGTACTGTACGGATTAAATGAGCTCTATAAAAAAAATCACCAAAATGTCAAACACTGTAGGCATGATCCCTATATCTGAATGGAACAGTTACCTGTGCATCACTTCCTCCAATCCCCTTCATCTGGTACCGGATGGGGTGGAGCAGTTCTACAGTTCTGCTGTAGTTTCCATTGTCAAACTCCACCAGAGCCTCACACATGGGGAGACCCAGGTCCTGGCCTAATGCATGCTAGTAGTTTTCTCCTGGAGCCCTCAACGATGGGGTAAAATAAATCACGTGTTGCTTCTGTAAGTGCCATGTCCTCATTTTTTAAAACATGTATGTAAGATCTGATATAGAAGGTGACACCCCCGATATCAAACCAACCACTGTAATCCTACTTTTGTATATTCACCTACAGATTAGTGAATTTAAAGTGAAACCAAAAATTATTCAGACAGTTATCCCCAACAGTACCCACCTCTTGCCTTCTTGCTAGTTAGCCACTGACATTTACCTTATAAATAGTTACATATAATTCCATTGACTCAAATATGTGTAATTATCACAATATGTCCTTCAATATGGTTTAGGAATGACATCTATTTGTAGAAAGGTTAAGTTACTGTACATAGGTTACAGGTTCTCCAAGACATGTGTAAATTGTTTTATTTATTTTTCAAAGAGAATGTGCAATATAATATAAATAACTATGGAGGTTAACTATCTAAATATTGTTTTGGCACCCCAGGGTAAAAAGTTGCACCTAGTCAGTAATCTGCATTCCTTAGCAAACACTATTTAGTAATTACAAATTACTGCATAAAATTAATTAGAAGTTTAAAAATTGTTTTCCTTAGGCTTATTCCTTTTGCCGACACACTTTTAAAAAATCCATATTTATTTCTGTAATGTTGATCCTTTTCCATTAAAAAGGTCACTACACAATCATTTATTCTAAATACCCTGATGAATTCGCTTCAGGGTACTAGTTGTGCTGTATGATCTGCAGACAATGAACCAGCACGTGGCTCCTGAGGATTGCAAACTCTGAGAATCTGCAAAAGAGGGCAGCTTTAACAGCAAAGTACATCCCACAACAGTCACACCTGTTCATCAGAATCAGACAAGCAGATGTGTTCTTACTCCTTCCAATACCCCTAAAATAACCTGGAAAAGTAGGTAACAAAATACAGATTCAAAAAATGTTGAGGCATTACCATGACAAGTTTAATCACAACCGGACTTAATGGTGAGGCTACAGCTCCCCATTGTTCTGTCAACAGATAAACTCACTGGGATTGCTGATGTTAGTGAATTTAAAAATGACATCGCAGGACTAGTTTCATACTTACTTGGTTATCAAATATTGTCAAGGCAGCTTCATATTCACCCTGCAGAGATTATGCAGAGATTAACGAAACATCTTTACCTTCTACTTGCAATAACCAGACACTGCTTTTACTTAAAGAAGCATATCACTTATTATAATATTTTGTTGAAATGGTCGCATGTTAGAGTTTTTTAATACCATTCTATTTAGCAGTGGCAACAGTTAAGTATCTTGATCTGAAGGTAATTATCAAGCATTACACTATAAATGGATTCTCATTCACTTCTATGGAATGGAATGTTGGGTTGTTTCTACAAGAGGAAGCTAAGGGTTGGGGTTCATATGCAAATCAAACAACAAAGATCTCTGGAATGTAACACAGCGTTCTAGAACGTTCACAGTCCACACAGAAAGGTGAACCTCAACTAATGTTTTACAAACTTGCTAGGATAATAATAAGAGCTAGGATAGGGAACTCAATAATGTGCCTTAAACCAAGTTACCTGTATTTAAATTAAACCAAATTCCATTTTTAACACATTAGTAAGTGGAAGTGAAAAATCTAGTCCCTTATATCTTGTCACAATATATAGACTTTATTATACTGTTGCTACATACCTTTTCAATATGATATAGTGCCCAGTGCCAATAGTTGTGGCAAGCAAGCATATCACAACCCTGTACAGAAAAAACGAATGCAAATGATTAGCGTGTCTCATTTAAATATGAATTCCCTTATCCAGTACATTCATATTCATAGAAGTTATATAGCACTGGAAAAACACATCTTGACAAAATGTCATTTGAACATTTTATTTCCCAAAAGAGGGTCGGAACATTTTGCATCATGATCATTCGAATCTCCCAGCTTCACTATTATAATAATGCAAAATCATTCAGGTCATAGCAGTTAGCATAGAAAGAACATTCGGAACAGGGCCTAATCCATGCCAGTTTCAACACACTGTGGATGCACAGCTGTGTTATCCATGTGTTCAGAGTGAATTAATGGCAATGTTGTTCTGAAGTTTGTAACGATCACTCTGCACAACTGAGAAGCAGTTGCACTGTCCTCCCTAAGGAGAGACTACTGGCCCTATTCCTATAGCTAAATAAGTCAGCAAGAGTGACAGACAGCAAAAGCAGGGACGTCAGAGGTGTCAATTTCAAGAACAATCGGTTTATTATTGTGAACAATAATGTCAACAAATGAAAAAATGAACAAATGAATGAAATGAATAATGATAAGAAAGGAATAGAAATAAGATGGTACAGATAAGTATGTAGGGACAAACAGAAGGCTAAACAGATTCACAAAGTAGAAAATGAATGGTGTCCGGAGGGTCTCCAATAAACCCACACTCACAAACACAACACACACCGATAAAGACCAAGGATAAATAAATAGATACAGACGAAAAACAGTGACTTGTGGAAACAATTACATTTAACAGTCTCTATGGCAATGGTGGGAAAATGACAGGTAGGCCCAACAAGTCCAGTAAAGCAGGGTAATTGAAATCCATACAAAGTAACAAAATAACAAAAAAATACAGGAAACAAAGTATCAAATTAAAGTAGAAAAAATCCAAACAAAAAAGAAATGATCTCACCCACAAATAAGGCAGTCCAGCAAAGTGTCCCGAAATGATGGTGATTGTAGAAGGTTGAAAACATTGAGTACGTTGAAATTGTTGAGACTGTCCAGTAGTGTTGAGTTGAATGGTGAACAGTTGTTTGGAAAAAATCAGGAGGATCAGGAAAAAATGGAGACTGTCACACATAAAACAACAAACACTAAACAGACCTAGAAAAACAGCTAAACTTAAACAAGTAACAGTGAAAACAAAAAGAGCAGCTTAGACAAAGCGCAGCGACAAAAGAAAATGAACGGATGCACTGGAATTATCTAAGGATGGTAATGGATTCACTGAAATTTAAGTAGAGAAAATGCTGTAGTTAAATGGATTCCTCTGAGAAAGGGAGTCTCCCTCAGGCCTGATTAGCCAGCTTTAATACAGGTGCTGGCTACTAAGGAGCTCTGAGATTGGAGGGGTGGAAATCTGAATGAGCCAATGGGGAGAGAGGATGAATAGAGGGTGGTTGCAAGGAACTATGGGAAATGAAGTTTTGACCTGGCCAGGCTACTGACCCTAATTAAAGGGACAGGTGGGTGAGACTTACACCCACATTATGTAGCATGGGAATTGCTACATATTCCCCCCCCCCACACTGGAGGTGCAAGGGACGAACGCCATAGTAGCGTTTTAAATTAACAATATTGATGGTATCCTCTTTGAAATAATCTGGCTCCCCCCACTTGAGTTTGTAGTTGTTGGGTCCAAGTCTCTTGGTTACAAGAGCTGGCCCAAACCATTTAGGGGCAAGTTTTGCGGAAAACTTTCCGGAGGCATCAGATAAGGGGTGAGATCTTATCCAGACTAACTCACCTTCTTCATACTGACAGTGTGCTCTCCGGGCATTGTAATTCCGAGCTTGCCGTTTCTGAGCTTTGGCAACGTGATCCCTCACCTCTTCGGCAATCTGCTGCTGGCGATCTAGCAGTTGGTAGGGATCGGTGGATGGAGCAGGAGCAACAGCGATTAATCGGTCCAATGGGCCTCTGATGGTCCTTCCGAGCGCTAGTACTGCAGGAGAGAAGCCTGTGGTTTCATGTTTGGCGGTGTTGAGGGCGAAACGAAACTCGGGTAGCCACTGATCCCACAGCTGATGGTTTTTCCCGACAAAAGATGCAACCATGGTCTTTAAGGTGCGGTTCACGCGTTCTGTCAGGTTGGTCTGTGGGTGGTAGCTGGTGGTGAGTTTTTGTACTACTCCCCAGGTCTTGCACACCTCTGCGAGTAGCTGGCTCGTGAACTGAGGTCCACGGTCTGAAAGAATGTGTTGCGGTGTTCCCCATCGAGTGAATATTTCCTGCGTCAAAATGTTCACAATTTTGGTGGTCTTACTGTCCCGCAATGGAAACAGCTCAACCCACTTTGTGAAGTAATCAACAATGACCAGGATGTAAGTGTTACCTTTTTTACTTCTTGGGAAAGGTCCCATTAGGTCCAGACCCAGCATCTCTCCGGGCTCCTTCACAGTAGTGGACTGGAGTTGACCTGCAGGTTTGGTGTTGGACGGTTTGTACTTCTGGCAGGTTTGACACTCCTTTATGTGGTGCCATGTATCTTTACGGATGGAGGGCCACCATGCAACCTCCAGCATGCGCAACAGGGTCTTCATCCTGCCCAGGTGACCTCCCAAAGGGTTGTCATGGTAGTGGTGGAGGAAGGAATCCGTCAGCTGTTCCGGAATAACCAGCTGGTATCGGAATCCCTGTTTAGGAATGGGCACCCGGCGATACACAAGTCCCTGCTGTTGGATGAAGGAGATGCGGTTATCATTGGCAGTATTGGAAGCAATGTCATTGATGATGTCAGAGATAGCTGGGTCTTTGGACTGAGCGGCCGCAATCTGGTCCATGGTGGTGGGAAGATCCATGCTACTCGCAGGGGCATTGCTAGCACACACTGATGCAGAAGGAGTTGAAGGTGGTACAAGTGGAGCTCTGGAGAGTGCATCAGGTACAAGATTCAGACTACCTTTCCTGTAAATAACGGTAAAAGTGAATTGTTGTAGGCGAAGAGTCCAGCGGGTCAGTCTGGAAGAGGTTTTTGGGTTATTGAATGCCCAGGAGAGTGCAGCGTGGTCAGTGACAACCTCAAACTCCATCCCCTCCAGATAATGCCGCCATTTTTCTACTGCCCACACGACAGCGAGACACTCCTTTTCAGATGTGGAGTAGTTTTTTTCGGCAGAGTTCAGTAATTTGGAGGCGTAGGCTATTACCTTCTCATCATCTCCTTCTAGCTGAGTCAGAACCGCTCCAAGTCCTACATCGCTGGCATCAGTAAAGACTCGGAACGTCTTGTTGATGTCCGGGTGAGCGAGGACTGGAGGACTGATCAAAGCTTCCTGGAGGAGTTTGAAACTCTTCTGGCACTCTCCTGTCCATTTCCAGGGGACATCTTTCTTTTTCAAGTTGTTAAGTGGGGCAGCAATATCCGCAAACCTGGGGATGTACTTGTGGTACCACCCTGCCAAACCTAGGAACCGTTGAACCTCCTTCAAGTTGGTAGGAATGGGATATTCCTGGATGGCTTGGAGCTTGTGGGGATCAGCAGCTACACCCTCACCTGAAACCACATGACCAAGGAAATGGAGAGTGTGTTTAAAGAAGTGGCATTTTTTGAGATTGAGAGTAAGACGGGCCAGATGAAGTTTGTGGAAGACAGCTTCGAGGTCTTGAAGATGCTGCGCTGAGTTTGGTGAATAGACAATGATATCATCTATGTAGACGAAACAGATCTTCCCTCGGAGGTCTCCTAACACTCTCTCCATCAGCCGTTGAAAAGTGGCTGCAGCATTTTTTAACCCAAATGGCATTACATTAAATTGATAAAAACCAAAGGGTGTAGTAAACGCAGTCTTCGCTCTACTTGCTGAGTCCATCGCCACTTGCCAGTAACCCGAGCGTAGATCAAGGGAACTGAATACCGCAGCACCACTCAGGGACTCCAGGATGTCATGAATGAGGGGCATGGGATATGCATCAAAGACAGTCTTTGCATTCAGCTTTCTGTAGTCCACACAGAACCTGTAACCACCATCTTTCTTCTCTGTGAGCACCACTGGAGAGGACCATGGGGAGTTAGATGGTTCTATAACTCCGTCCAGAAGCATGTCTTGGACGTGTTCCTTGATTAAAGCCTTCTTCAGTGGAGACGCTCTATACAGTCGACCCCGAACAGGGACTTCGTCCTCAGTGGAGATGGAGTGACGGGTGACGGTGGTCATTCCCAACTGATCAGTGCAGACTGAAGACCACTTTTGCTGGAGGTTCTGGAGTTGTTGCTCGACAGGAGATGGTTCAGCTGAAGTGATGGTCATGGTCACCTTCGCCGGTTGGCATGGCTTTGGATCCGAGGTGGTAGGTGGCTGGCAAGATGTATGGAAGTAGAGGCTGACACTCGATAAGGACCTGTCCCAGGAAGCTTCCCCCTCATACCGTGGCAAAAAAGGATGGTAGGAGAAATCCTTCTGGTGTTTGACACCATACTGCCTATTGACAATGTCAATCTGGGTATGAGTTTTCTCCAGGAAATCCAAGCCTAGAACCAGGGGAAACGTCAGGTGATGATCCTGTAGGATATATGTGCCTAGAAACCAGATCTCTCCGTGGAGAAGGTAAGTGAGGCGAACTTGACCTTTGGCCTGGTGTGACTGTCCATCCGCCAGCATGAAATACTGGTCCTGTGCAGACTCCAGCTCTTCCCCTGAATGAGCGATCTTCCTCCAGAGACTCTCTCTCATTAGAGTGAAAGTGCACCCAGTGTCCAGGACTGCAGGCCCTTGGAGCCCTCGAACGCCCACATCCACGATCAGCAGAGTCAGGCTTGCAGCAGGAACTATATTTTTCTTCTCCTGGCTTCTCACCATGCTGACCTCTGCCGGCTTCTTCATAGCTCCTTTATGGCTCCTATTGTCCTGAACGCCTTTGCTGGATTTTGCCTTGACCCAGTATTCCCACTGAGCAGCGTTGTCTCTCTCCACCTGGGTCCCGATGCGCACCAGTTCTGCCACTGTCTTCACTGTTCCCCTAAGACAGCTTGCCAGTTTGGGATTACAGCTGTTGAGAATGCGACAAACCAACTCAGTCTCCTCCAAGTCTGGCTTCCAGCGCAGACATAGGGCACGGTAGTCATAGGCAAAGTCAAGGATTCGCTCATCAGGAAGTTGGAATCTGGAGCGAAGTCGGTCTTCCACTTCGGTCTGGAAGTCAGACGGCAGAAAGGCTTGACGGAAGACAGTCTTGAACTGTTCCCAGGAGTGGATTCCCTTGCGCTCTGCAACCCACCAGCTCTTTGCTGAGCCTTTCAGCACACTGGACATGGTTGCCAGGATCTGATTTGGTGTCATGGGTCGTAGCGCTAGGAATTCATCACATTTGTCCAGGAAGTCAATGGCATCGCTGCTGGCCTCCCCGCCAAACTCTGGGAAGTTGATTTTAATGGCCAGCTTTGCTTGGGAAAGACTTCCTTCAGTTCTGGAGCCATGGTAATCAGCAGACCCACCGTCAAAGGAGAATTGTTGGGGTGCAGACCGCTTTCTAGAGGAGAGAGACGGCAAAGAAAGTGGCAGACGAGGGGTGCTGGTCTTTTTGAAGAGTTTCTTCAGCTCTTCTCCCCACAGCACATCGCGGCGTTTCAGGCACTTCACCACTTCCAGATCCATTTTGTCAAGGGCCTCTTGCCTTCGATTCTCCATATCTGCGAAGCATCCTTCGATGTAACCTCGCAGGACCTGTTCACGATTAATGCTGCTCTCCTGTAACTCAGACAGCTGTGTTTCCAGTTGCTCAACACGGTCAGTGAGATGGGAACAGTGCTCAGTCAATTGCCCTATCGCAACACTGTCAGTAAGGTTCCCTTCATCATCATCGCCTCCAGAAAGATCTGCCCCTTCCTGGGTAATGTACAGGTCACTAATGCGGGTGGTTATCTCTATGATAGGCTCTCTGATAGTCACATGGGGTCTATCTCCAATCTCAGAGAAGTTTAGCGAAGTCAAGGTCTGATTTTCCATTTCTGACATTAAGTTCCCAACAATTTAAACTGATGAATTTAGACTTGAATTTAATGACACAAAGGGTCCCCGTACGGGCCACCAATTCTGTAACGATCACTCTGCACAACTGAGAAGCAGTTGCACTGTCCTCCCTAAGGAGAGACTACTGGCCCTATTCCTATAGCTAAATAAGTCAGCAAGAGTGACAGACAGCAAAAGCAGGGACGTCAGAGGTGTCAATTTCAAGAACAATCGGTTTATTATTGTGAACAATAATGTCAACAAATGAAAAAATGAACAAATGAATGAAATGAATAATGATAAGAAAGGAATAGAAATAAGATGGTACAGATAAGTATGTAGGGACAAACAGAAGGCTAAACAGATTCACAAAGTAGAAAATGAATGGTGTCCGGAGGGTCTCCAATAAACCCACACTCACAAACACAACACACACCGATAAAGACCAAGGATAAATAAATAGATACAGACGAAAAACAGTGACTTGTGGAAACAATTACATTTAACAGTCTCTATGGCAATGGTGGGAAAATGACAGGTAGGCCCAACAAGTCCAGTAAAGCAGGGTAATTGAAATCCATACAAAGTAACAAAATAACAAAAAAATACAGGAAACAAAGTATCAAATTAAAGTAGAAAAAATCCAAACAAAAAAGAAATGATCTCACCCACAAATAAGGCAGTCCAGCAAAGTGTCCCGAAATGATGGTGATTGTAGAAGGTTGAAAACATTGAGTACGTTGAAATTGTTGAGACTGTCCAGTAGTGTTGAGTTGAATGGTGAACAGTTGTTTGGAAAAAATCAGGAGGATCAGGAAAAAATGGAGACTGTCACACATAAAACAACAAACACTAAACAGACCTAGAAAAACAGCTAAACTTAAACAAGTAACAGTGAAAACAAAAAGAGCAGCTTAGACAAAGCGCAGCGACAAAAGAAAATGAACGGATGCACTGGAATTATCTAAGGATGGTAATGGATTCACTGAAATTTAAGTAGAGAAAATGCTGTAGTTAAATGGATTCCTCTGAGAAAGGGAGTCTCCCTCAGGCCTGATTAGCCAGCTTTAATACAGGTGCTGGCTACTAAGGAGCTCTGAGATTGGAGGGGTGGAAATCTGAATGAGCCAATGGGGAGAGAGGATGAATAGAGGGTGGTTGCAAGGAACTATGGGAAATGAAGTTTTGACCTGGCCAGGCTACTGACCCTAATTAAAGGGACAGGTGGGTGAGACTTACACCCACATTATGTAGCATGGGAATTGCTACAAGTTTTGAAAATGTATTTTACATTCTAAAACCACAAGGTGTCACTATAGTCCAGTAAATGTCCCCATTCTCACAGGCAGATGCAAGGCACAGGAGTACAAGATCATTAGATTTCAAAAATAACCTACAAGCATTTATATTTGTTTTTGTTGTTGTTTTATTTCAAATTATTGATCCAGGAAAACAGTGCGATCTTGTTTGCATAGGAGGTGTCCTGTAGGGGGCAGCAGATACAGAAGGCAACTATAACCTTCTTAAGGGAAAACAAAACATGTTTAAGAGCTTCAACAGAATATTTCTTCCTAGGATTTTTCATTTCACAAAAAATATGTCTGTGATGACAGCACAGAGGATTCAATTGTCACCCCCGTTTTTCTACCCAAATTGATTCACTGAAGACCAAAGCCAGCAGCCGCCTTTCCGCTACTCAGTCACAGGTTTTTAAGCCACAACGTACACTTTCTTGCACTTTTCATTTGACTTGCTCTTACATTCCCTACTGTAGCTAAAGTCAACGCAGGCCATTCGTTAGGGTACCCGTACTCCAGGCTGCTGCCAACCTGCAGTAAACTCACCTGAAATACCAGCTGCTGACATGAAAGCAGCGATTTCAGTCAAGAGACTTACCTTCCAGTTGTTTTCAGTTTGCTCCATGAACTTCAAACCCCTCTCCACCTCAGCCCTCATCTCATGGACGTGTGCGATGGAATGCACAGACCAGGCATCGCCGGGGTTCAGAGACAGACCCTGAGGGGAACGAGAGAGGAAACTGAAGCACCGGATTCATTCTGAGTCAATGTATTATTTACAAATCGTATGGTATGGAATTTCACTAATAATCTATCCCAAACCATTTAAAACAAAGTAAAAAGTCTAAAATGCCAGAACTGCCGTTTTAGTTAATGCATAATTCTGATTAAAAGTGCTGTTTTTTTCGTATTTGGTGTTTTTAATTCAATCCGTTAAAACATCTAGGCGAACTACATTTTGAATTAGTTGTTTACAGTACTTTGCATTCAGTGTTCTACTCCCAAAGCACTTCCTGTAAATCAGTTAGCTTTCTATATTTTATAGAGATTTACATACAAGGTACCAAATGTCACACATCATCAAGTGTGATGCTTTTTTTGTTATTCCGGGGATGCTACACACACACACACAAATGGTTTCCTGAGAAAGATAGTTTAGTGCTTTATTTTCCAACTGCTGATCAGGTTCTTCCAAAACCAAATCATAACTTCCAAACCGCGCGGTAAGACTGAGGTAAGGGGACGATACAGTGATCGGAAGATAAACGTTTTTCCTTCTTAACCAGGGGTCATTACTTGTATTCACCACCAGAGGTCACTGCTGAGAAAAGCTCACTCCTGAGGTTGTGATGAGAAGGGGACTACGGCACTTCGGCAAAACTATGATTTTCTTTTTTCTTTTTTTGTAACATTATGATCCTGTCTATGGACCAGATAAGAACTAATTTATAAATGGTGGTATTGATACAAGACATTATAGCTTGCTGACCTGCATGTATGAATGAATGCATTTACATGTTTAATTAAATGTTTGTTTTGTTTTTAAAAATCAGAATTACAGTTTTTACCTCTTCTGCCATTTTTTCTGCCCGGTCATATAAATTTGTCTCCACCAATCCAAAAGCGTACATGCCTTTCAGGTATCTAAGGAGAGAACAGAACTGAATAAGGGAAAGAAAGTCCATTTCAAATATGTGGGCAATTTAATGCTACCACTACACCAAACAACATTTAAAAAAAAAGTTTGCTACCTTTATTACACTTGCTTTTTTGGGGAGTTTTTTAAGCTGCTTTACGTATAATTCAAATGTAATCCTAGAACTAGGAAGAATCCGTTTTTAATCACCATGCATTAACATTAGTCAGTGACAATACAAAATCTCACCTAGGTGCAGGAGTACTTAATTCAAACCCAGCCTCCCCTAAACAATGAATGTCGGATACATCCACTGTATGTTATATCTATATGTATTTGCAAGTCATATTTTTTACACATACCCAAACAGTGGCATATGTGGTTTCCAGTGAGGTAGGACACGGGCAACACAATCCCTCATCTATGGCTGGTACCCCATGTAGAAATAGGAGTCGTGCGCAAACTTGAGGGCCAGCATATCAGTTGGGTAGTCCTGAAGGATCATCTCCCACAAGTTACAGGCTTTGGGGAAACACCTGCAAGAGCCCCTGAAGTTATTCATTCATTGTGTGTGCGTGTGTCTATATATATATATATATATATATATATATATATATATATATATATATATATATATTACACACAGTTTGTGGGAATCCATGATCATCCCTGAGTATTAACCCTTTACTCACCCTTTAGCAAACATTTCTACAGCCAATGCATGAAGCCGCTCCCTCTCTGTAAATGCCTGTGTCTTCTGGACCGCACTGGCTAGCCCTTTATCCAGTAACACTGAGCGCCCAGTTCCTATTAGTTCCAGGTCATTGGCAATGACATGGCCCATTACTGTGGGAGAGGGAAACGAAAAGGTAACCTGCTGCCACAGGTTAGGGAGCCAGAAAGACTGCTGCAAGTCTGGAAGGCAAAACACACATTTAAACAGGGGTGCCTTTTCCCCCCCCAAAAACTGTGCTTTTTATAATACTAATAAAAGGATGCACTTAGTGATTTTTAATCCTCTGAAATCCTGTACTTAATTATCTAATGGTCAATATAACTTGAAATACATTAATTTGGTTGAACAGATGTTTTAAAGTATCAACACTGTGGCAACCTTTCTGTGATTGGCTATCACAACACAAGTACACCTCAAAAAGTGGGTAGCGTTCAATTACATTCTGCTGTGCCACTAGAAGCTTACCAAGCTTCTGCAGATGCTCAGGTTCGAGTGTATTCTAGTGTATTAATACCACAAGGCAGGACAAAAAAACAGAAATGATTAAATGTGTGCTGTAAAAGTTTTAAAATGTGCCTCGAAGGCTGCTGTGCACAGTACACAGGTGCAGGTGAGCGTTACAGCTGGAAATGCAGAGCACTACATACCAGAGCTTGGGTCTGCTGCTTGCATCTTGGAAATGCATCCTTTCAATCCTCCAAGACTCTTGTCATTGCACCAGATCACATACTGCAGGGGAAAAGGTTGTTAAGTGAGCCATTGGAAACTTTGAATTGGTATTGGCATAAGAAGCCAATTACAGAGCAGCTTAGCAGTGGACATAAAAATGGAAACCGCTCCTACAACACTGAAAACAAGGTGTAGAGGCCACCATGACGAGCAGCAGGGCAGCAGTGACGTGACGTCATGAGTCACCAACCAAACGCTACCGATCACTTACAAGGTCGGTTCAATCTGCTCTCTCAACCATTGTGTCTGGAACTGACTTTTCAGCAGCCTTTATATATTAATTAATAAATGCCAGGGGTGGCATTTTGACAAGGCAGCACATTTACAACAAAATATGTGCTTCATATCACAGGCGTTTCCAATTATTATTTTTTTTGTTGTTAAAAACTTTAAGACAAACTCTTTGCCTAGTGCTTTCACCAATGTGTTTGTGTGTGTGTGTGTGTTTAAACTCCTCTATACTGTATATTGGCTTTTGCCCCCAGTAAAAATTGTTAACTGTATTTCCCTACAGCAGACAAGGACAACGCTGTTCTTGGAGGCCAGTCTACACCAGGTTTAACAGGTTTTAAATAATTCACTGCTTTGGGACCTGGAGGAAGCCAGAATTTCCATACCTGCCTTGTAGGTAATCATGAGGTTGTCTTCCTAAAGCATTTGCAGGTCAGTGAATAAATAGTGCTGTGAGGAACTGGTATGTTTATGCTTTATATTCTACTTCTACAACAGTTGCAGGAGTAGAACTATCTGACTGTGGGCAGCCATGTAAACAGACTGGGGTGTGAAAGAGGTCTGCCTTCTGGATTAAGGATACTTCACCTGGGTCAGGGCAGCATCACACATTTTACAGGCTTCATTGCTGGAAGTGGAGAGGAGGAGACCCTCAGACTGCCAAGCCTGGAAAAAAAAATACCCACCAAGTTAGTGTTAGTTACAGAAACAGGGTCTACAGTACGACGTGTACGAAAATGGGGTCATTATAGTTTTAAACTAATGAGCTCATTACTCTTACTTGTCATTTTAAGAGGCTTACGAAAAATATCATAACAGTGGCACAGACGCTATGATTTCCAATACAGGGTTCAAAGTACAAAAACACGAATTGGTCAAAGATATACAAGAAGAAACTGCTGAGTTCCTGTTTTGGAAAATATATTGAATATTCAACCTGCAAGCACAGACAGCAGCAGACGCGGACAGTTAATTAGAACTGTCTCTATGCCATATGCCATGGCACAAACAAGTAGGGTAAAGTTAAAACTTTTCTCCAAGGTTATCAGCGCAACATAAAACTTAAACCAGTAACAAATATGAGAAAAGGCACCCCTCTTTGCGTCACTGACAAAATGCTTCAAAATGTTCCCAAAATTAAAATATCTAACAGTTCAATACTATTACTTTTGGTTTAATACACTATTCCATCTCAAATATTTTACAGTCTCTCAGGCTGGAGGAATGCATTGTTCGTGTTAACCTTTTCACGTTCTTATTTGTCCGAGAAAGATAATTAATTTTTACACGAATCCACTCCACTGTTCCTGCGCGATCCAGTCTGTACAAGTATTGCTTTGAATTACCGCTGCCCTTGAAAAAGCTGCGCACTCAGATATCAGATTTGTAATAGAACCCGACCTCGAATAAACGCCGCTCTCAATAATGAAACATGTACATTTTTTATCCTTTCTGATTTGCGGACTCAACAGCTTTCAGTTTAAAAGCTAAGCTGTATGACTTATTTGCCATCCTGATCAAGTTGTATATGAAGAAATAAACTTCACTATTCGCCTCCCTCAAATACAGTAACAACCGCAATAAAAATTGAGCCTTTCGAAACCCGTAGTAGTTCTAATTACCGCTGCTCTTTCATAAGCGCTGCCGTTGAACAAGCGCCCCAGATGTTTTTAGCAATTTAAAATAAACGCCAAAGCGTTAATTCAAAGTAATACGGTATTAATATTTTTAGACCCCACCCCACTGATTCCCTCAATAACCAACTGATCACGCGCACTGGACGTCATCATATATCTCACATCACAAAGGCTTGTAAACTTAAAGCGAATCTGCAGATACTGAGCTGTATAGCCAGGTACACGGGGCACATTGAGTGTAAAAGTCCTCCGTTTAAAATGATTGCACGGCCTGTAGACGAATCGTGCAGATTTTAGATGGTCACCAAAGCCTGCTTATTTAATTAAAGAAAGCTAAATAGTTCACGGAGAAAAATGAGGATGACTGACCTGTTTTTGATAACATTTATATTTTAGTCTGAAGATGATTTCAATTAACAACAGTACAGAGTGTAACATCTCAGAGATTTAAGGGCGTCCCCATGATGCATCAATTGAGATCATTTCTTGATCAAGTTTAATAAGTGTAATTGTCGGAATTCAAATGAACTTTTAACTATTTTGTGGCCAAAATCATTTTAACCTTGGACATTCTTAATGTAACATGAACGTACTATCAGCTAGGGATGCTTTATCTTTATTTGAAGATAAAGCATAATGTCTGTGACACAAAATACTTCAATATACTGTCTGTAAAAAGTGCTGCAGCAAGAAAATCTTTTCTTTTTTTCTGCTGCTACAAACTGGAACCTGTTACCTGCAGGACTTAGATCTGACACCTCCTGTAGAAATGTCCAAAAACTGTTGTTCCAGTACTTAAATAGGCCTTGTGTATGTGCTGTGTAAATGGATTGTGTACTTTGTGTATTGTCTTGCCATGTTTTTTTATTACTTTTATTTTTTGAAACCTGTAACCTGCTGCCGGGACGCCTTCGTAAATGATCTACCTGAAGCTCATATGGCCTTCCTAAATAAAGAATTAAAAAATCAGGTCTAGTTGGTTACAGCATGCAGTGCAGCAGTTTTTTGTGGTAAGCGATTCACAAATGTATTACAATAAAGCATCTGGGCATGATGGTTTATACATTGTATAAAACAAAGATAATACCAAGCTTTTTGCAGTCCATCTTATTATATATTAAATCCCTCAACTTTGTGTAATGCACACTGTGAACTGTAGTTCATTTGAACAGGGTTTATTTTTCTTTGTATTTGCACTATTTTTGTTCTTAATCCATGCAAATTGACCTTATCCAGCATACAGCACCGTGTAGGAGCTGTACAACTTCCTGTAATATGGAAACAAGCATTTCTATTCAAAGTGAGAAACTGTTAAACTATATAACAGCGGCTGCAACAAAGGGAGGAATGAGACCAGCAGGAAAGGCTCCCATGGGATACAGACAAGGTATGTTGTATTCAATGTGCAATCATTTAATACCGGTACATTATTCTTTAATCATTTAAACTTTTTGTGTGCATCCCCCAAAAAAATAACTTTTCATCTTTACAGCGTTTGGCTTTTATCATGAACTCAGTACTGTGCTTTTTATTTATAGTATAATGTACACGACAAGAATTCAGGACAGTGGCTGTCTGTCAGAAGTGTACTGTAAAATAACATTTCAGATGTTCAGTACAGTAAGTCAAGCATGGAAACTATCTTGCCAGTTATATGGATAATTTCTTTATAACCCGTTTACTATCACATGAAAGGGGCTGAGCAAAAATGATAATATCAATTTGGGAAAAAGCATATAAGATTAGGTTTACATTATTTTTTTTTTTAATGAACACTATTATAATACATTCAATACCTATCAAAATACACATCAAAGCTGGCATGTTTGCATTTCTTAATTATTTTTTGCCAGGTTATTATTGAACACTTAATAAAGCCTGCTTATTGTCACTATTTTTGCTCAACCCCCATTTTAAGTGATATTAAATGGTTTGACTGTAAGACAGAGATACTATATATTAGCAATTTAGATTTACATAGTAAATTAGCCAGTATAGGGCTTCATTCTGGAATACAGGGCTTGTGGACAGTCAATAAGAACACACACTGTGACAAACTGGGGAAAGTTTGCTACATACAGTACCTTTTCCATTTGTCTTCTGATGTAAAGAGAAACACTGGACCACAGAATGAAATAAAACAGAGCAGTGCCTGTATATTTATTCAGGAGCAAACCCAAAGCAAAGAAACACAACAAACACCTGTCTCCATTTGAAGACCTAGACTAAACACATGTTTTACCTAAACTAAGATGGGACAGCAAAGCTGTTTTCCCATAGCCCAACACTTCACTGTCAACCATTTACACTGCACCCAGTCCTTCCCTCTGTTCCCCACACCCTGATAGTCTCCATCTAATGGCACTTCAAGATCCCTTTTTATATCATGTGGCTGTTCCCAATTAGCACCAATTATCCAATTTGGGAACAGCCGCATTCTCACATGTATTTGGCAGGGATAGGAATTAACCCCTTCCCTGCCAACCACCACCCAAAACACATAACCCAAGCACTTCATTAAATCAAATGTCCTATCAAGTGATTTAAAAATAAATAAATAAATAAACAGTATAATTTAAATTCTGTTATACTCGAATACTATCCATTTTTCTCCAGATCCCCATGAGAAAGTTAAATATATGACCTGGCTTTCAATATTAGACCATAGGTGAATTTACGTTATGCATATTATAGAGAGTGTTTTCCCCCTGTGACACCATTGCTTTACTCTGTCCCTGCAATTTTAATCTTGGATCAGTAGTGCTAGACAAAGGTCAATGGAGATTATGAGGGATGGGGGTTACAGGAAGTTATTGAACTCCTTAAGATTTCAACAATATGTACAACTACAATGCAGTTTATAATGAGAAGGTCATTGTTCTTGAAACATCTTCATTATCATAGATGTCAGTAATGTCATGCTAATGTTTTTAGAGATCCTCACTGGTGGAAGCAAACCATCACAGCCTGCCAATTGTGTGTTGAGCACTGTTTCAGTACCGGAAAAGCAAAGATGTCCCATTTCTACCCACTAATCCCATCATCAGGTAAAGCTGCACCCTGCCGTGCTGGGATCAGATTGTGACTGCATCTCCTGGCTCGAGTGAAGAGTATCGTGAGCCTAAATATAAACAACCTAGCTTTGATTCTTCAAAAGCCACCTGCAACAACATTAAAAGTTGACATTTTAAACTGAAATTTTCTTCAGATTTCTGTGTTATAATTATTGCATCCACCGCAAACTCGATCGGCTAAAGCAAAGTATAGATCTACCTTAATATCTGTGGAATACCGGGGTGAGTTTATGTAGATCGGCAGGCTGTAAAGCAGGGGGTCCAATCACAGTCCTGGAGGGCAATTCCATTCCAGGTTTAACAGGTAAAATTATATAATTAACTACAGGGACTGGATGGAGGTTTAATTGGTTCAATTAAACAATTTAAAACAGGGTTGGAACAAAGACCAGGAGTGGGACAGCCAACTCTGGACCCCTCTACTGTAGAGATTGAACTAGTATTGTCACACAGACGACCTTCAAGTGGTCACATTGCCAGTTTGTTGTTATATTTTTTCATTCTTTATTTCGACCAGCAGGGTGCGCTGCTTTATATCGAAAATACTTCAGAATTTCATTGGACATGCAAACAGCCCATGGCATGAAATTAGTTCCAACCTTCTGTTCTAAAATCACTTTTAAGCTTAGAACACAGCTTCCATTTATGCTTTCTTGTTCTACCCTCTGTGCTAAATTTGAAGTAGTGTCTTGGGGTTAACTTAAGATCAATTGTCTGAGAGATAATAAAACATGGAAAGTTATTACACTGTACTCCTTACTGGAAATTTGCCTTCACTGTTTAACTTGCTTCAATATAGGCTGCTATTAATGTCATGTAAATACGATTTTGGCCAATTTAAGACCCCACCCCTCCCACCCTGCAATTAAACCCTCGGTCCAATCCCCCCTCCCTTCCCACCCCCTGAATGTTATTTCTTTGGATTTGACTGAGAATTGTGTGCTAGAGTGGTAACACAGAACCACTCTGGAAATGCAAAAAAAGTAAACGTTTTAAAATGTGACTAGCAGCATTTTAAACCATTTCCTTGTGGCTTTCCCACAGCAGCTGTACCAAGTGCCGTTATGGCAAATCTGCATTGATCTCACTACAGTATATCTCTAGGTACACTACAGCACATACTGAGATCCACAGGCTTCAAAAGGGCTGCTTATGCTCAGTAAAAGATTGTGCCGTCCAGGGCTTACTACTTGTTTTTTGTTTAACTGGCCTACACTTTAAGCATCATTGTGTCAGCAGGCAGAGGGGTAAATCTGCTGTATTTTTGCCCAGCAGTCAGGGGGTTAATCTGGTTTATGGGAGAGAAAGAGAAAGGGCCTGGCTGCTGGAGCCAAAGCAAGCATGTTGTGGGGGAGGAGCCTCGGATTGCTAGGCAGATCTTTTTGCTGACCTTGGAGAGAGAGAGAGAGAGAGAGAGAGAGAGAGAGAGAGAGAGAGAGAGAGAGAGAGGAAGTGTAGGAGCTCTAGTGCTGCGTACCAATGGTGTTATTTAACCATCAGCAATGGAATAGAAGGGGGAGCAATATCTTGCAACTGTCACCAAACACCTACAGTTCATGGTCCTAAACAACCATAAAGGGAAATACACAACAATCAACTGAGTAACTGTAAGTACCAGCCTGTATGCATTTATTGTCTGAGAATGCTGTGCATTTGCGTAACGCTTTACATGTTTATTCTGGGATTGATAATAGCATCATGCCTTGTGCATTATACTGCATGGAGGCATGCTTGGTCTGCTTGTTTAATAAAGGCAGTACTGAACCAAACAAAGATAAAGCCTCCTAATGTGCTGTTTTTGCTAAGGATATATGAATGTGCAGCTGGAATTTCAGTTATGTACAGTACAGTAAAGGGTGAACAAGCTGCCATTTGTTTATGTTATGCTCAAGTGGAAATATTTTATTGCACTGTGGTGAACAGATGATAATAAGATATGTAAACAGTCTTTGGCAGAAGGATGCATAATATAACCTATGCACCCATTCATCTACCCATTATAACAGTCAGATTACATTTATTGCAATTTGGCTATAATCACAGGGCTGCAGTATTGAATATAAGATTAAACCTTGTACTATGATGGAATAATGTCATACGTTGCATTTCTAAGAAGTGTTGTGGTCCAAATCTGATTTGTAAATATGCATCTGTACATTTGTGTAAATGGAAATGCGTGTTCATGGAAGCTCAAGATGGTCTGCTTTCCTGTATGCAGCATTCTAACTGATCTCACAGATCTGCAAAGGCTTTCTAAAATGCTCTTGTGGTTTACAATCCTGATATTTCTAAGATA
Source organism: Acipenser ruthenus (assembly GCF_902713425.1). NCBI lineage: Eukaryota > Metazoa > Chordata > Actinopteri > Acipenseriformes > Acipenseridae > Acipenser > Acipenser ruthenus. The sequence continues at coordinate 63,048,513 of NC_081195.1, read as the reverse complement.
TGTAAGGCTTTTTATATGTGTTCTTATTAATGTGTTTGTTGAACTAGGTTCATATTTTAATTTGGTTGGGAAACATCAGCCTCCTGCAATAAATACATAACTGTTTATGGTTCAGTCATCGGTGGAGCCATTTTACCTGGTACGAGGATCAGTCTTTGAGATTTTTAAGGTAGGCACTTTGAATGTTCATTTGGTCTCAGTAAGCAAGTCAATTTTAAGATATTTCTCTGGCCTTTGTTTGGATATGCTCTATAAAGTCAAAATATAGTCCTTAATGTATTGTAGGACTTCCCAAAATGTCTTTCCGCAATAGTGAAATACAGTGGACGTGGAGATAGATTGGGGAACTGGGATTCCCATGGTTCCTATAACCCAACTTTCTGTCATGGCCTATACTTAGCTCAAAAGCTTTTGCTGCCCATACAAGCTGAATGGAGGATGCAAAGTCTCCCTAACAGAGCTGTATGGGTGCATAAAGCCCCACTATTGGCTTCAAGTCTTGTGAGCTGTAATTTAAAAACTGCAACCCCAAAAATTAGTGTATATAAAATAGTGGAAGGCTGGTTATTTTGAAAGGGGTATCATTATTACAGTGACTTTATTAAGCTGCTGTGCAGTGACTTTCACGCTTCACAGGGTGTTTTGCTAAGGTTTCTGAACTCATCCCAAACATTACATCTCTCTGTGCCATAACATTCTGGCATCACCGTCTTGGAATGTCCTGCTTTCTGCATCTTCAGTAAGAAAAATGGTTTCCTTTCAAGTAAAGAAAAAATACTCTTTCAGAACTCACTGTACCTCAGGCACAGTCTTCTAAAAAGCTGTTGATTGTCATAACCTTGATTTGCATGACATAACACACGTTACATTTGTGAGGTATTTGCATTGACTGTCATAAAGTATTCATTTACTGTTCTGCACACCACATGGGCATGAATCACCACAGCAATAAAATGGGACTGAACGAAAAAATCCTAAATATACAAAGACAGTTTTATTATTATTAGTAATTCTTGTTCACATGAAAACCCCAAACCCTCAGTACAAGCTGTATGTAGGTATTAGCTCATAGTTTTAGTTGTATACCAGTATCAATGTTCAGTCCTGAAATATAACTAGAATACCTATAGTATCTGTAGTAACACTATAATAATCAGTGTATACACAATTAAGCACTGCTGTAGTGCTATAAACAAGAGGCCAACCATTATCACTACCCCACATGTCCTATGTGGGGATGGAAATAACTCCATTGCAGAGCACTTTAATCCATTACACATTTTACCTGGAGCTTAATAAGACACACTTCAGTTTGTAATCATATTACACTGTGACTAATCAAGCTCACAGTAAAAAACAAAAACAAAAACAGGAATGACTCTTGAGTCCTCTTGTAAGCTGACAGAGTCTTACTTTCATCCCTTCTTACAGTTTCTACCTGTCAGGTGTCTGTGTTACGAAGCATTTTCTCTTGCCATATCTGTGAACTCTAATGAGTAATGAGTTAACCACCCTGTGTATAAGTATACGCGTATGCAGCTCATTGTTTATACAATGTGAAAATCTGAAACGCTCTATCTGTGTTTCAGTCAGCATTTTCAACTGTCATCAGGGAAGTGAATGTTTTCCCTTGGTCTTTGATTGTGGCGTAGTTTTCACAACCTGGTCATGAAGACATACAGAGTGTACACTTAGATCTTTCTCTTGATAAAGACTTGCTATGTTGTTCTATTGGTGAATACCGCCTGGCAACTTGCACTGCATTCTTATCCTTGCAGTCACAGGCATCTAGCAATCTAACTGAGGACAAGTCAGAAGAGGTGTATCAAAATATGTCCTTGTAAGGCTAAAAACTAGGACGCAACCCTATCAGACACAGATAATCCTTCAATTTTTTTTAAATTTTTTTTTTGTCAGAGTAGAACCCCTTATAAAAGTTAGCATGTGTTTCCAGGTTCTGCTGATACAATGGAATAATGTAACAGCAGCGGCTGGTTACCGGGGGGGATATTAACACACAGCCAGCATTAGTAAACACGAAGGTGCTGGCCAAGTGTTGTCATTCCCTAAGTGATGCTGCTTGATTATTTCATGCGGGTTTAAGAACGACAGATGCTGAAAGCTTGGGTTGATTTGTAACACGTATGAAACTTTAGTAACAAAACCAAGGTGTGCTGTGTTTAAACTAAACCACAGCACATAAATCACGTCTAATTCAACTGTGATGCAAGTTTCTTCTGGTGCTGTAGTATAACTGCATGGCTATAATAACGTGTTTAGTTTGTATAACTGTGTGGTTATATTGCATGGTGTGGATTAGCTTTGTGGTGTTGCTGTGTAATAAATGAATGACTATCTGTGCCTCGATTGGCTGAAAGGATCTTGAGTAATGTATTATACAGTGTAATTCACCATAAGCCTACAGTATAAGAGAACTGAGCTGTTGGGACCTTTCAAGTGGGAATGGCAGTTCATAGAGAGGAATTTGAGTAGGCTGGAGTCAAATGGGACTGTGAATAAGCTGAAGAATCGATTTTATTCAGTCTGGATTGTGAAGATGGACTTATTAAGAATTAAATGTCAGTAGTGTCCGTTACTCATTACAACAAATCACTCACCCAAAGCTATAGGAATCCATCCCTAACTCCAAACAGTCAGAAACCATACATTCTCAGATAAAACACGCTTTTGCTTTCACTGTAAGGCGTTATCTCTAGAGTACAGTTGAATTGTTTGTGCTTGACACATGTAAACAGGGCCTCAAACACACTTAGCTGAGGGCCTATTGTTTTGTAAAAGACAGAAAGTGAAGATATGGAGGAAGGGGATGTTGGTTTCAAGGAGAGTTACACTACAGGGTTTTATTTATATGGTGAGGGGCTGTCACTTCTCCGGAACTTCAAAACTCTATTTAAAGGATTACTAGATATCAAATACCATTAAATACATTACAGTGGGCCCTCTTCACAAGATCTGTTTGAAGGAATGTTTTGTGAAGTACTGTTTTGTAAAGCCCCTGAATGAATATCAATTCATGAAACCTTCATCTGCTTCAGAGAGGGTTCATTAGTTTATTATTATATTTTTCACTGTTTAACTTTGTTCAGTCTTGCCTTATGTTTTGTATCATATAACCCCCTGTATGTTCTGTCTATTGATTGGTGGGTTATTATTTTTGTGTGTCAGTTTGAGTTTGCTCAGGGCAGTTTCAGCTCTATACTGTTAATTTAAAGCCAGGAGCTGACATCAGTGCTATATCAACACTAAATTAAAATATCTCTTCACTGGTTTGCATCCTTTCATTCTGTGGCCTGATTCTGCTGGTGACGTCTGTCTTCTATCCAGCAGGAGCTGTCTCCAGTTATCATGACCACAGCTATCCTCTTTGCAGGCAGACAGTCTGCCCTATTGTCCTCGATTTACAGCAAAATACACGTGTCTTGAACTTGCCACGGATGTGCAAGAAAGACATAGTACAATACCTGGATCTTCATCATCAACCCACACTCCCCTGCTTTGATTGTTTGAGAAGGGAATTGCAGAGTAAGACATAATTCCAATACTTTGAGAGAAGGCTAGATTGAGTTTGTATTGGCTAAAATCTTCCTGTACTGTGGGTTGAAGAAGCATAATGCATTTATAGAATCTTTATATATATATATATATATATATATATATATATATATATATATATATGAATTTACTTCTCTGTTTTTCATTTCTGTCCTTTTACCCTATATTAGCAAATGTTTCTTTCAGGCAATATTCTGCTTTGTTGTTTGTTTGATTTACTTGCTAATGTAATATGCCCCATAAGTTGTTTCCTGACTTCTCTGGTAAAATGCAGCTGTGGGAAAACCAGAAGCCAGTTATAGGCTTCTTTATTTTATTTATTTTAGATTTGTTGGCTGAAAACAGAGTTTGTTGATGTAGGGTTTAGAGCTCTGTTTAGAGCACAATTAAACAAATCGGTGCTGTGCTGTACAGAGAATGGACAGAGTCTCTAGGATCAAGCAAGCTCACACTGATAGATATATGAATTGCTTACTGTACTTTGTGTTTTTCAACGTAAGGAGTTAAACCATCCTGAGCTGAGCTTTCAGATCCTTGAAGGTACCTTGAAGATTTCAGCTGAGTCCGAAGCGTGCAGAAACTGGGAAGGATCATCTGTTTCCTTCAGCTCCGTCTCCCTGACTTCTCAGCTCTAGATTAATCCACATTCATGGCTGAGTACCAGCAGTGAAAAGGATTACAAGAGTAATGTTGTGTGCATCTGTCTATCAGGGAATAGTGAATGCAGAGAAGGGCCTTTGCTAAAGCGGGTTAAATGACACACCTTTTCGGCTTACCTGGACACACACCTTTAGCTAAACCAGTAACTAAAATCAATGACAAATATTTCGACTATAAGTTTTTCTCAATGTCTTCAAACCAGTGGTGTGCAATATGAACTCACTGTGTACACCCTAATAAAAGTTTTACCATAGTAAAAGCGTAGCACAGTGTAATAAAACATAATGAAAGCATGGTAAAGCATAGGTCAGCAATGTAAAGAATAGCAAGATATGGTAAAGCATGTTAATAAACATGGCAAACCACAGTAAACAATGGTAAATGTATAGTATAGCTATGGGAAAAGCATGGTAAATCTACAAAAATACCGTGGCAAACTTTTATAAGGACAGTGGCACTAAAAATTATTTAAAAATGTCTTCAAGCAGTGTGTGATAGCATAATTATTTTGGTACCAAATATAATTATTTACAGAGCTATTGTATTGTATTTTTGTACCAAATCCCTGGTTTTATGGTGTGTTTTTAAGGGAGGGTATGTATAGCAGAATAAAATATAAAAAGATATCAGCAAAGAAAATCCTCTCCAAAGCTTTAAGGGAACAGGATTTATAGATGGCCATGATCTTGTGCTGTAGTAAGCTGCACAGTGATTATGCGTATTATTAAATTGGCTTGGTCATGACAGTGTCAATAAGATGCAGGGTTACCATGGCGAGCTATAGAATATCAGTAGTGCAGGGTGTTGTTTTGGAGAGATACATGACCATTCATTAATTCAGTCATTAATGCATAGGAAGTACTGGATACACAAGTTCCTGCCACTCGTGTGGCTTCTATTAGCAGCCTATCAAAGCCTGTCGAATCAGCTTTTGTTGCCCCATTGTGGATACAGTTCACTTGTTACTGGGAGATAAGCATTATGGTATACATTTCAGGAGCGCAACATATCCAGTTTGTCCAACCCATCTATATTTCTTCTCCCCTTGGGAACAGCTTATCCAGTTGTGATTAAACTTGGTTAGGCCATTCCCTAGCACAGGAAACACAAGACTGTGTGTAAAAGGGCTGTCCTGCACATAACTGATTAATATATAATGCAAATAGCTACCCTATATATAAAAGCTGCATCTCCCTGTCGCAAGACAGTTTCAGTCACAACGGATGAAATACTGAAAAACTCCAATCAGGACTGAATCGGCTGTATTGCTAATACTTTTATTCAAACTTGGCTGTTTTTGCACATTTGAAATCGATTTACTGTAGAGTACATTTGAAGTGGCCAATTAAATCTGCAAAGATTATCCATCTGTTCTTTCGTATTAACTTGTAGTAGCTTTAACAATAGGTATTCAAGTTGTTTTCATCTGTTGAGAATCTTCTGGTTCTTTGTAGATACTGTAGTTCAAAAACAGTGAAACGTTGGCGATGCTTCTGGATAACCAATCACTGTATGTGTTCAGATTCCCTCCAATGGCCTGGCTGCAATCAGATTCTCAGATAAGTGAGAACAGTAATAATACAACCAGTAAGAAGATGGATTGGTGCAATATAAATGTTATGCACAGGGTTCCCCTCCCACCTGAGGTGGGGTATGTTTTTGCATTGCTGAGGCTTGGCATAGAGAGACTATTGCTGATACAGTACTGCAGACAGTCTCAGTTGCTGGTGTCTATCAGACAGAGCAAAGCAGAATTTACCCATTGGAATCAGTCATCATAGTCATACTGGTGCTAGTGTAATAACACACCAGACAGGGTATAACTTTACAAGCGTAGTATGCAGGGTCATCTGTAACATCAACAACAAAATGTGCAGACCATTACACTCCCACACACAGGCTTGGTTTAGGCTGTCTTCTATTTTTAACATACTGTAGTTAAAATGCAATACAGACTGCATAGGCTACTGTATATATAACGACGTTTTTGCTAATGCCTCCACCAAAGGTAATTGTAGCTACACACCATGCTCTTTTGAAACCTGCTTGCCACTACGTCATTCTGTGAGCTGAATTAGGCATTTGTCTGCAGAAGCAGAAAGTATAAAACTCATCATGAATGTCAGTTTTAGTAAAAACAGACATTTTAAGAGGGTTGCCTATCTTTAGCAGTATAGGTGTTTCTTGACAAATGTTATGTTATATAACTTTACAACAAAATATGACCACTGTATACAGGAGCTGATGTTTTCAACATGGTCTTCTGAGGTAACAGGCTTTTTGAATATGTAAAAAGTATTAATTTTAAAATTAAATTGGGCACAACACATTTAAAAAGTGAATACCAGAGATCTAGAATTGGAATGTGTTCCTGCGTTGTACTGTCAATGGTGCAAAGCTTTTCTATGATGCCTAGTAGATGTGATGAATGTCTAAACAAATTCTAATTACTGCAACTGCTCTTGTTTTACATTCCAAGAAAAGCATGAAATATAATTTGCTGTGAATAGTTTTATATCTGGCTTTGTTTCAGCATTACAGAACCCCCTCCTTCTCCTCCCTGGTGGAGTCAGGCCGAACACTGAATTTGCAATGTGCTTGTTTAAGTGCCCTGCACTGTGCTAAGAAACTCAACAGCGAATTCAAATTGCAAGGGTTGCCGCAAAAGTGCCGTAAAGCAGAAGTATTGAGTGTTATATATGTGTGATGTATTTAGAAAAGACAAATATCCAGAAAAGTGAACATTTCACTTTGGTTTTAAATTACCGGTATGTAGAAGTGTTTTGGCTCGAAGTGGATCAGAGAGCTTTGACAAAGCCCAAGTGGGTTAAGATCAACAAGGGCCCTCCTCAGAAGTTGTAGGTTAATCCTGCTGTTAAAACAAAACTTAGCTGTTTAGATCATTTTCTAAGTAAACCACTTCATAGAATTTTTCCAAAAGAATGTTAATAACAGAATATGTTACATGACCCACAGCTGTCCAACCATCGCATGTACAGGTAGTGGACAAAAAATGGAAACACCAATGTAAAGTCACTTAATAGGGCGTTGGGCCACTATGGTATCCCGCTCTGTGGAGTTCCCGGCAGACCATTTTTGATGAAACTGGCTGCTCGCACCCCAGGTTGAAATTTGCAGTCAATTGATCTGCAGTTGCTTGCCTGTTTTGCCTTGCACTTCGAATTAATGCACGGATATCACGATCCTGGAGTATGCGCTTCAGCCCACTTTTTCCCTTTGCTGATGATGTCTTTCCCTCAGAGTTCAATGCCGACATCACCTTAGACACCATTGCTCGTGAAACATCAGCAAGTTGAGCTGTCTTGGTCACTGAAGCTCCTGCCAAATGCGCCCCAACAATCACCCCTATTTCAAAGTCACTGAGGTCTCCTGTTGCAGCCATGCTAGCCATAATTATAGGCAACCAGGCCTGTCCAGGATTTTTATAGATGACCCTAAACATGCTGGGATGTTATTTGCTTAATTAACGCACGAGCCGCACCTGTGTGGAAGCCCTTGCTTTCAATATATTTGGTGTCCCTCATTTACCCAGGTGTTTCCATTTTTTTGTCCACTACCTGTACTGTGTAGAGGGCAGAGTGACATGTAACTACTTCAGATCTGTTGAAGTTTACAGCATTCATTAAAATAAGTTATTCATTTTAGTCATGTATGATTGAAGTCAGTTAGATGAATATTTTAAAGTCCAGTTTCATATTTGCACTACCCCTTTCCTGTTTTTAATACTGATTATTTGCTAGATTGTTATACTTTTCATTTAGGATTCGCAGATTTAAAATTCAGCTCTATAGAGTTGTCTTTGCTTCCTGGTACCAAACCAATTACTGTGCAGTCAATTGCTGTCTAATTTCTGTGCAGCTCCAAACAGAGATACCCAGAACTGAAGTTAATAAAGTAAAGAACCAAAATATTTTTTTTTTACTGTAGTGGCCGTTGCTCTTGATAATGTTCATCACATTTCAGCCTTTTGGAACCATGTCTTTGCATAAATGCAAGGTTAATTGGTTCACTTATAAAGCTTTGTAAAACAGAAAATGTATCTTCATCCCAGACTACAGAGAAGCAGAGTACTAGACTCCTTAAATAGATTATGTGTCAAGTTTGAATTACTTCACAGCACTCCCACATGATTGATACCTAAACCATATTTTGCAGAGGTTGAGTGAGCGAGGAAAAGCCTTAATGCCCTTACACAACGTTTGATTATGTTTTGAATACTTAAGGGAAGGAATGATATGCTTTCTTTCCATTACAAAATCAAAATGCATTTAAATGTATTGTGTGTTTTTTTGTGTGGTGTTTTTTTTTTACAAACCTTTCTATCTGAGTAAAATGTTATCAGAACAGATAGATATTTCAAGTTAATTATTTTACATCTGATTTCTAAGCTACTTCCAACGACTGTATTTTATATATCGTGGTCATTATGTTAAAGAGAATTGAAGTAAATATCATTAGATCTGTCATTAGTATCTGTAAAGCTCCACATCACTTTGTGTGCCATGTGGTGATTTATGAAATCCTCCTATGACATCACAATTTGCATGAAATCCTCCTATGACATCACAATTTGCAATAAATCCAGAGAATTCATTTTTGCCATGAAAGCTACACTTTTTCTAAAGGAAAATTACAACTAGTAGACAGCGTGGTTCTGGGGAAACAGTACAACTGCAGTAGTTTATGCAAAGATTAGTTGTAATTAACAAGGAAGGCTCTGAGAAAGACAATATATTTGCATAATTGTGTTAATAATTTTGGTTTAAGAGAATGTACAACCTATTCTTGAAGACTTGTAGTGTACAACTTATTATTGAATCAAAAGCATTACAACTGTAGTTGTGTTGCAGTTTAATTTTGCTTCCACAAACTCCAGAAGTCTAGTGAAGGCCTGGTTGAATCTGGCCCAAGCTGCATGTGATAGAACTTAGAGATATGATGTGGTCGATTGACCGAAGTGCTAATTTTAACATATTTCTGGTTGAAGTTGTGCAGAGCTGTTGGAGAGTTTAAGACTGTGGCAATGATCTGTGTCTCCATACTGATACATCTGGAATACTGGCTATTTCAGCCGAGAATGCAAACTTCTGTTCTCATTTATGATAAAAGTGAGGGTTAACACCCCTTCATATATCCATATGTCATTTGGGAGCTACGCTGTAAAAATCCAGCAGGGTTTTAGGTCTTGGGACTGCCAAGGACCCTAGAGGTATTTGGTTGCAAATGTACAATCTAGTATGAAATTCTTATAAGAAATATATTTTTAGCAACCTACACAAAGCCTACAGTTCTATTGTGAATTAGCTCCAATTTAGATTTTCCCTTATAAAATAAACCAAACAATGAGTGTGTGTGCGTGCGTGCGTGCAAGTGTGCATGTGTGCGTGTGCGTGTGTGTGCGTGTGTGTGTGTGTGTGCGCGTGTGCGCGTGTTTTTGTGTGTGTGTGTGTGCGTGCGTGCGTGTGCGTGTGTGCGTGTGTGTGCGTGCGTGTGTGTGTGTGTATGTTACAATATAATTGGATAATTGGTAGAATGACTGATTCCTTTTAAGAATAAATACCGCAAAAGCTTTTGCACTGTGTTAACTCCCGGCCTTTGCATGACAAAAGCATTTTACAAATATGTCTACCCATGCTGCTTTCACACAATCAATGATCCTAACCTCATGTCCGACATGTGATTACCTAATGTGCCTTTGATGAGTTTCGGGTGCTTTTAGCTCTTTTACTTGCATGTGGACTCATCTATATCCAGAAGTTTTGTATTGGGCATTGGCTGAATCTCTCAGTAACAGTGTGGAAGTCAGAAGACTTGCGATTTTGTGACTTAAAGTAAGTATTTATATGCTTGGCCTTGGTGCCAATTGTAAGAAACCACTTTGCCAAGTATGTTGTGAAAATAAAGCCTTACCACATTATTCCACACACAACACTGTTCTCTGTATCTGTGTGAAGCCTGCAAATATTGCTCCCACTTTGTATTATGGTACAATTATCTTGTTTGTTTTTACACTGTTTATTTGAAAAAAGTGATGTGCCATGTTTTAAAGGAGAAAGAAGTATGTAAGTCCAGTGAAACCAGGAAGAGTGCATGCCCACAACTGATTTAGCTAAAAAAAAGCAAAAAACTTTTCTTAACGCTGTAGTTTTGGGACTTTCTTGCAGTGCATAAAGTAAATAAAATACACATTGCCTAATTACTTTAGTTTCAAATAAACTGTGTGGGATTGTTTGTAAGAGGTACAGTATGGAGCATAGTATATTAGCACTTCAACCCCAGTTACTGTTACTTAAAAACCCCACAGCTTCATCTAGACCTAGCTAATAGTCTTCCCTTTTTTCACTTTGTCAGTTTTCTTTGTAATTTAAATGCTCTCTTTGTACTGCTGTGATATCATGTGTCCAAACATTTGCACAGCTGCACACCAAGTGTGTCCCTTTCTTCTGGTTTATCACTGAGGTGTCATGCAGTACAGCCTAGTGGACCAGTGTGGAGCGTTGGGGTATTGCCAGAAGGGTAAACTAACTTGTGCTGTAAATTTGACCTATTTTGAGTTTCTATGACTATGAGGATATCAGTGCTTCTCAAAATTTTTTATAGTTTGAAAGCTTTAATTTTTCAGAATGTCTGCTATTCAGGTGCTTTCTGAAAAATCAGTCTAGTAGTAAAAGTGGTCCTTTTTGTATAACTGATAACTGATAAATAATAAACCCTTGCAGAACCATGAGCAGAATATTGTATAGTGGTCTGTGGCAATGCGCCCCGCCCCTGTGTGCAATTGTGTGTTATGTGTTGTATGTTGCGTGTGTAAATGTTGGTGTATAGTCATTGGTACACGGGATATAAACGGGTCTGTGTTTCACGTGTATTTAAAAAGTGTATATTTGTATTTAGGCACGGGATTGCACATCACGCACGTGCATTTAAAATATAATGTGTGGCACGGGGTTGCACGTAATGAATTCACGTGCTGGGATTCAAGTGAATAATTAATTAGTAATTGAATCCCAGCACGTGAATTCATTACGTGCAACCCCGTGCCACACATTATATTTTAAATGCACGTGCGTGATGTGCAATCCCGTGCCTAAATACAAATATACACTTTTTAAATACACGTGAAACACAGACCCGTTTATATCCCGTGTACCAATGACTATACACCAACATTTACACACGCAACATACAACACATAACACACAATTGCACACAGGGGCGGGGCACATTGCCACATATACCCCCCCTTGTGCGCAGCACACATGGCCTCAACGGCCACCTCCCCCCTTAAAAACCCAGGAGTCCAGGACAAAGTCTCGGGCTGGGAAGGGAGGCTCCAGTGGGCCCATGGCTGGCCATGCTGTCAGCACCCCTGCCGGTAGTGGCACGGCTGACAGCCTGTTGGTCCCGTCCTGCAGCGAAAAAGCTGCGGGGGCAGGTGGTCCCCCGACCTCCCCCTTCTTCGTAGCCGGCAGCTCCCTCCTGTGGGGCTCCGGCCACAAGAACTCCTGCAGCGAAACTGCTGCTGGGGAAAGTGGTCTCCAGACCTCGTCCCCCTTCTTTGTAGCCGGTAGCTCCCTTTGGTGGGGCTCCGACCACAGTACTGCCGGCAGCGAAGAAGCTGCAGTGGGAGCAGGTCTCCGGACCTCCCCCACGATCTCCGGCAGCGAAACTGCTGCAGTGGGAGCAGGTCTCCTGACCTCCCCCACGATCTCCGGCAGCGAAACTGCTGCTGGGGTTGGTGGTCTCCAGACCTCCTCCCCCTTCTTCGTGGCCGGCAGCTCCCCTTTCTGGGGCTCCGGCCACCGTACTCCCTGCGGAGGTACGGGCAGCAGAGGCAGCTCCTGCTCCTCTGCTCCGGGCGGTGGCGGAGGCAGAGGCAGCTCCAGCCCCTCTGCTCCTGGCGGTGGTGGAGGCAGAGGCAGCTCCAGCTCCTCTGCTCCTGGCGGTGGTGGAGGCAGAGGTAGCTCCAGCTCCTCTGCTCCTGGCAGTGGTGGAGGCAGAGGCAGCTCCAGCTCCTCTGCTCCTGGCGGTGGTGGAGGCAGAGGCAGCTCCAGCTCCTCTGCTCCTGGCGGTGGTGGAACCAGCAGGTATTCACCCTCTGCTGGTGGAGGTGGGAGGGGCCAGCAGTCCTCCCACTGCGGTGGAGGTGGAACCAGCAGGTATTCACCCTCTGCTGGTGGAGGTGGGAGGGGTAGGCAGTCCTCCCACTGCGGTGGAGGTGGAACCAGCAGGCATTCACCCTCTGCTGGTGGAGGTGGGACCAGCAGGTATTCACCCTCTGCTGGCAGCTTGGGTCCTAGGGCTGTGGAAGCCCCGACTTCCCTCTCTTCGGGCTGTGGACGCACCGACTCCTCCCTTTTGGGCTGTGGACGCCCCGACTCCTCCCTGTTGGGCTGTGGACGCATCGACTCCTCCCTGTTGGGCTGTGGACGCACCGACTCCTCCCTGTTGGGCTGTGGACGCACCGACTCCTCCCTTTTGGGCTGTGGACGTTCGGGCTCCCCCCACTCAGGCGTAGGACGTTCGGGCTCCTCCCACTCAGGCGTAGGACGTTCGGGCTCCTCCCACTCAGGCGTAGGACGTTCAGGCTCCTCCCGCTTGGGCTGTGGACGCTCAGGCTCCTCCCGCTTGGGCTGTGGAGGCAAAACCAGCAGGCATTCTTCCTCTGCTGGTGGAGACGGGGACAGCAGGCATTCTTCCTCTGCTGGTGGGACTGCTACCTGGGCTGCTGTTCCACTTATAATTGCCTCCAGGTAGCTGAGGACCAAACCCACACCTTCCTCCCAGGTGCTTACGGTCTGCTCCCTTGCATAAGCCTCCCATCGTTCCCTATCCATAAACTGCAGGAACTGGACGACTACTGGTATAGACTGGGCCTCCAGCCCAGCATTTTCCAGCATCCAGTCCCGCACTTTGATGGCGTCTTCTGACATTTTTTTATTTTATTTTATATATTTTTTTTTAAATCCAAAACTGCGGTTCCTGCTCTGGCCTGAGTCCTGGAGGCGCTGTCGATCCCACGCAGGACACCACGTGTCACAAAGACGGCCGGAGTGGGTGGCGTCAGACCAGAAACAGGAACACAAACGACAGAGAGATGGGGTTTTGGTGAGGCTGAACGCGTGATCGCGTTCAGCATTTAATAAACAGAACAGAAAATAAAAGGTTGGAACAGACAAAAACACTGGACACGGCACTACACGCCAAAATAAATAGACAAACAAAACGGACTACACAGACAAACGGTGCACGGAGACAAACAAACACGGTGAGTGAAAACACGTTAACTACTACTTTTACTTTTACTTTTACTTTTACTATTATTATTATTATTATTTCACCTCCGTCTCCAATCCCGTTCTCCACTCACCGAACACCTAACCCCGACTGCAAGAAACGTGCGTCTATTTATACTGTTTGTGCTGGGATTCAATTACTAATTAATTATTCACTTGAATCCCAGCACGTGAATTCATTACGTGCAACCCCGTGCCACACATTATATTTTAAATGCACGTGCGTGATGTGCAATCCCGTGCCTAAATACAAATATACACTTTTTAAATACACGTGAAACACAGACCCGTTTATATCCCGTGTACCAATGACTATACACCAACATTTACACACGCAACATACAACACATAACACACAATTGCATACAGGGGCGGGGCACATTGCCACATGGTCCTAATACAGTATCTAGTAGGTAGTGCCGATATGGTACCATGGCATAAAGAATAGGCTGACCAGATGACTGTTTGGGAACTGCATAGAGCCAGGAAGAGCCAGTTTCTATGACAACTGCTCCCCAGTGTTTGAGCTGTGAGGGTGGTATGACACTTCGGAACAACAGACTGTGGTAGATCTTGAACTGTTAAGAAATTGACCATCTTAATTCTAGATGTACAATATATATTATCCCCAGTCTTGTGGAAGCCTCCCAGTGTTTTGTAGAATTTATTTTTAAAATGATAACATTGGCCTAAGAGATCATTCATGGCCTAGTTTCACTGTCCAAATACTATGTTTTCTTTGAATATTTAATGGCACTTGCATTACAGTTATTTAATATTGTGGTTATTGTTATAAAAACAAAAAGAAAACATATGACCAGGGTTAAACTGTAATGGTTCTTCCTTAGGGGTAAAACATGCACATATAGCAGCAACAATGGTATGAGACATTGATAGAATTATATCACCAAGTGGTAATATTTGCATAATATTTGACATAACAGTAATAACACAATGGTATTGTGGCAGAAATATAATGAGTTCTGGTTGTAAATTTCCCTCTCGACCTGTTAGGGCGCTAATTAGCGAAAGGGAAAGGCTTTGGATGGGTTGGCCTGACAGTTCATTCCCTGGGTCGGGAAGTCGGTCAGCCTGGAAGAAGGCGAGACTCCATTGCAGGACCGTATTGCCCCAGAAAGTAAACGAGGTAGCAGCTGCAGGCAATAGAGTCAGCTGCAATCGTTTACCAAGGGGTCATGCATGATCGCATAAAGGGGCCGGAGAATTGTAAATCTTTTCCTTCGCTTTGGTTTTGAAATAGACCCGGAAGGACCCGTGCACTGTGTATAATAGAGTAGCGTGACTGAGTGTTTGTTTGTTTGTCTTGTCTATAATTGTTACTTGTGTGTTTATAGATGGCTAACACGTTCCTGAGCTGTCGCTAAGAGCCAGCACTGAACCCGGAACAGCACTGCACTATTTGTCACTCTTTAAACTGTATCACCCACCACGAGCACTACAGCACGCACCCAGTACTGGTGACCGTGGTTGTATATTGTGGGAGAGATACTGTGTTTATTGTTTAGGGCTGCAATCCCTGTTACTGTTCTCCGTGTTTTACGCATCGCTGTGTATAACCAGGGTTTATTATTTGGTCACCAGACCTGGATTATAACAAAAATAAAACAACTATTTTTTCCATACCAGATTACAAATCTCTGTCTGTTTATTCCTGCACTGCATCACCTCTGCACCTGTTCATAATCAGCAACCCTTTACCACAGGTATCGATTAATACCATGCCACTTATAATACTGGTGCTGAAATGAATTGGGTAGCGATTGCTGGTAATGATGGGGTCTTCAAATTGTACTCCTAGTTTTCTATATACTTTTAACTTACTGTATATACAGTATACCTGATACTGGCTGTTTAAAATTTAGAGAACAAATAGAAACACATTAACCAGATCATGCAAACAAGCTCCCTTGTCTGTCTTCCACGCTTGAATGAAAGAACAAGGTAGACTCTAGAGCCTGGATCAATAGCAGCCAGTTACAACTGACAGACAAATCTGCTGTGCTTGGCTACATCCTTAGACATGCCCTTGGAGAGCCACATTGGAATTGGCCTACAAAGCAACTGCAGGCCACATTCCCTCCTGAACTCATCTGAGCACTTAAGCATAGATAAAGGAAGCTATTTTTAGGGCCAATCCTGAGTTCAGTGTCATTCTTTTGAAGAGTCGTGACCTTGGAACTCCTGAGCACATAGTAACTGTTCCACACATACTATTCCAAAAAGTATGTTTCTTGATCTCTCTGTTGAATCAAGACATGGAAGTGAACAAATGTAAGCAGAGCAAATGAGCACGTCTAACCTTGCACCAGTACTGTGACATCCAAGATTACTGTATTGATTTTTAAACCATGTTATCAAAGTGCATGCCAGGATTGTGTAAGTTAAGACAGCTTAATGTAATGTATCTAATCAAAAGCCAGGTGTCTAAGACTAAATGCATCTGTTTACCGCATACAAAATCTGATTTTGCAAACTTATCTATGTGAAATAAAGCAAGAGCCTTAAATAAACAATGTGTCTTGCTTCCTGCAAAACGTGTCTACTAAAGTGTTCAATACCATTTGCAACTTAGAATGAACAAACTCCATATGCTGACGCACTGTTACTGAAGCGGTGACGACAAGGACTGGTGATAGCTGCTGTTCTGTATTTAGTCATAGTGGAAATCATGGATACGGAAAGCCATAAATTAACAAAGGCTTACAATCCATTTCCTTACTTCTTACAAGCACTAACACTAGCGTTAGCATTAACAAAGGCTTACAATCCATTCCCTTACCTCTTACAAGCACTAACACTAGCGTTAGCAGTTATGATTACCCCCCTCACTCCCTTTATCCTTGTGTTAAATAACTTTTGGGTCTTTGCTTGTTTATTATACTTTTTTGGGTGTAGGCAGAGGCATACTTGTTAATATTGATTGTCTATTTATTTCAGATATGAAATTTAAGCAAAGAGGAATGAATTCAGATAATTTTGATGTGTGGTTCTTGTAGTCAGGGCGTGGTTACCCAATTTAACAGAAAACATCCTCCTCTGCAATGTATCCAGTAAGATATTGCCAATGATGAGTGAGTTATGGGACACCCTGAGTTTAAACTTACTCCAATGATCAGAGCCTGTGAACTATAGCAAGGCTACCAGGATGCAGCAGCTTATCTATATGTCCAGGAATAATATAAAAAGGAATATGAAGAACTAAAAGATTATCAATGCAGTAAAAAGTGAACCAGCAATAATTTTAATAAAGCCAATAATAGTTAAGAAATGTATTATAAAGAAATGTGTATTGTTTTTTTTGTTCGAATGCCTTTTAATATTCTTTAAACAAGTCATTTGGCTGGGGATTTAGATGGCATTTGGATGTGGCTGCTGAAGATATCCTTGGCTGTAGGGATTGTGCAACACACACCAGCCCTGAGCTGTGCTGACACAATGATGGCCCTCTGTGTGTGTGCTCCATGGCCCATGAAATATCCCTGATAAGCTTGCTGATGCAAAGTGTCACGCTCATCATTGACTATTGGTTTTATTCGCTGGCTTAATGGAAGAGGGAGTGGTAGGCAATATTATAAATCAGTAGTGAGGATTCCCCCAGACAATGTCCTATGCCTGAGAGAGAGAGAGAGAGAGAGAGAGAGAGAGAGAGGGAGGGAGGGAGAGGTGGTAACAAACTGACAAACAAACAAATTATTATTATTTGTTTATTTAGCAGACGCCTTTATCCAAGGTGACTTACAGAGACTTGAACAGTATTGTACTGACACATAGCAAAGCATTTGATGATAATATTTGGTCATTTTAATGACAGGTGGAGGAAAATAAAGGTACCTAAAGGCAAATAAAGTAATAAACATCCCCTCTAAATAAACTTGTGTCTTTTATAAGACAGTCATTACTTATTGTTTTTTGTTGTTATAATACAGTAGTTTTACTGACGGTCCTGTACAAGTAGCCTTGACACAGATTTACATTTGTCAATGAATTCTCATGTTTTTCTGGAATCTGCAGTTTTCTAGATATCACCATGTTCACACTTCTGATATTATTATTATTTGTTTATTTAGCAGACGCCTTTATACAAGGCAACTTACAGAGACTAGGGTGTGTGAACTATGCATCAGCTGCAGAGTCTCTTACAGTTACATCTCACCCGAAAGACAAAGCACAAGGAGGTTAAGTGACTTGCTCAGGGTCACACAATGCGTCAGTGGCTAAGGTGGGATTTGAACCAGGGACCTCCTAGTTACAAACCCTTTTCTTTAACCACTGGACTACACAACCTCCTGATATAAGTCTGTGAATGTGTTGAAGTCATAAAGACATGTACTCCAGGCTGCATAACAGGCTGAATTATTCAATAAATGTCTGTCACACTGAAAATGCAGTTGTATGTAAAAAAAATTTTTTTTTTTTTGTATTGTAAAAAAATAAGTGTTTTTTAATTTTTAATTTAAAAAAAAAAAAAAATTATAGATTGCTGGGAATGTCAAAGTGAAAAAATAAATAGATCAAGGGAACCATGACTTCCGCATATGATGTTGCTACCAGTACCTTAAGATCTGTAGTAGGTTAAGAAATTGTTCATAATGTAATTATGACATTTAAAACAAGATTATTACAGTACTTTGCTATAGTAGGCCATGTGTATATGGTTTACACCTTGTGCTAACACAACGTTATTTATGCTGTAGATCAGGGCCACCACAATCCAGCAATATTTTGAATTCTAATCCAATATTCCTGACATTATATATCATTAAATATACGACATCCTGCTCTATTTTAATTATTTAAACAATGGCAGATCTTCATAGTGCCACTCTGAATGAATCTGCTTGAGGAACTGAGATTGTATTGAGTTTGGTAGTATTTAGACCCTTATAATATAGCTGCATTTGTGACTTGCACAGGTCCACTCATTAAAAAAAAAGAAAAGATGACCTTTAGAATTCTAGAAGGCTGTTACCCACACAAATAAGGTATTTGTTCAATAATACCCTAATAGGCATTTTCCATAACTCAACTCAATTATTTCTCATATGGTATATAATTGATTTCTCCATTTTGCTTGTTTTGTAGTGAGAAGAGATATCCTTTGTTTCCGTGGTGCCTCCAAACCGCATAATACTGAAGATGCTCTTTGTTGTGTTTTTTTGTTTTTTTTTTGCAGGCTGACAGCTTTGTTTTGGGGTGTGTGGATGATGTCATTGCCAAGAGGGGCCTGGCTTGTTTGTCTACCTCACACTTAATTACCAAATCACATGCAAATCCATCCTGGTAACCATGACAACTCATGCAGGTCCAGGCTCCATCCTGCTGAGGTAAAGAGCAAGAGGAGAGATCCAGTTACAAGGACACATGATACTCCTGTAAGATATCTGCTCTTTGTAAGTAACTGTCAGTCTTTAATATGATATTGTCTTTGTTATATGCATGGGCTGTGAAATCAATAATGTAAAATGCATATTTTATTACAAGAAATACATAACGTATTTGTTCTGTAGTCATTGTATTAATCTAAAATGCTATTAATTTTAATTTAAACAAAAAGAATGTGATTTATGCAGCATTTGATCTAAAACCGTAATTATGAACTATAAAAAAAATATTGTAATAGTGAGTGTAAACAAAGCAGCCTTACACAATTATTTTATAATGTGTCCCTTTTATAATTTTCTTCAATTAAGCTTGATTAAGCCTTTTTTGCCTCAGCTTCCTAAATGTGCATCCTTTTATGTGTTTTCTGGAAGTGTGCTTTGTGATCTTTAATAAACCTAAGATCTGAAGCCATACTACAGACGTCTTGCTGAGGCTTTAATTAGTAAATCCCTTTCTTTATATCTGGGTCAGTCACTTCACTCTTCACAGGAGGGAAAACATAAGGGGCGTCTTTGCCACATCTAGAGCACACAGGAAACCAGCGCTTTCCTCCTTTCCTGTATCTAAAACAATGTTTGAATTGACATATTTAAAAAATAATAGTAAAATACAACACTATTTTGCAAGACAGTCTGTTTGCTTTGGGACGACCTGTTATTAATAGTTGGTGCTTCTCAACCATTATTGCTATAATAGTACATGTATAGTCCCTAAGCAGCCTGACCCATATGAAAAAAAATATTCACAGTGAATTATCACTTTCCCTGTCAATAAGTTACTGAAATACAAACCTGGGGAAATGTTTACAGCCCCATACCTAGAATACAATATTCATCAAATGCTTATTACAGTTTTCATCTTACTGATCTTTCCATTCCTTTTTCCCAGTTCAGTTTCATTTTCTTAATGGAAAATCATTGTTTCTAAAACAAAAGGAGATTGGGTCAAAATTGCCTCATCCAATGGCCAGCCCATGATCTTCCAGCCAAGCAAAGTTTTATTGTAACACAAACAATTAATTTTCAGGGGTTCTCCTGAATTTATGAACTCTCAAATAGGATATTCCAAGCATATTAAAGGGCTCCTCCTTCATATATGTGCACATAATTTGTTTAAAGGACATATGTAATGGTCTGAAAAAAAGGTGGTGGTGGGGGGGGGGGGGCAAATACAGTAACCAAATAGTGTGTATTCCAATGCTATTTGTTGTTCCATCCAAATCTACACAAGCAAAACATTTATAAATCCCAGAATGTGTAAATGGCTTCTCAGACAATGCACCCTTTAATCAGAATGAATAATGATATAGAAATGGGTACACACAGAATAGATAGACTCACTAATTGCAGGACTGGCCATTGCCAGCGTTTGCCTACATGGGTCAAGCTTCGCCAGGGGCGTGCAGCTGAATCGTTGGCACTGACCAGCATCGCAATTAGGGAGCTGGCTCAGTGTATGTGAGTTTGACTGTTGTAAACACACACATAACATAAAGAGCAATGCAGGGAAGGGCTTTCTCTGAGACAGCACAAAGGGTTCTGCGACATGTAGCTCAGTTGTTAAAGAAGAAGCTTTTAAACAGGACTATTCTATTTAAAATCCTTATGTGGAGTTAGTAGTTTCAGCTCTCATATACCAGTAGCACTGGGGACTAAAGTATTCTCTAATTATCCACAGAGAAAGGACATACAAGCAGGGACAGTACAGCTTCTTGACATACCAGAAGCCAGCCTTGAAGGTTTGCATTGTTTTTCTTAAAGGGTGGGGGAGAAGTTTATTCTCCATTCTAATGAAAGATTTTGGACTGTTTTCAAAGGTGGCCAGTGCCAATTGTGCTGCATTGTGTGGTCAATTTGTAATATGAATGACTGTCCACTGAGGGCTATAATAGAAACACTAAGCCCATTTTACTTTGCCCAGGGTAGTCCATTGAATAGTTTTCTTTCTTTAGACAGTGTGTTAAACCAAATCTGTTAAGATCAAATTAAACACAAAATAAAAAACCTGAATATTAATAAGCTTTAATTAATCCATACAAGGTATTTGCTGTTTATATTTTATATGTTTGTACACTACTTTTCATTATCTATATTTACAGTATATAAATATAAATATATGTACTCAAAATAATTTGAACCTTATGTTAGCCTATAAAAATAGAAATAAATATATTTATTTTTTAAATTACATTTTAACAACCTGTTAGCATCAGTACTACTGTACAAGCTTGTTCGAAGCTTGGCACAGACTTGCGAGCTTGGTAAAATCATTAGAGATTATTATACCAACAGCAGTGAATCGACATTACTAACTGAACTGGGGATCAAGTTTACCCTTCAACTATTTCTTCTGTAGAGTGAAATGCAATAAGGTGCCCCATTTATAGACTACTCTCACTTCATTTAACAGCTGGGTGGCTCAAAACATTGGCAATGGAAAACTGAATCGTTTGCCTCTGGGTTGCCGAAGCGAACTCAGCACAGTGTGATAAAGACAAATGTTTACTACCTGCTCACTTAGGATAGCATCTTATAGGGCCGTGTCAGCACGTATACCAATGGGTTTTCTGATTTGTTATAAACATACCAAATAATATGTCTTTTTTTGTTTTAGGAAATTAAGTTGAATCTTGCACCCTAATCTTTTTGGATCATCTCTGTAGTATATGGAAAATCCATGCCATAGGATGGAAAGTCATTATTATTATTATTATTATTATTATTATTATTATTATTATTATTAATTATTAATAATAATAATAATAATAATAATAATAATAATAATAATAATAATAATAATAATAATAATCGTTTTGTGAACCAAGATACTAAAATATATATTAAAAAAAAAAAAAATTAATCTGCATTTGTTAAAACAAACCCCAGCCAGCAACAGCAGGGTTTCTTTCAGAAGGCAGTGTTTAGCCCTGCAGCAAATGCCCAACTTTCCAGTAAAGCCCTACAGCACATGCTCAGCACATAGTGTGGGAGATATAATTTGGGGATATCTGTGATTGCATGACATTTCTTATCCACACATTTACCCTTTCCTGGGTCAGCAGAGATACACATACAAGAGCAGTCATGGTGTGCCCTGGCGAGCATGGTACCAGTACTGTAAATCATATAAATGCATGGCAAAGAATTGTGAAACTCATGGTTTACGGTAAACATGTAGGACAAAGCACAGTAAACTGCAGTATTAAAATGACCATGCAAACCTACCATGGTAAACGTTTACAGTATAATTGGTATGGACTAGAACTAGTATTCCAAAGTAGAGGACCGGGGGGAAAAATGGTGAAAAAATAAATAAATAATACATGATTGTGTTTTTGACATTAGTATAGTATTTCTTTTACAGATATGGCGTGCATTTCTTTAGAGAAAAATGAAATTCGCATAGAAAACATTGTGACGTTTTTAACCGATATGCAAATCACTGCTCAGCCAGCATGCAATACTGAGTGCATGGTCCGGTGTGATTTGATTTGCATCACACAGAAATAATGAATTGCAGACACAGATGGACAGGGAGAAAAATCCTCTGGCGGTAGAATGATGCAATTATTTATTTATGTATTTTTTTTTAACAATATTCACAAATATAATATACAAGATAACAATAATGTCAGTACCATTACAAATAAATATTTATTGTAATTTATAGATACAAAATAAAATAAATATACATACATATATCTTAGCTACATATCCATACATGTATATCCTCATATTCACATGTACGTAGTCATACTTGTATACTTACATATATAACATAAAAGCCTATAAAATAAGATGTTTGTTTATAATATACAAGAAGTATGAATGTATGAATGTATGAATATCATTCCAAAAAAAGTTTTGTAAAAGGGCACTCAAAAAATATGAGTTGTTGTTTCAATGTCATAGTCACAGAAACTGCATGCATTATGCAGGATACTAAACTTGCGATTCAGTAGCTCCCCTGATGGGTAAATTGCATTCATAATTTTAAAGTGAGTTTCGTTCACCTTAGGATATATTGGACAGGAGTGATAGAAAGTAACAGCTTTTACCCAGATCACAGGTTCAACATCTCAGCACACTGAAGGTTGATATATTGTATAATTCTTTTGTTAAATGATTTCTTATCCATTTATTATTGCATCTGGACTGTGAAATCAATACCATTTATTTTAAAACAGGGGCTTTTAGGGGAAATATCATAATAATCTAAAATATTTTGAATTTGTTGTAGGCGTGAATATGGAATGGAGTGTACCACTTTGTTGTATTGAGAAGGTGTAATGTTTTTAATGTGTATTAACCAGTTCTTCATATTTTTTTAATGAGTGATTATCCTCTAAAACATCTCACAAAAAAAAAAACAATATTTGATTCAAACCACTCCTTATAGAATATTGATTTATTTTTACAATTATACTTCTATTATTCCTAATAATTGTATTGGTGTAAAATTATGTGAAAATATTAGTTTCCAATACGTCAATGCTTCTTTGTGAAAATTGTAGACGCCATAAAATAACAGCATAATAAAGATTTCAGTCCTCCCAAGACTTTAAATATAGAGTTGGGAATGTGAAACCATACTGATTCACTATCAAGTATGAATTGTTTTAACCAGTTTAATTTAAAAGTTCAATTTAAACATTGGAAGTCAATAGGATTTGCTCCCCCCCCCCCCCCCCCCCCCCCTCCTCCAAAGAAGAAATCCTTCTAGAGAAAATTACACAAGGCAAAATAATGCATGACGTCAACTTGCAGTTCTGCTGTTTAAAATAAAACAGCAAATTAATATTTTGCAATACAATCTATCTCATTTTCTCGTATGTTTTGTTATGACCAGTAAACGTTTTTATAAATAATAACGATACTACTGTAGAGGCACATACATGTTTATACACGCCCAGTATTATGTTACCATTGACAATTTGACATTCCTGTTATTTTATAAGGGTGAAATAAAGAATAAGCGCAACACAGTTCTCCATGTTTGGAATTCACTTCCCATCCCATCTTCGTTGTCCCACCCCTATCTAAAACAGCCAATAAGTTTTACCCTTGCACAAACCATGCTGTTAGAAGCAGAGCCAACGTTTTAGACTCTTCAAAAGGCGAGGGGAACCCCCTTTTGCACAATTTGTGTGTGATTAACATTACGTGATATAACATGTAATTGTGCGGCTTGAAGTACAATCAGCCGGTATACAATCGCATGAATATTCTGATTTATCACGTGAAAAAAAATACCTTGTACATTACGCTTTATAATCCTGGTATTCTTATTCTTTTCAGGCGACCCCTTTCCAGACTCAAAGTGGTACCGTCTCAAATGCAGTCACCAGGTTATTACGAACTGAAAAGTTTATCAGTTAAAAGTTTGTTTCAAAGGTGAATTGGGAGAGTCTCTCATTCCAAGAAGGGAAAACAAAACGCGCAGCATTATTGGATCTAAAATTCATACCGCCTCGATATTACCACGTGGAGTATGCAACACTGAAGATTTAACGTGGCAAAACGTGCAATAACCGTTGGGATATTTCAAACATAGTAACTGAATAAGGTAAGCAGCTGAAGTCTTTTAGATACCTAGCAAGAAATGCCTGTTTTGTTTTGTTTTTGCCGAGGAGTAAATACGCATTATGTTTTAAATTAGCATTTTTGATTAAAACAAACACACACACACAAAAAAACAACAACTAAAAACAAACTATGACTTAAAATACAAATAGCTTTACTTTGCCATTGTCCTTTTAGTGTATTTACCATACCATTACTATCAAATATACTGTTGCCTGTTAAAAATAAGGTATTGTTATATAATTGCATAACCAGAAATGTCTGACATACCGAAGACTGTAGAAATGTACAGCAGTGGTTTGATTTTTACTGTGTTGCCAGATGGTGTGATATGTTATTCGTAGTCAATGTTAGATGTCTAAAATATATTTGTATTTAATTGCAAGTCATAGATAGTACAATAATTTACACAGATAGTATTATGTTCCAAGTTCCGCTTTACAATTGGTACTAGAACTAGAAGTTAGAAGAAGATGGGCAATTTTTAGCTACTGACACGTTTTACCTTGCAAATAAGTAAATTATTGAATCGCAGTAGTTGGATACACAGTTTCTCCAACAATGAATGCAAAAATAGAATCCCTAAGCTTTATTATTATTATTATTATTATTATTTGATCGTTTTCGAAGGGGTAATACATGCAGTAGATTATACCATTTATTAAAAAAAATATAATCTCTTGGATTTGTATACTACAGTAGTAGTTTTTCAAGAAAGAAACGGGCCTATTTGTATGGTTTATGATATTCTATTTCCAGAATGTGGACAAGCCTAGTAAGACGTTTTGAAGATCAAACTTTTGTGTTGAGATAGGCCCCCACCACCACAAAAATCTTGGGCTTGACATTAGTCTGACAAGGAAACCTTATCAACAGTATACAAACCTGCCCCTTAGGGGGGGTGGCCGTGCTGAAAAATGCTGTACTAGTTTAAGTAAATAAATAGTAGTGTACATAAATGTTCAGACTGCCACAGTAATAGTAATGCAAACCCACAGTGCTTGCATTTGTTTTGATGTTTTAGGATAATGTATTAACATGTTTGCCAGCAGTCCACCAATGGTCAGGACAAGCGCTGAGTATAGGCGTTGTAGGTGTACAGTTAAAGATACAGCCAATGTTTTTCCTAGCCAAGTTCAGTAAGACCATGTAAATAATTGATTTACTTTGCTTGCCCTTACCTACCTCCTTATCCCTGCCGTTAAAATAAATGAATTAGTAGAAGCAGAAGGTACCATGGGAAAACTTGCACGACATTTTTGCATTTTAAAATGTGTTCATTTCTGTGGAGGAATCAATTTGATACTCCTACACTGTGCCTACAGTAGCAGGTTTACTAAGTCGCTGTGCGGCGTAACATCCACTCTTCTATTCAACCGTCTATGTTGTACAACAAGGCACTTTATTTTGCAGTTGGAAATGCATAATTGTTTGTTCCCACACCAATACTGTAGTGGTCTGTGGTGAAAAATACCTAAAACAACAAAGCTAGTCACAACCTTGCAGTATAGTATTGGAGGGAAATCCGTTGCAATTTGGAGCTATTCAGATTCTCGAATGCACTATGGATTGTGCAGATCTAAAGTGTTCTGCAGTTACAGCTGAGTATGTCTTGGTAATCAGAGTGGGAGGAATTCTGTCTTTGTAATCCCTGTACAGTCCTTGACTTGTTTAGTTGCCCCTGGGAGAAAGTCTCTACCTTTTGCTTCAGAAAGAGCTAAAATACTGGATTCTGCAAGCATTTGGCTAAATGTAGTAATTCTATTGAGCGCATTCTCTACAGAGGCCTGCACATGCATAGAAACTCTTCTGTATGTATTTGTGGGTGTCCAAAATATGTTTAGCTCCTGTATGCTCTTAATTTATAATTTTTTCGAAATGTTCTGATCTCAAAAGTAACATCCAGTTTTAGTTGTTAAGTTATTACTTTTAGGCCTGTCCACACTACATAACTGATCTTGAACCATACTGTTTTAATTCAGCTCAAAGCGTTCACACTGAAGTACCATTTCATGTTTAGTTGGATTTCATGTGTACAAACGCTATTAAAACAGTTTGGTTACAGTTCCTAGCAGTGCAATGGACTGTGCGACTTAATATGATATTATCCCACCATGCACTCTGTTTTATGTTTACAACCTGGCAAATATGGAGCCCATGCCCACGGAAGACATAGTGCTTCTTAGCATGAACGTTATGGCTTTGGTTCTTAAAAACACAAGGTACAATTTATTAATTATTTATTGGAGGATACACAAAAAATGTAGTTCTGTATTACAGCGTCCACACTTCTGATAAACCGCACTACCTGATGTGATGTAATTTGGAACTGGACTCAAGACTACCCCCTTCCGCTGCGGCGCCACTAGAAATTGTTCATATACGAACGATGATGTAATGGTGACATTAGGCGCCCATTTTAAGCCATTTTAAACAACCATTGGTTGCTTACCAAATGACTGACATCTTGAAAGGCTCCAACAACCAATCAGGGATGGTTTTATATACTTTCAAAATGAAAGTAAAGTTAGATAGACAGAAAGCTAGACACAAGAGTTTTTGTTTTGTTTTTTTTTTCCTGTCGGGAGATTCGTCGGTTACAAGTACAAGCTTATTAAATCATCCAAAATGTTTATAAACTCAAAAATATTAACTGGAAGTGAAATATTCATATGGTGAACATCACTGATGACTCTCCAATCAAAATGCATTTCACTAAAGCCCTAGGCCAATATAAATACCTTTTATTAGGCGGTGCAGCATTTCAGTAACATGGAGGAGGGAGGGTAGGAACACTCAACAGGAAGAGAGATGATTAAAGCTTTTGTTAGGTTGGTGTTTAGTCCAGATCTGAGCACACATGCCCTGCCACGATGCTTAGTCAGACATGACTCAAGTTTGAAATTGCAGGGTAAACACTGACTGTTTAGCAACAGCTGGAATTGATCTCCTCCTGTTTTTACAAAACTGGCACATGGAAAATCGTAAGAGTGGAAGTGTTTCACTTCTAATATATAAATATACCTGGGGTACAATAAGCATATATTAATTGCCTTTGCTTGGTCAGGATTGGTGCTCATTAGAAAAAAAAGCTGGAGCTAGAAAGATGTTTTAATGTATTCCTTCGAATTTAAGACGCAGCTCAAATTTCTCACCCTCAATTTCAGGAAAAACTAAAACATCCAAAATATGCATTTACAAAGATACAACCTCAATTACTCATATGAAGGCAGTTTGCGGCCATCTGCTATCACACAGAGCATCACAGTTATCTGCTGCTTCTCATTACTCGTACCTGTTTTTCTCCCAGTTTGTGAACTGTGGCATTGCTTGGCATCTCGAAAAATATGGGGGTCTGACCAGCATTTCCGATCTGTCCAAGCTGGTACTGTTTGTTAGAGACGGTCAAATTGTAAACGCTTCTCTTTGAATTCCTCATGAGGCTAATGACGCTTCTTTGAAAATGGTTTGAGATCGGGCAGTAACGTTTTGGTTCGTATTTTCTCGGCAGTCAGTCACATTGCTGTTTGTATACTTGGGTAGTCATGTCTTTTTGTTGGTGCTTTTTTTTTTTTTTTTTAATACATGCATCACTAAACTGTACTCCAATTTAAGTCGCAGGCTATTTGAGAAGCAAAAAATGGTTAAAGTGCAGCCTATAAAACCTATTAAAATTAACTGTTTTTCTAAATACATGATTTTATTTTCCTAGAATGCTTTTTTTCCCCCCAAAGTTAATACAATTGGGCCCTTGGAGAATTATAAAAATGCTTGATTGCTTCATTCAGTGTATAAAAGTCAGCATGTAGTCTGTTCAATTCCCTTATTTCATGTAGGGTGTAAGGACGGCACACATGTGTGTCTGGTGGAATATCGGCACGAGGTGAAGTGAACGGATCGAGGCTGAAAGCAGAGATCCATTAAGTGCTGCGAGGGCTGATATAAGCCACACAGACACTCAGTCCTATAACTACAGACTGCATTAGTGTTAATATACAAGATACAAATCCAGCTATATTTGTTTTCTCATCATTCCAACCTTTCTTTAATCCATTGTCAATTTAATTGAAAACAGAGAAAAGGTTGATGAAGACAATACCGTTGTGTCTCAGGTATGCTGGGAATTGTGATGTCACCGTTTTTAAATGGACTGCACTTGAATAGAATTCCAAAAGTTGCCTCTGGTATGACTTTTTTTTTTTTTTTTTTTTTAAAGCAGGTAACATCATCCTGTAATGAATAGGGTTTCTCTGTGGTGCGGTCTATAATTGTAAATAAAATACTAACATTTGAAAAGTGACAAACACAAAACTAGTTTACACCTGTTGGTGCATTAACTTGCAGTGGGATAGTGCTGAGAGGGGACCTTTTTCAAACTGCAGTACAGTAACCATGGTATACCAACATGCTATACTGTACTAGAGGTTTGTCAATGAATCGTTATACTTTACATGGTGTATCATATTGTAATAGAGGTATGTATCATTTGTATTGTAATACAAGACAACATAGCTCATTGTAGTTCACCAAATTGTACTTGATTGAAGAATAAGTGTTTTATAGTTGGTATGAATACATACTATCTCACTTTTTTTTTTATTTTTTTTTCTTTCAACAAAATGATCCTTGATTAAATAATCATTTGATCCTATCATTCATCAGCAATTAGCCCATCAGGACCATCATGCATATTGTGACATTAGTGTATCGTTATACCTCGATCTTGTACCTGATCCTATAAACAGGTTTACGCAATAACCCTGGTGTTGAGAAAACAGGTAATGTACATTCTGGGCAGGCTTGGAATAGTACAGTATGAACATTGGTACACAGGGTTGGGAACATCAGACATTCAAAAGGCTATACCATTAGTCTGCATGAGATTTATAGTATATGACACATGTTTAGTTTAAACATGGCTAATGTTGTCTTAATAATCAATATATATAAAATGTCTTTGCTTAAATCTACAGTGAACATTTTTAATTAATTAGGCTGCAGGCACTGTACTGTGGTATTGAGGCTGAATCCAATTTCTTGAAGCATGCTGCTTTGCTAATTGCAGTGTATTTGATTATAAGTCCTGAAAGTTGTTCCCTTGCAGTCACTTCTGGTGTCCATAATGAAATCTCATGTGAACAATCAAAGCATTTATCCAGACCTTGCAAGGATTGCCAATCTGTCATCTGCGCTGGGATTAAAAATGAGGAAAGGAATATAGATTTAATGCTGCCATCTTCAATACATTGATTCCATTACTGTACATCAGTGTTTTTGACAGTAAGCGGCGCCATACACACAACAACATATTAACCACTAATGGAGGCAGCCCTGAAGTCCTGTTTCTAGTCACTCATGATTGTGATTTGTTGTGCAATGGGATCATGTTTATATAGTATTCTTAATGTTTGTATGCCTCAAATGTCTCTTGCCCCTTTACAAAGCACATAGAACAGATGGAATACACAAGGTCCGCATTCTACACAGCGCTAAACCATTTAACTTTGACCTGGAACACCTACTTCGTTTGACAATCTTCATTCACAGTTCCATGTTAACTGTGTTGGGTTCTTGTTAGGTGGTTGTGGGTGTGGGTGTGGGTGTGGGGGGTGGTGGTGGGGGAGGGGGGTGTTAATGAAAACACAAGAAGTTTAATCTTTTCTCTCCAGGGCTTCGACACCAGGGCTGGTATGTGTGCTGAATAAACAGGTGATTTGTTGTTGGATCAGACAGCCAGACAGTAGATGTGTTTAGTAGCCTTATCTCTTTTTCTGTGCTTAATTAACAACATGAGGCAACTAGACTGGTCCTGGTGTGCCCGAAATAGTACAGTACTTTTGGCAAGAAAGTAATCCAAATAATACAGCACAGTTCAGTATTTAACCAGTAAACCTAGTCTACTGAGATTTAACTTTTAAAGCTGTTTGTTAACTCTGAAGAGACGTTCTACGTCCAGCCATGGGTGACGAATATGTACCAACCAACAAGGAGGAGAGGGATCCTCTGTGTTTAACCTGTAAAATTTAATCTGGGGAGCCAGGGGTCAGGTGAAATTGATTTTAAAATCTAAGGGATGCAGATAAGACTCCTAGGACAGTCTTCTCTCCTTTTAATCAACCCATAATTGGACCCTTTTAAGGTTACACAAAGCTGTTTTCAGTAAACTGGGACTGTTACTGCGAAGTCTCTGTGGGTCTCACTTTCCTCTATAGTAGTAGTAGTCGTAGTAGTCGTCCCATTAAGTATTTCTAACTCGCTACAAAATGTATTGGATTCTGCCCAGTAACTTTTCTCCAAAGCACTGATAACGGAAACTTGCCAGACTGCAGCCAGTGGGTGCATGAAAGGAAAAACATTCTGGAGGCATTTCCTTTTCCTCACACCTCCTTCTCATGAGAACTTCCTTAGTTACAGTCACTAAGCCCAGAGGAATGAAGCTGTCACCATTCACAGTGTGCCAATTTGCAGACCACAATGGGTGTGGGACTGTGCAGTACTCTGAAATTTGGAGACAGACATAACAACTTGACATGTTTCAGGGGCTATGTTGTCCAAATGTAACAAATTTTATGTGTAAATAGGTTTCCAAGTATATTTTTTTTAAATAAATAAATGCAATACTGCAGTACAAAAAAGTGTGCATACAAAATTCAAATGCTGTTTGCTAAGACAGTGGTCATCATTTAAGAAGCAATACAGAATGTTCTAAAATAAACTGTTCAATTAAAAACAAGCAAATAAGTGTAGTGAATGATTCTAGTGGTTGATATTCTAGTGTTTAAAGGCAGCTGTCATCTATATGGTGCATATTAATTTGTCCTAAATGCATTTCATCATTCTTTTTAGACTTTGTATTTGAAGTAGTAGAAGATGTGCTGTTGTGTTTTTGCTATCACTAGAACATGCTTACTGTAGTTTTGTTTTGGTCAGTACTCTTCAATAGATTCGGTAGTTCATTTTAAATTAAATGACTGTCCTACTGTTTCCAGCATCTTTACAGCATGTAGTACTGCCAATAGATTTTGTACTGTATTCAAGCCAGGAATATTGCTTTTAAAGTCACAAGAGTAACATTTAGTTTTTGATATTCATAACACAAGTTCATTTTGTGCATTTTCATATTGCTACTGTAACTTGGGAAACGCTATTCTCGTGTGCTCTGATGCATTTTAACATTCTCGCGTGCAGCGTGCCACGAACAATAAGAATAGCTCTGTGAGTTGGCTACTGCAAGTTTTCTCCAAATGCAGGATTTTAACCTGTGACTGTGTATTCTTCTGAAGCCAGTGTTATGCCTAAGGAGCTAATGTAACCATGTGCTTTAGATCAAATAGGCCTACATGATTGTCCAAATGGCAGAAGTAGTGTTGCACTGCTGCATTCATGTGCCTGTTGCCTTTTTCTCTGATCTAGCGATTTACCACGCCTTTAGCCTTATCACTTGCTGCAGAAGGATGGCTGCTTCTATAGATAGGCTGGCTTTTGACCTCTGACGCATCATAAGCCTGAGCAGTAAATGTATTCGCTATTGTATTATACGCCTGAGATCTGAACTTGGTAGATGTTTCAGGCAGCAGTGTGGAGTAGTGGTTAGGGCTCTGGACTCTTGACCGGAGGGTTGTGGGTTCAATCCCCAGTGGGGGACACTGCTGTTGTACCCTTGAGCAAGGTACTTTACCTAGATTGCTTTAGTAAAAACCCAACTGTATAAATGGGTAATTGTATGTGAAATAATGTATAATGTGATATCTGTATAATGTATAATGTGATCTCTTGTAACAATTGTAAGTCGCCCTGGATAAGGGCGTCTGCTAAGAAATAAATAATAATAATAATAGATAAGGGGACAAAAGCAACAAGGCTACTTTTTACCATAACTTATTTCATTTTAGGCATTTCTGGAGCCACCTGATGTGTGAAAAAATAAAACAAGCAGGTTCGATTGCAAAAACTGCACCATTGTATGTGTCCTCATTTAAATAACTACCGTAATAGTTCCGTGTATACAGTAGTATCCAATTTTGTTAAAATGTAATCTGTTTGGTACATTTTTAGACAATGTAGAGTGTTGTTTTTGTTCATTTCTAACATGTATTTGGAATAATGTGGTGGAATTCCTGTGCTGTTGGAAAATCTTTGGCCTTGAAGAACAGTACCTGCCACTCCGTCAAAGTGTGCTGCTGTGCTGTGCTGTGATGTGCTGTATGTGACGGTTTTTGTCTCTTGTATTCTTTTTTCTTTGAATGGCTGAATTATGTAGGTTTCCTGAAGTTTTTCTAGCTGCGTTTTCACAGTTAGCCCTCCTGTCGAGTTGAGCTCTTTTAATCTCTGAGCTCCACTGATAGTTTCCTCTCATTAGAGAGTCCTGCATGTTAGAGGTGAGGTGCTGAAATCCAGCATCCTGTAAACGTATGGAAAGAACTTACTTTCGGTGACAAACTGGGAAGAGATGATGGCGTCTCTTAATGGACTGATCTGTTACTGGGAGTGTGAAGAGATTGGGGGCTTTAACGCCTGGACTCCCCAGGATCTTGTGGGGGTGGGGGGGGGGGGTATTCTTTAAAAAACACTTGTTAAAGCTTTGTGGAAAAAGGCCTGAAATACATTTGGTTTAGAAGGTTGTAGTTCAAGTTGTGCCTAGACTGTATTGGTCCCTTCTCAATAAAAATAAAAAAAAAAACCAAAAAAACACACTATCCTTCATAATTGACATTGTAGCGAGCTCGTCCAAATAAATGTGACATGATTAAAAAACGTGTTTGAAAGCCTGCTTGTTTTAATAAAGAGAAATGTTTGACATTCATCTTGCACACATTTATCGGCTGTCTGCCTGATGCGACTATAGACTGTCATGTAGTACAGTATGCCATTCAAAAATAGGATGACTGTACAAACAAATATTGGAAATGGATATTAGTTTTCTAGACTACCTGCATTGCCACTGTTCCCATTTTTACTGTATTGTACTGATTTACCAGCATTTAAGACATTCCTTTTAAAATGACTTCAAAATAAGTATCAGGAGTTGTCTTTGCGGGCCAGTTTATACAGCTGTCTGGTGTTTTAACTACAGTACAGCTTATGTCTTTGCATCCCAAAGGCTATCATTATTGCTTGTCTCTAGCTGGCAGTGAAGGTGAAAAATAATTTGCTGTATAAAGGGTGCTGAGTCAAAGATACCAGAAAACTTGTGGATAAAAGGCTGATGCTGTTAACCCTAAACACCATTATTCTCAAATCCACTTTTACCTGGTGAAGGGATGTATGTTGTCTTTCAATCTTATATGTTGAACAATAACATGTGGTAGCTAGTGCTGAGACGAACATGGGATTTTTCATGTTCAGATATTACAATAATTATAATTTAAAATATTTCAAAAAGTAATAAAAGCGATTATATTGCTCAGAACGCAGACAGAAACAGCATAGCAGGGGGGCGTTGCCCCTGTGTGTGCACCTTTTATTTTACAGCAAGACGTTACAATTGAGAGGAACGGTAGTTCCTTGCACCAAGTTATCAGCGAACACTGCCAGAGACTCTCTATACAGCAAGGATGGTTTACATGTTTTCAGGGTATTGGCGCAGCAAACGTAAATCAGCCAAAAGCACCATTTCACTTTTTTAATTTGTAGTTCCCAACAGGCAAACAAAAACTGAAATTAAACTTAACAATTCAAATAAAACAAAGGTGAAAATAGCGTTGTAAAACGAAGGGGGGAATGTTTTGGTTCTCGTTTATTACATTCCATATAACAGTTACAAAAAATAAATATACATTGTATACAATCTTTATAAAAATCACGACACAACATTTCCAGCAAGTTGTTCACTGTTTAAGCGAGGCATTTCAGAATGACGTGCTTGCCTTTTTTTCTGTCACATTTTTGTCATTTTCTAGCATATAAGAATTGTGGAATGGAAGAGCATTGCCTTTATCCTGCCCAATTGAGGACATTTTAGATGTGTTGGTATGTATTCTGAATTGGCACAGACATGGGATCAAACTTGCAACTTCTTGATCAAAAACATTCTAAAAACAAAGTTGTTTGACTGTTTAGCTAAATTGCCCTACCTTTTAGCAAAGCTTAAATGGTCGTGGATCTAACCAGTATTTAGAAATGCTCCTGGTTTTTATCAGTATGCAGTTGCCTTCTGCGATAGCACACGTCTTAGCTGAACAGCGTGGGTGTCTCAGGTAT
Organism: Acipenser ruthenus; assembly: GCF_902713425.1. Classification (NCBI taxonomy): domain Eukaryota; kingdom Metazoa; phylum Chordata; class Actinopteri; order Acipenseriformes; family Acipenseridae; genus Acipenser; species Acipenser ruthenus. The sequence goes on along the minus strand of NC_081195.1, from coordinate 63,013,778 downwards.
TTATACAGGTACAAACCTGTTGTGGTGCAGACCCAACCGATCTGTGTCGGATTACTCTATAATAAAACACCACGCGGTGTGTAGGAGACAGCAATTCAAGTTTTATTTGACAAACAACCTGGTGTTTTGAATTTATTGGTTTAATTCGCTTAGAGTAGCAATCACTGCAACACAATTCTGCCAGTGCACACTTTAGTCTTGTTTGATACAGTACTGTATACAGTACACCCTCGCTATAACAAACCTGTTGGGGTCCAAGCCTTTTGTTCGTTATGTTGAGGGGTTCATTATGGCGAAAGGACAATCAAAGTGAACAATAAACTGTTGGAGTAAGTTAATGAGATGAGAATTACATGTACCTGTTCATCTCATGTATGCAGTATTCTGCCTTTGCTTTATCCTATTAAAGAATTAAAACCCAGTACAAAAAGCAAAAATTCCAAATTGAAGCTGAACTTTTTTATTCCAAATCAATCTGACATGAATCATTTCAAAGTGCACCAAATCTTAATCCAACATGTAAGAATCCCAAACTATTCCAAATCAACCCGACATGAAGTTAATCACATCCTCAAGTTTTTTTTGTTGGTGTTTTTTCTCCAATTAATTTTGATGGTTGCTGAACAAGCCAAAACACAGAGTGCTTTTTGACAACCTATGTACAGAGATATACCTGTGTTACTGCTTTTTTCAAATGATAAATATAGTTTCCAGCTTTGTTGCAACATGAAATTCTTTTAGATTCGGAGGCATAGTTACACAGCTCACACTTTATTATGACAAAAGAGTTGACTTCACTGCGAAGGTGGCATCCTGTGCGTGCAGACCAGAATGTTCACCTTGTGTTTAACCTATCTAAAATATATTTTTTTGTTATTTGGGGTCCAGGGGCCAGGTTAGTTGTAGCAGAAGGTTCGTTTTAATGAAGGGTATTGTAGCGAGGGTGTACTGTGCTTACCTTTTTGTGCTTATGCTGTGGCCCTGTGATGTTTCACTCAGGTGTGAACCCAGCTGTGCCCAGTCTAATGTCTTATACAGGACCATTCTTTAAAAGATGTGTTTGCCTGCATATTAGACTCCTAAACTGAAACCTACAGTCGTCTGTAGAATTGGAGTCCATTAGCATCCTGGAATGTGCTTCGTAAAAGAAGGTAGACCTACCGTACTGTAAGTTTTGTTGTTTAATTAATGTTCACAATTTGTCATTGTGGGTTGCAACCTCGTAAATTCCCAAGGGTTTAGTGGCTGCCGTGCCTACTGAAGGAGCATCGCGGTTCACTGTTGTGCAGTTTTCTTAATCTTTTAAAAAAAAAAAAAAAAACAAAAAAAAAAAAACATCCCTAATCAGATACAGAGTGACTGTACATGTAAACAGCAAAGGCAGCGATACCACATTACAGAGGTCAGATTACTAATAGCCAAACTTCACTCCTTTCTTTTTTTGAGTGGAATTTGAGTGGAAGTCTCTTTTACCACAGTTAAAATGTGTTCTCAGAGATGTGAGGGCTTGGGTTTTCAGGCTAAATACATTAGTCCCAAATACTATCTTCTTTTGTAATGTTTATTTTAATGTGCTTAATTTATTTTAGCTCAGTTTTAGCATTGCAGATTAAGAGTGAGACTTGGAGGTGATGACAACTAGGCCACTGGAACATGAACTAAATGTTCAGGTAATCAGCAGGACAGCTGAACATTGTGCCAGTGGCAGGGAATCGCTGCCAACATTTGGACTATTCCAAAAAAAACAAGTGTACAGACAGCAGAAATAAATGTTTAGAGAAGTCAGAAAAGCCAGACTGTATTGTAGTTGCTGTACAGCACATTCTTAAGAACATCACAAATCCATGCCATCTGCTGTGCAAACTAAGACTAGCTCAGGGCATTTTCAATCCCAAGAATGTACTTTTTCACTATACTATTGTGGAACATTGTACAATACCCTTTTATTTTCATGTTAATTACAAAATTAGCTAAATAGATGTTTCATTGTGTACAAGTGCTCCTGGTTTTAAGAATCTCCTCCTACTATACATCCTACATATAATAAATGCAAGGAGGGAGGGGGCTGTTGGCACAATCATACACTACATTACTTGTAATCAACTATACAGTAACGTGCGTGACAGTCATCAAAATAAAAAGGTAAGTGAACTGGAGACGGCTGAGATACTGTAGAGTGCAGTAGTACTCAACGTACAATTTGTACAGTGCGTTACCTGTACAAGGCTTTGTCGAATTTGATTCAGAAACCACCTATAAAGACTGAATGTCTGGATTAAGCCAATGAGCAGGTTTTTTTTTTTTTTTTTTTAGTAAAATAAGGAAATTAACCGCTGTTGATTTTAGTATCATTTAACAGCCTTGGTACTGGGTGAGTCCTTTGGCCTGTTTATTTCAAGGAGATGGCATGTTTAGAAGGAATCAAGCTTACTTGCTGAAGATTAGCTGGACAGGTAAATCTTCAAGCCAGACAGATAATAAAAGCTTACAGGATCTGGGCTGCAGAGGTGCTCTGCAGTTTCACAGTTCTTGGCCTCTGTATAATGTACCATCACAGAAAGCAGACTGAGTGTAGCTACGGTTTGGGTTGTCTTGTGTGTGAAAGGGAAGAATGATGAACAGTTTGATTTTAGAGACCCAGTATTCTTGATTTGATTCCAGGGTTGGATGTACAGTATTAATATTTGTCTTCACACACAAGTTGCAGTAATGTCTTTTGTTAAACAGGGAATTCTGCTCTGGCATTCTCTCGTGTGTCAGGTGTTTGGTTAGAGCAATTGATTGCATTTGAGCAGCACTTAAAATATTACAGTAAACAGAGCTAGGAAAATAGTTCCAGTAAATATTGAATATCGCATTTTTCATTCTAAAAGATTGGCACATTTTATATTAACAATTTACTGATCGGTCCTTGCTGCATATCTGATGCATTTACTTCTGCTATCTTCTGAAATGCCCTTGGCTACAGTTGACCATTACTGGCTGCCAGTCTCGCTCTAATTGCAGCTCTAGTTTTCCATTCAATTTTCCTCTATCTTGATCGCCTCCATTATCTTTACCTGCTGTTTCTGATTATCTCACGTAAAGATGACAGTCTTTAAACTTGCCTTGAGGCTGTTGGAAAGAAAGAGAAAAATGATAGCATGGCAGATGGCGCATTGCTCCAGCAGGTCTCGCTCTTTAAAATAATGTGTTTCATGTCTGGGCCCCTATGACAGAAAGACAGTGATTCCTGGTGGTAAATCTCCCTCCCGACCTGTGAGGGCCCTAAGTAACAGGAACACCGTCCTCTGGACTGTTTGCCCTGACACTTCATTCCCAGGGTTAAAAGGAAGTCGGTCATTTAGAAAAGGGGCAGAGCGTCAGTCCATTAACTCATCGACCCGGAAGGGAAATGATGTAGCAGCTGCGGATTGGAGGAGCGGCTTCAATTGTTTACCAAGGGGTCATGTGTGACGGTATAAGTAGGGGACGAAGCGACGTAATCTCTTCCTTCATTTTGGTTAGAGAACAACCTGGAAGGACCTGTGTTTTGTGTGGAGAAAATCGTGAGTGTTTTGTTTGTTTATTGTCGTGTCAGAATAATACTATTTGGTTATTTAGACTGCAAAACACAATCCAGGAGCTGTCGCTAAAGGCCAGCACAAACCTGGACAACACTGCACTTTGTTTGCACTAAAGTACTGTATTTTCACCATGAACACTAGAGCACGCACTGTGGATGGGTGTGGGTGTTTGTGTTTGTTGGATTGAGTTGCTGCTACTTTTTTTATTTTTGGTTGGTTTGCTTTTAATTCCACCCCAATAACATGCTGTACCGTACAGTAAAATACTCTCCCACAATGACACAAATCTTGCTGTTGTAATGCATCGTCGACTGTTTACCAGTGAGGCTAAAATATGTTAGAAACTGGAATAACCTACTGTGGAGGCTATGGCCCCTGAAATGTTTTAAAGCACCAAACCCATGCAATCACAATTCTGTACATTACTATAAATAAACTTCTTAATTGCAATCTCGCTGTATGTTTCATTAGCAGTGTGGAATGTTTTAGGATGACAAAAATCCTCCCTGCTTGTTCACATGAGGACATCAGGGTCTGTTTTGTTTAGTCCTGTGACCTCAGTGTAACTGTGATTCGGAAGGAGTTACCAGGCTTTCCCATGTGAGTCGGTCCCTTGCCAAATAGTGTTGCCACAATGAATGAGAATGTTACGCATGTATGTTAACCTGCAATTACCCCTGCTATGTTTAGTAGTGAATGTGATTGATGCCAGCCACAGGAGACTGAAGAATTGCATCTTGTTTGCTTCTCAAACAAAAAATGATGTGTGTCTACAGTATAAGAAGGATGGAAACAAAATATACAGTATAACTTGGCTTTGTTTGTGGGACAACTTGCACTTTTTCTTCCTTTCTTTTTGGTTAGCTATTCTTTTTGTATACCTTTTTAAAGAATAACTGGGAACTTGTTGCTTCAGGTCAACCCTGAGTTGTGAGTCTTTCCCTTAAACAATTAAGTGGCTTGCATGCAAACATATATGATCATTACCTAGTTTTGTTTACCAATTCCTGACTCCATACAGTAAGATTGCATTATGAAACAGAGTAATGTACTGTATTGGGGATACTGATGGGGTCTATGCAGCGAAACACATCTGATGGTTGTCTACAGTATGAACACGTAATTCAATTAAGTAGCAATGTTTAGTGCAGTGGAGTATGAATCCTGGATTTAATTCATGCTATTGTAGAACACATCGCCCAGTGCTTTTAAGTTGCCAGTTCCATGCACAGACCCCATGTGAGGCTGATTGCTGCACTGAGTCTTGCTACTGTAGTAATTCAGTTGATCAGCCTTTTAAATTGGGTAAAAACTGTACATAACTAATGTTACTATGTTTTACAGTGCAGTGTGTTCTAAACATGAAATGTGTGCGTTTCTGAGTGAGTCTGTAACTACTGTATGACATGCTGTAACTTTTATCTGTCTGGGCTTGGATCAATTGACGGTGTCCTTGTGTAACACTGCACTCTCCGACTGTGGACTTTTAACATACTAAACTAACTGAGACACCACTCCATGGCCCTACAGTTCTGTTAAAGGGACACATGACCTACAGTACAGTATAAAACAGAACCTAGAGTAGGCGGCCAAAACAAGTGCCACATTCTGGTAGAGAACATGTTTGAGTTCAAAATAAAACATCTTGCATAGCTGTACAGTAAGCTAATTCTTCTGTACTGTGTTAAAAGGGTTTACTAATGTATTATGCCAGCAGCAACATTACAATAATTCCAGTAATTCAGGGTAGAAAGTTGCTTACGGTACTGAGACTTGTGTCTAATTCAATAGAGTAACAGTAGAAAGAAGATACCGTACAAAGAATGCAAGAAAGAAAAGACCCAGGTGCACCCAGAGAGAAATGAACTACTGAATTCCATGGCATTGTTTCTGTAGTGCTTGATCTTGAGAGAGCATTAGGTAGCCATTGGTCTACTAGAACAGCATTGCAGGTAAACACGCCAACGCATGCAGCACTTCAAAGAGAAAAGTGTTGAACCTTATGGATAACGATACTGTAGTATAGAGTGAGCACTCCTTCTATAGTTCAGGGGTATTGTACTGTATCCACAGGTGGTGTCGCACTGCTGTGGCTTTAGGTGCTGTGCTGGAGTGTTGCATCCTAAATATCAACCTCTAAACTAATGAAAGCTGTACAGCATAGTCGCCTAAGTCGCCACTGTCGCTTTTTATAAAATATCTTTCTTCCTTATAAGCAGCAGATGATTGCTGTGTTTATTGTTACAGTAGGTTGTGGAGACAGGACAGTCAACTACAGTATCAGTTTGTGTGCTGTAGCAGGCATAATTGTAATAAATACATTTAGAATGACTGTTAATCGGACAGCCAAACACAAAATATGACAAAAGTACCAGGAAAGTAGACCAAGTTGTTTCCTGATTTTAATATCTAAATGATGGTGTTGAAGTAGAGAAACTTTTTGGCTAAAGGTTTTGCGCCACTTGATAGTTGCCATCTGACGACTTATGTTTTTTGTTAAATGCCTGCAATGTTCTGTTCAAGGGGAACAGAGTTTGTTTTAAGTCTTGGAAAATAACCTGTGAAAAGTGACTGTTTTCTCATTTTGGAACACTCTGCTCTCCACTGTACTGCAGGTGAGCGAGAGGGAAACAGAAACAGCTGCAGTGAGACCTTTTAAAAACACTGTGGTTTCAAACAGGCCTGGGAGCCAGTGAAGGGGATCTCACTGTGTTTTTACAGTAGGCTGCCTGTCATAAGTACAGGGCAAGCATCTACAGCTGATTAAATAGGAGACGTCCTTTTTAAACAATTATCCCAGGCAGTGGTTGTTGTTTTATGTACATAACACAGTAATCCTTAAACAATTAAGCGAGTTCGTTTTATTACACTTTTAGTTTCCTTTGTGTTTTTGCTTGTAGCTTTTCACATGTTCTGTTTTTAGTTTATTAATGATATTACACTGTAGGAAATGTCATGCCACAAAAGCCCCATGGGGTCTTGAAGCAATCATGGAAAGAGGCTAAAAACTGGGGGGGGGGGAGTGGTAAATTGTCAGTGTATTACAATATATTTTGCAGACTACCTCCTGGCATTTCTCTCAAGGATCAATGCAGGTGTAAACGCTCTTCTTGGGTAAGGATACAGTAGCTACAGTAGTACCAGAAGCAGGTGCTGGGCTGGCAGTCCCACACTATATAGCAGAGGATTTGTACTGTGCAGTATATGCCTTTTGTCTGTCTCCCGCTTGGGCACATGCTTCTCAGAGGGGGGGTCCCTGATAGCCACCCTATATTTCTCTGCCAAAATGAAGTGATTTACTGTACTGATGTGTGCTGTGGACACAGGGATTATTGCCTTGGTCACTTAAGTCAATTTTTCTGTCTAACTGTTTAACCACAGCAAACATTTTTAATAAAGCAAGGCATCTTAAATAAATTGGTTCTGAACCAGGACCTCCTGCTGTATCTCGTCCTCAAGGAAATACCCTCCAACAAAGAAAGGCATTCCCCATGATTTAACGAGGGCATTTTGCCAATCATTTTACAAATTTAATTAGATTTGTTTGCTTCTAAGTAAAAGTATTCATTGTGATTTTTAGTTTACTTTAGAGAAACTACTTTTTCTTATCGTTTGCATCCTGTTTGGGTTTTGTAGGAAATTGTGATGAGAGAAACATCCTTGCTTTTTCTCGGAATGTTGGATAAGATATTGAGGTCCGTTGACCACATACCACAGACACATTTTGATTTTTTTTTTTTTTAAAGTTTAAAAGCTGTTAGTTTGTGGGGTGGAGTTAAAAGCCAAATTGAAGTAATTGCACGTTTTAAATGTGGTACCTTAACTGCTCACACTGACTCTTCTGTAATGTATGTTGCAGCTAAAGTCTTCTTTGTGTTTCAGGTCTATGATGTTGGAATGAGGAAGTTGAAGTAGAAAGAGTCTGAGTGAGAGAAGAGAAGGGAGGGGCCTATTGGTTGTGTCCCCAGAGGGGAGCAGCAAGAACTCTGGCCATGGGGGATGGCGGTGGGGGTGGAGACAAAGTGGACCAGGCACATGTCCTGTTTGATCGCTTCGTCCAGGGCTCCACCTTTAAGGGGACACTGAAGGCCTTTCAGGAGCTATGCGACTACCTGGAACTGAAGCCCAGCGACTACCGCATTTTCTACCACAAACTCAAGTCCAAGCTCAACTACTGGAAGGCCAAGGCTCTCTGGGCCAAGCTGGACAAGCGAGCCAGCCACAAGGACTACAAGAAGGGCAGAGCCTGTGCCAACTCTAAGGTATGTCATCCATGGCTTTGATCTCTTGCTTTTCACATTTATTTAACAGGTTTGACTGAAACTCAATGAATGTTCACCTTCTCACCTGCCTTTCTGTGCTTTACTCCACAGTGTCTGATCATCGGTGCCGGTCCGTGTGGTCTTCGAACGGCCATTGAGCTCTGTTTCCTTGGAGCTAAAGTTGTGATCTTGGAGAAACGTGATGCCTTCTCTCGGAACAATGTCCTGCACTTGTGGCCCTTCACCATCCAGGACCTGCGCGGGCTTGGAGCCAAGAAATTCTATGGCAAGTTCTGTGCCGGTTCCATCGACCACATAAGTGAGTACAAACAATACAGACCATGACATCAATCAAGAAATTGACATAAAACTAAAGAAAACGCAGTGACATTAAGAGACCGTTGTTGTTATTCTCAAAGCACATACTGTCCCCTAATGCTTCATGACAACTGTCTCGTCAATAATTGCTTTCTAAAACTGTATACTTTTCTGATTTTGCACATAAAATGTTTTCTTCACTTGTGATGGACTTCTTCAGGCCTTTGTTATTTGTTTCTGGTTTTTAATATATGCATCTGAAGTGACTCATTTGGTAGGGGGAAAAGTGAAAATCTGGTTCAAACTTTTATAAATTTAAGTATGTTAGCAGTGTCAGACAGTCTTCACATTTTCTTTTTTTATTGGTTTGCTATAGTAGTGGCCTGTCCATCTGTTTTGTGGACGTTTTTTGAAAAGCAAGGTTCTGCCCCACTCCCTAGTGGACGAATGTAAATATAACAAAAAAACATATGTCCACACAGGCTGCCTCTGCAGCTTCTAAAATAGGCTTAGGATTACTACTTTTAACCCTTTGCAGTCCATTTATTCAGTGCCTGTCATGCGCGTTGGGTCCAATTTATTTTCACACACGCTGTTTATTTTACACATGCTTTTTAAAAGTAATTTTATTCAAAGTAAAACAGGTTTAAAAGGCACTGCATATCAACAGGACACTCAGTACTGCATCTCCAGCCCCGCCCCACCCCTTGTTTGCTGTATTTATCACATACCTCTTCATGGTCCTGCATACTGATAAGTCACCTCATGATCACTTGTTTTATCACCAAACCCCTCAATAATGCGATCCAAGTCGTTATTTTATTACTATAACATCTCAAACTTGGAAATGTCTGATATTCTTTGAGCACTGGATGCAGAAGCAGCTATCTTGTATGTGTACCACAGAATGTGTGATTGCATGTATAAAGTCTGAGTAAGTTCTCATTCCCTGTGACTGCAGGTATCCGTCAGCTTCAGCTGATGCTTCTGAAGATGGCGCTGCTCCTGGGCGTGGAGATCCACGTCAACATTGAGTTCTGCGGTCTCATCGAGCCCCCAGAGGATCAGGAAAATGAAAGTAACTACAAACCTTTTATTTGGGTTCGCAATTTCTCTTTGAAATACGCTTGCAAGTGTGCAGAGCTGGCTGTGGAAATGTCTGTCTTTGTGTGGTTGGGATCTCTCCAATTTTATTGCAGTCTGGAATGGCTGAAAACTGTTTTGAAATTGGATTCTGTTTGTGCCTGTTTCGAATATCAACCTGTTGCACTTTTCCAACACTGCATTACCCCCTAAATAAAAACAGTTGGACTGAAGGTAATATTGTACTGTACTGTACTGCACTGTACTGTATGTTTGCCCTTCTGGCTTCCAAACAAGAGCTAAAGGAGATGATGTTTGTGGACTGTTCAGTCCAGTGTTTAGTTGAACCTGAATTGTACCCTGGCAATGGAATCGCTTCCCCTGCCTCCAGAGCCTGCTCCTTCTCCACCCTTGCCCCTCAGTGGTGGAACGACCTACCCACGGATATCAGGACTGCTCAGTCCCTGACCACCTTGCGGCGCCTCCTCAAGACACACCTGTTCAGACAGCATCTGTAAACACTACGACTCCTGACCATGCTGGACTATATGGCACCCACTTGTACCAGTACTTGAATCAGCTTGTTCTTGCAGTAAACTGCTCCATACCTTGCTGCATTCAAGTACTGCTCCTACCTATAACTACTTACTATATCTTGATTTTACTCTTATAGGTATCTGTACTCACATTTTCTGTAATTGCGCTTATTTGAAATAATTCTCATCCATTTATTGTACTTACTACATGTTCTTGCTGGACTTTACTCCTATAAGCAACTAGTTACTATAAGGTTTAACTGCATTTAGTCAAATTTGCTTTTACTTAAGTTATATGGTTTATTTTGCTCTTACCTGAATTGATTTTAATGTACTTTTATATCCTGCTCTTATCTGTATGATATTCTGTAATGTGATATTTTATAATGCGATACTTCTAACTTGTAACAATTGTAAGTCGCCCTGGATAAGGACGTCTGCTAAGAAATAAAGAAATAATAATTCCCTTTCTTTGACTCTCTCTTGCTTCTCTTAAAGGGATTGGGTGGAGGGCTGAGGTCTGTCCCCGAACGCACCCCGTTTCTGAGCTGGAGTTCAATGTCATCATTGGGGCTGACGGGAAGAGGAATACTCTGCCAGGTAAAAAAAAAACTAGTGTCAAAGAAATGTGGGTTTTATTAATGAAACACCATGGCACACCACAGGTAAGTAATATTTAGGTTCAAAACCCATATTCATATTTTTTATGAAGCAAACTAGGTTTACTTTTGCTTTACACAAGTAAGTTTGGTTGGCTATATAAAATGGCACCAGTTTGGTTACTGATGTAACTCCGTCACAAAGCTCTTTGGAAACAACCTACAAGTATTGCCTTCCATATAAGACACGTGAATTCTGTCATCTTCTTTTTTCTCCCTGCCCTCCAGGTTTCCGCCGGAAAGAGTTTCGTGGGAAACTGGCCATCGCCATAACGGCCAACTTCATCAACCGCAACACGTCGGCAGAGGCCAAGGTGGAGGAGATCAGTGGCGTTGCCTTCATCTTCAACCAGAAGTTCTTCCAGGATCTTCGGGAGGCCACGGGTCAGTGAAGGGGACTTTGTACTTGCTTACTTTCATCCACTTACAGCAGAATAACCAAATTGTGCCTTACTTGCAGTACATTAATTCTACATTGTTTTTTTCAGGGCTGATTTATTCAGTAATGCTGGCAAATAAGTCTATTCTCCTGGAATGACCAATAGGCATCACTTTTTTTAATGCTGTTCCCTGTTGAGCATCAGTGATTTGTGCAGTGTTGGCAACAGAGTATCAACAGATCTCTTGCCCATTGCAGATTAATCTTTGGGTAAAACATTAATCCTGTATTTGTGTTTGTGGTGATTTTCCTAGGCGTTGACCTAGAAAACATTGTGTACTACAAGGATGACACTCACTACTTTGTCATGACCGCCAAAAAACAGAGCCTGCTGGAGAAGGGTGTGATACTGCATGTGAGTAGTGCTATATATATTAAAGGGAAAAAAAACTTTCACACTGATAAAGGGATCAGTGGTTTAATCAATGATTTTACATGGTTACAACCAGTGCTGTTCCAAGTTGGCTGTTACAGTGAAAGTAGTGTTCTGCATTTTTGGTTTCTCAGTTTATTTTACGTATATTAAAATAGGGATAAAATTGGTAAAACATTGTTTATAATTGAAACACTGGTAAAAATTGGGGGGGGGGGGAGGAGTAGAGAGAGAGAGAGAGAGAGAGAATCTCGATATACACCCTTTACATGTGGAATATGATGCGTAGCAGTTTTGGTTTCTGATTAAGTATAGTCCCTGGCATGTATGATGAAGCAGAATCTATGCAAGTCGAGGCCACATTTTCACAAGTTAGCTGGTACTTTGCGAACATTTGTGCAATCGCTGCGCTGACGGAAATAGTGACGGGAGACGCGTCAAAACTCACCCTGGACATTTCCATCAATGCGTACCATTAGTTTACCAACTAGCATCACTGTTTTCTCTCAAATATTTACGATTTTAAGTCGGTGTTAGACAGTGTTTTAGCTGATGGACTGTACTGTCGCACAGTAACCAATCACAGCTCTCTGCAATAAACAGTGGCTGTCCAGCAAAGCACAGCTCTGAGTAACTTGAGCTCTATTTTCTTTATTAAACCACATGTAAAAGCCTCATTTAATGGATTTCTTGTCTCTCAATTCACTTTCTTGTTTTAGTTTTAATGTCACTTACTTTTCAGTATGTTTTTTTTTTTATTCTGCTGGCGGGAACATGTACTTCCGTTGGTCAGTATTTGTAGCACTACGCGCCCTCTGCCTCATCTGACCCACTTCTGCTATTTTTGCTTTTTGTATACTTCGAAACCATTTGTTTTCTTTGAATATTCATAAACTGATTTACGTTTTCTCCCCCATCCACTAAAAATATTATATTTTCGTGCAATATTTAAATTTGGTTTTTGATCAAGCTAGTAGTTACTACGCCTAGCAATTGCCACAATAAACAGACTGTGATTGGCCAACAGAATCGGGTGATAATGTGTTTGTGAACAAAGAACCAATGTGCAATGTTTGAATGTTATTTGATCCACCTGACGTCTAAACGTACCTGCTGTATCCTAGGATGCAATATAGGGTTGCTTATTAGAATATCGGATGTCAAAATAAAACAACGTTTTAATCAAAATATTGTATTTCCTGGAAAATAGTACCGGGCAAATATTGAATAGTAGACAAAAAATCGGGTATAAATCTGTAAAAACCAACGTTCAGTTTAAAAAAAATAAAATAAATTAAAATCCTATAATTCTGTAAAATTCGGAAATAAACCGGAAATGCGGAACACTGGGTGTAAGAACTGGTGGAGCTGACCAAAAACCAGTATTCTGAAAGCCATTTTATTTAATACGCTGAAAGCCACTGTACAAATGAACTTTTGTATGAATGTATGTTTACTGTAATATTCAGCTTTCTGTAGATATTGGTCATGATATCCTACTTTTTCGTGGTATCGACACCTAAAGTATGAATTGTATAATTTGGTAGAATCATTTTGTCTAATTGGTATAGGGTACATTTATCATTGGTAAAAAATCTGATGTTACTTTATTGGAAATTAAGGCTTGCTCTTTTTCTTTTAAAGGATGATACAATCGAATAGGAAGCTTGTTAACAATTCTAGTTTGTTTCTTTTATTAGGCAGACTCGGCACTTTTAAAGTACTAGTAGTGTTATCTTATCAGCCACTGGGTCTTTCCATCACAATCCTACAAACAAAAGTCATATTTGAATGTCAGCTTAGTGAGGAATAGATAGGTGATCTTGGTTAAAGCTTAGAGCCCTTCACAGCACAAGAGATGATATGATCAGCATGAAGCACAGTGCATTGACAGCTCAGATAGAAACAGGAATGCAGGAAGGGAAAAAAAAGTTTTACAAATGGAAATGTAGCATTCAAAAGTCCTTCCCCCTTCCCTCCGCAGGACTATGCTGACACAGAGATGCTGCTGTCTCGGGAGAATGTGGACCAGGAGGCCTTGCTGAACTACGCCTGTGAGGCGGCCGACTTCTCCACCAATCACCAGCTCCCCAAGCTGGACTTTGCCATCAACCACTATGGGCAGCCCGACGTGGCCATGTTTGACTTCACCTGCATGTATGCCTCGGAGAATGCTGCTCTGATGCGCGAGAGGAACGGCCATCCGCTGTTGGTAGCACTGGTGGGAGATAGCCTGCTGGAGGTGAGTCTGCAGGGCTTGGAGCTGAGTGGAGAGACTCTAGATCCTGATGGCTTTGCTGGGTGTCTTCATCCCCTATAATGTGTGGTAGGAGATCTGAAACAAATCCAACACTGCCACTTAAATGTGCTTTATAGTATCTGCAAATCCACAATCCTAACTACTGGCACTGGAGTTTAATGTTTCTGACAGATTCAAAGTTAGGAAACCTCACGTTTAGTATGACCTGGTGTTTAGTATTGTGTATTTGGTTGAACATGACCTACAACTACAGTGTGGTGAGGATGATTGCAGGCTTTGTCTTTTGTGCAGGTTATAATATGTATCCGTTGTATGGTAAAGTGAAAACTATTTCAACTTGGCAGTACATCTTCCTCCTTATGGAGATGAGAGCAGCTGTGACTAAGGTAATCCGATAGAATTTTTTTTTTTATTTATTCTTTTTGTATTCTTGTGCAGCCCTTTTGGCCCATGGGTACCGGTATTGCCCGCGGCTTCTTGGCTGCGATGGACTCTGCCTGGATGGTACGAAGCTGGGCACAAGGGAACTCTCCACTGGAGGTGCTGGCTGAAAGGTACTGTAGGGAAGACTGTCTGAACATCTCCTGGATTAAATAATATATTCCTATGGTGTGTTCAGGATTCTCAAATTAAAATGGAATGCATCTTCCCTCTTCCTAGCATGGCTGGCTAATGGCATCACCTGTCTTTTTTTAGATTTTAGACCAGGTCTAGTCCTGAACTTAAGATAATGTGCCTATAAAAAGCTGCCAGAGTTAATTATTTTCAGCGTTGCAGAAATGTAGCTGGAATCTCATTCGTCCACTGTAATATTATATCTTATAGAAAATAAACTTCAAACCCATCCAAACAAAAACAAGACAAAAGAGTTGGCTTTCATTTTAACAGCTTCAAGCACTCATGTGAGACGGTAGTTTGAGGACAAATTGAAGATATATTTGAATGGTTCATTTATTTTGAAATTAGAAGTGTCTTTCAGTACACATTTATCAGTTATAGGCTGATTTTATTTTTAACCTGCCTTTAATAAATACCAATTTAGGTCTTGTTTAGGCTTCTTTAATGTTCAAAGGATTAATATTCATATTTTGTTTAGCTGTGTTGTTTTTTTTTAAATATATATTTGGGGGAGAGGGGGTCTGAATACCAGTCGCATTCCTCCACCGTGTGTTTTGTCTCAATGCAGACAAATAAAATGAGCTGCCATTCCTCAAAGTCAACTTTCAGAGAGTACAAAAAGTCCCCGTTTATCCATACCATTCTCTTTTTGATTTTTATTACAGTATATTTGTTAAAAAACCTGAGGGAGTATTTACATTTTTTTCACTTTTTAATTATTTTTATTTTTTTTTGCGAGTGTTGCCGGGGAAAGCAGAGGACTTGTGTGAAGGCAACTGCTGTTGGCCCATAGGGCAACAGAAACCTATTGCTTTAAAGGTCACAGGCTTAAAAACTGTTTTATTGATTTTGAGCTGTACCTCACAGCTTTTGAACTATATCAATATCGTGGACAATGCCAGCCCTAGCATTTTAAATAGACCTGAAATTAGTAAAGAAGTTTATTTGGTGAAAACATGAAATTCACGGGCCAATATCAAGTTCTGTTTCTGTTTAGAAGTACAATTAATTTGAAACTGCCATTATACTACATGTTTAAATGTTATTAGATGATTACTATTGGCTGTTTTAATCCATAAAACCTTTGTCAATTCTTATGATAGTGTTGGACATCAGTCTATATTCCTATATTAACATGTCTTGCTTTAAATTATATATATATATATATATATATATATATATATATAAAATATAATTTTTTTTTTTTTTTTTTTTAGGGAAAGTATCTATCGCCTACTCCCCCAGACAACTCCGGAGAATGTTAGTAAGAATTTCAGCCAGTATAGTGTTAACCCAACCACAAGGTATCCTAACATCAGCCTCCATTTCCTGAGACCCAACCAGGTAAGAGGAAAATGTCACAACTTCATTATAATTTGCTATTGTATAGCTGGTTGTGTTGAGCTTTCTTGAGTCCAGCGTGAGTAGCATGCAGTAGTAGACTTTCTTACATGACCCAGTATGTTGTTCTTATCCTTCACAGGTTATATGCATTTTATGTTCTGTATCTTACATAGCTTGTCTGTTTCCTCTTGTCTCTGAAGGTACGGCACCTCGTTGACACAGGAGACTCTAGGGATACTCGTGTAGAAATGGAGAACGCTGTTAATTCCAGGACTCCCAAACTGATGAGAAATGGTGAGTGCGCTTAATTGACTTAATGACTGATTTGTCCCCTGGTTTAGCAACTGGAACTTTTTTGTAAAATTTAAGCTCCTCCTGAAATTTTTGGTTTTATAAAGTGAATGATCTAGTACATCCCTGTGTGAAATGCAGTCGTACTTCCTTGTACAGTAAATAACTTTTTTTTTTTCCAAAATAAATACAAAATGTTCAGAAGTTTGGTTGAATGCATTCAAATCAGAATTATATGTCGGCGTGGTCCATGAATGAATACATACATTTATATTTGTAACCTCTGTAGTTCCCTGTGTGATGGTTATTATTACTTTGCCCATGGGCTGTATCTAGCACATAAGAATTTTCTCTTTTTATAAAAGTTAATCTTTTAAACTGTGTAATTTCTCACTCTTCTGTACTATTCCTATAAGTTTTATTTTTTTTCTTTTGCAAAATTGCTCTTTTGCTTTTCAGGGTTTGGTTTGGATGGTGAATGTTTGTGTGTGTGTGTTTTTTTTTCTGTTAAATGTAAATTGAAGAGTGACAGTTGAATTGAATTCTGTCACTGACCAGACTGATTTGAGGTTTGCAAACAAAAGGTTATAACAGTAGTTGTGTGGCAACAATGATAGGATGTAATCAGAATCTCATGGGTGCTGGCTAACAAATAAATTACTCCTCCAGACCACTATGCAGAAACTATAGTTTAGTCTAGAAGGTGGTGGCAACCATAAAAATAACCTTCAAGAGAATTGAGAGGAAATGAAAAGTGCCATGTGATTCTTTTTGGTGCAGTATCTGAAAGTGAAAACACTGTTTTTACTGCTAAAGCAAATTGAATTACCTGACTCCTGATGTGCTACAATAAAAAATATAAAGCAAGTTTTATATTGGTTGTAAAGTGCTTAAACAAAATGAAACAAAACAACATTCTGATATAGTTGTTAATCTATACCTAAAATCAAATGCCTATAAAACACATTGCGGGCCCAATTAACAAAGCTTTAACTTGCAAGTTATATTTAACATACGTTTTATAAAGTCTAAAGTTAAGAAATTGCCCAAGAATGTTGGTTTCTTTTAACAAGAGTTTTCAAACTTAAATCAGCAGTGCTTTTATTTTAATAACTCGCTTCAGACCCAGTAGTGCGGAAGCATTAATGCAAAGCTTAACTACATTATGGAGAGAACCAACTTGCAGTAATGATGGATGGAGGCAGTCTGTCAGTACAACATTCAGATAGGTCCCTCATTCATCAATTTAACCCAGACTAATAAACAAATTTGTATCTGTGAAAAGGCTGCCCAGCTAACCCTTCAGTGCAGGAACTACAAAAGGCTACGTGTAAGTTGTTGTAAAACAGTTTGTTTGACTGTTTTCAGAGTCTGTAGCTCGCTCCAACAAGCTGCTAAACTGGTGCCAGCGGCAGTCAGAGGGCTTCAGAAATGTAAATGTGACTGATCTCACTATGTCGTGGAAAAGTGGACTGGCCCTGTGTGCCATCATCCACCGATATCGGCCAGACCTCATGTGAGTACCCCACATTTGCTATATTGTGCACCTGTTCGGTGGAATTATTTAATTCGCTATAACCCCTTTTAATCACAAAGTAGCCATCAGCTGCTGTGTTTAGTCATTTTAAAGGCTACAATTGTCGATTTTGGTTCACGTGCTGATGAGGCAAATGGCCCCACATATTTTTTGGCAACCCTCTCTACCTCATCTACCTTGAGTAATGGATCAATTGTGTTTTTTATGTTCATTTCAATGCAATGAGAATTAAAAGCTCTTTATATCTATTCAAGTCATTTCAGGTAAGGGCAGACTCGTGCTCAATTGCCTGGTGAACACATGGCTTGATTCTATTTAGATGGGGGGGGGGGGGGTCTCCACTCTTCAGTAATCACTGTCGTGTTATAATGGCAAAGACATTATACATTCCTCTACTCTTTATACTGCCGAGGCTTTGATTGTTTTTGGTCTGTTAATCTTTATGGTCCAGCTTTGTTATTCGCGTTGTTTTGCCAAGGTGGAGCTTTATGTAATCATGTTTTGAAAAGTAGCAGTTGTAAGGAAGAAATTCACTTATAAACATCATTCCTGTAGATCATTAGTTCTCAACCTTTCCCTACCTGCAACCTTTTTTTTTTCAGTGTCCAAGGTTCTGCCCTTGTTTTTATGTATTGCGTCATTCAGATTTTTTTTCGCTATATATCACCCGCGAGACTGCGACCCATAGGTTTAGAACCACTGTCGTAGATGTACAGTACAATGTAATCCTAGTGTACGTCTTCTGTTTACCTACTTTCTTTTAGTTGGTTTATTGAAATGGCAAGCCCATAGAGGGACGTGAATCGTTGGTTTAGACTGACCCATACCCTAGTAACTTGAATTGTATGAAGTGGTGTGATCAGGATGGCTTGCAGTGGTGACGTCGGACCAGAAACACAGACTCAGGAAGTAGCGGGGCAAAGCTGAAACGCTACGGCGTTCAGCCTTTTATTAAATAATAAACAAAAGATTTAAACGAAACACTACAAAACAAAAAGGCGCGTCGGCCAAACAAACAGAAATAAACTAAGTCTTGTGCTGGTGTAAAACCAGTACGCTTAGCACTTGTTTATATTTTACTTTCTCTCTCCTTGCTCGCTCTCTATAGGGGTGGGGCTCCCCATCACAAATGGTCATGGGAAGGTTTCCCCTCTGATGTCTCCCTCACTCCCTGTATTGTTTCAGTGACTTTGACTCCCTGGAGGAGCAGAACATGGAGAAGAACAACCAGCTGGCCTTCGACGTGGCGGAGCGGGAGTTCGGGATCTCGCCCATCATGACTGGGAAGGAGATGGCCTCTGTTGGGGAGCCGGACAAGCTCTCCATGGTCATGTACCTTACCCAGTTCTACGAGATGTTCAAGGACACGTTGCCTCCTGGGGGTGAGTCTTGGCAATTGCAGCACACCTGCCTATTCAGCTGATGACACCTGGTTGGTGGACCCTACTGCTGTTGCTACTTCAGTAGTGGTTTAATACAATGAAGCCTGCAATTGTTTAATGAAAACTGTTATTCGTTATTTAAGGTTTGTATTTTCAAATGTGTTGTCTGTTCTGTAAAGTATTGCTATACAGTTTTGGTGTGCTAGATTGGCTTTGGTAACCGTAGCCGTTTAGGAGTCATAATGCTTATGGCTACTGACAACGTATGACTTTGAATCCAGAGTGCCAACACTGTGGGGTGTTTGTGGTGGGTCCTATGCTTTAGAAGTGTGGTTGAATTGGTCCAGGGAAACAATGGGGGTCACTGTTTGTTTTTTTTTTGTTTTTTTTCCCATCTAAAAGTTTAGCTGTCTTATACATTTTAGGTGGGATGTGTACTGTGCTACAAGTGCATTTATACTTTTATTGTCGTTTTACTTTCAGATAACCATAACCTGAGCCCAGAAGACAAGGCTGTCTTGATCTCCAACACCAAGTCTCCGATCTCCTTCCTGAGCAAGCTGGGACAGAGCATTTCTCGCAAGCGCAATCCAAAGGTACAGGAGTACTCCCTGCTGTGAATAAGAGAGTACGGGACCACGAAAATAATCTTTGCTAAAGTGACTGTTTGTTTTCTTTTCTCCCTGTAGGACAAAAAGGAGAAGGAAGTGGAGGGGACTGGGAAGAGGAGGAAAACCAGTCAATCTGAAGATGTGAGTGTTACCTCTATTTATTATCCTTAATTGGACCAGCTCCATTGTGGAGTGATTATGCTTCAACTCTGACTGTGCAGCATTTAGGGGATCCAGGTGAATGGCCTCTTAACCTTTAGCCTGTGTTCTGTGGTCTAAGTGAATGGCTGGTCTGCTCACGTCCTTGGTTTCCTCAGTCATGCTGACCCCCTCACGTTCTCCATTGCTCTCTGCTCCCAGGAGGACCCCCCACGCGGTTACCGTGACGAACGGGCTGCCCTAGTCTGTGCCTTGTCGGAGCGGAAGATTGAGACCGGCATTGGGAACCAGAACAAAGTGAAGTCGATGGCAACGCAGCTGTTGGCCAAGTTTGAGGAGAACGCCCCTGCACAGTCCTCGGGGCTGAAGAGACAGGTAATGGGGTGCCGAGGTCTGGGCCACAATCTGTTAGGTGCTAGCTGACCGCCAGCAGTTGAGACATTTATGGGCTACATTCATTAAGCATTTACTCAGTTTTTTGCCCCCATATAATAACAGAAATCCAGAATGCTAAGGTTACAAAGCTTAACCCAGTAGTTCAACTAAGCACCCTTACATACACCTTTAGTAGTTTATGTTCCTGGCTTGTTTTTCACAATCAAAGTAAAGGCTTCTTGAATCTGGCTAAGTGTCTGTTTTGAAATCCTGGGGTTAAAGTTTATTATTGGTGGGTGGGTGGGTTCCCCTATAACAGTTCATAGGCTGGTATGGATGATGTTCAGCTTATTCGCTGCAGATCTAGAGCAGTGGTCCACAGTGCAGAAGAAAACAAATGTTATCATATTGGTCTGTGGTCTGCCGTATTAAAGGTCTGTTGTCTCAGAAGTTTCAGTGCTGTACTGCTGAGGTTGGAAACCTTGTGTAATGTCTATGGCATTTAGTGCTATAACCAGTAAAAGGAGTGCAGGTACAAAAGTATTGTATAGCTTTCTTCATGAGTATGCAAAACTTGTGGTGTTCATTTTAAACGCTGCATGTGCTGCTCATGATGGTCCATAGTGTCCCTATATTTGATGTGAGCTGGTAGTGTTTGTGTTGTAACAAGAAAAAACACAGCTTATCAGCACTTGCTCTTGGAGTGGCTTTCTGCAAGCTTTTTTCATTCCTTCTCAGTGCGGCATTGCCTTTATCTGCACAGCCTTAGCATGTTGCTGCTTTATCTCATTTAAACAAGATGGCACAAGCTTTCTAGCTCTTTCACTTTCTTTTATTACGTATTTTAACATTTTATGTTTCATTTAAAAAAAAAAAAAGGCTTGTCCACTTTAAACTGCAAGGTAATTTGGTCCAATAAAGACTTCGTATGCTACCAAATACCGACATCTGGTGGCTAAGGAGCAGCTGCTGCATACCTCAGTCATTGGCTATGTTTCCATTCAGATATCAAAGCGAATGTCTTATGCGCATTTGAAACTGTCTGAAGTGATGACATAATGGACTGTTTATTCGCATTACAATGGTGTGCTACCCTTTTTTTAGTCTTTTTTTCAATTTTCTTTGACAAATGTATGCAAACTGGGGGATTCGCTTATTTTAACATTCCCATTTAAATGTGTGTGCACTAAAGCACCTTTTTAATTGTCATTTTTTTTTAAATGTCGACATAAAATATGCTAAACCAGTGAATTTTTATAAAGTTCAAATAACTGCAAAATGTAGGTGAAATTGTATCTGTTTCCATTGAGCTTGTCGCAGTGTGGTGTTTTTCTTTTTTCCCATGTGCAGAAATGTATCTAACAAATCTGCAGCAGTGGAAACATAGCCAGTTGCCTGTTAGGGTTTTGTGGATTACATTAACCCCGGATTAGACTAAATTAAGATTTGTTTGTATTTGTTGTTGATTTTGGTTTTGCTTTGTTTATCCATGCCCGCCAATTTCTTTAAAAAATTGCAATTCAGTTTCATATTTTTTTGATTACTTTTGTATGTACTTCCTTTTTCTTTTTCCATGTTGTGTCCTGTGCTGTTGATTTTGCATGCCTCTCTTTGCTGATTGGATGCCACTGTCCCTCCTGCCCCCCCCCCCCCTCTCTCCTGCCTCCCAGCGGGCCCTCTTGCCATATCAAGAGCGGCTGCTGACTCCGCCCACGGTCCTTCAGAAAGAACAGGGCCGACTCGCACCCGTCCCGCAGTGGAGACAGGTAATAATCCCAGCCGTGGCCCTGTGCAGTGCCAGCACCGGGGGGTAATCCAGTACTACAGTTACTGGTGATTTTCTGGGGTGTTTGTGTAGAACAGTGAATCAAAGAAATCTAGTAGTTCTGAATTATTGGGCCTTCACCCAGATTTAAGTCTGATTTTAAGTATGACATTCAGTAAATGTTTGGTACTGTGGTTAGCTTCTAACTGTCTGGAACAGTTCCATGAATATCAGGCACTATTGAATTAAATTGGTAGCTTAGTGAATAGGGCCCATTTATCATGCCAAACAGTAGAAGAACCTTAATCATGTGCACTAAAACAGTCACTCCTAAATATCCCTGTTTCGTCTGAATCAACAGAGTTTATTTATCAAAGAAACTGTTCTAATCCTTTAGAGTATAATTTAGGATGCATGCAGTATTCTGCAAACAGATTATACTGTTTTTATTTATTTATTTATTTTTTTAAATGGGTCCTACTTTGTACTCATGAGCTTTAAGATATATTGCATGTACATGCCCCAAAACAATTACCTGATGTTTATACAAAAATATCTTTCACAGATGTCAGGAGTTTAGTCATTACATACAGTGTATACTGTACATAGTGATGCATTTTACTTATTGACTGGAGTCTCAAACTAGAATTGGTTTATTTACATAAATGGAAATAACGCTTCCATTGCTTAGTAGTTTGAGGCAGTTACTGTGTCAGCAGTCGCAAGAACAGGTGTCAATTGAGTGAAGCTTGGAAGGGCTCAGGCTGGTAGAAGTTGACTAACTGTACCTTATTTATAGCAGACTGCAGTTATTTCCATCCCTGCATTTTTAAATAAATGCACTCTACTGTAGTCTTACGATTGACCGCTAACTGTGTATGAGAATAGATTCATAAATTAGCATATACTTTAGGTAAAATATGTTGAAGAAATGCCTACGATTTTTGTTTAAAAAAAGTGGTTTTTCCCCCTTTTTGTTTTGAAACACTTAGTATTATTTCTACCTTTTTTATATTGCATTCTCTTTTTTATTTTCCCCCTTGTCCAATGCATGCTGTATTCTGGCCATTTTTAGAGACGTACTCTGCAACAGCAACGGTTAAGTTTTCGCTTTAGGGAGACAGTATTGTGTCACACTGTGCCGTGTAAAGAACAGGTACGGTATCCACTGTAGTTAGAAATGTACTGTACCTAGAGACTGTAGTTTTAGTCTTGCAAAGCTTCAGGTTCCTATGCGTGTGCAGTATTTGCTTTAGATAGAGGCTTGAACTACTGTCCATGTGCTCAATCAACTACAAGGACAAACTGTCAATTTTAATTCGCACAGGAACAGGGTATATATTCCACCGAGACCTGTGAAATAACTGCACAGGTTTCCCATACTTTGAGTGCTGGTCATGGGGGGCCTACTGGCTGTTCTCTCCCATTGCTCTGAACACATGAATAAAGTCACTGTCATGGTAAGTGGGAAAGAGCAGTGTTGTGTGACTGCCATTAAAGCTGAGCCTGTCCTCTTCTGTCTCTGAAGGCTACAAGTGTGAAGCGATCACGGAGCTGCCCTAAGAAAATCATTTTGCTCTCCTCCTCCTCCTCCTCCTCTTCATTGTCTGTCCGTGCTCAGGTGACCACTCTGCATGTCCCCAGACTGCTGTATGCTGTGTGCACTGTTCCTGGAACTTCCACTGTATTTAGTTTATTAAGTGATGTCTATAAGGGATTCACTAAATGACCTTTGGGGAAAGCATCAGAAGAATTATCACTGAGTTTAAAAGTAACAGTATTTGGATCACCCGGTGAATTAAATCAATGTGTATTTTTTTTTTTTCTTTTTAAAAAATGAAATAAAACTGAATCCATTACTTTAACACTCAATCACACATTCTGAAGACCGCAAACATTGGTTTCTGAATGTGAAGTGAAAAGAAATGTTTTTGTCAATCATTTCTACTTGACTGAGTATTTTTTGCCATTTTAAATAAAAGTACATTTGGTTGATGTGTAAATGTAAGGGCTCTTATTTATCGATAATCACATTTTCATTCTGTTTTGACATTAATTCGTGTCCATGTCTCCCTTTTTTTTTTTTGTCTGTATACTTCTCGATGTTCCGTTTTAATTGATTTCGTGCACTGCTATCACTGAACGATTTTCAGTACAGCATTTAACCTCTTCATACTGATGCACAGTAATGTATAATACACGTATTCACTTTTCCCATATAGTGGGACATGTTCTGAGTTCATGTAATGGATTGTGAGTTTCTACAAACGAGAATTCTTCTGTTTGGTGTGTAGCAAAAAAAACAAACCGTTGCCATCTGCTGGCAAACGGGTGCAATAGCTGCTGTGACAGCCCATGTTGCTTTAGGCTTTGTAAAGATTTTTTTGTTGTTTCTACTGGTGAATGCATACCAGAGCACTTCCAATTTCATACACCTTCACTCACCTGAAAAAAGAAAGAATGACCAGGGGTCACAAATGGAGATTTATAAAGGGGCATTCAGAACAGAAAATAGGAGGCACTTTTTTACACAGAGAATTGTGAGGGTCTGGAACCAACTCCCCAGTAATGTTGTTGAAGTTGACACCCTGGGATCATTCAAGAAGCTGCTTGATGAGATTCTGGGATCAGTAAGCTACTAACAACCAAACGAGCAAGATGGGCTGAATGGCCCCCTCTCGTTTGTAAACTTTCTTATGTTCAAACTCATCCAAGACATGTGACTTGTTGGGAAAGTAGCTGCATTCTCATTGCAAGAGACACTTCACAATGGTCTGCTGTTAACCCTCCTGTCCTTTCTGCAGCAAGGAGAGAGTGAAGGATCTGAGTCTGAGGGCCAGGAAGAGAGCCCTGTCCTAGAGCGGGTAACTGGGCAGCATGGATCTGCTTTGCACCCAGCATGACTCTGCACGCTGTCCATTGCTGACTTGACTGGAGTTCCATTAACCCTTCAGAAAACTACATGAACAGGGTTTTAAAGAAGTCATTGGTCTTTGAAGCCAATGCAGGCTGGTACCTGAATAGGATGGCTTTCTGAGTGTGCCAGGCAAAGTAACTGCTCCAAAAAGGAATCCGCAGGGGACTTGCGGTCATGTCAGTGTCCATTTGGAAACCTGTGACATGCTGTGTGGTAATGCAGTGCTGTGACTACCACGCTCTAACTGCTTGGCTTCTCCTTATAATTTAATGGGAGAGAGTTTCAATTTTTGGACTGTTGATTCTAACGAGTGTGTCCCTGCATCTTTCCTTTTGCTAACAAGACTAGTGTAAAGTTGGGCATTATTTTAACCCTTTGGCTATATACGAAGTGCATGCATGAGCTTTATGGGCATGTGGAGATTTTTTTATTAAACCGCTTTTGAGATGGTATCTATTTTTTTTTTTTTTTTTTTTATATGACCTGAGCAACAAAAAAGCACCTAAAACACTAGCTAACGTACGGGTAACAGTAGAATTCAGACATGATACTGATGGCAAGTATTTATATTGATCTAGGTTGCAGGATAAAGACGTCCTGTAACGGCACCGCATGTTTAAGATACTCTGCATGGACTTGTTAAATGTAACTTTTGATTTTAAATGATACTGGACTCCTCACTGTAATGAAGTTGTCAATTATTTTTTTATTTATTTCTATTGAGGCAGTGTGTGGCCTCCCAAACGTGTCGCACAGACAGCTGTTTTAAAATATTTTTTGCTAGAGAACAAAGCCAAATGCATTAGTGTCACTACAATAATTCATCCCTGCAGATACATACAGCATGGGGTGTGTCTGCAGCTGATACAACAATATTAGTCAAGTGACTCTTACCAAGCATTATGGTGTGGGTCCCAGTGCATTCCCATTCCCTTTCCCTTCTTGATCTCATACTCTTTTCTTCTGCTTCTTGTGGTGGCCTTCCCTCCTGCAGATGCCACTGATAGTTTACTCTGATGATCAAGTGCCTATTTTCACCCCTAGCATTGAGGAGAGAGCATCCCAAATTACTACCCACTTTGAACAGAAGGCAGACAGGCGACAGGTGAACATGTGTGTTTTCTACTTGGTTGGCACATCTATTCAAGTACAATACGAGAGGGCTACCTCACTTCTGCATATCTGAAAATTAAAAAAAAAAAAAAAAAAAAAAAAAAAAAAAGCTACGGGCAATATTTGCGTCCAAAGAGCCTTTCAGTAGGTGTCCACAGAACCTTTGACTTGTGAGCATCATTAATATAACAAAATGTGTGAGGCCCAGGATCACCTGCACGTGTCCCTTGTGTGTCTGTAAAAACCCCAGCAACCTTCATCTTGAAGATTTAATGGTCATCCACAAAACCATTCATTTCTTTGTTTTTGTTGTCTTAAACCAAAAGGTTTCAAATAACTTTCTCAACAGTTTGAGAGGTTTGGATTCATGCATCCTGTTTTAAAACACACTAACCCAAATCTCTAATGTGCAGTTTTATTTTGTTCTTTAGAGTTGCACAAAATCACAGTGCTGCCCAGAGTGGTAATTGCAGGGGGGGGGGGGGGGGGGTTGTTTCCTGTTTTTCTTTATAGTTTCATTTGGATTTAGACATTCCAGGTTCTTTCAACATCCTGTTGCTGTGCATCTTTTTTATTTTGTTATTTAGTTTTATTTATTATTTTTGGTATTGCATTTTGCTGTTTCTCTTTTCTTTTACTCAACTGGAGCCCAAGACCAACCCCTCACACCGGTTCTTTTTAGATCAGTGGGAACTCTCCCTCAGTCTTCACTCCTCCAAGCACCAAGACCTGCCCTCCCCAGGTTCATTCAGACAGGTAGCCACTTGGCTGCTTCCTGTTTGTGCTATAGACTGACGCAATGCAAGCCATTGTCCTAACTGCTTTGCATTCCCCACAAATGAAGATGCAATAAAGCATAAATCCTCAAAATGGTGGTGAAAATGAATAATTTAACAGCTTTGACTAACATTTCATTAAAGTTCTGGAAGCTGGAACTCGCTGGTTTTGAATCAAGGCTCAGCACCTAGTGGGCTTTTGTTTCAGTTGCATCCACACCCTTGTCCATGGATTCTGTGGAGGTTGGGTGTGTGAGCATGCGTGATTTTGAACAGTGTTCATCAGATGTGTGTGTGTGTGTGTGTGTGTGTGTGTGTGTGTATATATGTGTGTGTGTATATATGTGTGTGTGTATATATGTGTGTGTGTATATATGTGTGTGTGTGTGTATATATATATATATATATATATATATATATATATATATATATATATATATATATATATACACATACATACACAGCTCTGGAAAAAATTAAGAGACCACTGCATAATTATCAGTTTCTCTGGTTTTACTATTTATAGGTATGTGTTTGGGTAAAATGAACATTTTTGTTTTATTCTATAAACTACTGACAACATTTCTCCCAAATTCCAAATAAAAATATTGTCATTTGGAGCATTTATTTGCAGAAAATGACAACTGGTCAAAATAACAAAAAAGATGCAGTGTTGTCAGACCTCGAATAATGCAAAGAAAATAAGTTCATATTCATTTTTAAACAACACAATACTAATGTTTTAACTTAGGAAGAGTTCAGAAATCAATATTTGGTGGAATAACCCTGATTTTCAAGCACAGCTTTCATGCGTCTTGGCATGCTTTCCACCAGTCTTCCACATTGATGTTGGGTGACTTTATGCCACTCCTGGCGCAAAAATTCAGAGGTGTTCAATGGGGTTCAGGTCTGGAGATTGGGCTGGCCATGACAGGGTCTTGATCTGGTGGTCCTCCATCCACACCTTGATTGACCTGGCTGTGTGGCATGGAGCATTGTCCTGCTGGAAAAACCAATCCTCAGAGTTGGGGAACATTTTCAGAGCAGAAGGAAGCAAGTTTTCTTCAAGGACAACCTTGTACTTGGCTTGATTCATGCGTCCTTCACAAAGACAAAGCTGCCCGATTCCAGCCTTGCTGAAGCACCCCCAGATGAGTCCAATTTTCAGCTTTGCCCAACACCTGGTCGTCTAATGGTTAGACGGAGACCTGGAGAGGCCTACAAGCCACAGTGTCTCGCACCCACTGTGAAATGTGGTGGAGGATCGGTGATGATCTGGGGGTGCTTCAGCAAGGCTGGAATCGGGCAGCTTTGGCATGAATCAAGCCAAGTACAAGGTTGTCCTGGAAGAAAACTTGCTTCCTTCTGCTCTGACAATGTTCCCCAACTCTGTGGCATAAAGTCACCCAACATTAATGTGGAAGACTGGTGGAGAGCATGCCAAGACGCATGAAAGCTGTGCTTGAAAATCAGGGTTATTCCACCAAATATTGATTTCTGAACTCTTCCTAAGTTAAAACATTAGTATTGTGTTGTTTAAAAATGAATATGAACTTATTTTCTTTGCATTATTCGAGGTCTGACAACACTGCATCTTTTTTGTTATTTTGACCAGTTGTCATTTTCTGCAAATAAATGCTCTAAATGACAATATTTTTATTTGGAATTTGTGAGAAATGTTGTCAGTAGTTTATAGAATAAAACAAAAATGTTCATTTTACCCAAACACATACCTATAAATAGTAAAACCAGAGAAACTGATAATTTTGCAGTGGTCTCTTAATTTTTTCCAGAGCTGTATATTATATGTATGTGTACTGCTCAGTGCATTGATTTTGTGAATAATTGTAGCATTTGGGGGTTTACTTGTCGGTGCTCAATGAGAAATATCCATATGGATTAAATATGACCTCTGGAGATCTGTCATATAAATATGTTCCCTTTTCATCTACTTTGAGGTAAATGTACCCACGCCAGTCTGGGGCATCTAATGATCGATCACATTTAAAAAAACAAAAAAAAAAAACAGTGCTGAACCTGAGACTTCACATAGGTTTGAGCAGACTGCTGGGTGGCATGTGATACCATATTGTGCACCAACATGTTTATTTTTAACATTCACAGTGGCGACGCTCTTCAGATATCTACGATTTAACATTCACAGTGGCGACGCTCTTCAGATATCTACGATTTAACATTCATGGTGGCGACGCTCTTCACAGATAATACTCTACCATCTTCAAGTGCCTGTTTTCTGACTCTTTCTTGTGACCGTTAATTGTCTCGTAGTATGAACTGATACACACTGATGATCCCTGTTGCAGCTTCATGGTACCGTATCAGGACCATTGTGCAATATGTGTTGCTATCTCTTGTAATGCTGTGACTTTTTAAGTGGTTCTGCCTGGGTTCTTCCAGGCATTATAATGGCATCCCAATGCTTATTTGTTCTCTTCTTGTGTGTGTGGTTGTTGGGTTTTTTTTAACACAGTTTTCTTAACCATTTCTCTTTTGGTCTTCTGTGTTGCTATCAGAATTGGAGAGATGTCCTATTGATATCTAGACCTCCATTCTGTGCTGGTACAACACAAATTTGACTTGTTTTTGGTGTTAACAACATCACTTGGAATACAATTCACCTGGCACGTTAATTTGTCAAATGTAAAATACATACAGTTGCACATTTGTATAATTGTAGCAAATCTTTCTTTACCTTTTTTATTCTTACATGAGGCAGCCTTCCATTTGTACGTTTCATTTGCTTGATCTGTTTTTCCTTTCTTCCTTTTTAATTTTGTCTTTTTTTGTTTGTTTCTCCATTTCTGACTTCCTTCTTTCCTCCTGTACCTTTCTCTTCTGCCCTTGATTTTTAGAGGTATATAAAGATGTACACAGGGGGAGTGAGCTCATTGGCTGAGCAGATAACCAATCAGCTTCAAAAGAAAGACCAGCCCAAGCCCTTTCTAGACAAGAAGGAATTGGTAAGCTCTGGTAATGAAGAACCATAGGTGCACCCAGTACATGATGAGGATTTCATAACTAATCTATGGGTTTACAAAGTAGTCCTTTAATGTGGTGGGATTATGCTTACTATTAAAAACCATGCATCTTCCTAATGTGTGTGTTCCCCTTTGCTAGTTCACATAGACTGACACTGTGCCTGACCTGTTTGTTTCATATTTTTGTGCTGCTCAATACTGTAGAAAACTGCAATTTTTTATTAGTCATATATTTTCTTTGGTGCTTACTGTAATCTGAACAAAAACAGACATTTAGTACATCAGTTATCTAACCTTTTGTTAAGAGGGTGTTGCAAAACTGACATTTGATCTGGAGAATTGCTCATCTGTTTGATTTAAAAAAAAAAAAGTGGTGTGGCCATTCATTGGCACCAGTTATTTCTGGGTAGATCAATCTTGATGACCTCCTTTTGCTTGAGTTCCAGCTCCTAATTGAATCTATTGTGTTAGCTTTGGACGAATCTGACTTCGCATGGACATTTGATCCATTAAGTTATTCCACATAGTGTGAACGTAGGGGATGGTGACCTGCTTTTCCATGTTATTGGCACTTGATGGGCTAAACTATTGATTGATTGTTGGGATCATCGTGTCAATTTTTTTTTTACTTTATTTTTTTATTTATTTATTAAACAGGGTCATTTGTTACATGATGATATTCTGCATTTCGTAGGTTTAGGTCATGGTGACTTCTCATGATATTGACACTACTTGTAGTGTTTTAGATCCTTGGTGAGGAGAAGTATGTTGCTTGCTTACTACTATTTTTTCCTTTGGTGTGCTTCTCTTGTATAATAAGCATGTTTGTGAAGTCTAGCTCGAAGTTGAAAAACAAGAGGGGTCATTGAGAGACAGCGGAGGCACAACTAGTGTGGTGGTCCTACTAAAAATGATCATGTCATCAAAAGACCTGAATGGAGACTTCAATAATCTGCAATGTGAAGTGGGAACGCTGCTGTAGAGAACCTTCAGACACCCCTTCTGACACATGGTTTCTCTTCCTCCAGGGTTCATTCCGCAGAGAGTTTCCCCAGAACATTGGCGGCAGTGATGTCTGCTTTTTCTGCCGGAAGAGGGTCTACGTAATGGAGCGGCTCAGTGCAGAGGGCAAATTCTTCCACCGTAGTTGCTTCAAGTGTGACTATTGTAACACTACCTTGCGGCTCTCCTCTTACGCCTTTGATGTTGAAGATGGTAAGTCTCCAGGCTGGTATTGCCCATGGGGCTAGAGCTATTACTGCTGTTGACCCCTCAACCCAAAAAATTCAAGTTTATGTTAACACCTTGGGTAAAACCTGACGGCAAACTTGACTAACATGGTTGCTGTAAAAGTCTTGAGTTAATTGTGGAGAATTTGAATCTAGCGTTACACGATTCAATAATGCTAAGATACTTTTAGCTGAGCCTTAAGTATACATCTTTAAAATGTTTTTTTGTTTACCTCTGATTTTATCTTCACATTCTCAACAGTTTCTTGTCGGTTTGTTGCTCCTGTTTTTGTTTTCTTTATTTTTTTTCACAGTTTGCTTAGTAAGTGAAAGGGGTAGTACTGGTAACTAGTGTGCTATGGCAGGAAAATGCTTGTATATTACATACTTTGTTGTTGCATCTTTTTAAATATCACTCGTGGTGATAGTGCTCAGCAGTGTGAGGGAAGAGTCAAATATTTTTTCCAGATGCTTTTCCTCCGGGTTGGACAAGCCATTTTTTCTCAGTTTCATGGGCTCTCCTCTTTTGTTTTCTGTAACAAGTGCCGTATTGTTACTGGTTAATTATACAGAGCCCCAGTTTCTCAGTCTGCTGATTGGCCACCATGTAGAGAAGCAGCAGTGGTTCCGAATACCCTAGTGAAATCAAAGGATTTTTTCAGTTGCTTAAAAGGAAACGTTTAACCTTACTGTGCTGCAAACTCCTTGAATCTGTACAGAGTGGTAGATTAAGGCTTTTTTGACCAATAATTAGTCCCTAAAACCCTTGCCTAGAAAGGTTGCAGAGAATTAACTTTTTTTTTTTTTTTTTTTTTTTTTTTTTAAATACAGGTAAGGGCTAGTACATTTTCGAATATGTTTTTACGCTTTCATTAAAATAAATGGTAAACTGCTTAAATGACTTGTGGGTAGTATTTTTATTTTATTTCTTTCAATTCTTTTAGGGAAGTTCTACTGTAAACCTCACTACTGCTACCGGCTCTCAGGTTACGCTCAGAGGAAGAGACCTGCAGAAGCACCACTCACTGCCAAGGTAGTACCCAATTCGACTTTTTAATGAATTCCCTTCCCAACTGAATACTCCTGCAGCTTCTGGTGACTGGTTGACGAGAAAGAGTTGGACATTGGAACAAATATTTAGTGTGTGTGTGTGTGTGTGTGTGTGTGTGTGTGTGTGTGTGTGTGTGTGTGTGTGTTTTTTCTCTTCTGGATATTGGGTATGTTTAAAAACAAAAAAAGTAAAATGGTTTACAGCAATTAGATTAATTTCAGAGTGCTGACAATGGCAACTTGCTTTAGAATTTGAAAGTAAGGTTATTTGAAACCTGACTTGAACATGCACTGTTGGTTCATTAAGTCCCGTCAATCGCCAGAACCTTTGGCAACCAGTGCACAGCAGCCAGCTCTGCAGTTTTCAACAGAGTTGTTGTCATTGTTGTCAGAGTGTATTAAAAAGCAGGCTTTATCAAAAAGATAAGAACTTGAAAAAGATGAATGTGCATGTTTTCTCATTTGTCCAACTACTGTTGTGCAGAAGTCTGATTTGTACCTGACTTTTCTTAACCCTGGATATGCTTATTCAATGTACTTAGCATGAACACAGTACATATATATTTGAGATGAAAACAAGGGCTACATTCTACTGTATGTTTGAGGCTTCCTGCTCTGCAGTAAGAATTTGTACAGTCAGAACATTGAAGAGGTTAAAGTTATTTACTGTATATGGGCAGCAGTGTGGAGTAGTGGTTAGAGCTCTGGACTCTTGACCGGAGGGTCGTGGGTTCAATCCCAGGTGGGGGACACTGCTACTGTACCCTTGAGCAAGGTACTTTACCTAGATTGCTCCAGTAAAAACCCAACTGTATAAATGGGTAATTGTATGTAAAAATAATGTGATATCTTGTAACAATTTTAAGTCGCCCTGGATAAGGGTGTCTGCTAATAAATAAATAAATAAATAATAATAAAAAAAAAATAATAATATGCAGAAGACTGGAATACAAAAAGACACAACATGGTTTGGTTTAAATATATAGCTTTAAATGACAATGGATGTACTTTACATGCTACAGTATGGTCAAACAACATGTTTTCAAACAATCTCTGGAACCTTGTTTTGTAATCGGGATAATGGTTAGGGAGTGCCCTCTGTTTCAGAAATGAAAGGTTTCCATGCTGGGAACGAATGGCTTGGCTTGGCTTCACCTAAGCTATTGTTCATTGCAGGTTGGCCTTGTATTCATTGGTAATATCTGGCTTACATTATATGATTGTGTTCTGCAAGTTTTAATATGTGCCTCCTTACCCTTGGCACTGATCATTTTAATACCAATTCCTTCCCAGGAGAACAAAGTGTCTCTACCGGACCCTGTTGCTGCTGATGGCCCAGTCCAGGCAAACGCCACAGCCACCCCTACAGAAAGGACCCCAGGTAGCTCCATTTCCTTTATTGGCAGGACGGCTCGTTTCTCCCTCACTTTCTTTGGCGCTCTGCACTGTGTGAGCCACTCCACCCGGGGAGCTGTAACCTGGACCCGACAACAGCTGGCACACAACTGTCTCGATTCCCTTTTCCTGTGCCAGTTGATCACCTTTGGGGTCCCTTTCCTGTACGTTCAGTCTGAAGTTTTAGGACAGATAGCTGGCGAGTTTAGTAGTTCAGGTGCTGAGCATCTGGGATAAATCAGTTTTTAATGGCGATTTGATCTTTTCCACTATAAATTAGAGCGACCTTGCTTTCCGAGATACATGTTTTTGTCTTTTTCAGTTTGTTCAGATTTAATTAGTAAGCTGTGTTTTTGTTGTTTATTTTTTTAACCCATTTTACTTTGTCATGTTTTCTTTATTTGTGGTTTTAAAATGTTTTTCTTTGATATTTTTGTAAACCTAACTGCTTTGTAAATTATTTTTCTGTGCATCCTTTCAGCTTGCTGCCTCTCGTCATGTAGATAATCCTGTCATCTGTTCATTTGTGGGTGCCTTTACAAAGATGCAATATTCTGTTATCTTTCAGAAGTGTTACCGTGTGTCTGTTAAAAGCCAAAGGTACAGCCATCTTTTCCTGAGATCATTCTATAATCCAGTGTTTGTGTGGCCAAAGAGGCCTGATATTCGGACACCCAAAGTCTCTAAACTGTTTGTTGTTTGTATGGTTCTTGTTGGACCTGAGCAATCTGAACTCATAATAGGATGGTGCATCTTTAGAACCCAGCTGATCTTTTTCATTTACTCCCTATTGAGAGGGCAGAGTCATACTGATCCAAACTGGCATTCTTAAAATTGTCTACAAGCAGAGACCATTTTGATTTGTGTTTAATTTAATTGATACCTTCCCTTTACATGTTACAGTTGTGTACATCAAGCACCTAGTTTCTGTGAACAATTTTGCTTTTTTTATGCTTGGTGATGGAGAAATGTCCATGCCAGTTGACCAGTTTCTCTCTCTCTCTCTCCTCTCTCTCTCTCTCTCTCTCTCTCTCTCTCCTCTCCTCTCTCTCTCTCTCTCTCTCTCTCTCTCTCTCTCTCTCTCTCTCGTGCTTTCTGAAACGATCAGGTATTCTTTGAATGTAAAATCTGTTGCAGTTTGCTATTCCTCTGTAAGCTTTACCTTTCCCACGCCTATCAAAGCAGAACTGTAATGATTGAGGGGTGCTTGTGAGGGTATATTCTGGGTCTGCTGTACTAAACTAACCTTCTGCACAAAATACATTGCTAGGGATTTAGGGGGTTTGTTTGTGAAGCATGGCATGTGAGCACATCTGTATGTCTGAGTGGTGCAATTTAAACTGCAACTTGTGAAAGGAACCCACTGCATGCATGGTTTTAGAAGCAACTGTCCTGTTTGCAATGCTGGGCTTGATCTTTTTGAAGTTAGAGCAGCTTTAACACATTGCCCATGGTTTTATATTTATCCGAGACACTGTTCTAAAGCAGTGCTACCTCTTATGAGGTGACCCTTTTATACAACAGAACTGGTTATAAGGCTCCCATTAGCACTTGCATTCTCGTTATAGAGTGGTACCCACAGGTAATCTTGAACTGTGACCCCCAACTATTGACATTTGATTCCATCAGTTTACACTGTCCACACACAAAACACTAATAAAAATCCACCCCAAACCATCATAATATGGCTATTTACATTCAAGGTTGCAATATAATGTTTTCAAATAGATAGTAGTGCCGGAAGAAACTAGTAAAATTTATATGACAGACATTTCAAATAAAGTATTCAATGATAAAGCCTTATAGTTTAACCTTTGGGGTGTTTTAATAAATGTATGTATGTATGTATGTATGTATGTATGTATGTATGTATGTATATATACATATTATAAAAAAAAACAACTAAATACAATATTTGCCAAAACTTTAGATTAGCTTCCACTTAACAGCACCACATCTTACCGTTATCATATGCAACCCTTGTTTATTTTGTTTTGTTTATAGCAATATATATGTTTTGTTCCTTTTATATTTTGCACTGCATGTGTGCATGTTCAGCACAGAGTTTGAGTTATTCTACGTTTAGCATGTAACACCGCATGAAAGACTTGGCATTTGAGGGTCAGCAGCACATTGCAATGCAATCACAAGATCGGAGGTGTTTTCTAAACATACAGTAACTCCTCATTTAGCTAATCAAGACTGATTTTCGAAAGCAGAACAGCTGCCGCAATCTTTTTCATTTTTAGGAAAAGATCCCTTGATACTTTACAGCATTCTTCCATAGTTTAGAAACCAGTCTGTGTTGGCTGTTCAGTTTGTTTACTTTCACTAACTGACATTTTAGCTGCAGGCCAAATTTATTATTTTTTTTGTAAACTTGCTACATCACATCGGAGATATAGAAAAAAACAAGTTGATGTTGTGCATAGATCAATAAAACAGATATAAGTGCCCATTACCAACAAGTTTTATTGATGTGGAGTTCTGTATTTCCTAAACCAAATCACATTAAATCCAGTGACTAAGTAAACGTTTTTATTTTTATATCTATCTATATATCTCTTTTGTTCTCTCTCTAACTTATGGGATCAAAGGTCCCATTGCTTTTAAAGGAGATGCTTTTTAGAGTGGGACAAAGGCAAGGTACCTATATATATATATATATATATATATATATATATATATATATATATATATATATATATATAATAAATACATTTTTTTAAAATATATTTTCGCAATGCACTGTTTTGAATGGGAAATGGATACAACGAAGTGTTTTTTTTAACAAATAAATTTGAAGAGATGTTTTGTGGTGAGTGGTGGTGTTGTGTTTTTTTTTTCTATTTATTTATTTAAAGAGAAATATACCTTTCCTATACAAGGACAATGACACAACACCATATACTTGCAATAGGGAATATCTTTCAAACTACTTGTTGGAGGAGATGGTGATTATAACTGGCAAATGCGACACTGATATTGTGCAAAAACGACTGCTAATTGTCTGTAAACTTGAGGATATTGTAACATCGCAGTGTGGAATTGCACATCACACACACACACACGCAACATATTTATTTGTGTCTGAGGTAGTGTTGTATACCCCCAAGTTTCATGTATTTTATCCACGATTCCCTTGACACGTTGTTTAGGAAGTTTGTATTGTGAGCATATTGCTGCTGGAAGCTTCTGGGTCATTGAAACTTAACTTTCTCTTTCTGATAGGAAATGTCAGCAAGATAGCAGTATTCCAGTCGACATGAGCCTAGGATGTGACATTCACAGCCTAGATGAGATTTTCATGGGAGGGCGATTCCTGTTTATTAATCATGACACAAGGCTTGATTTTTTTTTTTCAACACGGATATATGCTCTGCAGTAGTTAGTCGTGTTTTTAAAGGGTATTTTGCAGCAGTTAATGCTAATTGACGACAGTATGAATCTGCATTGTTGCAGGAAGAAGCAAGAGACAAATTAAGACAAACCCTCTTTGTGGTAATGGATGCTCCAGGGTGAACTTTGTCAAGTTTGACATTATTCCCCAGCTAATGTATGACCGATTTTGATTAATGTGTGAATAAAAAGAAACTGGATTGTTAAATTGCATTACTTCATCATTAATACAAAATGGCATATAGCAAAATCGAAGTGATGCTTTTCTTGTAAGTGCTACGGTAGATTCTGCAATGCTTTGGGGGAAAAGCTCAACTGGAAGGGCTAAATACAATAACTTTTATTGGGAAAAGCATTACAGTAAAACCGAGAATATGATGATTTTTTTACATTTTGATTTGATAAGTGAGCAATTCAAAAGAATATCTCCACATTCATGTTGTTCATTGCATGAATTGATATTTTTCTAAAATGCCCTTTTTCCTTGCTAAGAGTCTATTTGAATTAGGCCCCAAATCTTTTTCAATAATTTCAATCTTTTTCGATGGTGTTTTCTTTGTCACTACGTAGTATTTGTTGTGGATAGAAATGGCCTGAGTGTGTCTGGTTTCAGGGAAAGGGAATTCATTCTGTTAATATTTTGATATACTAACTGTACAATCCCAATAAGTAAGCCCATTTGTACTTCTTGCTTGGGTAGACTGACTTGTGTAGTTATATCAGATAATTTGGGTCATAGCACAATAGAAAAGGTGCCTGCATTGTAAGTCATTCATTTGCAATTTCCAGTTCAGTTCATTACTAGGCAGTATTGTAGCTGTTGATTTTACTGGCATGTAATTCCCATTGCTTCTGATATTTAGGGACAAGCTGAGATACAATTGTGTTTTGGAATGCAAAGGGTGAAGGAGAGGTTTTGCACCATGTAGAAGTTTTCCATGTTCTGACTGTTTGTTTTTCCCAGGCACTTCTCTGAGGTCTGTCACAATGCCAAGATTTATGTGAGGGGCTAAAAGGAATCCAAGGCATTTGTGATCTTCCTGTTTGCTGCAGTGGTGTATTGGCACTGTTGTCGACTTTTTAGTAATTGTAAACAAGCAACTTGTCAATGAAATGGACTTCTTGGAAATGCAGGACTTTAAATACTAACATAGTGCTGTGGCACTTACATTTTAGCTGTATGATTTAGAATGTATGTTTGTGAATGTGGCACAATGAAAGGAATATCCGAATCTGAAACACATTTTCTGTTTTCTGAGGTTGAGAAAGAAGTAGGAGTTACAAAGGCTGAAGACTTTTAATCATTTCCCAGAGCCAGAGTTAGGCTGCGATGCAGTACAATATGTTCTCTGTCATGGTACATTAATCAAGTATCCGCAATTAAAACAACTCCTCATTTATACAGTTCACACTGCACAGGGCTAACCCAAGTGATGCCAGTGCAATTCAATTATTTACCCAATAAGCAGACTTGTGCCAGTATCACTTAGTATTACTGTATTCTGTATGTTTTTTTTCCCCTGTGCCTCTTGCTTTCAGCAGTAGATGTGAACGGGGTGGAAGAGCCTGCCCTGGCAAAGCGTCTGCGGGGCACCCCGGAACGCATCGAGCTGGAGAACTACCGGCTGTCACTGCAGAGAGAGGAGGAGCTGGAGGAGGTGCCTGAGGAGACGCTAGCAGAGCACAACCTGAGCAGCGTGCTGGACAAGGGCACCGACGCGGGCGAGGGCTCCAGGTCGGCTATATCATACTTTGTGCCTGGCTCAGGATAACATTTAACATTTTATTTTGGTGTTCGAGATGCCACCTTTTAATAGACATCTCGAAACCACCACCTGATTCTAAATGCTTTTGAGGGGTTGAATGTCAGGGGGTGATCTGGTCACAGTTTGAAGGAGGAGCTCTCTCATGCTGCCTGTCTGCAAGCCTGAGCCATTGTCCCTTGCCTAAATTCACCTTTTAAAACCAGTTA
Organism: Acipenser ruthenus; assembly: GCF_902713425.1. Taxonomy (NCBI): domain Eukaryota; kingdom Metazoa; phylum Chordata; class Actinopteri; order Acipenseriformes; family Acipenseridae; genus Acipenser; species Acipenser ruthenus. Next base: position 62,975,350 of record NC_081195.1, on the reverse strand, counting down.
CCAGATATAGCCAACAGCGTAGGGATTTATTCCTTGAAATTTGTTGAGACTTGTTACTAGCGATAGGGCATAGTCCGACAGTTACATGTAAGATTGAAGGAGAATGAGTCATTGTGTTAAATATCTTGTTTTTGTGGAAGCCTAGAGCCTCCTGGCACCATGCCCAAATCAAGTGTAGCCGTTGCCCATCACTTTTCATGATTTGTGTACAAGCACAAAAAAAAATAAGTAAATTAGAGTTTGAAACATCTTATTCATGCTAGAATGTCCTCTCCTTCAACCCAATTATATATCGAGTGTTACTGGGATTAAGCTTAAGCCAATAATATGCTTTAACCATTGACAGGATATATTCGCATTACCACACTGACACACATTTCATGCATGCTGTGATTGTCGCTTACCTTTCACCCAGGTTTGGGATTAGCTGCAAGAAGGCTAATGTGACACTTTTTTTTGTTTTGTTTTGCATCCAGCAATACAAGTTTTCTGAGGAGCAGTAGCTTTTTATTGCCACTGCTAGTGTATGTGCTGATTTTAGTTCTAACTTCAGTAACAGAAGATTGGCCAGTGTCTTAAATCACCACTGTTGCAAGCATCGCTAAAAGGGGAGCGTATATGTTTTTGTATATTCTACTGCATCAGGTTCACTGCTGCGTTGTTTAACCTCTGATCCTATCAATAATACAGACCATACACTTTGAACTAGTGTCTTCACAGTTAGTACACAGCTGTCATCTAAATCATACGTACTGTACTTCATCCAGACTTGTCCTACTTTACAAACACCTCATTTGTTTCACACATCCGTTTTACTGCGTGTTTACTAACCATTCCGATTTCCCTAACGGTATGAAATAGCATTTCAGCCGTGCTTCTCTGTCTCTGACACCACCCTGTCCTGTCTGCTCCACAGCAGCTCGGAGTCGGAGATGGATGAGGTGGAGGAGGAGGGTGAGGATGAAGATCACCCTGTCTCAGACCTGGGTGGAGTGCCATGGAAACAGGCTGTGCAACTCCATGCCCGTCTGAAGGGCAAAAGTGAAACGCAGATAGCAGCAGAGGAGGAGGCACGTGCCCTCGGAGAGGAAGAGGAGGAGGATGAAGACGACGACGAAGAAGAAAAAGAGGAGGAGGAAGAGTCCAGTGAAGGTAAACTAAACACTTTTTACTGTAATGTTCCTCTCGTCTGAGAGGAGAGCACTCCTATTTCTCGCCAATAACTCACCAAAGCTATGACTAAGACTTTATATAATGTCAAAGATCTATCCTGTTTTGAAAAAATACATAGAACAAATACATTTCCAATGCAAGTATCCTCCCAGTGTCTAAATTAGTACAGACTTTGATTACAGACTTTTTTATAACCATTTTCTGTATTTTGTACAAAACCTAGTATAATAAAAAAAGGGTCCCCAGAGCAGTTCAGATAAAATAGAAGATGTGCTGCTAAGGGGCAATGTGCTATTTGTACATGCTTTTAGAGAGTAAGACTTTTAAACATGTAAATAAAGATGTAAATATCCTTGCTTGATGCCAATGCCATGTGTTGGAGCTGTTTGTTAGTGTTTTTAATCTCAACACTTCCTTTGCATTTGATTACCCTTTTAATTTCTATATGGGTGTACTTTCCACTGTTTCAGTTTAATTATTCTACCTGTGTACCTGAAAGTACCTGAACAAAGAAACAGGCAGGGTGGTGGCCTTTTTGTTTGTTTGTTTTTTTACAGGTTTGCAGATTCTTTCATACTGTGGTACATCATACCCACTTAGTCAAGGGTTAGCCAAGTCGCCCTTCTCTTCTGCTGGAAGTTTTGATTGCATTATATAACTAGCTTTTCTTCGCAACACTTTTGGTTTCCAAATATATAAAAAAAATCAATTTTATAGGATTAAAGGTACACACAGTCCAGTCAGATTTGTAATACTCTTTTCCCAACTTCTTCCTCTCTTTGCTGTCTTCCTCCTATACTTTCATCACCTGTGCTTGTGTAAAATCCACTACCCTCACTCTCTCGCTCATTCCCTGTCTTTGGGTATTTATTGGGGAATATCTCCCCCTGCTGACAGAGGGAGAGTATTACCCCTGGGAGAGGGAGCTCCAGTTAGGGTTGTGGCTTGAGCATCTAAAAGATGAAGAGGACACAGGTAGATTCAAAGGTATCTTTGCGTGTGGCTTTTTTTTTTTTTTACAAAACCCATATTTTGTATTTATTTAATAAAGGCCTGGCTGCGTATGACCGTACCTTTTCATAATCTAACGTTTGTTTGTTTGTTTGTTTGTTTTGTTTTTTTAACAAAGAAATTCACAAATTTGAGAGACCAGAGACAGTGTTTCATTTATCTTACGATTTATGATATAAATTGAAGTTTGTTTCCTGAGGAGGTCAGCTGTCTGCTGGTAATATACATAAGAGTTATGCTGTCTGTCTGCTTTATGCTTTAAATGATTGATTGTTTTAGCGTTATATAATAATCTCAGAGCTCCTGGCAACAGCAGATTATAAACTCTGGCAGGAAAATAATGATACTCTGACTTTTTCTCAAACTTTAAAAATAAGCTTTTGTAATAAGCTGTGATTTTTAACAAAAGCAATTTCACAGTGAGGGTTGAAAGATAAGCATAACTTTAAAAGGCCTGACTAATTTTTCAAATGATTTGCAAGGAATGCAGCTTTAATCATTATTTGCTCTTGCCCTTGCATGATTCAAAGTGATTTGAGAATGCAGCATTGTTCTGAATTATTTGAGTTGCACGACAATAATAGAATTGTGTGTGTGTGGTGTAGTGGCAGGAGGAGTACTAATGGAACTAATTACTTATTTCAGTAAGAAAATATCATCAAACTACGTTGTCAGCCATAGCTAGTATAGAAAAGTACTTTGTGTGTGTGTATGTATGTGTATATGTAATATGTACGTGTGTGTATATGTGTATTAGTAACAACTAAACTTTTGCCAAAAAAGATATTGCAAGCTTATTATGAAAATCCATATTGTATTAGTAGTTAAATGCAGAGTGAGTTGGTTAGCTACCTTTTCATGAAGATACAGTTTCCAGTAAGAGTAGTAGGTTTCCAATCAGTGTAAATGTGGTGCATTGTGCTGTCTGATGCACATTGGGGATCTGCTCATTATAAACAAGTTAAAAGTTGCACTGTTCAGGTTGTCAGTATGGAACATTGGACTGTTTGCCAACCATTTTCCCTCTGTGACTTTTTAGAATAATATGGGCATATTGTCAGTGCTTCCTCCAGGAGTGTTTTCAAAGGAGAAAAAAATATAATTAAGATATCTGAAAGGGATATTTTTTTATAATATTACAATGTGTATTTCCAAGGTGCTATTTTAATCTCTCCATTCCTTTTTCTCTTCCCCTCTTTTTTATTTCTCAATTTCTTCCTTCCCTGTGCTTTCTCTCATGTCCCTGGGTCACTTGACTGTATTTCTATGGTGCTCCCTTCCTAAAAACAAATAACACTGACTCCCCTCAGCCGGGAATCTTCGCATTCAACAAGTCCTGCAGCCCGTAGACCCCCTGGAGATCCAGGCAGACGTGCACTGGACGCACATTTGTTCTGAGCAGGAGAAGGAGAGGGCTCCAACTTCACAACCCTCTCCTTCCACAGGTAACACAGCTCTGTGTCACAGACCGGTGTGGGAGTCACCATGGCAACTGCTTGTACCATGTTCGCAACCTATATACAGTAGATCTTGTATCCCTACCCTTGATGTCTGGTGACTCCAGGTGCCTCTCTTTTGGTTTATTATCCACAGTGAACCTGGAAAAGCAGGTTCCCAAGGTCATGCTCTGCTTGTTAGAGGTCTGGAGTTGTCCCACGGTCATTGCTGTCCTCATGCAGACATCGGTTTTGTGCTGTTTTTTTAAGATGTCCACCATGGTCAAGCACCTTTTATCTGTTTGAACCCTGTCTTTTTTTTTTCTTCTTTTTTTTCTTTTTTTTTCTTTTAAAAAAGGTCAAATTTTTACATCTTTTTCGTGTGCCATCGCTCCACTTAACTTTTCTTCAAAAACCGAAGATGGAGAGAATGAAGCTGACCCCCTGTTCTGTTTAATGTGTTTTGTTTCCCCCTTTCATATTAACAGAAGTTTAATAAGCTTTATTTTTGTTTGTTTTCTTCTGGTTTGTTGTGTGTAACTTTTCTTTCCTGACCCATTTTTGCAATTTTTTTTTTATTTTGTTTTCCTAAATTCAGCACCCGACATTCCATCAGTCCGCCATGAGGCAGTACGAGCTTGGCTGGAGACGGTATCTGGAGGTAGCTGTGTGTGATATGATTGCTCAGCAACATTCTGACGTTTTGCCTTTTCCTTAGTGCATGGCAGCGGAGAGGGTTCAATGCATGCTGTGCTACACCGTGCTCAAACTGCATGGGTTGGATCTGTTTTGGTGATTTTTACCCAGCAAGGGTCAGACCAAATAAACAGCAAGGTCTTCCGGTAAACTTCTAGCCTGACAAAAATAGAGAAATGGGATTATCTTGGTTATAGAACCATGATACTTTCCAAAAAGGAGACCTCCCCTCTTGAGCTTTTTTGAAAGGGTTGTGCTGTTAAAAGGTATTTAGCTAAATGCATCTAATTATGTGAGACAAGTAAGAGATGAAATGCAAAGAGTTTCTTGGCCAATTTGGACAGCAATGGCTTTTTGAACGAACGAGCACTCCTACAATCCAATGTGCTGCCGAATCCCCAAATTTCCCAAATACTGTAAATTCCTCAGCTATCTACCGCCTTTGCTTCATACATTCTCTAGTCAACATTATGCTCGCCCTTTTTTCGCTTTCCCAGTCGGTGATATACCTATATACATTTCCTTGCTTCTCTACCTTCCCAAACATGGAGATAGGAGCTCTAACAGGGATTCTCAAGCATGCAGGCTCAAAGGGCACTATCCTATATCTCATTTCTTAAAAGCTTTGGTCTGACCCAGCCTAATAGTAGATGCCGTCCAGGTGGCAGGGTAAGCAGCTTTGCCAGGGGGTTATGGACTTTGTGCAGAAGGCTAATTCTCTGCATCAGCAGACAGAGTTGTCATTAATGAACAGAGTCTCCGCTTACATGATGCCACCAACATACTGGGGGTGCTTTTAGCTTCAAAGCTGCATTGCTGAGCATCCGAATGTTATTTATGCAAGTTAACTAGGGAACATAGAAGTCAACTGAGAACTTGCACGAGTCCTGCATAGGTTTTCATGACCAATCTGTATCCGTCATGATGTTTTGCATGGTGGTTGAACTGCCTTCTGTTTTAGGGCTGTTCCAACTAGGTTTACTTTGCAGAAGTAAATAGTGAGAACATTAAGAAATGATCAAATTCCTTCAGAATGTGGACCTTGAATTAAATAGCACTTCTGGAGAGGATTTTAATCTGATGCTGCATGGTAATAACAACCGGTTTTGTAAATCCAGATATTTGAACTTAATTCTTTTTTGGGGTTATTAAAAAAAGAAACCACCAGTAATCTGTTTTTCTACTTGCCTTGAATTCTGATCATTTATTCTATAGGAAGTATGAGCCTGCCAAGGTATACTTGCTTCATTAACATTTCCCAGGCTTGGCAAAATGACTGAATCCAAACCGCATCCATTTCCCTGAAAGCAAAATGGATATTTGCATGACCATAACAAACTAATGTAGGTAATTTTAACAAGGAAATGTCAGTTTTCATTAGGTCAACACTAAAAAGATTGGTTGCTTATCACAGTTTTAGTGTTTCAAGAAAAAAAATCCTGATAAATGTTTACATTATAGTGTTACATAACCATATACAGTAAGTCAATAAGATGTTTGGCCACTTTGCTGTTTTTTGTTATTTTCAGTATATCTATCCAAGTAGGAACTCTTAGAACGCCTCAATAAATATATTTTTCATCTAATTTCCAATTTCATCATTTCTAGTGTTTTTTTTTTTCTTAATGGTGCAACATTGTTGATTTACCCTCACAAAGTGTTTTCCAACTTCAACCAGTATAACTTGCAAATATAAGCTGACTGTATTTTTCATTCCTCTCTCAGCTCTATGTGAGGAGAATGAACTGGAGGTCGGAGATGAGCCTGGGGTTCGTGAGGAAGAGCCCGAAGTTGGCACAGAGCTGGATGAGGGTAAGCTATAGCTGTCTTCAGACCTTGAACTGGACGGATTCAGCACAGGCTTCCTTAAAGGCGGTGTGTGACCCCTCAGCAAATCTATCCTAAAGGTCTTTCACTTCTGCTGGGGAAGAAAGTTAATAGAAATGTAAATCAGTTGTGCATATATGTTATGAGTCAGTGGGCCCAATTTAATTATTTTTTTAGCATGGAATTTTAGAAAAATACAAATTTCAAGCACTAGATTAGCATCATTGATAAGGCATAACTTTTTTTTTTTTCCCCAGCCTAGAGCTAAATCAGTTGCGCCCATGTGTAACACCACATCCTCCTACTGTAGCTGTAGTTTTCAGTAATCCTGTATAAATGCTAACACACCATCTGAAGAACTTTTGCCATTCTAAGATTTGCTCTCATTGTGCCAAGCACGAACACTATTTAAACTTTGAGCAATTTTGCTGTGTTTACAATCAAAATAGGTAGTGTTAGATTAAAATATATTTCATATATAATTTTTTTTCCCAAATATGTGAAGACATTTACTAACTATTTAATATATATATATTTTTTTGTATAACAATTTAAATGCATATTTTGCTCTTAAGTGAAAATTGATTAGGTTTAAGTGCACAAATTGCAGTTTGTTTTTTAAATTCCAGATTTTCTTAGCTGAAATGTACTCATATAAGTTATCAAGCTTTGAATTTAGCCCTCTTAGTAACTTATTCTAAACTGACAACTGTTTCTGCTTGCCTGTGTGAGGGGTATTAAAAGCTCAGTAGCTTTTGCTGGAGAAAGGCCTTGCACGTTGTAGGCTCCCCTGCTATTGGCTGTCCTGGTTTATCCCTCCCCTGGGGCAGGGTCAGCACGTGGGAGTGAGTGAGTGAGTTAATGGCTCGATTTTCTCTTTGACAGATGATATCCCTTCGGATGCTGAGGCTGAGGCCCGGATGCATCGGATTGAGAGAAAGGAGCAGCCCCCAGAGGAAGAGGGAGGGTCCGAGGGGCGAGGGAGGGTGTCCAGTCTAGGTGCAATCTCTTAAATTTATTCCGAATGTTACTGGAACTGGATAAGATGTGCCTAGATTGAAATATATGCTGTAAATGGTGTAAAGCAAATGCCCTTGTTTTAGTAAGTGGCACATTCACTTTTGTATTTTGTTATGTTTTTCCATCTCTTATAGAATAGATGCATAATGGGGTAATTTGTGGGATATTTTTGGTGACGGATGCTTCCATTGTTTTTGTTTGTTTCTGCTGACTATATAAGGGTTACTGTATGTTTATGCAATGGTGTTTTTTTTTTTTTTTTCTTTCCAGCCCAGTCGTCGGTGAGCCCAGTTAGATCTCTGAGTGATGTGCTGCTGTCACCAGTAACAAGCATAAAGGATCAGGATGTGGAGGTATAGAAATACAACGAAGTGCCGTAAGAGGTTTTCACTGTGTATTTAAAAGGTTCTGTGTTGAAAAACATTTTTTTTCAACACAGAACAAAATAGTCAGTTTGGAGATATGGGCACAGCTTAGTTAATTGAACCATTGAAATCAATAAATAAGCAATATAAAATGGTAACTAGAGCTAACCAGAATATTTAAGTACTTTCCTGTATTTTATCTGTTGACAGTACTAATATTGTAAAGTTTGTGTTGTGGGGACATTATTGTGGAACATAGGGCATTCAGGCATAAAGGGGTGGGACAATAAAGTTAATCATTACATGCAAATGTGCCTCGGTTTCTTCAGCACTGTTTGAGAGCAAAACCGTGTTTTCTGGAATATAAATTCTCTGTGTTCCAGTGTCAAGTGCACAACAAACTAATGCTTTTCTTTCTGTTTCACAACAGGGAGTGTGTGAAACCTTGTCGCCAGCTTCTCTGTTGAAATCTCCAGGTGCTCGCTTTTTCCAGGAACCATATCTCCCAAAAGAAGGAAAAGAGGATATTATTTCTGAGACTCCAGAGGCCAAGACCCTCATCTCTCCCACACTCCCTTTTTCGCCTATTCGTTTCCAGCCTCTTCCTCTGCCAGAAGCTGTTATACCCAAGTCACCAGTCAAAACACAACCATTAGCCTCTCCTCCAGCTACGAGCCCTGTCTGTGCCCACTCTCCAATATGCTCCCAGCCTTTGCCATCAACGGAACCTTCCTCCCCTGTTCTGTCTGGGTCCCCAGTACGAACACAGCCTTTGCCAGCTGTTGCCTCCACTCCTTTAGTCAAACCTGTGGTAGAAAGCGAAACCCTTGAGGAACAAAATTCCTTAAGTCCATCAGCAGATGATCATGTGAAAAAGACAGATATTATAGAGGAGTTTTGGGTGAAGAGTGCCGAAATTCGAAAGAGCTTGGGTCTTACACCGTTGGACAGGAGCAAAGGGTCAGAGAACAGTTTCCCGGAGTCCACTCCCGAGTCTTCTCCTCCAAGGTCCGACACTCCAGAAGAGCTTTCAGAAGAACATAAGCTGTACCCGAGCCGGCCTCAGCCAGCCTTGCGGAGGTTAAACATTGCAACCATAGATCGTCACCATCTCTCTAACTTGATCATGGAGTCACCCAGCGAGAAAGAACTGAAGAGCTCGGACATGGAGAAGGATGTCGGCAGTAGCTCAGGGCTGGGTCTCAATGGGAGCATGGCTAACACCCAAACGTTGACCAGCGAGAGCTTCAACACTTCTGAATCCACCATGCTAACGCCTCCATCCAGCCCTCCCCCTCCGCCACCAGAGAATGAAGAGCCAGCTACCTTGAGGCGAAATAAGTATCAAGCCAGCTGGAGTACCATGCCTGAACCCACACCTGTGCCAGCACCAGTGCCACAAAAAGCACCAGCTGCAGCTCCCACTCCTGCTCCCTCGCCAGTACCACCACAAACTCACTCTGAATTCAGACAAGAGCCCAGCAGGAAGTCACGGGAAGAAGTGCGCAAGTCCTTTGTGGAGAGTGTGGATGAAATCCCATTCGCTGACGATGTTGAAGACACCTGTGATGACAGGACGCCAGATACCAGCTTCCAGGAGAAGTTCTACACTCCTCCAACTAGCAAGCCCAAGCAGGAGAAACCCCTATTTCACATGGCCTTGGCCATGGATAACGGTAAGCTCAACCTAGGAGAGGGCGCCACATCAAAACGACAGCGAGCGATGCCGGCAATCTCCCCAGAAGCTAAAGAGATAGCTGAAGAAAGGATGCGAGCCCGGGAGAAGTCTGTAAAGAGCCAAGCTCTGAAGGACGCCATGGCCAAGCAGCTCACCAAGATGAAAGAAATGGAGGCGGTTAAATGTGGTGGCTCAGCTCAAGCTGTCTGGAATGTGGAATCATCCAGACCCAAAGTGTCACCCCTGGTATCTAAGTCTAATATACCTTCTGCTGTCAAGTCCTTGGAGTCTAGAAAGCATGAGAAGACTGCTGACAAGTTCTTATCACCACCGGGTGGGCAAAGTCTAGAAGGCTCTGTGTCTTCCTCTGAAGGCTCCACCAGTGGGAAGAGCAAAAAGCGCACATCCCTCTTCTCTCCTCGCAAGAACAAGAAGGAGAAGAAGCCCAAGAGTGAAGGCAGGCTCTCCGACAAACACAGTTCAGAGGAAGCTGCCAAGCCCAAGTCCCTCTGGAAGACAGTCTTCTCAGGGTACAAGAAGAAGAAGGAAGGCAAATCCTGCCCCAGCACCCCATCCAGTGTCACTACTGTGGATTCTGGGAAAAAAGGGGCATCTCCTGTCATAAGGGCAGCAGGTGAGCAGTGAAAGAAATCAATAATAAAAAAAAAAAGTCCTTTTGTATCTATTACTATTTTTATTGTTTTTCTGAGAAAACAAGGCTCACCAATATATAGAATCTCCTATGTTTTGTGACTGATGTCAACTAGAGGTTGTTGGAGTACAGTATAGTCCTTCACATAAATTGTATAATGAAACAAACTAGATAAAAACAAATTAAAATGATAAACATGCAACAAAGTTTTTGTAAATTGTTGCAGAACTCCATCTCCGTCGACACTTGAGTTTCTCTGAAGACTCTGATCTCTCCTGTGATGACGTGCTGGAAAGGTCTTCCCAGAAATCCAAGACAGATGTAAGTCTCTTGACAATTTTGCCTGGTGTGCAGATAAATATGTTTGATGGTTATAGGCAACAGGGAATCAAGTAGCTTTAACTAAATGTAGTCTGAACCAGAGGTTAATGCATTGCTGTAAATCCCAGCTGCAATTCATGTTCCAGCTCCACTTGTCTTCATACTACCCAGCTGTAATGCTGCGCACTGTAGATTTTGATATAGCTTTGTAATGTGAATAATGTGGTACATTCTACAGCTTGTATATATTAGGGGCGTCTTGCTTGCATCCACTTTTACAGCTGAGTAGGATTGAAACGCAGAAGTGGCATTTACTGAGACCTGGTCACTTAACATTATTTATTTGAAGTCTTAGAAAAAAAAGAGAGATAGAATATATACTGATAGACACAACTGGTATAAAGCCATAAGCTTTGTATAATTGTTTTGTGCTTTTTTAGCGAATTCATGACATCTTTGACCTTGTGTCGGACATGCAAATGAAAAAGGAGGAGGTACTATTAGAGATGGTAGTGGAAAAAATGCTTTGGGATTGAAACGGGACACTATTGTTATAGAAGACTTTATGTAACTCAATGACAGTTGTTGCTTATTTTGTTTTCGTTAATATATATAGAATATTGTATAGGGTGCTGTACGATACAAGCTGCTATCTGTCTGAATGATACTTCAGCAATTGTTTGGCAGATAAAACTATGTTTTGGTCAGATAACATAATAAAATTGATATTCGTTCAAAAATTATTTTATATAAATTACAGCATGCATTTTTCTGTACAGGCAAACAATGGGGAAATAACTGAAAACAATCAAACTTATACTTTTTTGATCCCTAAAATAGTGAGCTTCTGCCTCATTCAAATAATAAAGTACTGTAGTATACTTTAATGTTCCACTTTCAGGTTTATTCCAAATTTTACAGGATTTTTTTTTTAACCTAGATGTCAGTTTTTACTGATTTTTATACCTGATTTTTGTGTCTCAATATTTTCCCAGTACTATTTTCTAGGAAGTACACAATATTTTGATTTAAAATGCTGTTTTGTTTTGACTCCGATATTGTAATAAGCCACTCTACACTGCATATCCTAGGATACAGCAGCCGTTTAGATGTCAGAGGATCAAATAATATTCAAACGTGGTTCTCTGTCACGTCAGCTGATTATGTTGACCAATCAAAGTCTGATTTATTGTGGCAATTGCTCGGCGAAGTAACTACTAGCTTGATCAAAAAACTAAATTGAAATACTTACATGAAAATATAATATTTTTAGTGGATGAGGAATGGAGAGAAAACGTAAATCAGTTTATGAATATTCAAAAGAAAACCAAATGTTTTGAAGTATGCAAAATGCAAAAATAGCAGAAGTGGGTCAGATGAGGCAGAGGATGCATAGCGCTGCAGATACTGCTGCATTGAGGTACATGTTCACACTGACAATAAAAGAACATACTGAAAAATAAGTGACACATTAAACTAAAACAATAAAATGAACTGAGAGACAAGCAATCCATTTATTCTGCTTTTACACATGCTGTAATAAAGAAAGTGCAGAATGACTGTGTTAATGAGTTTGTCAGAGCACTGTGCTTTGCTGGACAGCCACTGTTTATTGCAGAGTGATATGTATTGGAGACTTTGTGCGACAGTACTGTCTGTAGTAAAACACTGCCTAACGCCGACAATCTTAATCGTAAATATTTGACATAAAATGGTGATGCTTTAGTTGTCATTTCTTTTTTTTTTTGTATGATTTCAAGGCGAATAAACCTGGCTGGTTTTGTCCTGATGTATGATCATGTAGGGTGCGGCACAATACACACTGATATCCACTCTTGAGAGGTCAGAACGACAAAACACCTAGCTCATGTCTGTAGCAGTAATAGCTCTTTTAAAAAGTCTTTGTTTATAGAAAGATTTGTATGTTCTGGAAATAACCACTCCGTCCTATAAAAATCCCAACGTATTTTTCTATCAACTACTGTCGCCTAGCTCTTGTGGTAGAAGTTATTGTGCTCTATATACAGTGTTATTTTGTAGCTGCTTTTTTATTGTGTTGCAGATATGCATGTTAAGTGTAAAAGCTTTACTACTGTATTACCTGGATTGACCTGTTTTTCACACATACATTCAGCTTATTGGCGTACATTCATTAGTCACGTGTTGTCTCTGTGTGTGGGAATGCTGTAGTGCGAGATGTTACTCTTGCAGTGTGGTACGACACAAAGCCAATGCAAATGAGATATATAGAGCAGGTTGCAGTAATTTCAAGACACGTTGCATACAAATTTGCCTGATTCTGCAAGGTAAGGGTGATCCATTATCGAGTTCAGGCTTCAGGTTTGGATGCATGTAAACCATGCCATCCAGCTATGGGTCTTCCCAATTCTCGATTCTGACCTGGGTCTATATAAAAAAATAATTAAAAAAATAAATAAAATAATAACAACTGGTGGTAATCAGTATTTTTTACCGAAAAACTTAATGAATTAAAGAAAAATAAACCAACTTCTAATTCCCAGTATACAACATTGAGAATGAAAATCAAATAGTTTATTTAGATTTTCTCTAGCAATAGCTGTTCAGTTTTGAGTAGACCCGTTTTAATTACATAGTCATCTTGCCACATAACCTTGCAATTTTATTTGCATTGAGGAGCAAGCTTTCACCAACAGTGTGGTGCACAAACCAACCTTTTACAGTTCAAGTCAATATACCTTGGAAGAACAGCATAGGAGAAGCCTACCAACCCAGGCTTATGCATATAGTGTCTGTTGATGTGTGTGTGTGTGTCTGTTTGTGCGTGAATGAGTGTTGTGTTCTCTTTGTGTTCAATTATTATTTTAACAGTTTTTGTATTTGATTTCATTAATCAGTGCATCTGTTTTGATTATTTTAACATTACATTAATTAACTCATGCATTTAATTGCTTCCTTGTTATTTATGTTCTGTTTTCTGTTTGTTTGTTTCAAAGTCTGTTTATGTTCCCCACGCCTTGGCATTCAAGAGATCATACGCATCAAAGGTAGTGTGCGCATTCCCATTGACCACAGCCGATGCATGCGCAGCCTTCTTAACACATCAGGTTCATTTTATAGCATGTTCCACCTTGTTTTACCAACACACTTCTCCAAATGCATGCATTCGGTACAGCAGAGAAAGTGAGGGCTGGTATTCTCCATAAGGTTTAATTACTATTGCTGAATAGACAGGTACTGGCGCTATCAACCCATTTACACCAAGCTTGAGCTGAAGCAGTCTTGGGGATTTAGGGGTGACTGGGTCGGGATGCTGTTTCCTAATAGAAAATTCACTGGCTGTTGTGCTTTCATTATATCAAAACTGTCTCTTATTTTACTGTATTTATTTGTTTACTTTTAAATGTCTCCAAGCAAAAAAAGAAAGGTTTGTGTTCCCCATCCTTGCTTTATTAACATTATTACTGGTCACCCTTTTATTCTGATGAGCTTCTGGTTCACTTAATTCAGGATATATTCCATTGCAGCTATGCATTAGGTACCAGGAAGCAGCTGACATTTGTGTAGTGTTGAAATATCTGCTTATTTCAAACTGAAATACAAAATCTATACAAAGAAGAAAAGGTGGACCATTAATAATATTGCTATAGCTAACAAGAGGCAAGAAAATGTATTATGACAACATTCCTGAACGCTTATACCTTTTCAAATTTTATTTCTAGCTAACATGGTTCATTCTCCTCTATCTCTGACATGAACATTGAATGTTTGTTCATTCTTATATTGCCACACATGAATGGGGAAATTTAAAAAAAGAAAATGTGTATTTTGGTTATGTTTTTACACCTTGCAAACCTGAATCAAATCCCACTTTCCCTTGTACCTGTGAGGCTGCTGTAAGAGCATGTCTGCCCAGCCCTGCAGTGATTTTGAAACAATGTGAGAGAAGCAGCAGAGAATATTTCAGAATATTAGCCCCCTCTGCCCCAGTGTTTCCCTCGTCCATGTGTTCCAATTTAAGACTGACCTCACAGCATTGAGCTTGAGGTAAGAGATACACAAATGACTTGCTGTAGGAAAACAGTGTAGGATGGGTATCCATGTAGTGTCAGCATTAAACATCCACAGTAGTGTTCAAGTCTGAGCAATAAGCTTTTCATAACCACTTTTTAAATGTGCTCCTCCAAGTTTTGATTTAGTTCCGAAAAAGGGATCCAAAGTTTTGCTCGTACAGAAACCCATTTGTTTTATTTATTTATTTATTTATTTATTTTTTTGGTGTAAATCCTGCATTGTCCACTCAGAAGAAATCAAACCACAGAACATTCATACTCACTAGAGCACTATGCTGTACCTTTATTAGCATTGGCTAGAAAACTGATCCCTGCATTCTTAATAAAGAAAGAAAAGCAACCCCTGCTTGAACTTCTCCTGATTTCCTGATAATCCTGCTTACAATCAATATTATAGACCTATAAAACACATTTAGCTGCACAGTCTCTCGGGTTATGATGTCTTCAAACCCATTGATTCTTTATTGACTTGGGGTGGAAACAGTTAAAGTATTGTTTCATTATTTTATTAACTACAACAGTATGTCTCTGTTTTAATGGTGAAATTCAGAATAACGACTAAGCATTTTCATTTGGGGTTTTTATTGAATTAACATTTCCCCAAACATCTTTGTTGGGTTCAATATCTCCACAAGACAGGGAAATAACCTGCAGTTATAAAGCCGCAATGTATTTTATTTCATTGAATCCACCCCAGGTAAATCCGCTCATAAATTTCCTGTAGTGTTGGTGTTGACTCTTGACCTAAGTGTTTTGGATTTCAGAAAACATATACAGAGGAAGAACTAAATGCCAAGATAACCAGAAGAGTCCAGAAAGCAGCCCGCAGACAAGCCAAACAGGAAGAGCTGAAGCGGCTACACAGAGCACAGGTAATTGCCAGCAGATATGCTCCACATCACAGTAGGCAGATAGGCCAATCTTATTACACCACAAATACCCAAGTTCTCTGGTGTACTAATTTATCAAGGCTTGGCTGCGGTTTAGTACTATAACCAAGCCAAGAGGCAATCTGTGTATCTCTTTTAGGACAATGAAGGGCAAGATACAGTACAAGCATGATAGTGATACAAGTATGATTCCCACTGTTAATCCTTGTTTTCAGTTGGTGAACAAATTGGTAACCTATATTAGAAAACATGAATGAACCAGAATTCTGTCTGTCTTGATGAAGACCTGGAAAACGCAGAGATGAATGCACCTTAATCAATGCCAGTGTGGTCTGAAAAATAATCTCTGGTGCCTCTGATGAAGCAAAGACCTAACAGCTGTTGGTAGTCTGAACAGAATTAAGTCATGAAAAAATGATATAAAATAAATAAAATAAAAAATCTACCATTATTTTGCATTTAGTAAAATTTGTGTAAATTTAATTTTTAGCTGGTTTCTCTTTGAGAATTGCATGAACGTGTGTGTGTGTGTGTGTGTGTGTGTGTGTGTGTGTGTGTGTGTGTGTGTGAGAGTGAATGAATGCTAAATATTCTCATGCGCGACAGATTATCCAGAGGCAGCTGGAGCAGGTGGAGGAGAAGCAGAGACAGCTGGAGGAACGGGGAGTCGCGGTGGAGAAAGCCTTGCGAGGGGAAGCAGGTACATGTTTACACATAATATGAAGCGATTAGTGTGCCTACAAGAGACAGTGTTAACAATTCAAGCCCAAAAATACAAAATTTGCATTGAGGTGGTTGAATGGGTACCTAGTTTTTAAAATTGGACAAGTGTGTACATTGTGCACCAATTCAAGCATTGTATACCATTAATCCTCTACTGGCCATTGGAGGACCATAGCACTGCTGAAAAGGGATTATCACAGATGTCTATACCATAGCTGCTCAAGATGACTGAGTATCAGAATCGGTCTCTTTTGGTTTCTTTCTGAGCAGTCAGTTGCATCTTACAACAGAGTGGGAGATGTCCTGTGTGACTTTCAGTTTGTGAGTTCTTCAAGAATATTTGTTCTAAAATGATACTTTATTGAAGAATCACATTATACAATACTTGAAACCCAGCCAAGAGCAAGCATGACTGGTCCTTTTGAACACTTAAGCTCATGTTTTTGTCTTTCGTTCTTGTTTGTGTTGGGAGGGGGGTGTGGGTGGCAGTAAAAAGGTTAGTACAACTTGGATTTCATTCGGCAAAGACATATTCAGAGAACTAAGAGCAAAGCAAAGTCAAGGACACATCAAATACTCAGATTTCACACAGGGCAGTGGGCCACAAAATGTTACGTGTTTAACTCTTAGAATCAGATTCTTAGGGAGGCCTTAATTACCAATATAGGCATACCAATTACAGAGGAAACCTTTTTCAAAAAACATTTGTGGTAGAAAAGCAGTATAGGGTTCACTTTGAATGGAATGGACATACTTTTTACCCTGGCCAATGATGTGCTTTTTATTTATTTCTGCTGCTTTTGTTTGACATCAATTTTAAATGTAAAGCTCTGTGTACATGTTTTGTCTTATGTTGCCTAGAGATGTAATTATGTTCAGCGGTGGACAGTTTTTAATTTTTCTACTTGGCTACATTGACAAGTAGAACCGAGTCCAAAATTACATGAAATCACAGTAATAAATAATCAAATCATATACAGTGTTACATCTTATTGCTTGTTTTGCTATTTGTCTGAAATCAAAATGATTAGTTTGTTTGTTTGCTCTGTGTTAAATTGTGTTGCTTTTGTATTTGTAAATGTTATGTACAAACATCAAGAATTCTATATTTAGAATCTCTATAGTTCTGTTACTTGCTTAATACCAATATTGACAGCAAACATGGCATAGCGGTTTTATTCAGACCTGTATTTACCATTTTGATCGCTACTTTGAACTTTTTGCATGCTTGTAGTATGCACTAAGCTCTCCCCCCTCATTTAACATAACGTTTTGTTCTCAATTCAGTTCTTGTGAAGATGAAGGGATCTTATTCTCCCTGTAGATGGTATAGCCTTAAAACAGCAGAGTTGGACAGGTGGTTCTTACACTTGCTTAAGAGTAACCCAGATTTCCATTTGAATGAGTGGACCCAGTCCAATAGATTAACGCTGGGCATGACAATCAACGTGTAGTTATGGAGATGTAATTCCAGTATCTTCTTTTTCTGACTTTCAAAACAATGCTCTCTTCTCATCAACTCCCCCCTTTACCTGTTTTCTTTTCTCTGTGAATTGCATGCAAACTGAATTAAAAAAAAAAAAATGCATGCCTAATATAGATTTGTGTATGTACTGTACATGGATATATGTCTGTGTGTGTTTAACAGATGCATATATAATGTATGCACTCTGTTAAGCTTAAGCTGTAAGTCATGTACAGCAGCTTGATCAACATTTATTGATACAAACATTTACAAACAAACATACTATAAACTGCACAGCTGTAAATGAAGTCACTGCACTTAGTCAAGTTTTTGACTCTCAAATATTTTGTGTGATGGTGTATGTGTGCGTGTATATTGATATTTAAAAAACATGCAATGAAATTAAGTTAATCTTTTACGTTTTCAGGAGTTACTGTCCGAAACAACACTACAAATTGCATGTTGATTTGTATGAAGCAGCACAAGGTCTTTATTTAAATTATTTATTTATTTATTTATTTATTTATTTATTTTAATGTCTGCATGCTCACTACACGTTGCAACAAATATTATCAATTAAAAGTTGTATTTATTGTGTACTGTATCGTGTACACATGCCGTATATGCACAATACGTAGCTTTAGATGTAAATCCAAACAAACAGCAAATCTACTCATCATCTCAGCTATAGACAAATATATATATATTTGTGTGCATGGGGGTGTGCACATGCATGATCTCTCATTACAGATGTTGCCCACGATAGGGCTGTGTGTAATAACCGACTTTAATATATCCTTATTGTAGACTATTGGGGAGAGTCTAATTACAGTGAAATCATCGACTTGCATCTGGGTGGTATGTATTTCAAATCCTCTCGCTCCAAACTAACAGCTAACCCCCCTGCACCTGTACCCCAGCCTCTGTCCCCTGCCTTACTCCTGAAATGGTACTAAATTAAAAACCCTTTCCAGTTCAAGTACAAGGGGGGGAGGGGGGCACAAAGATATTAACTGTACAGAGTAGGCATAGTAAGTTTAATTATTGAATTGCTTCTAATGAATACTTCTGGGTTTGATCATAAATAATCTACAATTGTTAGTTAAGTATACTTGTGTCAATATTGCCACAGTGTGAATAGTATGCACTCACTTTAGTTACAACATAATAAAACAACTTTTTTAGCTACCAGATTTTGTTTCAGTTACAGGGCTTGTGGCAATAGCCCTAAAATCTTCTTGCCCATTATTTGGCACCTCCCCCTGCCAAGTTTAATTGTTCAATAGTGATTTCTTTTGTTCCAGAACAGCAGCATGTACAGTATGCTGGGATAAGGGTTCTTAATGTATTGTGGTGCTGCTATCCTTCTACAGCATTACAAACTACAACATAACAAAACAAAGATAAGATTGAGCCATTTTAATAGTTTTGTACTAGTTTTGTTTTTGTTATAAGGTACATCATTTAAAGCTGCAGTATAGTGCCATAATTAAATTTAAATTCCAGCCCGAGTGACATTTTCACCCTGGGTATCAACCATTGTGTGAAATAGCAACCAGGGTGAATTTTATTAATGCTTAATATTTTAGTTTTTTTGTTTTATATAGAAAAGTCTAGTGGTGGTGGCAGTCAAGTGTCTAGTACATCTGTTTTGGAATGTGGCTTTTAGAGAGTACTATTTCCTGTTTTTTGGTTTAAGAGCATAACAAATGGTTTCTATGTTATTGAACTGGAAAGTGGTACACTGTACCCCCTGTCTCTTTTATTCTACTAAAAGATTTCCCACTAGTTTTTACTTCAGTTCAGTGTTCTAGTCCCATCATCGTCACCTTTGTGCTGTATTCGTTTTAACAGTGAGCCATCAACACTGATGCTTTCACTGCATTGCCCCTGTGTGACTTACAACAGATACTTATCTGAGAATCCCGGCTTAGATGTCAAAAAGAGCTTGTCACTCCATGTTCCCTGTAATTACATTGTGTTCTTGTTCATTGCATAATCCATTAGCCTAATATGTAATTATGTAATACTGGACATAATCTGCTGATCTTTAAGCCTAAAATACGTATAGTATATCTGTTGTCTCTTGCTGTGTGTGTGTGTGTGTGTGTGTGTGTGTGTGTGTGTGTGTGTGTGTGTGTGTGTGTATAGCAATAGATATAGATATGTGTGTGTGTATACACACACACACACACATCAGATTACGTTTACCATTAGGCATGCTTAAAATTCAAAGATAGAGCACAGCACACAGGGTTATGATAAAGAATCAAGAAATGCAGTTAACATATTTAATGGTGAAATGTTATACATTTTATAGGTGAAAAACGCTAAAATAAAAGTTGCTACATTTAAAAAATATATAAACACCTGACATTTTCGGTCCACTAAAATAAAGGGCTTTAACATAATCTCTGCAATTAAGAAATTGCAGTGTCCAGTGTGAAAACACAACACGAAATAATAAATTAATAAATCCAAAGTGGCACTATAGTATTAAAATGTCCAATACAAAAAAAGGTGCCTGAGTTACAAGCTCTTGCAGTGTCTTAAAAAAAAAGAAAAAAAAATGAAAAAAAATCCAAAATATAGCTTGTAGCCTAACTGGAAAGCCTAACTCAGTCAGACTGCGGAGTCTATATCATCTGATCTGAAACTGTCTTAGTTATCTGAACCGTCTTTGTTATCTGAACCGAAGCTAACCCTAACCCTGAATCATTCAATTCACTACTTCTAGAGTGTTTTATGGACTGTTGCCGTAATGCCCGGGCAGTTGGCAAAATGCCCAGCTGCAGCGGGCAGATGCTGAATTAGCTTCGAATTTTATGTCAAAAATAAATAAACGATTCAGTTGGTTTAATGATTTAAATAGTTATTCAACTGACCAACTATTGAGAACTGCAGTAGATACCCAGAGGATGAACACTGCTGTGTTACTTTCCATCAGCCTTTCATTTGTTACAACAGGGCGCACTAAAGTCTTTCTTTGCCATCAGCCGGGGTGGCTGTGGGCAGTTGCCGAAGAAAGACTGTGCTCATCCTCTGGGTATCTACTGCAGTTCTCAATAATAGTTGGTCAGTCGAATAACTTCATTTAATCATTAGACCAACTGAATCGTTTTATATTTATTTTTACATGTTTTAAACTTAACTGTGATTATTAGTCTCTTGTATTGAATGATCTCTCATTCAAACAACGCAACTCTGCTCAGAAATTTGTATTGTATTACTGCAATAAGAATAAAATAATGTTGCATTTTATTCTGGACTCGTTCCCCCACCTAACTCATTCCCATCGTGTCGTCATTTTCATTATCGATGTGTTCCATGCTTTCAGTGGTGGCATTGTGTGCTGATTTTTTATTTATTTATTTTTTTCCATTGGAGCTGCTGTGCACCTCTGGCTCTTATGGTATAACACTGAGAACATACTGTGTGATCTCCAACTAACCATAGAATAATAACTGTATTCCCTTATAGCTTTCAGGTCTTGTATAGTTGATAAAATGAAATGTGTAAAGTACTTAAATTCAGGTTAGATCAAAATATGTTGTGTAAAAGGAAGTGGAGCTAGTTACCAAACTAGAACCTCATTATGTGGGTCTGTATTATTTAGTAAACACAGATTACATATGGCCTTCAAGAAGATACAATAAGTCTAGGGTTGAGGTATTTAGTTTGGTTGTTTTGTGGCTTCAAGATTGACTGTGTATTTGTTTTTTTTTTATATTTGCCACTTCTGTTGATTTGTTTAAGGATAGAAAACCAGGAGATTCAGCACCTGCTTTATAAGTGCGGCGTCCTGCGCTCTTGAATATTAGCCATGCTGTGCTTGTTGTGCATGGAATTACATTGAAGACCAACATGATGGGCATGTGATTTTATAGATTCGATGCGTGAGGGGGCTTAAAGTATGATTTAAAGCTAATTCTATTCCATAGGTCTGGCTCTTATGTGCATACAGTACATGATTTATGACCTTTCTTAGCCTGGCTGTGTTGTCACTCTCAGGGAGTGGAAATGGTGCTGTGCTGGTATATTTGAGATTATTGTTTCATTCAGCATCCTGATGGTATGAGGGTTTAGGACATACTTTAGCACTGATTTGTGTTCTTGAGAGTCTTAGCCTCTTAACGACAGTATAGTGGATGTAGGTTAGGCTGATGTACCTTTTTTTTGCAATTTTAATGCATCTATTGCAGGGGTGGATGTAACAGACCTTCATCTGCAGCCCATAATTCTTCAGGTATTGCATACATCACACTATTGTGTGTTATCAGAATGCTCATACTAAGCAGTAGGTTTGTAATGTCCATGATCAAAAAAGGGACTTCAGAAGTCCATAGCAACCTTGTCAAATGTTGGTGTACCAAGATTCTGGAGCCTTAGGTCTTTTGGGACGGTATATAGTCCATACCTGTTTCCAATGTTGCCTATACTCTGCCTCTCATGGATTTCATGTTCATAAATTCTTCTGAAGTAGTAGCATATATTGGTCTACTAGTTTATGACCTTTTACAATAAATTATTCTCAACACTGATTTCCATGGTCTTTCAAATTGGATGGTTACCACTTGGTTGTCTAATATATTTAATTTCTGGTTTTTTATTTTAAGATAAAACTGTTGAGAAGGATGTATTTAGCCTGGCCTCTGTGATTGGTATGAAAGTAAGTAATTCTAACCATCACCCAGTTCATCCATGTGTGTGCGTTCTACAAAAAAAGAATGTTTCTCATACACTGTTAATCAGACTTCAAAGAGACCAGTCTTGCTACCTGTTGCCATGGTTTTCAGAAACAAATAATTAAAACCATATACTGTACAGTTAAATCTTCTTGGAATGACCAGGTCCAAAGCTTTGATATGGGGCAATATTGGTATTGTGCTGCTTCAGCATGGCCATCATTGACTGGTACTCTTTTTTTAATACAGGTTTAACTGTATCTGCTTTGGAATTGTTGGGTGCAAGTCATGGCTCTTTGCAGGCCATTGTTCCACAGTTAAGCAAGGAGTGATTGTTTAATTTAATGATTGCAGTACGAACCCACAGGGCTGTACTGTGGATGATCTCTCAGCTGTCTGTCTCTTTCTGTGATAGTCCCTTATGATGGTATTTTCCCCAGGATGTGTCATCTTGAATATCTGTCTTTTTGAATGTACGATGTCTAGTGGTGGTGTGTTTTGTTTTCTTGAGATTCTCTAAAGTTGTTGACTTTTTTTTTTTTTTTCTTGCATTAAATTTTCTTGCATACAGGCTGTTTTGATTGATTTATTTATTTTTCCATTTAGGTACTGCTAGTTCTAAAGGTCTAAACACAACTACTATTTTTAAAAAATCTTAACTAATTTGAACAGTATCACCTAAGCTAGCCAGAAAGTGAGTTATCTGAACTAGAAAGTGTAGAAACTAGAAACTGTAGAAAGTGAAAGGTCCCCCCTCCCTCCAAGTACAAAACACAGATATAGGATGTAGGATTTGTATTCTTGTATTCAGTGTGTGAATTTAGTGTTCTTCAAAGGTGAGTGACTGACGTGCATGTACTGTTTCAGCAAGCCCCAGTCAGCCAGTGTATCTGGATTCTCACTTGAAGGTCACCCTGCTATTCAGGTTTTTGGCGTGGACAAATATTTACTGGGGGCTAGGTTGAGACCACCATATTTCACTTGTGGTCTTTGCTGATTTTAAGCCAAGTTGAGAGAGAAACTAGTGAATAAGAGAGCATTTCAAGGGGGCTCCCGAGTGGTGCATCCAGTAAAGGCGCTTCGCGTGGAGTGCAGGATGCGCCCTATACCCTGTAGGTCACCGGTTCGAGTCCAGGCTATTCCGCTGCCGACCGTGGATGGGAGTTCCCAGGGTGTGGCACACAATTGGCATAGCGCTGGGGGGTGGGGCTTAGGTTGGCCAGGGTGTCCTCAGCTCACCACGCACCAACGACCCCTGTAGACTGGCTAGGCCCCTGCAGGCTTGCCTGTAAGCTGCCCAGATCTGCGTTGTCCTCCGATGCTGAAGCTCTGGGTTGGCTGCATGGCGGGCCTGCAGAGTGAAAAGAAGCGGTCGGTTTCAAATGACAGCGTGTGTTCGTCTTCAGTGCTCCTGAGTCAGCGCGAGGGTGCTAGCGGTGAGCTGAGCCTAAAATCGAGAGAAAAGCGGGGTAAAATCAATTGACAACGACTACTTTAAAAAAAAAAAAAAAAAAAAAAAAAAAAAAAAGATAGGAGATTAAATCACACTCCCATAACACTGAAGTTTAAAGAAAGATAAAAAATAAACATCTCCTTTTTAAAAACACCTTCTAGCATTCTACTCGCCCTTTCCTCTTGACTTGTTTTTTGTTTTGTTCTATAATGGTGAACAGCGACGTCCCTCTTCTTTTTTTTTTTCCCGCCCTATTGCTATTTTTGATTTTTCTCCTTCTCCCTGTTTTCATCCACCTGTTACCTTCTTCCCTATGTCTGTTCTCCTGTGCTGTGGCCCGGTTCTGTCGCTTATTTCCCTGCGTCCCTCCCTTTCTTTCTCTTTCTCTCCCCCTCTCTTTCTCTGTCTTTTTGCTTTTCCCACTCCTGCCCTGTGTTGTTGAAGTTGAGCCCAATGTGGGGACCCCTCGCCGAAGACCTATCTCCTTCTGCCATTGCTGTACCCACGAAGGTAATGTAACCTCGCCTCACGTGCCATTCGCTGCAGCAGGGTTGTCATGGCAGCAACTGGATGAGCAGAACCTCCCAGGAACTGCCTCCCCTTTTTTCTGTGTTGTGTGTGTGTGTGTGTGTGTGTGTGTGTGTGTGTGTGTGTGTGTGTGAGAGAGCGAGGCTTAGTAGATTTCCCTAGGGTGCAGTGTGTCCGGCAATAATAACAACATTTCTGGTATTTTAAAGCTTTTGTTGGGAATAATTTAAAGTGGCACACAGACGACCCAGTAATCCAAAAGACTACTCGCACAGTAATTCAAAGTCAGTGCTATTGTGAAATAGAGCTCTAATCATTCCAAGAGGTTCTGGGTTCTGTCGCAGCCTTCCTCATTCCATTCACATGTGCCATTGTTAGATGATTTCAGTGTAATGGGGAAGATTGTTAGTCCCATAGGGCTTCATGAGTACTTGTAATTAAAAAGAAAAATGTTTTTTTCAAAATCTGTTTGTACTTTGAAAAAACATTATTTTAAACAACTCGTAAGTTTTAAAGCTTTGTGAATAGAGCCCATGGTTTTTAAACGTGGCGTGCGTTGTGTATCAAGTAATCCTTCCATTGAATTGTTGTTGATGTGAAATACGAAGATTATGGGCATGTAGATAATCTACAGAACATGGGGACTGATCTCAGAATTTTTCAGAAAAACAAAAAGGCAGTGTGTGCAGTAAGGAGTTGGAGTTGTCGGTTCCATCTTCTTTTTTTGAAGACTACCTATTTACTATCACGTTAACATCAGTTCTGTGACATTAGCTTTTACAAAAAAATGGGGCAAATTTAGCGCAGTGGTATTTTATGAATGTGGCTCTTTTGCTCCTATTTGGTGACTCTCTACATATCGCTGGTTACCAATGGACATCATTCCTGAAGACCAGCACTGTGGATGCTGCTGCATGTCCACAATACTTCCTGAAATGTGGTAAAATTCTAGGTGTGCACCGAAGACTAGTTTGAACCCACCGGGGATGAATATCCCTAGCCAAGAAGTTTTAGAAGTGTTGATCCATAGAGTACGTACCTGTACTCTAAAGGTACAGTGGAAAATGGTTATAACTTCTGTATATTCAGTGTTATATATGACTGGATTTTTCAATTTGTAAATTAGAAAGATTACAGTTAATCTTAGTCACGTTTTGTTTTTGGGGAAAATGAAAATATGTTTTTAGTGGTCTTTGGGAGTAAGTACGTTGCAGTGGTGGTTCCAGTGTTGTAATTGATCAACAGGCTTTGAATGCAGTATGAAAAAACATCCTTTTTAAATGGAGAATAATAATATAATCTCAATTGTGATACTGTACGATGTGTTTAGCGCCATTGTAAAAAGTTACAAATTAAAAACTTCCTATAAAGTTGTCTTGCTCCACGGGACTCTGCTTTGCCTCTCTGCCCTCACCCCCCCTACCCCCCCCCCCCCTTAACAAAGGAAACCAGCCGTCTCATTCCATTTCTAAATTCACCCACCATTCTATTAATGTATTGTTTGTTTGTTTGTTTGTTTGTTTTACTGATTTACTTCCCATCTGAGTGTCATATTCCTTCCAGGTCCCCTAACCCTCATTTTTATAAAGCTTTTACTCCACACATGTGTGACAGAAAATTGGTTTCAGCTGCAGGCTCATTTGCTTTCACACATGGACTGGCCTTACTTGCTGTTCAATTGACGGTACTGGTTGCAGATTGCATGTCAATGCAACTGCACAAGTGGGTCTGCATGCAAATACCCAGAGTCCCCATGCAGGATGCATATATCCGTGAAGGGTTGGATGTTGTACTGTGTGTGTGAAACTTTTATAAACTCCTCTCGACCGTGCCTGAACTCAATATATTAATATCGTTCTGTTGTATTTCATTTTTTAGTGCACATCACAGGAATGGACATATTTTGGGTCTAAATATTTGGAGAGTCTCTGCATAGCAGTTATGCAGATGGGACATGCCAACAGGCCATTGGCTGCAAAGTATACAAAGATACTATGGATAATAAAATGTTAAGTTCCTAAAATTAATTCAGTATTTGAAAGATCCAGCAATTGAGAAGGACTACTCCAGCGTTTGGGGGAGGGGAATCGCCTTATTTCTCTCAAAATCAATCTAGCTTTGCAGGGGGAGCCTGTAATCTTTTGCCACTCTTCTGAAGTTATCTGTACAAGGGTGGAAGAAGTTTAAAAGAGAAAGGGATCCCCACAGCACCCTGCTGATTTTCCTTCTCTAGTTTTTAGTACCAGTCTTTTTCATTCTTCAGCAAATACATCTTGAGCTTGGCTTTCATTGCACTGCCTGTGTCACTTCCCACCCAACCTGTGTGCACCACATGGATTGCTCTTTTCTTCTTGATACAGTATTTGACTGTTTGTTTTTTTCACTTTTTGCAGGAATGGGCAAGAAGGATGATCCCAAGCTAATGCAGGAGTGGTTCAAGCTAGTCCAAGAGAAAAATGCCTTGGTGCGCTATGAATCTGAGCTCATGATATTGTGAGTATTGATTTATATATTCAAATAATTCAATCATACATGCATGACGGCACATTTGGCAAAATCAATTGTATTGGGGCTTTTTATGAGACTTGATGCTAAATGAATAGAATTGCTGATTATTAATAGAAATGCAAGAATATCTACCAAATGTAAGTCTGATGGTTCACATATTTGTGTGCATTGTTTTTTGTCGTTCACCTGACATTAAATTGTGCAGTGTGTTTTCTTGTCTTTTGCTGTGCTTCATGTAGCACTTCACCTTATTTATTTTTTTTAGTGCCCGAGAACTGGAGCTTGAAGATCGTCAGAGCAGGTTACAGCAAGAGCTGAGAGAACGCATGGCTGTTGATGGTAAGAACCCTATTCTGATTGGGTGATGTAAAGGTTTATATTACATTTATTTTATATATATATATATATATATATATATATATATATATATATATATATATATATATATATATATATATATATATATATATATAATCTATCTAATAGTCTTGCATCAGTTATCCTTTTTATACCACTTGTATGTCAAAATTAGTTTATCTGTTCAGAATTTACATTTGTTATGTAAACAAAAAAGTGATTTGCCTTGGTAATCTCTGGTCTCTCTGTTGCAGACCACCTGAAGACAGAGGAGGAGCTTGCAGAGGAGAAGCACATCCTGAATGAGATGCTGGAGGTGGTGGAGCAGAGGGACTCGCTGGTGGCACTTCTGGAGGAGCAGAGGTTGAGTGAGCGAGAGGAGGATAAGGACCTGGAGGAGGTCATGCTTTCCAAGGGTTTCAACTTGAACTGGTCATGAGCCCCCACTGCGGTGTTTGAGCACTCCCGTACTTGGCCTTGCTGCTGCTGTTGGAGAAACCCTGGAGTAGCTCCTCTTCTGTGGAGTGTTTTGGAATGCGTTACAAGCATGCCTGCCTTCCGTGCTGTACAAAGTTTACAAATACATCACAATGAGCACCTCTGCCTGGGTAAAAGAGAAAAAAAAGGGGAGAAGTTTTTAAAATATATTTAAAAAAAAAGTTTGGACCCTCGCTACTTGAGGAAATAATTACATCTTTCCTGAAATGCAGGGAATAGGAAGAGAAACAGAATGCAAGAGTCCTGCTGATTTTATAGATTTTTTTTAAAATATATATATATATATATATATATATATATATATATATATATATATATATATATATATATATATATATATATATAAACTGTGTATGTGTGTGTATAAAATAAGTCAACTGAGAAGACCAGTTTAGTTTTAACTGCAAATATGTATTTATTGAATGTTACAGTGAAACTGAGGTGCAACTTGATCCAGACTTCAAGAATGGAACCCCTCTACTTTTGGCTCTTACCAGCCTAGTTTCTATCCTATCCATTGAACTCACTCCGAGGCCCCCAAAACAGCTAATGATTAAGCTACCTGATGTAACTGTGGTCTAAGCGTGCTGCCATTTTGAAAGTATACCTCTCTGTGGATCTTTCCCTTTTTTGCACAAGGACTGTTTATTTCTTGTATTGACCACATCTGTTAGAGACCTGTATTCAAGTTCTAATTGTCTATTTATGACTTTAAAAAGTTTAGGACTACTGCCGCTTCAGTTCAATCCTACAGTGGCCCTGTTAGTTGAAAGACAGCTGTCCGTTTTAAAGACATTATTGTGATGGAAACGTCAATGTGGAAGTGAGGTAGCCAGGGTGTGCACTGTCAAATGACTGGCTCAGTGGCAATAGTCTCCTAAATTGATATTACCAGTACACCTTTTTTTTTTTTTTCCTTTTCCAAATATGCCATGCAGGATGTTACATTATTGTTTCTGAGATCTAATACCTATTTTAGATGGTGAAGAACCAATGAGCTCTACATACCCTATCAAGGTACACTGTATTACTATACAATTGATGCACTGGGTTGAATACAGTTTCTGCTGGCTGTGTGTCTCTCTCTCTCCTTTCTTTCTTTCTTTCTTTCTTTCTTTTTCTTTCTTTCTTTCTTTCTTTCTTTCTTTCTTTCTTTCTTTCTTTCTTTCTTTCTTTCTTTCTTTCTATCTTTCTTTCTATCTTTCTTTCTTTCTTTCTATCTCTCTCTTTTCTATATACATGCATATATACATAAATACAACTATTTTATCTAGCGCCTTTTATAGTGGACCACCTTCACAAAGCGCTTTACAAGATAGTGAGGAACAATGCATAATACATTAAATACAGTGAAATACAGGGCATAGTACATTAAATACAACGTTAAAAAACAATCAATACATACATACATATATATATATAGTCGTACAAGGAGAGAGACATTGCGCAAAGCATCATGTCAATACATTTTTTTCTCTTGACAGTATTTAAAGAAAGAAAAAAAAACAACTTTGTGTGCTAGAGAGACTGCATTAGGTATGCTTTTAACATTACAGGTCATGTGGGAGAAATACAAACTGACAGAACTTAGTATTCAAGTAATAAAAACTTGAATTATACAGTTGGGAATATCTATGGAGAGAAAGCAGAAATATAGCAACTGTTTTTTATACTAATTTGTCATTACATCGTCTTTTGTTCAGTGCTCTAATTACATACTGTACAATATTGCACACTATATAATAAATACTGCCACCAAAGAGTAACAGATGAACAGTTAAATCATTTTATACAACTTAACAGTCTGTAGCTTTTTCTGGAGGAATCAATTGATACATTAGCAGCAGATTAATTTGAATCCACCTTGATGTGAATGTCAGACTTGACTGTTTCAACACTAAGTGGTACAGTATTTAACAGTTGTGAAAAAGCAAAGCCTGTTCTGTCACTGAAAAATGAATACAGATAATTAAAAGAAATTGTCAAGTTGACACAAGCAGGAGATGATGTAAGTTTACCTGCATTATCCTGTAATTCTCTGTAAACCACTCATTTAAAGAGCAGATGGGATTATATCTGGAGGTCAAGCCTTGTTGAATATCAGTATACCGTCCATTAGAAGGGCCTCACCACAGATGTTTGTCAGACACCTGCACACATAGCTGAGTTTATTTAAATAGGGTGAAAGCCATCACTGAATGGTGTTGTACTAGCCTATATAGTTTCTGACTGACTGTGTAGAGACTGTGTGGTATGTTTCAGCAACATTTTATTTATTAACAGTTGTCAAAACAAAAATGTATGATATGTAAAGAAACAGTTTCATAATTTGTATTTTTTTTTCTGTTATTGACTGAAATGTATGTGCATTATGTAGCTTCACTGCATTTTAATATGTTGGAAATGCAATGAAAGTGGGCAATAAAGCAATGCAGTGTCATAATTTATTGAAATAGAGATGTCTTTAAATGTCAAGCTTTTGATTTCAATGAATACAGAGTCTTCAGCAAAGTAGCTGTAGCAAAGTGGAAGACCTGTTTCAGCACGCATCTGACTTAAATACTGATTATACAGTACACGGTCAGGCAACATATTCAGGTTCCTCCCAATTTCCATGTTAAACCCTTTCTGACTCGGTTGATGTACAGGCCAGCTCCTCATTTCCCATCCTTGTCACTGGTGCTGGCAAAGAGAGGTCTGCAAACTAACCACTGTTCTGACCAGCGCTCTAAGGTGGGTTCGTAATACCTTTTGGACTTCATTTGATGATTTAGTTAAGGGGAGTGACTGGTTCACAGTAACATTTGTGGTTACCGTAGGGAAGTTATTTTTGTTAAAACTGAGAAACACCCTGAAAGAAGGTAAGGCTCTGAGGTGAAAATTGAAAGTATTTTTGTGTGCGTGTTGGTGTAAACCTTCAAGAGATGGCATGTTGTTTACTGTGATTCAGACTTTTAACTAAACTTTCATTTGGATTTGTTTAAGATGTTACCACACCTCCTTATCCAGCAAATGAGCTGGCGAAATAATTACTATTTACTGAATTGTTTGCTGAAAACATTTCTAATTCAACTGAAACTAAGTAAAATGTTTTTTTATACCTTAACTAATGTTTTAATTAATTTAAAACCATCAGTTTGCAGCAGACTAATTGACTAGCCTTGCATGCATCTTCCTTTAGAGGCAAAGGTTTAAATCTTACTCTAGTCACAAAACCACAATTTTGACAATTGACAGGCTGAGCTTGATAGAGGCCCAAGACTGAATAGAAGAGGGTGCTTAGGTTACGATTTGGGGGTCGCTAATATTTTTTAAAAACACTAAAAGGCACACAGTAAGGACTGTCTACTTGGTACTGTAGTGGATGATAACTTTTCCCAGAAGGTCACCATACAAGGCTTGTCAACTATGGATGCGTCTATCTAAACCAGTGTTGAATTCCAGGTGGGACTGAAATAGAATATTGTTTGCACCAACGATTCTCGGAGAAATATATCACCAAAGAAGGCCAGAACAATGGCCCAGAAACTTACACAGCAAAAAAACATGGTAGATTAAAGCTTACAACCACAGAACACACCGCATAGAACAAATTCAAATTCAATGAATACAATTGTGGATTGCATTTAGAAGGGTTTGGCAAAACACCCCTTAATAGAAGTTGTAGCACTAATGTGAACTGTCAGTTTAGTCCACACCACTACACAAGCCCTAGCTATGCCTGTAAGCATTATAGGTGGGTCAAACTACTTTTGTATCTGCTAAAACTACTCTTTTTGCTCACTCCTCTGCTGTTTCCTCTGAAGGCGATTATCAGAAAAAAGGTTGGGCTGTGCATCTGGCTGAATTGTTCAGGTCTAAATTCTTTCAGGACAGGATGGGTTTGGATTTGAAAGAACTACACAAAGGAGACCGTAGAATAAGCCTTGTCACTATCTCTGAGGGCTACAGGAAAACCAACAAAATAGGATGGGGTTTGCCCTCCGAAATGATGAAAAATAAGTCTGAATATTCACACAGAGTGTAGAAAGTGTTGGTTTAGGTACAGCAATGTCATTGTTTTTTCCCACCTCTGATTATATGATAGTGTTTGGAAGGGCAATGATGATATGCTTAAAAAAACCAAGTTTACCAAGGTGAATTTTATTATTTATTTCTTAGCAGACGCCCTTATAAATTTTACAGTTTTACCACACTTGCCTATGCCTTATGGCAACTTGCTGTGAATGCACGTGCTGCTGATTGTTCGGTACCCCTGAGACTACTTCAGATACAGCTTTAGTCTGAGGCATTCGTCTCATGACATAGTGCTTTATTCCAGTTATGTTTTTGGCATTGCTTCACAGGCTTTATGCTCATGCATTTACATTTTCTCTCATTGGCTTCCTCATGTGTACATGTGTTTGATCAACATACCCTATTCATTTACTCCCTTAGGTCCAGAATTTAATGAATGTGCAACTGATGAACATGACTGCGACTGCAGTCTGGCCACCTGTTGCATCTACCCATTTCCACACACCCAAGCCAGCAATCTGCTACATTACACTGCGTCAACAAACCAACTTTGTGCCTTTGACACTACATACCATCTACAGCTATGGCCAAAAGTTTTGCATCACCTAGAATTTTAGTATTGAGACATCATTTAAAAAAAAATAAAAATAAACATAATTTAGATATTATTTTATTTAACATGTAATCAAAAAAGTCTACCGGAAGCCATAATAGTAGTACAGCATTTCATGGTAGATTTCAAAGTGTCACACTTTTTAATTTGTCAGTTTTTCGTGAAGTATGTGGAAAACTACAAAGTGGTATGTAATGCAAAATGTTAATGTAACATTATTCAGGTTTCATTCGCCTTTATGAAAAAAAAAAAAAAAAAAAAAAAAAGTTATTTGTATAGGGTGATGTAAAACGTTTAGCCATAGCTGTATTGCAAAGATTCTGAAAATATTTCAAATGTCTACGTGTCAACTGGAAACGTATAGAACCTGTTCTGTTATAATGTTGTTTTTTTCCATCTGGTAAGTATATGCAAGGTATAGGAAATACATAAATGTATATGATTAACACTGTTGTCTTTGCACAACACTGTCATACTGTCAGGCTGTGCCTACTGATATTCTCAGACCTGTGAACCCTTTTTCAAATGACCTTGTTTAGAAACTGGCATTTTCTGGCACAGGTGTGATGTTTTATTACAGATATCAATGAGTGTGCCAATCAAAATGGAGGCTGCCCCCAGTACTGCAAGAACACAGAAGGAAGCTACGCGTGCCAATGCTACCTAGGCTACAGCTTCGGACCAGACAACACAACCTGTACAGGTAATTAAGATCAGAATGTACCACAGTGGTAGTTGTTCAGCAGTAATGGCACACTTTATGGTACCACAAATACAAGTAGAATCCAGATGGGCTGTTGGCCGTTATTTTAGATATTAAGTGTCAAGAACAGCTTTCTAGATGTTGCAAGCATGCGACTTGCACAAACACACTGGGATCCTTTAAATGTACCTGCGGACCGGGATATAGTAGGGATGGATACAACTGCACAGGTAAGGACATTTCATAAATGATAGGGATACTCACCCAGTGTCTGTGACAGGGTGCTGGACAGGATTTGAAGTACCCCAAATACAGTTTCAATACACAACAATTATAAAGCATTGGTGAATAAGGGCCATTTCTAACCAGATTGAAGGATGATATATCCCTCAAGATGTTGTGTGTGTGTGTGTGCCTCTGAAAATGCTGCAGTGGTGATATCCTGGAATTGTGAAGCACATAATTTGCCTCCACCTGGCAAGCTTCATTGATTTGCACTGTGAACAGATTTGCTATAGATTAAATACTTGTGTTTTGCTCTATAGTTATTTGTATAGGGTGATGTGTATATATACTCTAAGCACACTCTCAGGGGAGAAAGTTATTTCCTTTAATTACCCCCTGTCTGGTACCGTTTCTATTCAAGCAAAGACAAGGTTAACAAATGAATTACATTGGCAATTGGCAGATCCTACTATATGCCTGACACAGACTGGTACTATTGTGCTTTGACAAGTTTTTACTTTAGTTAGTTTCTGCACTATATTCTCTTATTTTCAAACTAACAGTTATTCTGTTAAATTAAAACATTTACACTTATATTCTGTTTGAATTCTTCTACAATACCCATGTTTAGCTTAAAGACTACTTTCAGATCAAGCTTACTTCTTTAAATAAGAGACTTGACTGTGAACATTTGTGTTAATTAAATGAGATTCTCGTTTCTGCTTTCCTCCTCAAGGTTATAATATGTTTATGTTTATAATATGTATATGTTAATACAGAGCATATTATAACTTTTTGTATGAACAGTGTGTTTTAACAATTTGTTTAATATTTCTGCTGGATTTATATTCTTTAAAACACAGTTAGTACGACATTTTAACACACATGCAGTTTCTCAAATGTTCAATTTTTACATCCCAAAGATCAGCCTGCTTCCAGTAGCTGTCACAGTCCTGGGTCAGTTTCTGCTCTCAGTGAGTTTGTCAAAGCCACCACAGATGTGTCTTTTAAAAGCTTGATACCTGCAAAAACTAAAATCTTGTTAGCAGGGCTTCCATCTCTACATTCCCATTCCCATCATCAGTGGGAAGACTTCAAAGAAATTAAACTGTTTCTATCAAAGACATCTATCTTTCACTCAAAAAAGGTGATCGCACCTTGTACAAGGGAAGACGTTTTAGATTCTTTCATGAATTAGTCAGTGCAGGTACTTGGGACCTCCAGTGAATCTCCAAGCAAGCTCCACGCCAGGATTTAGAGAAAGATGATTCTGTATTTCGAAGGTATAATTTTGAGATAATATCAAAGGTTTTCCTTTTCATGAAGAATTAAATCATGCTTCAATTTCTGTTCAGGTTTATTATTAATACTTGAGTCATTTGTGTAGGTCTGAATGAGTCCGGAGCATACTTTGTCTTTTGTTACTGTCCTGATATCTCCAAAGAAGGAGGAAGCCAGTGCACAGGTCTATTTCAACACAGCCGGAGGGAAGTTGAAATGAAACTGCACTGATTTGTTTTGCTTGTATACATTGTGTGTGTGTATCATGTTTTGTAAAATGATGTACTGTTTTATTGCTGCAGGCTTCCAGGCCTTTGTGGATGGAGACTTGCCGTTATCCTTTAAATTATGTTTCAGATGTTCTCATGACAAATTTTAACATAAACATTGCGTAACATTTTCTGCTCCAGTCCGGCATCCCTGACAGCCTCCAGCGATGAAGTCCAGTACATCAGGGCTCTGAACAACAGCTCTTCCACTTTCAGCGGCAGAGATCATTCGATCCTGCTGCAAGGTCTTCTGCCTAATACCACCTACAGCATCACAGTGACTCCCACAGCCAGTGGCATCAGAGGGGAACCACGATACACCACTGTCATGACTCCAAATGGTCAGTAGAACCATGTGTTCATTTTGGGTATCTACATTACAGTGGTGATGGCAAATTGCTTCATATTGAATTTGGGACATTCTAGTTCAAGTGGCCCAAGGGAGATGGTTTAATGTGTTGGGCTAATTAATAATCTGTATATTAATCCTTTACTAGAAAATGTCAGGAAGACATTTTATAATAATTTGAAAACAATATTATAATATTTTTCTTCATACTCTAGGTGTTGTTGCAAATCATACCCCTTCAGCTGACATTGTCAGAGATAAGAAGTGGAACAGGATCAGTCTTCGCTAGCTGGATGCCTCCAACTAATCCCAATGGGGACATCTTGCAGTACAATGTCAGTTACTTTCTCATTTTATGATCCTACAATCCTATGCAATTTTGAAAGGACCTTAGTTAATCTGGACATTATTGATTTATTTTTTTCTGTTTTTTTTTTTTTCACTCGCACTAGGTCAGATTCTATTCCAAGATCACAGAAATTACCTGTAAAGTAACTTTAATTGAATAAAAATAAATTACTAAATTCTCACATATGGCTTTCTGAGAACAAAACAGATATGCTCTTGCAACTATCCGTTTGGCTTTGGACAGACGCTCTAATACATGTGTTTCTCCTCTTGTAGGCCTATTAGAACTTCTGCTATTATTGAGACAAGCAAGTATGCTTCATAATCATAACTGATAAGTTGCACATATCCACAGGGAAAATCCACTGGCTGTACTTTTCACATATCACTAGAGATATGCTTACCCTTCTGTTACTTGATTCAACACTAGTAATTGAGAGAATCAGAATCTGGAAATAAGAAAAACCTAACGCCTGTTTATCCATATGACGCACCTTTATTTTTTCATGTAGACATCGTGGAGGAAGGATCATGGTTATCTCGATTTTTTGTATTTATAACTTTAGCTCTAATTCTGTATATAAGCCGTGGTTAGGGACATACAGTATGTTACTAACATGATGTATTATATATATATAAAACATATTGTATAGAATAATTTCAATCGCATAAAAATAAAAAAAAATAAAAAACTCCCTTTTATAATTTTTTTCAGAACCAGCTCTTTTCGTTATTTGGTTCATGAAACAAACAGGTAAAGGGCATGTATCTGTATGTTGCAATTAGAACATCTTTGAAGCTACCTGCAGACTATCTAAGGAGCTGATTCATTGCAATTAAAAAAACTGTCCTGGATCCTACAGTATCATTACGACTGTCCTCCATACTAACCACAGGATCATTCCTCCCCAATTAGTACCCTGCTTTTAGTTTGTTGCTGTTGACCAATTATGAGTATTGTTTTCTATCACTTGATAAGGATGACCTAACAAATTGTTGTATCATTTTCAGAGATTAAGAGTGAAGTTCTGCCTTTCTTAGAACCCTGATGTCAGTAGACCAGTCAGAACAATCAAGCACAATATACGCATGTCAATAAACCCTTTTGGGGCTGAATATACTAGTTTAAGGCAAAAAATACATCCTTAGTTGGTCTTTTTGAATTGTAAAGTAACTATGCTGGTAAATTGTTCATTATGATTGTGTGTGAATTTAGAAATATAAATTAGTTTATGTATTTAATTTATAAAATAGTCTGTGTAAGTTGTTGCTGTATAACATTATGCATTGTATTCAGTTTTTTTACATAAAATGTGTGTTTCATAAAATAAAATGGTAATTATGTAAAATATCAGTCTTGCAAGAGGAGAATCATTAGAACTAAAATAGGAC
This sequence comes from Acipenser ruthenus, assembly GCF_902713425.1. Lineage (NCBI taxonomy): Eukaryota > Metazoa > Chordata > Actinopteri > Acipenseriformes > Acipenseridae > Acipenser > Acipenser ruthenus. The sequence goes on along the minus strand of NC_081195.1, from coordinate 62,938,815 downwards.
TTAAAAAGAAATCTTATAAATCAGTTGTTTTGTGTTCACTTTATTCCTGTGATTGTTAAACTGGCTGAATACTGTACGACCGGTATGATGGGCAGATTTGTAATCATTACCACTCACAGTAGAAGCTTATTTTTTTAAATCTGTATTTCCCTTGGTAATGCACATACCTCTGCCATTTCTACCAAAAAATATATAAATGAATGAAAATGAATTGTGGTGTTCTATAGTGTCATTTATTAGTCTGTGTTAAGGTGCTTTGACTTTCATTCATAGATACAAGTAACACAGGCTTGTCTCTGTGTAGTAGTAAGAGCCATCACCATCTAATGAACACCGATTTCCAGAAATACAAAAGGTGCTCACTGATGCAAACATTGCAATACGAACCACAAGAACACAATTAAAAGGGCAAGACGACAGTAGGAAATATATAAATATACAGTGCCTGAAATAGCTTGTACTGAGATCGAGGGTCACTCTGGTCGTGATGTACTGCAGAGTACGTTTTTTATATTATATATATATATATATATATATATATATATATATATATATATATATATATATATGCAAGCTTCTTATGACCCCTACTAACCCCCTCTCAAACACATACAATGTTTCATGTACAAATGATTGCAACTGTTTACAATGCATCCTATTACAACAGTACACAGTGCATTAATAGCAACTTTATGTGGGGTTATTTTCAATCCATGATCAGAATCCATTGACACAATACATATGTTAAACTTCCCCTCCCACTGTGCAGGCCAACCATGCCTGTTTCAATGGGAAGCCTGTAGTAATTGGAGGGGAAATATGAAGCCATGTCAGAAATGTGTTCAGGTTAAGTTGGTTAACGAAATGCCAATTTAACCTTGCTACATGTATATGATTAGAGATTAACTGAGGACAGGACAGCTGCCAGTACTTCACTGACTTTTGTTAGATGGATTGTTTATTTCGACTGTGCTTAAATGCACAATGCTTAAAATCAGGAGTCACAGAAAAAAATGAAGAGGGAAAATGTGACAAGACAGAGAGACAAAATAAACAAGCTATCAAACAAAACATTTTTTAAGTAGAGGCTTTCTTAATAGAGGACCACTCTTGATTTCAAAACTGAGAGGCCAAAGGCAGCTTTCTTCTCCTCATGAGTTCCTCCCTGAACTGACCTGCTAACCCAGGGCAGGAGCTACAATACATATTGTTGCTACACAGGGCCCTGAAAGACATACAGCACACAGTGCACTTAACGGGACAAAACTTTGAACTGAGTGGAAACATACCCCATGTTGAAAAGGCACTACATAGGTGCAACTGTTTTAAGGTTTATTTATATTACTTTTCATTGACTTTATTCAGAGACTGACCAACAAAAATACATACATAGGTGCCATGACCGGCGTTCACAGTATTTAATTATTCTTGTAACAAACATCCGTGCAAACTTTCCTGAAATTAAGGAAACTGATTCCCAGAATATGTAGCCTTCATTCGCTAAACCAATCATGTCATACATAACACATGAATTTCAGATGCGGGTACTCTCGATGTCTTGTGCTCTCAAAGAATGTCCTTACCAAGTTTCTTCACTTGAATGGCTGGAAACATTTTAAAATAATAAGCCCTGGTTACCCTTTTTGCTAGAGATATACAAAAAAAAAAGGATTTTTGGCAGCTTCAACTTTTGGGTAAATATACTGAAACTTTTTTCTATATATACTGTGCATCAAAAGACACATATCATTTATTTGAGCATCAAAAGCAACATATCACATATTTGAGCATCAAAAGAAATTTATTTTATTTGGATAAAATTCATTAGATGTGATCGAAAACTGACAAACTCTGTTTTAGAGCAGGTGCAGTGACTTTTTATTGTGCTGATTAACAATTGACATTGCGAAGATGCTGCAAAATGACCTGTCGATCTTGGAGGTGTTGTGACTCTTGGTCTCCCAGTTCGTGGCCTGTCATTGATACTGTCTCGCCAGGTTTGAAATTGCTGGTTGTGAGCACCCAAGACGGCAAGCCACAGTACACTGCCCTAGTCCAGCCTCCAACATGCTGACTGTGCAAAGACACTGCTCTCTTGACAGATGTGGCATATTGTTTTTTTTCTGTGATTTTCTTTATTGCTTTTATTCAAGCTTGCAATTCAACAGCTGAAATAACTCCATAGCCAGTGTCCAATTAACTGTCTCACTAATTAGGTGATTAAGTGCATATGCTTCAGTCACAGTCACTCAAGCTTGTCATGGTCAAGGATGAATGATCGAGTGATTAAAAAGAAACCAAAAACAATGTCCATCATTTATATACCTTCATTTATTTTCAAAAAATTGTTATAATAGTGATAAGTTTCTTTTGATGCTCGGTGTATATATATCTATATATATATATATATATATATATATATATATATATATAAAATATTGCATAAAACCTTCCTTCAGTTAAAAACCTACAATTTTTTAATTATAAAAGTGAACCTTCCATTTCTTTAATTAAGGGTTCATTTTAGATCAACAGCTGAAATACAGTATTTCAACTATAATAAATAAAAGAACATTATTACACATGATATTCCCAGCAATTCATTCCTTCATAGTCTCCTGTTCTAGACTGGTCCAGATCATTTTTCTTGCTAAAAAATAAAAAAAGGAAACAAACACAATTTAAATAGGGTTCCAGCAACTTTGCTGTTTGGACCCCTAATTATGCCATGCTACAGCATTGTCACAGATGATACAGTAATATTCTATAATCCGATTTCACCAACAGGGGTCAGGATTGGTAACAGCAGTGAATCACACAACAACATTGGCAGCAACATTTAATTTGCTTTTGTGCTAGAAATCTGGCTAAACTGGCAACATTTCTAAGACTTTTCAGAGCAACATTACGGGTACTGGAGACGTGTAAAAGGATGATGTGTGAGTGCACATTGGAAACGTACCTGAAGAGCACGTCCTGTGGTCTCGATGGGCAAAAACCAAACTGCGACTGCACATATAAAACATGCAACAGAAAACGGACACAGAGCCAAGGCCACGGATTTTGACATTAGAACCTGAAAGATGAAATAGTATGGAGGTTTCAATCAGTAAGTTTAGTTGTATTTATTTCTAAAATGGGATTTATGATCCTTACAAACTTTGCATTTATATTAAAATACACACTCACTCTCTGCACTTTTCATTCTATATAATGAAATGACCTTTTCACTAGATTACTGAGGTAGATACTATGCATAGCGGATGCTTAATAAAATAAAACTGCTTACCTGAGCTATAAATGGTGCTGTCATTCCACCAATACGGCTAGCCGAGTTACAAAAACCCATTCCTACAGAGCGCATTGTAGTGGGGTATACCTGCATAGAATAGCAACAACAAAACCAATTCAGCAAGTGGGGACTGTGACTGTGCGGGTACCTTTTAATTGAACTGCAGGAAGATTTCAAAATATGTACCTTCCATTCAAAGATCTTGCCAAAGCAGGTAAAACCAATTACACAACTTATGAGTAAGTAGCTTAAAATTGCATTATTAAAATATATATAATTTTAGGGATAGACTGATGCATTTGTATTGAAAGTAGCAAACTAGTTTACCCACCTCTGCAGTATAAATGTAAACAGTGTTAAAATTTGTTGACGCAAGGGCACGAAGAATAAATAACAACACAGTCAATCCAAAACTAAGAGAAAGAGAAAAAAAGGTAAGTAAGCACTACTGTAGATATATTTGGAATTTAGGTACCCACATGGTGATGTTCATTCTTTGTTGCATTTCTGTAATTGTTTGGTTCAATTTTACAAAAGAATGACTGAACCCGAGTCCAGAACACTTTATACAGTAATCAGGTGATGAATACCAAAACACTGGGACAGGACATTACTAGAAGCAATGACGTTGAACACACTTTTGAGTCTTTAAACCCTCTGAGCTTCCAGTTCCCAGTTTTGTAATACATGTGTTTACATTTCAAAATGAACTTTGGCATAAATACCTTTGTTAAATCTGCACCACTGTGTTATAGCATTAGGACAAAGTCAGCCGGTGCAAGCAGTTTTTGCACTTGCCCAAGTCTGAACATGGTTTTACCTGCTGAACCAACAAAGTGCTAAACACAGTTGTAACATGAATACCATTCACTTTAAACTGATCAAACCTCTGTAGCTTCAGTACCTTGTTGTACAGATGTTGAGAAGGAGGAAGAAAATTCCAGTTACCAGCGTGGAAATAGTTAAGGAAAGTCGTCTCCCTAAGAAATTTAATGTTGCGATATTCAAAGGTACAACTGGGGAAAAAAGAAAAATGTTGTGCGACCAATTATAGCAAATGCATCCATTTATCTACAAAAAAAAATAAATAGAACATTCTGAGATTTCTTTCCTTAAAGACAAGGATTGGCTGGTTGATTTAAAATGTAAAGTCTTTAGTGAAGTAAGTATTTAGTTAGGTTCCTGACAGTAAAAAAAAAAAATCAGGTAGATACCTGTATCAAAAAAAGTGTTTTGCCTTCATCAATGAAGTTATGGGTGAATCTTTCACAATATAGCATTCAACCTGCAATTCAATATAGATGGTAGTATTTTGGGAGAACGAGGTTGCAGTTTGAAGTTCAGTGCCATACCTACCTGTAACTGATCCTTGAAAGATACTCTAAGACACAAACCAAAATGTGTGTGCAAATTAGCAGTAGTATTTCTTACATGCAATCTCTCCAAGAGTGCTAATAAGCATTGTGTGATAATCCGAGGGTCCAAAGGAGCTGCAGTAGCACGGTGCACCATCAGCTCCATTGGTCTTTATTCCTGCTTGGGTGCCACAGACAAGATTTCGCTCAAGCAGCTCAGAGCTGGCCAGGATAATTCCATAGTATGAGAAAGAGGCAACAAACCTGAAAAAAAATGTAGAAATAAAATAAACAATTTTTCTTTAAGCATTCCAACTTCCTAAATAATTACCAAAGTTCTTGTTTCAGATCACAACTAAATTAATTGTCATTAGTGCAGAAAGCTATGATATCTAAATATGCTCAGTCACAGAAAGGCACAGAAAACATACATTACCATGAATACCACAATATCAGTGATGTTCTCCTATACGAAGGAGTTAACAAATCCAGAAAATATCCTCTCCTTTCCTGCAAGTTAATGACACAATATAGTAGAACATTATTATTATTAATTTCTTAGCAGACGCCCTTATCCAGGGCGACTTACAATTGTTATAAGATATCACATTATTTTTAAATACAATTACTTTTTTTTTTTTTTATACACATTATTTTTACGTACAATTACCCATTTATACAGTTGGGTTTTTACTGGAGCAATCTAGGTAAAGTACCTTGCTCAAGGGGACAGCAGCAGTGTCCCCACCTGGGATTGAACCCACGACCCTCCGGTCAAGAGTCCAGAGCCCTAACCACTACTCCACACTGCTGCCACATGAGACTGGATTTTTCACTGAAATATCAATTATCTTAACTAATATTTTCTTAACTAATATGATACTAAATTATGTTTTTTTTTTTTGTTTTTTTTTTTAACGCAATAGTTTAGGCACTCCTTTGATCTCAATATAGGCCTCAGAATCATGTCTGGTCTCCAAGTACATCTGGCATAGAGTCCCCCTTTAAAACTCTGCCCCTAGTGGATGTAGAAATACCACATTTGTTCTATGTGGTATTTCTTACTCAAGCGTTTTCACTGTTACATCATGTTCTGTTACATCCACCAGAGACAAAGTGCTGCAGGGGGACAGAAGTACTTTCAGGTTAAACATAATTCTGTGAGCTTTACTGAAGCCACAGGGGTGGATCTAAAACAAGAAAAATACATTAGTTAACTCACACCCATACACAGTTGCTTTTTTTTGTCTTAAAAATTTAGAGTGACCATTTATTTTTATTTATTCCCAATTTGGAATGTCCGCAGTGAGTCCCCACACAGCACAGACGTTCTGAGGGTGTGTAGGCGTCCTCCGATCTCACAAGCCTAAAGCCAGAATCGCTTTTACACCAAGCAATCCAGAGCAGAGGTGGGTGGGCTACGGAGATCAGCCCTGTTTTTTATCCACTATGAATGTGCTCGGTGTCTGGCCAGTAGGGTTTGCTGAGGAGCAATCCCTGCCGGTTTCCCATCCCTCACCCCGGGAGCGTCACAGTCAATGTGACGCCCCCTCGGGGTCCCCAGAAAAGTTCAGCCTCTTAGCACAACCTGGACACGAACAGCCTTATCAGCACTGTGGGTAAAAAAAGGTCCAGTGCTAGTTATCATTCCTCAAAATAATGATTCTGAATTTCAACTGATCTGAGCTTGAATAATTGATAACTGATTCAAAAAGGGAGTGTTGTCAAAAATCAGTAACAAAACTGTTCCTATACTATTGTTCCATTTGATACCATTCACATGTATATATTGTAGGGCCTATTAGATATTGTGTTGTTTCACATCAAGTGATGTTAGGGAAGAACAAGTGAAAAACCTGGGTGCTCAGGCAAATGTTTGATTAGATACTTTTATATTATATTGTTTTTCACACAGCAGAAAACTACTGATACCAAGAAATAACTTTCAATTTGTTTGAAAAAAAATAAATTAGGTGAGAAAAAATAAATCCTTTTCTATAGTAAACAGAATGTCATTTAAATAGAAGTACTTACCACAATAGACTCCACTAATCTTCCCTCCGGCAAGCAGGCCCGATTCATTTTTGCAATTTTTTGCAGAGTTTCTATGGCAACTGTGGTGTTTCCTGATGAGACGTTGTACCTGGCAGACTCAGGAATAAACTGTAGATACATATTAGAATCCGTATTCATTTTAATGCTTACCCTTGAGTTTAGTCAGATATTTCCCAGTTCTCTTAGATGTGCATTTATTAAGCAGGGAGGCACTTGGAATACCCCTCTGCTAGTAACGGTGATGGTTAGGGAGAAGGAATTGAACTGTGGCTACATACATTGCCCACCCATCTTACAAACACAAAATCACATGTTTCCGAAAATTCTAGATAGTTTTCCTCAACTGCATTACCACAAACAGAGCCTCCAGCTTTGTAAATGTACCATTTAAAAAAAATATATATTTTTTTGTTTTAACAGTTTAAAATAGTTATTACTATGAAGGCAGACATGAAGTTTGTTTATTGTAGAATTAGCTATGGGGGAGACAAAATACATACTGTATTAAAAAATTTGGCAGAGCTTCATACACTTCTACAACAATGGCGTTTTTTAAAAATATTATATCCTGTGGTATAATATATAGTCATTTGTGTATATCATGGTACTTTTATCCTTTTTGTACAAAGAGACCTTATACACCTCTCTGTGAACATGTTTTACCCCCCCCCCCCCCCGTCTTCTATTACCGAGTTTCATTTATTGTCCTGCACTGCAGCTTTCATTACAAACAAAAAGCACACTATTGTGTCATTCATTAGTGGACATATCGTAAAAACAGTATGACAACAGATTCTCTACGTTCACATGAACCTAGCAACTCATCTTGCCTTAAATCGTTGTAGAACAAATTCAGCAGAATACTCAAGAGAACACTTTTGCATTTAGACAATCCAGGGTGTGCAGTGAGATAATCGCACCCTTCTAACAGGGTGTGGTGCTCCTGCTTACAGACCACCAGCAGTGTCTGATTGCCACAGAATTACCATCCACAGGTGTATACACAATACAGGTGTTTTAACACAATACATTCTGTATACAGAATACTAATACAAGTTATTTTTTATTTATTGACTTATTTTTTTTTTTTAAAACACAGCAAGTTTAAGCTTGAAATTACTTACTAAACATCCTTAAATAAAGAAATTGTTTAAAAAAACCCTGTAGAGGGAACAGTACTGTGCAGCATAGAAAAACATTTTAATTTTAAGACGTTAAACATTAAAAATACATCAGATGTTTATATAATTTTTATGAAACAAAAAGTATTCTATTGGTGAGTGTGTTTGGGTATTTACTCAATTTGCAGAGTTATTTAAGCTGATTTTTTAGGCACCTTTTAGGCACAGATAAATGCCTGAAACAGTGGCATTATTGCTATATCAGTCACTAGATTTAACCCCCAGGTTGACAAAAATTGCACATAGATACATCTGATCGGGTATCTATGAATTTGTTTGTTTTTTTTCACAGTTGTTCATCCCTATTAAACAGATTTCATGTATTATCAATGCAAAACTCCAAAAATTGTAATAATGTAGTCGTACAGTACCTTAAATAAAACAATAAGGACGATGCTGGGAATAGTGGAGATTCGAATCAGCCAGCGCCAGCCATAAGTGGGAACAACTGCTAATCCCAGGACAATCACCATCAATGAACCTATCAGCCAAAAAAACTAAAAGAAAGAGAAAAGGGTTAAAAAAAAAAAAAAAAATCCCATTTTTATTTTTCCAATTAATTAATTATTTGACACCAAGTGTAAAACCCCAAGTAAGTGCAAAACTGGAGTGACCAGTAACATGAAAAAGTAATTTACCATAATCTATCATCTACACATGTTATGTGTACTTCTTTTTTTTTAATAAACACTGTTGATTTCACATCCCCACTTTTAAAACTGATGAAATTACCAACTATAATTTGTTCTAGGCCTGATACTTATTAAAATACTTTGTTTTGTATAGACAATTAAAATGCAAACCTACCGATGCCAAAGGTAACATAAAACCTCTGTATTTTTTTGGCAGGAATTCTGTTTTTAGAACAAACCTGCCAAAACAAAGTAAAAAATAAAAAAATAAAAACTCAGAATGTGACAACAATTCCAAATGCCTAAAAAAACCAACCACCCTGATAATAAATAAATAAATAAATAAATAAATAAATACTGCTGATTTTATTATGCAATTTATTGAACACATTTTTTGTTATTTTCATGTCTGGCGGAAATAAAGCGTCCAAGTGAAATTATATTCTGGGAAACCACTGCTTCTTACAGTACTCAGTTCCAATTATGCCTGTGTGACAGGGTACTTGTGTCACGTGTGTGGTTAACAGCTGATATGCAAGACACAGACATGGGAGTTGGAGTTAAAATACCGCTCAGGCACGCAGGATTTATTAACACAAAATACAAAGTAAACAAACGGGTCATGTGCAGCTACCAGCGATGGTAAAGCACAGAGGACACATACAGGTGACTGTACAAAAGGCAATATAAAACACAGTACAAAAACTACAAATAAAAAGGTGCCACACAGGGTGAGCGCTAGCCTTACTGAACGAGGCATCCCACTCCAGGAATCTGCTACAGTACGTAACCCTCACTATACATTACTTGGGATCGATATCCCCTAAACTAACCTACTTTTGAACCTGTATTCTTATGGCGACTCCTGCTTATTCATATGGCCTTGGCTGGGCACTGCCTTCACAAGTACCGGAACAGCCAATCTCTCGCTGCACTTCCTCTCAACCAAACCTAGCAGACAGCAAGTCTCAACTGAGTGCCCGTCTGTAAACAATCATTGAATCAATCTTAACAACTCCAAAAAAGGCACACACAGTAAACCCATTTCCACATATAAAATTACACCAACACTAATTTCCCCATGTGCAGGGCAATCGTCTTGTGTGTTTCTGTATGTTTTGCTCTCCCTTTCTTTCTTCTTGCACTTACCCCTGAGAGTGACCAGACACACCAACCCCTACCATGGCACGCAAGAAGACGAACCAGCCGTATGTTGGGGCGAATGAGGTCAGCAATGAGAAATATAAACCCCAGACAAAACAGCCAAAGACAACCTACAAGAAAAATGTAGTTATCATTTTCCATACAGAGATCTTCGATAACTGCCTGGCATCTCAACTGATATTATTATTTGTTTATTTAGCAGACGTCTTTATCCAAGGAGACTTACAGAGACTAGGGTGTGTGAACTATGCATCAGCTGCAGAGTCACTGATAACTACGTCTCACCCGAAAGACGGAGCACAAGGAGGTTAAGTGACTTGCTCAGGGTCACACAATGAGTCAGTGGATGAGGTGGGATTTGAACTGGGGACCTCCTGGTTGCAAGCCCTTTTCTTTAATCACTGGACCACACAACCTCCTATATTGTTAGGCACCACGATTTTGTCTCACCTTCCACCGTCCATACTTGTCAGCCAGGTATCCACTAAACAGACTGCAAACCATGAAGCCCAGAAACACCATCTGACAACAAAAGGAAGCACATTAGGAAGGATTTATTCTTACAGTATGTTAGGAAATGGATGATCTCTTTCACAGCAATGTACCAGGGATGCAGAGCTAACATGTAAATATTTAACCTTTCGTCAATTGCAATACAGTAATTGTCTTGAGGTAGAGGGCTATAAAGCACTTGTAATTCTAAGTAGTGGTCAGTGTCTACAGTAACAAATGTCTAAATATTCACCATCTGTTTAGTCTAATGCTATTTTGCTTACCGTCGTGACAAATGCCACCTGCCAGTCTTCCAGGCGCCACTCACATCGAATGGCTGGGGACACGACAGCTAGCAGCATAATCTCAGTGGCTTCAACTATCTAAAACAACCAGACAAGCAAAGAAAAGTAAATAAATAACTAAGAACAGTTTTGTTAAACTAAATATTTGCTAGTGGCAAACTTTGAGCTGGAGCTAAAGCTTTGTATCATTTGTTCTACCATTGTCTTTCCATTAATGATCATTTAATATAAATAGCATTTGATGCTACTCTAGTAGTGTAACGCTAAGGCCCAGTTGTGAGCTATTGCAAGTCACATCTATGAACTACTTTGCTCATATAGAATGCCCTTAAGGACTGAAGTACAGTATTAGAACTAACCAAAAATAATTTAGGAAAAAAAAAACATTTATCCAGTTGGTACAATTTTGTGAAAGAGGCCTAAAATATTATTTTACAGCTTTATTTACATATTTATTTGTGGTCTGCAATATGCCAGGATATATCAGGCAAAACATTTAGCTACTTTTTTTATTGCTATTAGATTTGTTATTACTCTTGTTCATACTTACACTTGTGCTTCCCATTATGAAAAACAGAAGAATATGGAATCGGCCAAACCCAATGGTTTCCACAGCATCCTCCACAGTATACGTTTTATCCTCTGAAATGTACACAGAACCATTGGTGCCTGGTTATAACCAATCCTTAAAAACATATATATTTTTTCTTACCTCTAGCTTTATTAACATTATTATCCTGTTCTTTGTGTACCTTAATTCAGGATAACATGTAGCACTCTGCTGCTTTTGCTCTAGGTCACATGATCTGATTGTAGCGTGATCAATGGAATGAGATTGAGCTACAACACATGAAGTGATTAGGGAGCAGGAAGCAGTAGAAACCTTTCATTACAGCACTGTAAAGCATAAAATTCAAGCAAAGGCCCAAAACATCTTCAACATAAGATACAGGGATGGAGGTTGTGATATTTTTGCCAGGGCTAATAAGGGACAAGAAAATGTATAAATTGTATAAATTAACCGTGCATGCTAGGAGTCGTCCAAAATGATCATCAGTTACAGCAAGCATAAACAGCGTGTTCTCTCTCAAGACCCCCCCGAGCAAGTCACTTAACCTCCTTGTGCTCCGTCTTTCGGGTGAGACGTATTTGTAAGTGACTCTGCAGCTGATGCATAGTTCACACACCCTAGTCTCTGTAAGTCGCCTTGGATAAAGGTGTCTGCTAAATAAACAAAATAATAATAATTTTAAGGTGTTTGTATGTGTATGTGTTTGCTTTTTATATTAACACCTTCACTAACATATGCAGAGAGAGTATTTGTATGGCCATTGGATAAGGCAGATTCATTGTTTTTTCACTAACACTAAATAATCCAAGTACTTCAGTGTGATACATTTGTATTGTGTATTTAAGCTTTTCATACCATCATTGTTTGGTTTGCGTGCCACGTCACTTTCAAAAACGGAAGGAGTTCAGTTGTTATTGATTGGTGTTTATTGTATGCGGTTCTCAGGATTTCAGAATAAAAATGTGTTTCATTTGAAGGTAGATTAAAAGTTGTACCTGTGGCTTCAGTGTGAGATTCATTTGTTTCCTGGTTCAGTTCCTCCAAGTAAATGGTGTTTATCATTGGCTTCCTTTTCATGGTGGTGTTCATCTTGATAAAGCCCCAATGCTTCCTGACTCAATGCTCTAACTCCACACTGACAAGTCATACCAATAAACTGAAAACCTGAAAAAGGCATTAACAAGTATGTGAGTAAGAAACATCCTCTGCCATAGCTGTAATCAAGCAATATGAAAAAGTAGACCATCAGACCTATAGTACATCCACACAGAGTACTTGTACTTGTATATATATAGTGGCTCTCAAAAGTATTCACCCCCCTTGGACTTTTCCACATTTTATTGTGTTACAACATGGAATCAAAATTGATTTAATTAGGAGTTTTTGCCACTGATCAACACAAAAAAATCCATGTCAAAGTGAAAAATAAAATCTACAAATTGTTCTAAATTAATTACAAATACAAAACAGAAAATAATTGATGGCATAAGAATTCACCCCCTTGAGCCAATATTTGGTAGAAGCACCTTTGGCAGCAATTACAGCCATGAGTCTATTTGGATAAGTCTCTACCAGCTTTGCACATCTGGACACTGCAATTTTTGCCCATTCTTCTTTGCAAAATTGCTCAAGCTCTGTCAAGTTGGATGGGGACCTTTGGTGAACAGCAATTTCCAACTCTTTCCACATATTCTCAATTGGATTGAGGTCCGGGCTTTGACTGGGCCACTCCAGGACAGTGACCTTTTTGTTTTTAAGCCACTCCAGTGTGGCTTTGGCTGTATGTTTGCGGTCATTATCCTGCTGGAAGATGAATCTTCTCCCAAGTCCCAGGTCTCTTGCAGACTTCAGCAGGTTTTCCTCCAGGATTTCTCTGTACTTTGCTGCATCCATTTTGCCCTCTATCTTCACAAGCTTTCCAGGCCCTGATGCAGAGAAGCATCCCCATAGCATGATGCTGCCACCACCATGCTTCACGGTAGGGATGGTGTTCTCAGGATGATGTGTGGTGTTAGGCTTGCGCCAAACATAGCGCTTACCGTTGAGGCCAAAAAGCTCTATTTTGGTCTCATCAGACCATAGAATCTTCTTCCACTTGGTCTCAGAGTCTCTCACATGCCTTCTGGCAAACTCTAGTCGAGATTTGATGTGAGTTTTTTTCAACAATGGCTTTCTTTTTGCCACTCTCCCATAAAGGCCAGTTTTGTGAAGCACCCGGGCTATTGTTGCCGTATGCACAGTGTCTCCCAGCTCAGCCGTGGAAGACTGTAACTCCTTTAGAGTTGCCATAGGCCTCTTGGTTGGCTCCCTGACTAGTGCCCTTCTCGCCCGGATACTCAGTTTTTGTTCTAGACAGATTCACAGTTGTGCCATATTCTCTCCATTTCTTAATAATGGACTTTACTGTGCTCCGGGGGATATTCAATGCCTTGGAAATGTTCTTATATCCTACCCCTATGGTGCTTTTGAAGAACCTTATTCCGGATTTGCTTTGAATGTTCCTTCATCTTCATGATGTAGTTTTTGTTAGGAAATGTACCAACCAACTGTGGGACCTCCCAGAGACAGGTGTATTTAACCTGAAATCATGTGAAACACCTTAATTGCACACAGGTGGACTCCATTCAACTAATTATGTGACTTCTAAAGACAATTGGTTGCACCAGAGCTTATTTAAGTGCGTCATAGCAAAGGGGGTGAATACTTATGCAATCAATTATTTTCTGTTTTATATTTGTAATTAATTTAGAACAATTTGTAGATTTTATTTTTCACTTTGACATTATGGACTTTTTTTTGTGTTGATCAGTGGCAAAAACTCCTAATTAAATCCATTTTGATTCCATGTTGTAACACAATAAAATGTGAAAAAGTCCAAGGGGGGTGAATACTTTTGAGAGCCACTGTATATTATTTATATATATATATATATATTTATATATATATATATATATATATATATATATATATATATAGTAGCGATCCTGGTTCCCACAGACAGGCGCATCACACAGGGCAAGGCAATCCACACACAGGCGGAGGGCGGGCGCAAACCCGGGACCTCTCGCACTAAAGCATAGCGCCGATACCGCTGTACAAAAGAGCCGGCTACTCGCACGGAGCGTATATCGGGCTTATGTCTTTGTGTGTGATTACGTCACCTACCAGCCCTACTGCTGCCTTCCCCCGTGCACGCTACAATAACGTCTTCACCGGTTTTCCGCCATGGTGCTCTGCAATACGTGTTGTTCAGTTTAATTTTATACCTCAAGTTCATTTTTAACTTATGAGTCTTAAGATAAATTACTTAAAACAGTATTCACTACAAACGACATGACACCACGCTAAAACAATTTGAGCATAAGCAGTAAAACACATTACTAACCAACCAGACACTAGGTAATTTTGCTTTATTACAGCAGCTTAGATTCACTCGTGTACCAGTTATCTGCGCATGGAAAACACATTTTCACAAAATTTCACCAGTAGTCTTCAAAAACAGCACCAGTACGTTACGAATAGCTAATTTACATATCAACCCCACCTTTCATATCAATTTGCATGACGCCGGGTGAAAAGCCTGGTTTACTGGAGTAAAATAAATTGACCGAACGGAAACGCAAAAAAACATTTTACACGAGACATTTTTCTCGTGTAAATGTATCAAGTTAAAAAAAAAAAACTCGCATGGAAACCCCATGTATGTGAACTCACAATGCTAACGTTTTTGTTTATCTATTGCAACTACGGTACTATCAAAGGAAATACTACTTGCTAAAAATACAAAAAAAAAACATGTTAAATAGCATCAATTGATAATTTAATATGATAATTAATGACACTTGAATTCCCGCGTAACATCCACAACACATTTCTTTTGTTGCAAAAGTTAAAATACGACATTAAGTATCCTTGAACGGCCTTCGCTGTATTTACATTGTAAGCTTTAATGTATCCAGAATGGTTGCCTTTTACAATAAAACATATATTTACCTGTTTGAGCAAACAACTTCCTATGTATTTGGCAAATCAACTGAATTCTGGAAAAAAGGTCATAAAGATGTTTAGCTGTCGAAAATATTTGTACTCACTTGTATGACCGCTGTGCACTTGTCTTCCTCTTGCGAGCTTCTTTCAGGTACTCGAGCCGGTTTTACCTGCAGCACCTGCCCATTTCAGGAAGTTGTTGTTTTTTTGTTCTCATCTTAGGTGCAGTATAGCGTGATGTTCATTGGAGTGTACATGTAATTGCACGCTGCCTTTACCTTGTTTGTTTTTTGTTACATAGGTACTTATCATATATTAGGCTTATAGTGTTTGTTTATTTTGTATGTTTGCTCGGTGCAACTTTGTAACAATGTAATTTGCAACACTTGTTAATTTTACAAACTAAGTACAGGAATAGGGCTACATGAAAGAAATTACATTAGATACACTATACGTTTTGCTATGCCTTTCGTTGGCAAACAATTCGTTTGTTTGTACTATAGTGCTCTCTGTGCCTAAAGCTATGCAAATCGATTATAACCATTCAACACTGTTTTATTAAACTGACTGCAAAAGCGAGAAATGTGTGTAAAATTATGCATCAGTCAGTAGCCAGTAACCTGGGCAAACTATACAAAACAGTATTGTATTCTATTTATTTTTTAATGAATATTAGTAATTTCTTATAGAAACTATATATAAAAAACAGAGAACTGAATGAAAAAATAATAATAGTCCAGATGTGTTTTCTTTTGTTTTATATCTTATTTTCTTTTTAAAGTTATTTTCAGTCTTCTCTGAACCAACACCCTCCTAGTCCTTCTAGATCTTAAACAGACGTCATGTCTACTCTGTTGACAATATATCCTATTGAGATCTTTTGAATAAAAACAAATGGCGCTAACTCCCCTGTGGCTAAGGCGTTAGGCTTTAGTTTCTCAATCTTTGTTAAAAAGGAGAGAGAGGGGGAGAGAGAGATTTATGCACAACCACATTATCAAGTTTCCAAATGCTTTGTAAAACAATATTCAGAATCGTACTAAACAAATGAAAAGAAGGTATTATCCACGGATAATGCGTATCATTCCTAGACTTTATTTAGAATGTATTTTTTTCTTTTATATACATATTGCACAATAAGACCAGCTAACTTATTGTTATTTCCATGTATTACGTGGAAGCAAGGTGGAATTGAATCTCTTTCCTTTCACGGTGTATAAGGAAGTGTTGAGCTGAAGTTCCTTATATGCCAGCAGTATTCTATTTTGCATAACAAATTGACTTGTGTTTTATTAACATACCTTCCAATGTATTTATTATTTTACTGTATGTAACCACACTTTAAAAATATGAAGAAAAAACAGCAATACAAATCATTTGAATGAAAGAAATTGCAGCATATGCATCAATACATTTAAGTTCAGATCTTTATGGAGGTTACAATAGGACATTGACTTAACATCTCATCTGCAGGATAGAGCACAAGGAGGTTAAGTGATTTGCTCAGTGTCACACAGTGAGTCAATCAGTTGCACAGGTGGGATTTGAACAGGTGGCCTTTTGGTTACAAGCCTTGGACTTTAACCACTGGACCACACTGCCTCCTATAGTAATAATCATTCCTTACTCCATGAACACAATCTTGATTTAGGATTTGAAACAACACAATTTTTTAAAGATTCATTTTGTTTTCAAATAAAATGGCTATGCATCTTCAGTAAATCCGGACAAGATGGCTTCAAAACTGAAGGGAGTAAACTTGTGGCCTGTTCCTGTGTAGAACTTGTTCTGAAACTCCACCCTTGGTAATAAAAACAAAACAAACATTAAGAATTATAACATATGAAAGATTTACATTAAGAAGAAAACAACATGACAGTATACCAGGGTTTGCAAAACCTTTATAAATGACTGACTTCATAATGAATGATAAAATGGCAGTCACAGATGCTGTACTCTGGTAAAATCAGCTTTCTGATACGGTATTATGTACTCCTCCAAAGTACCATTACATGTATTGTTTTACATAAAAATTGTGTAAAATTGTCTGCTGTGAGACACTGCAACAAGATTGCGATTGTATGTTTTAGGGTTATTTACATGTAGGTTTTGTGTAATTAAAAATGAAATATGCTTATTCATGCACCACACTGACTGACTTTATACATCACATCATAAATCAACCAATAACCATTAAGGATTTGTTCAACCAATATGCTTTTTACATACCAGTGTAGACGCAGGGCATGGAGGAAAGCAGAGAGTCCTTCCATAACCAGGAGAATAGCAATGGTTAAAACAGCAAACGCAGCAAAGATGATCAGCACCCCAATCAGCCCCCCCCAGCTGGAGCTGCAGAGGCCCATGTGCATCACCATAGTCCACAGCACTTCAGATAATTCTAGGGAGGAAGAAACAATGAATATGCAGATGATAAACCAGAGAAAGAAGAGCGAGAGCACACAGAATGCTCTTTCAAAACCTTTCTACATACATGCAAGCATTATGAAAACATGTTACTCAACCCCCAGATGGAAACAGTTACTCAAACCACAGTTGTCCACTAATAAACATGGATTTATGGCCAATACTGTAATATACAAAACAAAATAAGAAATTAGGTACTGTAGATGCCCAAATGGGATCCAGACTTACTTCATCAATAAAAAAAGAATATCAGAGAAAAAATAAATCATGTTCCTTTCTGTGCAAGCCAAACTAATACAGGTGAGTATTTTCTTCTAAATACAGAGTAGTTTAAACTGAATACAGAATAGTATGCAAATACTCTATGGTTTCATAGACCCAGAAATGTGTTATTAGAATGTAATCATCTACACTGTGGTCTCAAAAGCTTGTAACATACAACTATAAACTATATCTTCTCCTAGGTATAATAGGACCACAAATGGCTGTTTGAATTCGCTGGAAAACTTGTGCTGATAACTCACGTGCATGTGCCAAGCTAAGAGCCCAGAGACGCAGGTAAGAGGCTGTATTGGAGATGCAGCCCAAGCAGTACTCAATGGTGTGGATGGCTTGGTGCACAAAGATGTCTCCAAAGTTAAACTAAAAATAGACACCCTCGTTACAACTCTGTCTTTTAATTAAGAAAGAAAAACAAGTTACACAGTGTTGCATTGTATATGGTTTATTAATGTGTGGGGGCTCCAGTTAGCGATTTCTGAAAAGTGTTAACCAATTCCAATGGTATAAATCTAGCAAGATTGCAGCTAGTAGCAGATACAAGCTGTTCTGAGTAATTCTTTGCTAGTTTTAGAGTGTTAAAAATATTTGTATTCCTTTAAGAACATTTACCCTTGCGCATGTAGCAAAATAGTGTCCCAACTTAGTCCAAATACGGGTATAACATAGCAAACTATTAAAATAAATGGTCTACCTTAGCATACTGTAGTGTACTGCAAGGTAAACATGTAGAGCAAACGTATAGCAAAGCCAAGTGAAAATATGGTGCGTCTGTTTTATTTATTTATTTATTTTTTTGCTCACCAAGATATGCCGCTAAATATGTCATATCTCATGTACAAGGGGGTCGTGTTTTTAAATAGCCTGGTGTACTGTCCTGACTCCAATTGAAAAGAAACGGAGTCCAATGTGCCGTAGGGTTAGTCTCGCTCACAAGCTCAACAAGCCCAGTTGTCTATACATTTTACAACGGTGTGTGCTAAAAAGCATTGCAAAACAGAGTAATGACTGCATTTCTGTTTGTGTGTGTTTGTGTGTGTGTGCGTGTGCATTGTGAAGAAACATTACCTCATCAGCATGCTCATCATGCCCACCATCGCGGTCAGAGTGGCTGGAGGGGTCTGGTTGAAGGATATCTACCTCAATCTCTTCTGGGCCACTGGCTTTCTGGTTAGAGCGAGTCAGTATACAGGTAAAAGCAACAACCTTACAGAAATATTCTAAAAACACAACTGGAATACTTTTAAGAATACTTTAATGGAATACTTTTAAGATGAATAATCGCTGAGCAGAAGCAGCATTACCAGAAACGGAAAATAATGAATCGGAAAGATTAGCAGCACACTGACCCTGATGTGGCACCATGGTGCTGTAATGAACTTCCAGGGTGTATTGGTGCATGCCATTCATATATTAAATAATGAAAATGTTACTACACTGGTACTATTCTGATAATGGTCCATACCTTTGTTGCTGCCCTTGTCCTTAATATAATTATTATAGTAAAGAAGCATGTTTGACAAACACCATTCGCAATATCAAAATAAAATATGATTTGCTCACCATGCGCTGTGATTTTAGGTGATTAGCACGTAGAACAAAAGGTTTAATCAGCAGCATCCATGGCACAGCAACCAGGGCGAGAATGACCAAGAAACTCTGAACCGCTTGCTAAAATGCAAAAGAATATGTTTCATTATACACACACTAGATGCCCAGTATTAAAATAGCTAATCATAAATGGTACATGTATTTTTATTTTATTGTGTACCTTTCTTCAAATCCACCTCTCAAAAAAGTTTCTAGATCAAAACATACTGTACTGTATTTTGTTATCTTCATTTTACTATAGTGAGTTAGTTAGTCCCAAAGAGAGGTTGAAAACACATTACTATGGTATTGTTTTCAATAGTTTTAAAGGGGAAGATTTTATGGCAATCTAGTCACAGACTGATGGCGTACCTGATATGTGTACAAAGGTCCATTAGTGGGGTCGTTGTAGTTAAACATGAACATGTTGATGAAGTGAATGAGGATACTGGGAGCTTGATGAGAGGTGTGAACGTCATAGGCACACCACTTGAAGATGATCATGAAGACCAGATAGCCAAACAAGCAGGTGAGGAAAAGCATCTCAGGGATGAACTGCAGGACAATGTTCATCCTCTTAAAGTAGCTGTTGGAAGAAGTAAAACCAAGGTGACCCACAAACTGTATCCGATTCTCTAACAACCTAAAAACAGCGATTCCATCGCAGTGTGCCGCATTACCTAAGCCTCAGTGTTTCAGTTATAACAGAAGAAAGTTTCACTGCACTGCAACTGTATGCTTACAGGGGTCTGGCAGCTAATCATTCTTAATGATAATTGATCCTCCTGTAGGACTCAAATATTAGAAACACCTGTCCTAACACTGTCAATAGGGAATCGGGCCACCATGACAGCCAGCGGTCACTATTCAGAGGCTGGATAGCAACATTCAGCATCGTTGAATTGTCAGAAGCTGGCCCATTGAGGTGTCTCTGCTATCACCTGTCCTCACGTTTTGCTTTTTATTTTAATGAGCCCCCTCAAATCAGCAGGGTTAATTGACAACCCATTGACCATGGAACAATTAAAGGCAACGTTCACTCAAATCAGCAACATTACCGTGAGCACTTACAAAACAATTTGAATCAGCTAATGGCAGGTGTTTGAATGCTGAAACATATCAAACTCCAACCAAAAGTGATGTAAAGTTAATTGAATAACCCTGTAATAACACATGTCACAAAATACAGTACATTCTCTGCTCTGTATTAGGTTTGGATTTATTTCTGAGCAGTCCCCTCTTGACTTGTTAGTGTAAATGTTAACTTACAGGTGATTCAAAAGGCTTAAAATGACTCCAAACATCATCTGGGCAATACCAAGAACAACAGACATCTTCATTTTATAGGAGTTCAGAAAAGTTAGCTTGTTCGTAGCGATGTTCCATATCTTAAAACAAGAGCAAAAATAAATAAATGAAGAGATTGGGACAAGAGAATGGTAACCTAATATAGTTTCATTAAAATTGAGATAATAATGAAATCAACAGCATGCTATCCCATTTCACCCTCTGGTGTCCCATGTCAGATTGCACCAGGATGTACCAGTATTGCACAGGCATGATTTTGCTTTACACTTTAAAGGGCTGCTGCTTGAAGCAACACAATGATAAATGCTTAATGTAAAGCCTTGCAAAGTTTCAAACAGGGAACTCTAAATACACCTGCAAATATGATGATCTGATCATGAGAAAATCCTTGCAACTAGTAAAGTGGTATTGTATGCAAGGAAGTAACTCCCCCCAGTGGCAGCTACCTATAATATTCAAGAGGTGAATTTAGACCTACCTCTCTTTGCACTCAGTACTGTGCTATGAGTTTACCTCATGTTCAACCTCACGGGGGGTTGGCAGTCAAACTGCCTCTCTTAGCAACTGGCTAAGATGTGAATTAAAATATCAGTTCAGCACCAAGTGTCAAAATGCTGTGGTGCATGCTTATGTCAACGGCTTTTATTCTCTAATAAAACTAAAACAACACGTTTTTAAATAGCAAGAGTTTACCTTACTGAATAAACGAATTGAGGTAAGCTGGTGACTGAATGATGTAACAGAGAGCTGGATTTCAAGCTCAGATACGGTGCAACAGACCTCCTTTAAATCCTGTATTACAAACACTGTGCTGTCTTACCGGGTCAATGCCAAAGGGATAAGGATTCCCTGAGTAGACTCCTGGCACTGCTGGGTCAAGCTGCAGTAAAATATTGTCTTCTAGGACATGATCACTGAAAAACATAAACACATCTTTATAGAACACAATGTGGGGTTATTACTTTGCAGAGGAAGCAGCTACTACTTCGACGTGACTTTAAGCATTATCTCGAAACTGAAACGGGCTGCAACTGTGTCACACAAAAATATAAGATGTGTCGTGAATAAAATGGCAGTCTTCAAAGAGAAAGCCACATAGGACTTTTCTTTTGTATAAACTATTTATTCTAAATGATTCTTAACACAAAGTCATAATAATAATAATAATAATAATAATAATAATAATAATAATAATAATAATAATAATAATAATAATTACTGTACATGTCTTACTTCCAGGTTTTATTCAGAAACATTGGTTTAACATGCCAGGAAGACCCAAAGATGTCAAAGGACTTGGCAAAGCAGTCATTGTAGATGAAGCCAGTATAAATGGAGAACATGCCCATTAACAGAATGAGATAACGGCCGCCAAAGAAGGTGTCCCAAATCTAAACAAGAACACATAATAAAGAAGTAAAAATAATTACTGGAATGGATATTGCTACTTACAGCTTCATAAGTCCTGTGAACAACAAAAACGGTTATTGTAACTTGTCTTATGAGACCTACATTTATGGTATAGTCAATAATATAGAATTATCTTTGACCCAAGCTACTCTTTTTTCGTGCTACTTTAAATATAAATATTAGATGTTTCAAGTTCTAAATCTTTTTAAGAACTGTTCTTTAGAGTACAAATAATAATATGTGGTTTGAACACTTCAGAAGCATCACAGAATGTATTTTACTTCTCAAGCTACCATACTATAATCCCTTGTACTTTGTGGAAATGTGAATCTGTCTCACCTCATTGCTGCCCTTAGTTTTCATCAGAGTCGTCTCATTGAAGACCATCCATACAGCAAAGCTTAACATGACAGCCCCATGCCCACAGTCCCCAAACATCACCGCAAACAGAAAGGGGAATGTTATTATGGTATATGGAGCTGTAAAGAATGTAGAAATAATAATAATAATAATACTAATAATAATAATAATAATAAGCGACAGGAATGGAAAACCTATGCAGTTCAATACCTCTAGAAATTCTATCTAACCAAGGGCACCCACCTGCAACTATATCTCTTTGCAAGATGTAGACAATGCTTGCATTTAATCATATCCCACAGCATTATTTATGTATATATGCTTAATCTATAGCTCCAGTTAATGTTTGCTTAAAATTAAATTTACAATTGGAATAACATATTTGTCAGAATTTGTTATCACACAATAATGTATGTGCCAAGCTGGTTTTGGACAGAATTACGCATTTCCAGTACAAAACCAACAAGAAACATGTATTGTTTGATGATAATATTTTCACTCATATTTTAATATATTTTGTGGTTTTAAAATAGGGAAAGATCTGTTTTACCCTGTACCCTTTTTTCAGTAAGTTTAGTTTTTTCTTGTATTTTCATTTTTTTTCTTTGAATTCCTCATCAGGTCCTTTTTGTGTTAAATTAAAAAAACTAAACAAAACAAAAACCTTTGCAGTCCAGGTGCCTAAACTAAGCGTGTGCCTACCCCAACTGTTTATATTTTTTAGAAAAAAAGTTTAAAATCATAGTTGCCCTGATTGAAATCATTATGCACATTATTTAAGAGTTCTGTAGAATTCCAAGTACGCACATCAGTAAACCAGTCCCTCTCTGACCAGTAAGCAGTGCTGACCTGGATTCATTTCTCTGTAGGTCCCCACACCGTAGGCATCCACAATGTTCTGAAATCCGGCTGTAAACTGATTGGTTCTATTAAAGGTAGGTGGCTCCATCTTGGAGTTTATTACTGTCACAATAGGGGCGACTGTTGAACCTGTCTGTTCCTGAGAAACACAACATGAAAAACCAAAACAAACATAAAAAATGACATTTTGTAGCTATTCTTATTACCAGGCAAGATAAATAAAGAAATATAAATGTACATTTTGGTAGAGTCACCACTGAAGACATCATTAGAGTCCTAATTGTATAGTTGGGTGTACAGTAAAATCTTCATTCTGTTTAGCTCATGTTAAAGCAACTTGGTAACTGCAACTAGAACAATAATTCCATACATCTCAGCCATCTGCACTTCCATTAGCTACATGGGTCTCAGATGAGCAGTTTCAGTAGAAACACATGCTACAGCACATGTATTTTAATTTTAAAAACCTGTAATATCTGGAACTACTTTAGGTTAAAGGAAGCACTCAGTTCATATGCCTTTCACTTCCTGGGTCATTTTATCTCAGCAGTGTCTTCTGGGTCAAAGCATGTTGCTGGCTGAAATCATGTCAGTCAATAGGGGAAGCAGCTGATTGGTTATTGACTGGAAAGAAGCCAGTGAAAGGGTGGAGACAATTTCACTCTTCAGGTGAAATTATCCAAAAAGTATACGTTTTCTTTAACCTGATGTAGTACCAGATATTATGTTCTGAAATGAAAATACTGTTTGCTATAAACATGTCTTTCTTTCAAAACAGCATATTTGACACGTGAATAATGAATGAATATTCATGGAAAAGATATTGTATGGTCCTATTTTCTCGGCTACAATTACTTTAAATAAGAAAAGTGTTTTTTTTAGAGTAACATTAATATTCACAGCATGTAAAGAGGCCAGTCCTCTGTGCTCACCATTCCCTGATGGAGTGCCTGTTTGATCTTGTCCATGTCTGTGACAGGGCACCATGTTTCAGCAATCAAGCACTGCTGGGTCACGTCAATGTTGCACATGTTCAAGGTATGATAGATGGCCTTCATTTTTTGCACTTTCATTTTCCAGTTCTGAAGGTTTCTGGCTGCTTCCTGGAGCACACGCTTTCGATGTTCCTCAGCTTGGTTAAGGACCTTAAATCAATACAGTACAAATTATTTATGTATATGTCCGTTCTTTTAAATACTGCTTTTTTTTTTTTTTTTAACATTTGCCTCACTATTTCATGATGTTTGGCATGACTAATATATATATATATATATTAGGTATTTTCACATGATTTAAATGGAGTGAGAAAGGCTGCGTTGCACTGGCACATAGAATTCTACAGACAAGCTCAAAGCAAAGTGAAGGCAGATAGTGAAAAATGATAACAACTCAATTGTGGAGCAACTGAACCCAGAACCTAGACATTACTTACTCCTAAATGCATCAGTGCTCATTAAATATAAGCAGCAATGCCACATAATGGATTGTAATCCTAAACTTCAGTACACAGTGCTTTGCCTAGTGGTTTCATTGCAAACTGGTGGATCTTTACATTTTCAACAATAGCTAGAACAGATGCTGCTTTCTTCTGACTGATGCAAATTCACAGATGTATACTTGTAAGATACTGCATTTATACTTGCATATTTTAGTACACAGACTTGCATTTGGAATACTGTGATAATAACCACAGTGATTAACACCAAACCTACTATGTTTATATCCTCCAGGCGGGTGTTCACTCCTGTAACCGTCTCACGTCGCTCATTTGCATTCTCTGGGCATGGGTAGACTGAGGCTCGGAACCTGTGAGAGGAATATACTGTAAATGAGCATTACACATAGAGGTGCAATATAATGAACACCATTTGGAGCAATTTAATATCATTATTATGCTTTACCTTGCACTAATCTGATTGTGCTCCTGATATATTGCTTGATTCTCACTTAACTGGTATTGGATAAAAATGTCATACTGGTGTTTGGTTCAATTACTGTATTTATCAGTATCTTTTCATGTTGCTGGGGATATATATTTTGTTTTAATCCAGCTTACCCATCGCAAATTTTCTTAATTTTAAGATTCAGTTGCTCCCCTTGAAAGTATATGATGAAGGCATTTTTCTTTACTTCCTCTTTCTAAAAATAAAGACAATAATATCAATTAAATAATATAATAATAATAATACGTGCACATATTTACACTATACTGTATATAATGGTTAAGCAGACGGCTTACAAAATTGCACCATATGCTCATGTATGCTCAGAAAGGAATATGAATGGAGAAATTTCATATAGTTACGACACTGGGATGGTAGAAGCGCTATTTTTCAGTTCAGGTGCTTTCACCTGAATTCAGGAGCTGCCCTTTTGTTCTAGTGGTTAGGGCTCTGGACGCTTGGCCAGAGGGTTGTGGGTTCAATCCCCAGTGGGGGACACTGCTGCTGATACCCTTGAGCAAGGTACTTTACCTAGATTGCTCCAGTAAAAACCCAACTGTATAAATGGGTAATTGTATGTAAAAAATAATGTGATATCTGTATAATGTATAATGTGATATCTTGTAACAATTGTAAGTCGCCCTGGATAAGGGCGTCTGCTAAGAAATAAATAATAATAATAATAATAATAGTTGGCTGTCATTGGTATATGTAAACTAGGATAGATCGGCTAATAGGTCTGCATAGATGAAATAGGCTTACTAACATATTACTAATATGTGTTGGCAGGGAGCTCCTGAACACATAGTCAAAACAACACAGTACCAGCAATAAGGACTACTGAAAATATAATTTAAAAACTGTACAGGCATGTTTGTTATTTTGTCTAAAGGTGCTAATGGTTAGACGAAAAAAAGTAATACCCTCAAAAATGATTTTTCAAAAATGTATTCCTCACTCTAACATGCTCTTTAACCTCAGTGTCCATATCACTCTGCTTCACATAGATGTTCCCTCTGCAGGCCCTCCATAGCAGCCGCTCGAAGGACGCCATCTTCTCCCTTCGTATCACTCCAGTTATAAACCTGCATAACAACAACATCTACTTACTCATGGACATCTAAAAAGTGTAACTATACATAAGTTTAAAAAAAAAAAACCTCCAGGTTGCACAATATTATCCCCCTTTTAAAAGTTTACCACAGTATATTTGCTCTGTAATTTTGCACTTTTCTCATGTACATATAATTATATCCCAAGTGCATTTTTGTCCTTTGATTTTATCCAGGCACTCCCTTGTACTACTGCTCTGCCACTGTATTGAAACCTCCAATTGCATGGCAGGGAAGCCCTAGTTGTTTTGTGTCATAGCTGAGATGCCACTAATCGTTACAGAAAGCACTGACTAAGTGTATTGTATCAGCTAAAGTTAATAGTACTGCTGCTGCTAGTTATTCACTGTGTTATTCACTTCATTAAACTGCCTAGTCAACCTGTCATTCATTTTACTCAATGGGAACAAAGTTATGCCTAGTAATGAATCAGATATCAATTTGGGTTCTGACTCAACCCTAATCTTTCATCTTTCTAGGTTTGGCAGCTTTACTAGTTAGAATTTGCTACACTACCAAACTCTTGAAGAAAAATGTGTCAAAAATCTTACCTGTCTGGGCGGCAGTACAGAAAATCACGTTCAACATTACCGCAGGCTTTCAGATTCCTAACTTATAATAATAACAATAATATTAGAAAACATTGTCTTATGTTTGCCATACCCAAGTTTTCCAGTAGCTGCAGGTGCACCATGCAATTCCAGTAAAGCGTTGCTGTCTTCATTAAGTTCATCAGGTATATTTACCTCTTTCTAAATGAACAGGTCAATAAAAAAAAATTATATTAATTTGTATTTGTACAGGAATAGAACTAAAAATTCAGATAAGAATTACAAATCCAGCAAAAAGAGATTCATATTTCAAAATTAAAATAAATACAGGCATGGAAATAAGACTCCTATTGCATAGCAGTTTCCCCTTTCCAGGTTTTAGTATGTGCTTAATTAGCCACTGTGTATATGCAACAAGCTCAGGTGTGTCTTACTAAAAACCAGGAATGGATCAAACTGCTATGCAATGGGAGTCTTATTTCCATCCCTGAAATAACCCTAAAATAACCATATGTTATTTCAGAAACAAATTATGTAAACATTGTAATGTTTATATTAGGAACATTTGCACTGTTTAATTGTTTTTGAACCATTGTTACCATTGGGCCAAGATAAACCAGCTTTTTGGGGTCTTTCAGATGTGTACTCATTGTGGCCCTTGTTATCTCCAGCTAGATCTTCTATGTACCTCAAAGAACTCTTGAGTTTTCTTGAGCAAGTGCTTGAGTTCGTTCAGCTCCAGGAAGTCGTTTTTTAGGGTCTGATGATTTCGATTCGTCTCTTGCAGTTCACATTCCAGCTTCTCTAAAACGGCCTGTAAGTTATGAAGTAGATTGGTAACAGTAAGTCTGCTCATGCATGGCGCATACTGTTATGGCTTATTTCTTTAGCCGGTAACTAAGGTTACAGTTTGGAGTAAAGGGGCAACCGTTCCACCCCAAGAAACTCCACTAAATTACTCTTCCTTACAGAAGCACCTGAATAAATTACAAGCCCTCTAAGACAGTTACATACTGAAGAGAAATCCTGCACTTTGGCTAATAGGGTATTTTGTACTGTACCTAAATGACTAACGTGTATATGCGGTTGAACGATCTGAGTATAGCTTTGACTTCAGTTAACAATGCTTGCTGATGCTTTTACTGTAGATTGCAGAATTCTGTCCCATAATCCCTCCCACTGTACAGTTGAGTGATGCTTATTGATTTCATAATTAAGAGTGTACACTCTATCTGATGCTAATAATAAAAAATACTGTAAACCACCATGTATCCATGGTCATTTTTTATTAACTATTTCCAACAAAGAATTTAGACAACATTCATTTTAGCTAGTGTGTAGAACACAGGGCAGCACAATTAGCAATCATTTAAGTTAGCAATCAAAAGGAAGTAGAAAATGTATCTTAATGGCAAACTAACACAAGGGAATTCAGCTCAGCACATTTGTTGAAGTTTGGCAAACTATAAAACAGAAAAGTTCTGTTATCCATTAGTCATTCATCCCTAAAGAAAGGACTGTACTGTAATGGAGTGTTTTACCTCCAATTCGATTGACTCCCGTGGGAGGGGAGCCTTGGGGGGATCCTCTTCAGAGTCCTGGGTCACAATCTGTTCCCCCTCAATCTCCTTTTCCAAGAACCCTGTTGACAAACATTACAACAGTTACTTACCAAAGAGCACAGTATGTCGTGGTCTACAAGTCAAATACAGAACCACAGCACACATTGTGTGTATTGCATATCAGAGGAATGCATTACTTTGAAATAGCCAGACGTTTTCCACTGCAAATCATAGCCAGAGCTAAAACCACTGCATGGAAATCACTGCATGGTCAAACTCAAGTGGACCAAGAAGTGATGCTCAACTTCTTTTTTTCAATTGGGAAGCCCTTGAAACAAGCTTCAGTTTAACATCAAAATAGTTTTTCTAGGTCACAGAGACAAATTAGGTCAAATAAGCAAAATGATCTTTTTTCCATCTACATACAATTTCTAAGCTCTTCTTTTGAACACAGAACCTAGCTTTGAACCATTTTCTCCATCACTTGTGGTTAATGCATCATGAATCATAAATGGAGGAAAAATGCCCCTGGGATCTGGGTCACTTGAGCTGGCAGGTCTCATATACTGTTCTTCTTTCATATTTATACTAAAACAGCTAACACAAATAGATATACTACTTACTGAGAATTCGTTCCATAGATTCACATCTTCTCACTTCATTGACATATTTTCGCTGGAAGGCATTCACATTCATGTTCAGCTGGAAAACAAAACTATAATTTTAAACACATAATTTTAAACACATAACTGGCTGGTTAATGGAAGGAAAGATGGTGTTGAAGGGGTGGGGACAATTTCATTCTGCAGCTGAAATGATAAAGGAAGTGCAAGACCACTTGAAAGTAAGGTTTGCAAACAGAGAATTGTTTTACCTTGTATAGTACCAGAAAATACATTTGCTGTAGCATGTTTTTCTTTCGAAACTGCACATGTAGCAAATGGAAGTTATTTGTGGATTTATACTATAATAGACAACAATGGACTATAGATACACTACTGCAAGGATGTTGGTTCTGATCCTTGGTATACAAAAGAGCCATTTTTAATAATCTATCTAAATGTCCAAGTACAGTATTTAGATCAATTAAATAGTTTCCACAACCTTTGACTACTTACATCCCTGAACTGGACCAGGCCCAGCTCTCCTAACTCAGCAATGCAGCAGTATGCAGCTTCCACCTGGAGAAAGATCTGTGTCAGACACATCTCCTCACTCCGAAACAACGACCCTCCTGCCATGGTGTACCCTGTGGAGAATTAGGGGAATCTGTACTGTGCTGATCCAAAAACTGTGAAGATTCAATTCATACATGAGGAAAGACTTTATTAATTATGGGCATAAAGGAACAGCTACAGTATAATAAGTAATGTGCCTGTGCCTGCTGGTAATGCTTTCTCACCAACATGCACCTGTGTATTTAGCTTCATAAAATGCACATTGTGAACTTTAAAAGGGTAAGTAGCTTGGGATGTAATGTTTATCTTCTTTTTTTACATGTACTTTGCTATTTAATTGTGTTTGCAATCTGGGTTCTAGGTTATGTTGCTCCCTTATTGAAGTTTTTTTTCTTCTTTTTCTTGTAGGTAAAAAAAATATAATTAAAAAAAAAGTTCTTTGCTATGTGCATGTATTTGTTATATGTGCAGTTTTGAAAGAAACACATTACAGCAAACATGTATTTTAATTTTAAAGCCTGATATCTGATACTACACTAGGTTAAATAAATCTCTGTTTGCAAGCCATGCTTTTAGACTGGGTCATTTCACCTGGAGAGGGAAATAGATCCCATGCCTTCATTGACTTTTTTTTTCTTATCAATAACCATTGAAATGACCAAGGAAGTAAAGCAGTAGCAGGCTTCCTAGAACACAAGAAAAGCAAACTCTTTTTCCCAGTGTAGTATCAGATACGCTTCTTTAAAAACTGCACATTTGAGACTTATGAAGCTAATGGATGTGTAAAATGGGTACGGTTTATGGAATTATTTTGTTAGCTACAATTACTTTAAGTATTGTAATTACAAATTAATTAATGTAAATTATTTAAAAGTTACTGCTTATTAAACTTCAATTATTCATAAAAAGGGAAAGCGTTTTCATGAAAGGTTGAGTTTATCTTTAATGTATTGGTTACATATTAATTCATTATGAATTAAATAATCTAGTTGAAAAAACATGCAGTAGTTTAGTTGTAATTACATTGTTATTGAAGGAACTTAAATACATAATTGCTGTCATTTCATCTAAGTGGGTATTGTGTATAGAATGCACATGAAAATGAAAATGTCACAGATAAACTGTTATATAAGGATATAATAATACTGTGGTAACTTCAGTTGAATTGTTGCTGGGGAAGTTTAAAGGAACATTCCGTGTTTATCCTCTAGGTGTCCCTATCCCATTAAGAAAGATCATACACAAAACAAACCTGCATGGAAGCCATGGAGCACTGCATTCCGGTCTTTAATACTGTTCATTATTTAGAATGATCACAGACGTCATTTTGTAAACTTTTGTGTCTCAATTTTAAACCATCTCACACATAAAAGACAGAAATTGCAATGCATTTCATCAGAGTATTTAAAAATCTCCCTCCTTTTGGACAATGTGCTTTTCCTCTATTTTTCAACATAAGGCATCTATTCAACTTTATTCACAGCACAAAGATTACAAAAAAGAAAATACAAATGTTATAAAAAGAAATATGCTTTACTTTTTACATAACACATATTAACACATTCTGAGAAATGTTCAATTGGTTTAATTTTTTTTAAATAAGACTTTTTTTAAACAGTTTTAAATCTTTCTTTATTTTCAATGTCTTGTAAACGAATTAGCCTATGCTACCAGCTCTGTCTTTTTGCCTAGTTTATCCCTAACTTCTAAATGTGTAATCAGAATATGGTGTCGATGTCAAAAAGACAGACGTGTGACACTGAAGAATGCAGTAGCCAAAACGTTTGTCTACTTGACTTAGTTTCTTGTAGTTGTACCTAAATCATCATTTGTACTACCTCTTTTAAAAAGGATGTTTTAATATTGTACAGTACAGTCTTACCTTGCTCTCCCTGGTCCTGTGATTTTAAATGAGGGACTTGGTGCAGGAAACTGGTGGATCCTCTCAGTGAAGTTACAGTATAGACTGACATCCACCAAGATGGTGATGTCTTTAAGGTATATTGCCTGGTTGGTTTGTGGCTGAATGATAAACAAGACTTTTTTACTTCTATCTAGAGATACCTGGATCTAACACACTCACTCATGTTCGAGCAACCTGCTGTTGCTGGCTGACTGGAAATGTTTGTATTCTAAACAAGGGAAAATGGCAAACAAGCCATGCATGCCCACTTCAAAAGCATGCTATTACAGTCAACATATCATTATTTCAACTAAGTAATGAAAAACTAGATTAGAACTGCAGGGCCATATTTGCAAAGCATTTACCACGGTCTTTAACTCTTATTATTATTTCGTTATTTATTATAAATGAGAAAATTCCCAGTTAATGTTACAAAATGAGAAATTGAAAGTCCTTGAGAGGCCTAAAACTATGGCTCTATTCACAAAACTTTAAGTACGTGTTTTTGCATTATTATTGATTTGTTGTTTTATTCCTTACTCCTGCATGAAACATGGTTCCTAGCTCTCTCCATTTCAGCTATGTGGTTGGTATTGAGGAAACTGCGGCCTTGGTTGGCCTAATTGAATAGTAATGACTTTTTAAAACCTTATTTAGATGGATTTGGTTGTCTTACAGAAACATTGGCGTTTTCTTGTTAACATACAATAATAGTACAAACACGCTTGTTAGGTGTGTTGTTTTTTTGTTTTTTTTTCTTTGCCACCTTATCACTTCCCATATCTATACAAACAACATACAAACACTTTTTATGTCATGTCACCTTCACATACCCCTCAAACCCTTGTTTAGTAAACTCTGGTGTTTAGATACATTTGACATTCAAGATATTATTTTGTAGCAGGTTTAGGCTAGTGCAGTTTGCCCTAAGGTCATTTTGGGAGCCAGCTTTTACCAAACATGACTGCCTAATATAAATACATGGAAACAATTAATAGTAATATTAGCTGTAATATAAGTACTTTTTAAAGGGATTATTCTTGTATCGAAGTTTCGGAGCCTTTAAAAAAAAGATATTGCCTCCCAAGGGGTTTAGCCAAGTGAAATCATTTTGGAATAAATATAACAAAGCTTCATGTTTTTTCAACCTGTTTTGTTTCAGACAGCAATTGAATTGGCTAAATTCAAAATTAATGAACACATTCAAATTGTAAATATTGGCTGATGCAATTAAACAGTTAATAATGTTCTCCCATAGCATATTAAAAGAAAGAAAAAAGAAAACGTGGGATAAATTATAACCCTGGTGGCAACCATTTTCCACTATGTCACAAATCTCAAAATAAAGAGTACACGCTGAAGATTTGGAAATAGGGACATTTATGACACTGATGGCATATCAATGGCTCCCATGCCATTCCGGAGAGCAGGCAGCTTCCCATTTCCACATCCAGCTTCCCTAAAGGGGGTAGTAATCATTGAAGAATGGCCATGAATTACTTCCAGACAATTTAAACACCATCACGACATCATGTTGGATCGCTGCTGTCTTGGCAGTCTGTGGTGGCCTAAGCCCAATTGATAGTGTTATGGCGTGTTTTTCTATTTTTTTTTTAGCCAAGTTTCGAAATGACTCAAACATGAATTTATGAACAGCCACATTTATATAAGTCCAGCTAAGGCAAAGTATGCAATATGACACTAGCTTATGTATGCCCTTGTGTCTGTTTGTTACTGTGTAATAGAGTTGTAAGGTTACGAGCAGTGGGTGGAGTTACCTGGTCACTGGTACTGTTCTAAGAGGGACTGAAGATCTGCTGCTGCTGCTCTTTCTTTAAGTCAGGGTTTCCAAACTTCAGTACCATCAATAGAACATGATGAGGAACATTGCGACATTCACATTGGTGTCTTTCACTGTGATCTGCCATGTTACAGGTAGGTCCATTCTAATGGCTTACACATTTTAGTAAAAAGCCAGTACTCAAGTAAATGGTTATTATTTGTGTTTTGAAGATGTTTATTATAAGTCAAATTAATCTTGATATTCATAAAACAGTTTTAGATTTTTTTCTTTTTTTAAATAACTCCAGTTATACAGTAGCATTGTAAAATTGAACCTCTATAGTTTAAAAAAAACATGGTAATAAAAAATATATACTTTAAAAAGAGGGTACAAGACCTTATTGTGTATCTAGTGTCTCATTGCTGTAGTTATTGTTCTTTCCTTAGGTACTGGCTAATAATAATTTATAGGTTTATATATTTATTTTACTTTTATTCCAGTGAACACTTCTTTTTTATACATACTGCTTATTCATAGCTGGCAACATAGTTACTGGTCATGAAAGTTTGATGAAAACAAGTACTAAATTCTGTATTTGTGAGTAGTATATCAGAAAAAAGTGGATAATTAAATGTTTTAGCAAAAATGCTGGTGAAAGGTTTTTTGAATACTGAATGTAGTATTTTTCAATGTCTCACATTTCCCACCTTGCCTGTTTGACTGTGCCAATTGGACCACACAGTTCCACCTCAGGACACGTGCAAATAAGATGTTTTGTGTTAAAGGTTTTTCTGGTGACACTAATTTGACTAGCAGTGATGGATCTATAACCAGCATAACCAGATACAATATTTATTCTACTATACAAGGTAATTGTCTGCAGTTTCTATGGGCATTTATTTAATTTTAAAGGGTCAACTTATAGGTTGGTGTGATCTACTGAGGTTCAATTGAAAGGTGATTATCTCGGCACATTTGCTGCTAACTATGAGTTAACTCACAGTATATATGGGTTTTGTCGACGGAAAAAATCACCTCCTCATTGTGGTCTGACAAATACAGTGTTGGTAACTCTTGATGGACCCTGCCATTTCCTGAAAGAAAGTGGAAAGCAATGCCCTAATGTGTGTGTGTCTCTAGTGTGGGCTTCTATTGTAAAGCAAGAAAAATGGCACATTTGTTCCTATTTGAATATTATTATTATTATTTATTTCTTAGCAGACGCCCTTATCCAGGGCGACTTACAATTGTTACAAGATATCATAATATACATTATTTCACATTATACAGATATCACATTATTAGCATTACCGTTTAGTACTACAGACTTGCTCAGTAACTACTGGGTGTCCTTTTGCATTTGCTCTAATCGTGTTCGATTATAATACGCAGTACTTGCCTTGTTGCAGGATCTGAAAGCACAATCTCCAACTCCACAAACCATGGCAGTAGCATTTCCTCAGATGAGTGTTCAGGTAAGTGATAAAATTAAAGGATGAGGGTGTTTTTTTTTCTTCCTTAGAACCCCAAAAACATGTCAAAGGGCATTGCTTGTTACTAATTTAAAAACATTATTTGAATCACTGAGATGAAAAACTGTATGAGTGCAATTTTAGCTGCGTTCATTTTAACCATGTATCTGATTCTAAGAGAGCCCCTGTTTGTCTATACTGTATGTCTGGTAGATATCTGCCTCCACTACACCTACAGAAGTATAAACAAGATTCATATGATGCATTTGTCCAATCTCTTTGGTTAAACGAGCCATACCAATTATGACGTCCTTTATAAAGTATCATTTAATTAGGTATAACTTTTAAATAAAGGACACAAGCAATGAACTCCCCTAGTTTCACTTTTCAGAGAAACCTCTTTTCCCAACTGGGAAGTGATTTTTTGTTTAACTCTTAAAGGGGCAGTACCAATATACTGAACATTACACCAATGCATGGCTTCATTATTGTTGTGCTTCTAAAACATGTTCAAACACTTACACAGAGAATTAATTTTTGCTTTCTGACACACATACTGTATGGTTCTTCTTCTGAATACTTCAATCAGTGTGAAGACCTTGATACAATCTTTGCATCAGTGTTAAACAGTGAATACAATATAGCAGTAATGTGCTTCTCTTGTACCCCCACAATCAGACGTCACAGCAACCTGCAGTATGGCTGCAAAGTGCTGCCAGATGGGAGTGGGTGACTACGGCTGGATAGCTGCGGCAGTGGGCTGGGGCCTCTGGTTCATCACTCTCATCCTGCTCTGTGCAAACAAGCTCAGTAAAATGGGAGTCGACGAACAGAAAAAGTACATGCGAGCCTGAGGACTGGGCCGAAAACCAGAAATGAAACAGTTTTACTTTCCTATAAGCTCAACCTATATGTCTGAATTCTTTGAAGCTTTAACTGTAGCTTTCACCATTAAACTTCAAGTATCCACCAGCATAAAAAAAGTCACCTGGTAACTGTATCATGTTCCCAAAGGTATTACAATCCAACTTCTGTGACCATTTCATTCATTTATTTGTACTTTTATTTTGTAATACAGTTTTTGAAGCTACAACACTGTAGGGACCCCTTCACCTCCATGGTGGTTTGTACTTCTTAACGCCCCCCATGTATTTCTTTCCAGTTAGAACCTTGGTGGGTGATAGACACTCCTCGGAATAGGACTGTAGCGAGGTGGGTAGTCTCCTGACACATGCTATGTGGCATTACTGGGGGGATATCCTCATATGTACAAAACAAATGCCAGCTTCAACTATTTAAATAGTTTTATGTTTGGTACGGTTAAAATCCCAATCCCTGCATGAAAATGATCTCACCGATTCCCTCCATTCCAGCCATGTGAGAATGTGGCCAGAGTGGAGGAAACTCGGGACTGCATTGGTTTGCCAGTTGGTCAATGAGTTATGCTCTTTAGTTGATTGCGGTCCATCTGCATAGTACAGTACATGTGAGTAAACCTCTGTGTGTGTGTGTGAGTGTTGTGTGGTTGTGTGTGTGTGTGTGTGTGTGTGTATGTGTTGTGTGGTGAGGTGTGTGTGTGTTGTAATGTGCTTTTATAGAAGCCCTAAGCTGGGCAGGGTACTTGTTTGTTTGTAAATTGTAAAGCCTGTGTTTGTTTTATTTAGTGGTTTTACTAAAAAATAAAATTGCCTAAAAATTGTTTAATTTCTTATATTGGTATGTGTTATTCCCGCCTGACCATCAGCCAACCTATCATAGGGACACTTTGTTCAGTGCAGAGTGGGGTAAACTTACTTCTTCCGAACCGTCTGGAACGGCTCTTCAGTTCTAGACATATGTAATGCACTCTAGATCAGCCAGTGTCTTTATATTAGTAAGCACCAGCACTATCTAGTGCTCAGCAGCATACTCTGCCAGAAAAACTCTGATCCAATGTTGCAGATCACTAGATGGCGCTTGCTCTTACTTCTATAAAGACACTACCTGATCTAGCCTGTGTTACCAATATCTATGGCATGCCACAAGAACTGAAGAGCACTGTAGTCCCTTATCTGAAATTAAAGCACCTTAACACAGGCTTATCAAAAAAATACAAAAATGAATTGAGTAAGAACTCAGAAGGATTACATAGATAAAAAGGCAAGGGGACAGTGTTACAACACACACAGTAAGAAAATGTACTTGCAGTTTATACTTCCACTTTTCCTAACACAATGCTTGTTTGGGAAAGAATAATGAATAATAAAAAATGGGTACCTCTGGGTCAAAATTAAAAGAATGTCTAAAAAGAAAGGTAAGGGATTTGTGTGAACATGTTTTTAAGTACTTGTTTCTGCTGCACATTAAAGGGTAAAACAGATAACTCTGGTAGCATCCTGCCTTAGTTGCTCAGAGCAGTGAATGAATGAGACTCTATTGGGTTATTAGTGGAGGAACTGTGGTAAAAGAAGCTGTTGTGGGAATATCTTTACTGCAATTGCTGAAGTGCCTAGTCTTCATTTTTTCTCTCCCTGCAGGTTGCCTAATGGCGTTGAGTCTGCACATTATTTCAGGAAGATTGAGAGTTCAATGCTTAGGGCATGCAGGAGTTTCTGCCTGGGGAAAATAGGATTGATTTCCTTTAAATAAAAAAAGTGCATTTCAAATGTAGAAAACAAGGGGAAATCTCCTGCAAACAAGCAACACAGGCACACAAACACACGTTGAGAAATGCAGCTAGCAAATGTTTTATTTTACAAGAATGGAGATACTGTATGAGGCATAGACACTGTAGAGACCACACATGGAAGCATATACTGATAAAATATGGAAGTGACAAAGTGTCAGTGTACAGCAGAATACAAGAATAGCTTTCACTATGTAAAAAGGCTATATAAAATGTTAAAGCACCAGGAATTACTTTGCTAATCAAAGCAAAATGAGTTCCAAAGAACAGAGCCTGTTAAGAGCCAGGCAGCAGTCAGTCAACAAACAAAACACTCCAACTTCAAAATGAGGCCAGCAGATTATTTACCTAACTGTTTGTCTAGTAGTACCTAGATGAATAAACAATGCATCATTAGGCCAGAGAGATAACACCAGTATATTACCCTGAAGAAGCTACACCAGAGTCAAAAGCAGACCACAGTATAATCAGAAATGGCCACACAATGGTACAAAAATATTACAATACTGGAATTGATTACCAGTGTCAACCCTAATCCTAATCCAACCTGACTCTAACCCTGCCATAATCGTAACCCTAAAAACTGACCTACCCTAACCTTAACTGTAACCCAAACCCTAACCCTAACCCCTAAACCTAAACCCAAATCTAAAACTAAACCCTGACCCTAACGTTAACCCGACCTAACCCTAAATGAAAATGAAGGTGTTATCTGGTGGAACTGCCTGAACTCGCTAGTGTTATTGTTTTAAGTACTGTATATATTGTAAGGCCTGACATGGTTTTCCATTGACTTCCACAGTTTATATTTGTAACCTCTTTTCTTTTTTTTGCTTGAGATTTTGCGTGTTGACCAGCACAGCCCTTCCAAGCACTGTGTGCTTTAGCTATTCCAAGTAGAAGACACAATTTCATCATGAAAACCTTTTTTTTTTTTCAAAAGCAGAACACATATTCACATGTTCACTGTAGTACTGTACATCTACATTTTCCGTGTCAAACCTTGTCATTCTAAATGCAACAGTGATGTACAAAATGTTAAAAGTGATGACAGGCAAATACCATATGAATGGAAGCTATATACAGAGTGTTTTTTTTTTTGGAAATAAGGTATTATTTTACTAGACTTTTAATGTTAGGCAGCCCATACACACAACAGTCAGAAACAGGTTGTGCATTTTTGATTTACTACTGTAATTCAAATTTGGATTTAGAATGAATGTGTTGCTGCATACTGTACATAAACACAATATAAGGTATTTTAAAGCATTGGACTTGTGACTTGATTCCTGAAATAGATTGCAAGCTGGTACATGGCTAATGTAATTCCTGGATTTTTCGTCTCTTAATGAATGCAGTCTGTATAGACAACTGCTTGCCTTTGCAGGTACAGTATCCATTTAAAATATATATTTTAAATGTTAAGCAGAGGCAGAGGAAATTAAGAAAGAGTCACTTAACCTTCAGAGCTGATCATTATAAATACTGTATGTCTCCCTGTGTTTGACAAGCTGTGTGCATTTTATATTGATTTGTGTGCACTTTTCCTTCGTATTACCCTGGCTGTGTTACACCCATATGTGTAACTGTATTCTATAATATTCAAATGTTGACCATGATATAATACATTAATGCAATGTCAAGGTGTATATTGTACTCCACCATACTGGTAATTCAATGTGTCATTGTGCTACACAGTGTTCATATTTCATTACTGTATACAATAAAAATCCATTCTGTTTTTGAACAACCCCCTCCCCCCTACACAAAAAAAGAAAAAAACAGTAATTATTTTTCATAATGGTGCTAAGCAGAGTTACCTTTGAAATGACAAATGACAAGAAGGAAAACCATTTAAATACATTATTACAGGTTCATCTTTTGTGGGTTAATTCCTCTCTTTTTTTTATATCAAAGCTGACAATGAGTCATGTTTACAGTGCACAAATGTCATGTTAATCTGTCTTAATATGCCCCACTAGTACAAACATTAATGGAGTGCAGTCAATATTTATTTTGAGTTTCTGGGAAATAAAAACTAAAATCAGAATCTACTGTATCCTTTATTATCATGCATAAGATGTAGTTTTGGTCCTTCTATATGCTTATCCTAAAAATGAACTCCTTGTGTTGGGTGTTTAATAGATATGGAATGTAAGGGCTCTGAATACGGCTGAACACACTCAGTAAAGCCCAGCAGCAAAATACTTTGCAACCCACAACCACTACAAACATTCAAGAGTGATGTATCTTTTTCACACACAATACCATTCTACCCCCGAAGATGGAATTCAATATTCTCGACTTATTACTAGAAGTCACTTGTGGTTGCCTTCATAATAAGGAACTAGTGTAAAACACTGGAATAAAACATAAGTTAGGGTATGTACTGTACTTCCCACACTCATGACTTTATGATCTTTTCTGTTAATATAGAAATTGGGTCACCTGTACTCTCCTAGTATGACGAGGAATAGTAAATAATTTAGACGGAGTGAGCTTCTGCTAGCACGTTTAAGCCTAGTAAAACAGTAATAATCATTCAGTAAATGTTTCCATATCTCCTCCGTGGGTTCCGACTGTTCGTGATTATTCATTGCATTATAATACTGCATTTCACTTACATATGAGCACGCCAGGTTCCTGGCAGCTACAATGTAGAACTACAGATACATCTCTTAAAAATCTTCTTGTGCATTTTTACACTGGGGTTTACTCTATGTTTTTTTATTTCTTAATTTTAAACATGAATCTCTGCTGAGCACTGTCTTTTTATTACTTATTTATTTTTGACATGCACATCATACATATTGTAAATAATTAAAACCTAATATTCATAAAACATGCAGTTCATAAAACAAACCTCTGTTGGACCTGCCAACATTTTCTTTTTCCGTCACAAAACGAGAAACTTACAAACAGTCATATTTACAAACATCTCGCACATGGGAAACAAAGGACCATACTCTCAGGCCGGTGGTGATTCCACTGGTCACATGTGTACATGGTTATGAGTGACAGTGCCAACATGTTACGACGACACGACCACAAGTTGGAGTTAAATATAATTCTACTTGCTCAGGTCAACCTTTTGCATCATTAATTAACTGCTGAGGTGGAAATTTCCATAGAATCTCAACTGGTAGTTTGGTTGCAAAGCGATTCCAAAGCATCTTAAGTATTATTTGGTTGCAAATCATCTGAAGTATTACACAGGTGTGGTAACATTATAAGGCACATGCTGGACTAAGGGCTCACATTGAATGTAACAATCCTATTTGTGTCTTTAAAGTACGGATTATCCCATGTAAGCAACTATCAATTAGTTTGTTTACCCAATGCGCACAAAATATTTATGTTCTCACAAGCAGATGCTTAACATTTAAATACACATGCCAAATCTTACTTACCTAGTCCTTAGCTACTTATTTGAACAAAATGCACTGCAAGTATCTGGTAACCTTTATTCTAAATGCCTCACAATTACACTCAGTTCACAACAGAACCATAGTAACTGTGTGGAATTATAACACTTGACTGACTGCAGTTTCCTGAAGAAATGGAATGCAAGACAATTTCACAGCATTGAGATTGAATTTATAGTTGAAGGTGTATCCCTTCACATGTACTATATACAGGATTTCTGAGACACTACCATTGTGCAACTGTAAGCCAGAACCTCCAGTCCACAGTCCACATTAGCATGAACACTTTGCAGCTTTGTCTACTGCAACAGGAATCCAGGCTGCTTACTCCTGGTAAAGTACTCCATATATTCATCTCTTTCCTACCTTCTTTTTGTGCCCTGTTTAGCAATGAGTGCAAGGGCATGTCTGTATCCAGTTACACTACCTCCCCAGTATGCCTGCTGATTTAAACTTGATGGGCATTTTTTAATGCTAGGCTTTTTGAAAATGTCCAATTATACAGTGTCGGTGAAATTAATAAAAAGTGTTTTGCGTTCTGTCATGTTTCACAGAAGTGCAACAATTCCAGATTTCAATTGCACAGTATGAGCTCATTCCACTTATCTGAGAAGTGGTATAGCTACAGACCAAAGCCCAGCATGCCGATATAATTATGTAATTGCTAGCTAGCTAACAGGCTTTATGCAGATGGCCAATGAAAAAAACAATCCCCAAACACTACTCTTCATCTTATTTCTCTCACTGTAACTGATTCTAAAGAAATTTCCACCAATGCTACGATTTCATAAAAAAGGACAAAAATAAATAAATTCATTTGTGTTTGCATCCTAAAATAGTTTGCAACAGTTTACAGCCTGTTACATCTCTGGGTTTCCCATTCAAAACACCAATGTACCTTTTCCAGAAAGAACAGAAACAGACTACATGCAACTGAAATGAGTGAGATATGCATGTGAAATATAGCTGAAAAAACTATCACGTGACCTACAGTGTAAAAATAAAACAGTGTTTGTACATGTTAAGACTGTTGGAAACTATTGCTTAAGACGTTAAAACAGGGTTTCTATACAAAAGTTAAAACCCCTTTTACCTTCAAAGTTGGCATACGCTTTCTCTTATATGGTACCTGATCAGCATCGTCATAACCATAACTCAAAGAGCTGTTGAGTCTCTTGTTTTTACCTGAATAATAAACATGTTATATTGTGCTATATTTTATGTAAGCTGAAGACCTGTGCATAACAGACACTGATCTACTCGAGAAGAAATTACAGTAAGTTAAAGACACTGAGTCCTTGTAACCTTTTCGTGTCTGAAATCACATTCAGGTTAATTGTGAGTGTCGATGTTTCATTACCATGGTACCCAGACATTAAGAATAAAGGCAATGTGTTCTTTGTGATGGGGCAGCTTGATTTTTAGCACCAAGGAAAATCAGGAAGATTTCAA
This sequence comes from Acipenser ruthenus, assembly GCF_902713425.1. Taxonomy (NCBI): domain Eukaryota; kingdom Metazoa; phylum Chordata; class Actinopteri; order Acipenseriformes; family Acipenseridae; genus Acipenser; species Acipenser ruthenus. The sequence goes on along the minus strand of NC_081195.1, from coordinate 62,896,500 downwards.
CAGTAGCTATGTAGGACCTGTATTGTATACAATAAAATTGGGATTGAACAACTGTCTTGTCTTTTTAATTCATTATGAAGCAGTGAAGTTACTGTATAGTACGGAGAAGAATCATACATAACATACATATATGTATATATGCATTATTGAACCTTTTTTTTGTCAAACAAAATATGAACAATTCCAATCACCATGTTGACACATTACACAGTGGTCTTGCTACGTTGTCCACTATGGAGGCCATCTGCCTAGGCCTGAAAAGCAGTGAGCTGTACTTAGAGAGTTAGCCCCATCGTTGCACTCTAGGGGATGCCTTCAAGAAAAGTTTGGCCGCTGTTGCCAAACTCATAGGTAATGATGAATTCCACCACAGCAAATTTATGAAACGAGACTCAAAAGACTGTGAGCTAGCACTGGTGTTGCAGCTACAGAAACTGGGAGCAGAACTCATGACCTTGTTGGGTGAGCAGCTGAAGAGCAGCTACTGCAGATTTACAGCAAAATAATCCCTATTTATCAAACGGGTGGGTGGGCATCATGTACCTGTAATCTGGGTATTGCCCGGTTTTGCCCTCTACTTTGGTTCCAGTACTGCTATAAAGATATCTTCATGTATGGTCCGGTTCTGCGACTGGGAACTTCCATGGGAAGCATTTCCTTGTTGGGGAGGAGGGATTGGTTGTGTATAGGAGGCAGATCAGCTGTGGAAGCTCTGCACCGTGGACTGTTTCTGTGAAAGCCGCATGAGCTCCTCTCGGATTGCTTTGATGAGGGAGGCTGAGGAGTGGCCTGGCGGGGGTTCTTCGGCGGTTGCTGAGGGGAAGCCAGCCCCCACAGGTTCCAGAACACTGTGCTGGAGGTGGGCAGCTGGAGCCAGGGGCTCCCTCAGCGCAGTCCTGGGCATCTGGAACATTGAGGACGAGGAGTAGTCAGGGAACCCAAGCATCTGTGTCTGAAAGAGATAATGTTGGTTGTAAAAGTGTTCTTGGATGCATACTTAATACAGTTAGTCAAGAACAACATTTATTATAAACGGTGGTGACTCTACAACAAGGAAATTAAAAAAGAAATACAGTTCCAGCTAAGCATTCACTCAAGAAGTTTCTCGTTTACCCCAGGTTTACATTTTAATTATGTCACCATTATCTTTGTTGTTGCTTTTAAAAATGCACCACAAAACAAAAACAAACAACTTGATAAAGATAGCTTTTTCATTCCATGTAGTTTTAGCATTAAATAACTGCACACAGTTATCAAAGTTTTTGTGGTACTTTTTAAAAGCAGTGACATGGATAGCAACACCATAATTAAAATTAATAACATTAAATGACATGACATAGCATAATCAGTATAACAATGAAGAGTTAAAACAGAATAGGAACTACTTTTTAATGAACAGACTAAGATATAATTTAATGCTAATTAATTACGAAACATAATGCTAAAATTTAAATCTGCAACCAAATGCCATTATATTTGTAATGGGAAATAAGCAATTTAAGGTATTGTACTAAGAAATCTCTTTACTTACAGGGTCCCTGTGGTGACCCGATCTTGTGAATTCTTCGTCTGTCCGATAGGGAGCCCACCCAGAGGCCCCTGGCTGGCTTGGAGCTGCCCTCCCTGGCAGAACCTGTCCTAGGTGGGAGCTGATCCGACTGGACAGTCCCACCTGTGTTAGGTGGTGGAGCTGTGCACCTGGGACAGATTTAAACAAATCGATGATACTGGGATCAACCACTATGGGTCATAAGGGGGTTTCATGGTGTTTGCTTACGATTGTAAGTCGCCCTGGATAAGGGCGTCTGCTAAGAAATAAATAATAATAATAATAATAATAATAATAATATTAGGCATGCTTTTTCTACAGCAGCAACACAGCGTGGCAAAGTGACTTTGTAACCACCCTGCCAGCACATAATATAACATATTACAAATTGAATATGCTGCCGCTACACACCAGACACAATACGATAAGCGGAAATGTGCAGCCATGCAACAAAATTAATAGAACCTGATAATTTCCACATCATGATGACGAATATGTACCAGTCTTGATAGTTTTGTCAATAGCAATTTTTTTATAGTTTTATAAATCTGGCAGTTTTCAAATCTGTCGCATCATGTCTGTGTCGCTTCAGGCGTGTATGGTCCTACCACTGTGAAAGTATCTTGAAAAATCGCATCGCGCCGAGCATATAAGCTGAAGTGTTTAAGGATTTGATTGGATCTTCCTATTGGAACTAGCCACTGTTTGAGACATGTTTTCTTCTCAAAACTTTTTTATAGATTTATGTAACATAATTTTGCTTGGGAACTACCATATGTATATGAAAATAAAAAATAAAAGAATTAAACAAAATAGTCTTGGCACATTGTAGCAGCAAGGATAGATGGGGAGACTGAAAAACAGATTTTGTTTTTTAGACAAACCAAGGCTAGAGAATTACTATCTATACATTTAGGACCACAACTTGGTACAGAGCCGTGGTACTCAATTCTGCCCCTCGAGATCCAGTCCAGTCCAGGTTTTTACTTCCTGCAGGTTTGTAAAATAGTCAATTTAATCTGCAAAGAGGACATTAACTAATGTAGGAGCTGCTTGGAATAAAGACCAGGGATAGATGAGGGCCAGAATTGAGTACCACTGGTATAGAGGATGACTGACATTAGAAATGCAAAAGAAAAAACAATAGTACCTGTAGTACCCCCTACTGGTCGAGGCCGTGCAGACGAAGGAACGTCTTCACCATAGACCCCTCTGCTGGAATACAAGCTCTCTGGCCGCTCCTGCCGACCTGGCTCTCCTGACTGCAGATACCCTGGACCAAGGCCTTGTCTGCTATCAGAGACAATGAAGTGTTTTTAATGGTAGTAAACTAATCACACATCACGTGATGTCTTCAACGTCATTGTGTGAGGCACAGTTAAGCTGGGTTGACAAGGACGCTGAATCCGTTTTAGAACATTAATAAGTAGTATTTATTTTTAAATACAAGCTGCCTCAAATAAGTGACCAGTCAACCATTTTAACCTCATCTGACTCTGAATTAGCAGTCATTCTACCATTAGACTCATGTAAACCTTTGGAAAAGTCCCCAGTCCAGCAGTGTTCCTTCAACATAACAGGGTGCCTAAAGGATGATCCACGCGGTATTAACTGATACCAGTGATGCTGCTTTTGTTGATCAATTTCAGGCAGAATAAACTTATTTGTCGCATGTCTATTTTCTGGGTGTCTGTTTACTCTGACTTGTCTCTGTATAGTAAGTTCTAGTAACATCTGTCCATGAAGAAGATGCTGACGTGGTGCAAGAAAGAAGAATAATGACTTGTCCCAAAGTACCGTAACAGTTGAATGTAACAGACTTCCGTTAAGGTCATTAAAAATGCTGATTATTTCCTGTGTTGTTGCTGTGATGCAATCTTTCACCCCAATCAAACCAAATGCATCTTTAAACTACTGAAGTGTTGCAGGAAGCTGAAGGTAGTTGGAAAATCCCCCTTTTTTATGCACTTTAACTCTGTCAGGTTGACAAAGTGAAGTGTTCCAGGCTACTAAAATAAACTACAAGCCACAGATCATTTCTCCTGCTATCTACCTTGAATATCTAATGAAGGGCCTCGTTCAATACATTTTCCTTTATTACTCTGTTAAAGGGAAGTACCAGCCCAGTGGATATAAAAACTGCAGTATTTTTTCACATGTATGAGAGTGCAGTGCTAGTGGCAGTTAACATAAGAATTGAACTACTATATAAATATATAAATGCTATAAATCAGTTAATAAAAAATATTTAGGTAATGTAAACAGGAAATGCTCAAAAAGGTGTTACATCATTCATGTTTCACATTGATTTGTACAGTACTCTGGCTTGTGAACTCCAGAACATTATATTATAGTAAAAAGGACATCCAGTGTGAACTATATTATACATTATTTCAATACAACAACAACAACAACAATTCATATTGAAAGAAACATACGACACTTCCCCAGCAGAAGCACGATCCTATTCACAGCTTAAATCTATGATGAGTGGCATTAAGAATACTAGCTAGAGAAGAGAGCAGTGTTCAGGTCTTTAGAGGTCTCAAAAATGTAGTGCCTGGGCAGGTTTCCATGGAAACAAGGTTACAGATAACAGAAACACAGAAAGAATCACCCTTTATTGAAAGCAATCTATCTATCATAAAGTAAAATAAATCAACAGGCACTTTTATTTGAATGTGCCGTTAGACATCTTATATATTAATAATGTTGGAGAAGGTAAATCAGAAAATCTCACCTTTGTAATAGTCCTGATGGAGGAGACATTCCCAACTCTGCATAACGCTGAGATAGAATAATCATAATAACAATACATTGTGTTAAATGAGTGCAAACATATAAAACTAACAAACACTAAGCCAAGCCTAATCATTGTAATCACATGTTATATTCTATATAGTTAACGTGGGGAAGATGGTGTTTTATCACAATAAAAACAAAGCCTCTCATCACTGTTGTCTCGTATGAACTCACTCGTCTTCATTTTGTTAGGTTTGGGATGTTTAAAAGTATGCAGCTACTCTGCTTTGATTAAAAGCAGCAGCATTTGATCTTAATCATGAGGAAACTAAAAAGTTACCAAAAATGGCTATATAGGGCCACAGGCCAGACTGAATGGAATTGTAATACCTTGGAGTTTCTATACCAGTGTAGTCTGTTTCTCAAATACAAGTTTAAAACATATGAGCTTATGAAAAAAAGCATTTTAATTATACAAAATAATGCTGTGCACAATTTGCCTTAACGAAATGCATCCACTGGCTAAATCCCCAAAAAGCAAATTAACCAAATATAGCAAACCTCTTTTTATTCTTGTGCCGTTCATTTTAGCAAATTTAAATGCTTACTTTAATGGCAGCCGGGAGGAGAGATAAGAGAAAGAATCTATACCTCATGCGCATGTCTTACTATCTTAATATACCATGCGCACAAGATATTATCTGGTGTCCACAAGACAGTAAGACATGCACACAAGATATATATATTTTTTCTCTCATGTCCCCTCCTGGGCTCCGTAGTTTTGCCCTATGTAAACGAACAGCACGGGATGTCTCATTGTTACTGCAGAAATTACTTTTTATGCATGACTAAGTTCTTGAGAGGTAAAGCCAGTGTTCCTTGACCTGATCAAGTGTCAGTGAAATCCCATCTGTCTTACTTGTAAAGGTTGTTATTGTAAATTGACATGGATTCCATTTACTCTAAAGGCACTGAGTCACATACTGTGTGCAGAGTCACATACTGTGTGTAACTTAACATTGCTTGTTGCATAAAGCAAAGGATTGGTAAAAGGTTTAGTGTGTTTAATAGATAATAAAAAGCAGTAGCTTTAGGTTTTGTGCACATTGAATTTCATTTCAATCTAATACCTTTATCCTCTATTGTAACTCGGGTGACTTAAAATACTTTCTGTTCATAACTCTGCTGATGCTGTAGATGTTTTTCGAGCAAGGAGCTGTGTTATATATTAAGGCAGGTCTGATCAGTTTAACTTGACAAGCAGAGTTGAAGCTTTTCAAAAAATTCTGGCAGTTGAAATTCTGGCAATGATGATAATGAGAAATGTACATGTAATGTGATTATAATGAATGCAATATTAAGCTCTTTACTTCAAATCCTCATTAGGTATTTTTTAAAAGGAAACAATCCGCCCAATAAAGCTACCAAACCAGAAATAAACAACTTAGACATTTAACGCAGAAGCGTGTACATAACTGTTTTTTGTTTCTGTTTCTCTATACTAAACTGTTTATTTCTTCTTTCTTTCTTTTACAACTGGCTAATGATTTGGAATAATAGCTTTGAGAACCCGGTCCATTTTTCTATAGTAGATACCACTGAGTACTGTTATGCTAATGACAATTGCCAGATTGTGCCACTTACTGCTGAGAAAGGGTTGGGCCCCTGGCAAGGCGTGTTAGGTGAGCCCCACTGGCCAGTGCCGGTGCCCCTGCTGGTTCTCGCTGGCGGGCTGGAGTCTGGCTGGGCGACTGTGACCCCGGGCAGCGTGATCCCAGCGTTGCTTCCGAGGCTGTTTGGTGCCACCAGGGCAAAGGCGTCGTCCAGGAGGGAATGCATCTGCTGCCGGGCCTCCTCGATGGAGGGCTGCGGGGGCAGGTACGAGGGGGGAGGGGGGATGGGGCTGTGTGTGGGGGAGGTAGAGAATACCTCTTTCTCCTGAGGGGAGGGGCTGCGCTGCTCCAGAGGCTGGTCAGGGTCTGACTGCAGGGGTCAAGCAAAGACAAGGAATATCTTTTAATTAACACTTCTATGCAAGTGCAAGCAAGATTTTTACATGTATTTTTTCAGAAGCAACATAAAAAGAAAAACTTTCAGCAGTAGGTATTGTTTGATTTGAACAGCAGTAGTGTTAAGAAATGCCACTGTTTGGATACATGCAATTATAACACCTGTGATACAGGGCTACAGCAACAACCAATACAGTGCACAGCAATAATGGCAGACTGTGAGTGCCCTGCATCTAGTGCTGGTACTGTAGATTAGCGCGTTGCTAGGATACTTCAAGCCTACATTACGTGTTGTATAAGACAAATCAGAAGTAGGCCAAATATTCACTTACAATTGTTACAAGATATCACATTACTTTTACATACAATTACCCATTTATACAGTTGGGTTTTTACTGGAGCAATCTAGGTAAAGTACCTTGCTCAAGGGTACAGCAGCAGTGTTCTGTTAAAATATAGTACTTATTTTTATTATTATTACAATGTTAATCTGATGTGAATGCATGTAATATTCTTTTCAGTTGTTAAACGCAAGTCCTTTGTATTTATTAATGTTTAACTATTATGCACAACTGTGTTTTTAGTTATTAGATCTTCTGTTAAAAAAATAACTAAAGTTTGTTTATTTAGAAAAATAAAACATCAATGCATCAATTATCATTGGTAAATGTCTATACGATAATCGAATACGAAATTAGGGTGCCGATTGCACCTTCAAATACATAGAGAGCTGGGTCACGTGACGCTGTACTTCCCTCTGGGGAATGTTTCGGTGAATGGGCTAAGTCTTTCCGATGATCCTCAAAGGAAATCATTTCCTGAAGTTTTGTTTGAAATGCTGGCCTCCTCAAGACGTGATTCACTGTTATAATACTTGCTTTGGAATTATAGAGAAAAACTTACAACATAAGCCACGTTGTTGACTCCTGGGGGCCTCCTGTAGGTCCCGTCACTGTCTGTGGTTATGAGTCTGTCCTTGTCTGCGTCAATCAGGTTGCCGTTTATTTGGTTCTTCCTTCTCTGTTTTGGAGAACGTTTTCCTCTTGAACTAAGGAAACGTAAAGTAACAGTGGCAACCCTCTTTGTGAATGTGTCTGCTTATTTAACTTGTTCATATGAACACCACAGATTGTAGCTGCTAAATGTTTGTTTGCAAATCTTGAGGGCGATTTCAGTAATTCAGAGATGGTGGTTTTCTGGTGGCTAAACTGGTCCAAGATACAAACTTTTTAACTGTTTGTTAGCCTTGCCTGGGATTTTGAATACCTGCTGGGTACCCAGTAAAAAGGAAATAAATATTCCACTCCCCAACTCTTGGCTGGTCATCTGCTCCAGCAACCACAGAAATGTAGTATGAATTTACCAAGCTTTACCATGGTCAGTTCTCTGTGACTTATCATGCTTGCTATGCTTCATGGTTTTAATTTGCTTAACTACGCTTTGTTATGCTTTTACCAAGATATACAGATTTCTAAGGGTCTAAGTATAAGAAGAAATCTGGTCCCTATATCTGCACATTAACACACCATATCAGTATACATATTATATTGCAACATTCCTGACTGAAATAAAAAACAAGGGCCCTAGTTTGTTTGGTTTAGTTTGCAAATTGGCAAAAGACAGAAGGAAGAAAAAGAGGATTCCTAACAGAAACAAAACAAAAAAAATAACCAGCAGCAGTAGTTTGAAGTTCTGACCTCACCTTTTCATGCATTTTTCAAATTGCTCTTCAGCATGTCCAGCAAAATATACAGTTGGTATTATAACCAAGTTGTATCAGACATATAAAAGCAACTACCATGTCCAGGATAAAAACAACGATTACAGAATCCCTTCCACTGTATTATGATAAGGTGTAGTTTTATATTACCTCTTCCTGGATTCTATAAACACAGAGGGGACGTGGTTGTCAGGGTTCAGGATCTTGTCAATCTGCAGCTGTGCTTTTTCGTAGATCCGCTTGCTCTCCTTTGTGTCGGTGACTCCGATGTCATCCATGACTGGAAAGTCATAGTGCCCTTTTCTCTTGGCTCTCAGTCGGATCTTATTGCGATGGTGTTCAATCTCTGACTTATGTCTAAGTGCCGTCTGAATCTTGAAGAAAAGCAAGAAATTACTGCAGTAAACAAGTATGTCTGGAGCATACACCCCCCTCCCCTCCGCCAAGGGTGTTTATATTAAAGTGGAGCCATCTGTATCATAAAAAAGTAGATCGCTATGACCTTCAGCAAAAGAATGTACAAGAAATAAAAATATATATATCTGTAACATACATATGGATGGACGGACGGGCGAATGGACAAGCACCACAGATACATCTTCACCAGTTATTTATATGCAGCTATATATTTTTTAAATCTAAATAAACCATTTTGTACTATAGGCACTGTTATTTTCACTGGTGCTATGCAACTCATGTGGGGGATAAATTAAGCTTAGTTCTGAATGTTTATGGCTGAATATGTTTATTTAAGTGTTGGTTACCAGACCATCATAATATCATTTCCCTGTTCCTTGACAGAATTCACCCATACATTGGAACAGCATTGCTTTAAATACAATCTTTATGATGTAAATACCAATTCAGTTTCCTTTGTTTAGAACAGCTTTAATCACGCAGAACCATTTACATACACAAGTACACTCTGATGACATAAGCATTCACCTCTTTATTTATTTTGGAGGTTTCCGTGACGACTGGGTTGTGTATCGGGGGCGCTGGCATGGGCTGCATGGCGATCAGCTGGATCTTGTTCGGAAGGCGCTTGCTGGCTTCTGAAGACCGTGAAATCCTGTCCACATGCTCGAAAATAGAAGCAGAGGACAGCTGTTCTTCTGTGCCATTGCTTTGTGGTGGACCTGGAGTAGAGAAGGGGAGGAAAACTGCAATTACTTGGATTACAGAGCTCTGTTAGCAAATACATTACAGATTTAATAACGTCACAACACTGATTCTACAAACTTTATGGTGTTCAAAATAAAGGATCCTTTATAATTTATTTTAAAATGTACACTAAAGTTTAAAAAATACTCTCCCGACCTGATTCATCTTAGTTTTACTATTGTTTAAATAAACCAATCATTTCTAATAATAATCTCTCCTAAGAGACTCCTAAAGCCACTGTGCTGTCCTTTCCACAAGCTGTAAACCAGGATGGCACAGCATGTGTTAAAAAGAAAACTGTATTTTATATCATCTACATTTCCATACTACTTCATTTCTCGCCTGTTTTATATCTTATTATGATTCTATTACTGCTCAGGGTTAATTCTATGGAAGGGAGGTGGGGAAGCATATCAGTGTTACGCAGAGCACAATGCTTTACCTACAGCTTTAATGCACTGTGTAACACAAATATGCTTCCCCTCCTCACATCCCCACAATCAGCATGGTGGAGTCTTTTCTGAAGCATATTTTGCTGTAATGGTTAGTTAGCATGGCTAGTTAGTTATCTTAAATAATGACCCCAGGAGAAAAACAATAAATATTTAGAAAATGCTGCTGATATAAAGCATCCCTTTAAGTGGGTTTCTAGCTAGAAAGGTTAGCAATCTCTCTGATCAGCAACAAAATCAAACCAACATGGTGAAGATAGTCTGTACCTTCTGAGACTTTGGCCACAGCAAAGAGGGACAACACCCTTAAACAGATGGTGTTAAGCCATTGCATTATCTGAATCTGTTGTGTGTATCTGTTTAATGAATGCCTATGATCATATACCAGTTTGCCACTAGAGGGCATAACTGCTTTGTGGAAGTCCTCACAGTCATTGCACGATAAAAACGTGAATGAATTACAGATCTGTTAAAATCTAGTAACTCGCTAGACAAGTATTAACTAACTAGCCTTCAAGTCTGAGCTATACAGCTCTGACAGCTTACGGTAACTGTATTTTAATTACATCCTTTTCATTTTTAACATTAGTTTCAGGTGCAGATACATTTTCCACATTACTGCCACGACTTAATGATAATGATGTGACCTAAATCCTACCACAAGATTGGATTTTTTTTTTGTTCTATTCAGTATGCTATGATACACTTTATTGAGCCTTATTCACAGATTAACTCATGAGTTATTTAAAGTCTGTTTGTATGAATAATCATAAAACCTTATAAGTAGCCAACAACACTGGAACTGTTTCATGACACAAAATTGCATGAACAAAGTGGTACCTTTTAATAGGATCAGATAAAATATGTATAAAAATATATACACTATTTTAGCTGATCCTATTAAAAAGGCATTATCAAAAAACATGCATTTTATATGTGGCCCAGCACAGCTGTACAAAAGTTAACCATATAAACTGTATTTTATTGATAAAAATACAGTATATTATACAAAAAAGACTTTGAAAAACACTTGCCACTTGTGAACTGTCCATTTAATAAATGGTTTTGTTTAACACTGTCTTACTTCCCAGAAATGAGCTTACCGACTTTATTCTTCCCTGCCAGCCAAAATAAAAGAGAGACAAAGGTCAAGACATAAAATGGAATCCCAAGAAAACTAAAAACATCTTCAATTCCCTGAGCACTACATAGCAGAACAAGTATACAATTAGCCTTGTAAAGGTAAGTACCCTCTCAGTTAATTAATTTGAAATGCAAACTCTTAAGAAACAACTAAGAACAGTATGCTATAAATAGGGAATATGCCATGGCTCAATTGAAAATATTGGATTTGTTTATACATTAGCCAGGAGTGAAATTGCAGAGGTTATGGCCTAACATGTACAATGGCATGCTAGATGTATACAATGTTATGTTTTATTTATTACTGATCTATTTCCTATATCCTCTAAGGGCAGTGTTTCCAGGGAGTGTTTCCAGGCCTCCAGTTAGACTTTTATGTTTCAAGAATGGGTGGTCTCTTGTTTTTTTAACATTAGTATCAACTGCCTCATACCGTTCAAGAGCTGACATAATGTTTTTTGTTTTTTTTAATGAAGTATCCACAATGGAATTTCATGTTTTTATGATGCTTTCAAAACATGTTGAATTATTTTTCTGTTATCAGATTTTGACTGCCAGTAATTCAAGAAAAAAGAAATCCCTTTGGGTCTTTTTTGACTCTGGCTGATTGTAGCCCAGACTGACTCCCTATGCCAAGTGTCTAATCTGTTAAATCTTATTATTTCTTGAATGACAAACAACAAAACGTGAAGCCCTTCCGAAGGAACATTTTTATTAATGGACTCAAACATACTGGGATTTATACTTGCCGGAATACAGTTACATTATTATTATTATTTTGTGCATTGGGAAATGTGTTGTAAGCAGCCAGATGTTTTAAAATCCAGAGAGGTGTTGATGGTGGTTTTGTTAATTTACGTTTTAAGCCGGCATCAAAACCAGACATCCAGATGCGACGCATATGTGTGTATATGCTATTCTGATTATCCACGGCAAACAAAATATGCATTTAAGTGAAGCTAATGTAATAGGGTGGAAGCTGGATGCAAATCGGCACCTAAACCAATGCACAAAAGAGCCAGGATTGTTTGCAGAGCTTTTAACATCATCTCACAGGCAGGGGTCAGAATCTGTATTGCCAGTGCATCACATGAACCTGGCCTATACGCTACGATCTGCTGTACAGTTGTATCAGACCATGCCCACGTTTTCAATCTAAAGTCACTCACCATTCTTGGCTACTTTGCGCTGTTGTTTGGCCTCACTCTGGGTCACAGAAGCCCTCATGGACTCTTCAGCAGATTCTCTCCCACTGGATGGCTCACTTACTGTAGACTCAGCATCAGATGGGGAAATTCTGTCAAATGACAGAAGCTTTACTGTCTTGGCTTAACCGTTATATATTTACACCTTTTAGGGAGTACATTTTGTTGTGTTGTACCCTTTTTGGGCCAGTTTAACTAAGCTATTAAGTCACTTAAAAGTCACTTGAAAGTTCTGTTTCAAAAGCAGAAAATAATCAAACCAGAATCCTTATTTAAAGATTAAGTACAGGGGTTCCGCAAAATATGTGTTGCAACAACTGTTTAAATAACATTTGTCATTTTTCTTTTCATTGTTAACATCCTGACAACTTTTTACACTTATGACTTTAAAGTCTGTTTCAAAGCTCTTTTCAAAATGGCTGCTCTAGTGCACACAGGTTTTTAAGTGCATTAAACAACGTTACAAAAGTGTAACTACAGTGTAGCTGCAGTGTTGTGAATTAACCTGAATTTAAAGTGTCTCCTATTATTTATTTTTTATACTGAAGATGAAAAATACCATAAGAATCCTGTTTATTTATTGATTTAAAGGTGTCCCGGAAACAAGGGTGTCCAGGGACATTTAAGTAGTGCCTAACTAGTTTGCATTTAGAAAAAAAAGATGCTTGGCTTCTTAAATCTGGCCATAAAATTATGAGGATGTTTACATTTTACAGTGCAATACATAATGTGAATGACAGCATTTACCTGCAATCTGCTGTACAGTATTTCCCACCTTTCCATTCCGTGTCAGTGTAGAGTTTCTCTAACTCACCTGCCTCGTCGCCGGTCTCCTCTGCAGGGTTTTGAAGAGGTCTTGGATCTGGGGCTGGGGACGTCGCCGTTCTCTGACGGAGTCATTTCCTTTACAGGCATTGGCAGCGGAGCTGGCTCCTGGATGACCAGGATGTCATCTTTATTATGCTGCCCGAGGTGCAGCTTAGCGAAATCAAACCCTTTCACACTTGGGGCCTGGAGCTGTAAAGAGAATAGTAACAAAATTGGTCTCCCTATCAGGTGTTCAGTCAAGTTTTGTTCAGACCCCATTCTGACCATCACTACTCAGGAACAGGAAGATCAGTAAGAAAAGATATAGAACATATTTTTAAAGCATTGGTTATTGCCATGTTTAATATGGCATTGAAATACAGTTCGTTAGAAATAAAAGGTTATTTTTGTGTGGTGACACATGTTACCAATTATACAAAGTAGCATCAAATGACGTTAATTTGTTTGTGCTGAGCTGGTTTGCCTAAGGGAGAAATATAATCCTGCTGTATTTCTACATGGCTATACAGCAAGCCCAGACAGTCCATATTAAATCTGAACACCATATTTAGAGATGCAATTTCAAGTCACCATTGCAGATTTCAATTTTTGCTGATGCATCATACTGAGTTTTTAAACCCTCCCATTTCAGCCCTTTGTAACAGTCTGACAGATTTGCCTGATGTTTTATCCATCGTGACTAAAACTGCTCTGCAATAGGGAGATGCAGCTTTCTATATATTACACAATACATACGATTCGTTCAGTCGTTTACACAAAAGCATGTCGGACAGTTAGCAGACCTTTCTAATTTTTGTCCACCCTCTGTATACTGGTGTAAAAAATGTCAACACCAAAAAATACATATAAAAAATGAATCCATGAAAAGCAGTTATCTTATTTACATTACCTGGGTTATATTTTCACTCCAGTCTGCGCCTGTTGATTTTATAAATACAATACAATTCCCAAGGTTGTTCCTCATATCAGCTATGCTTGAAAATAAGCAATTTTGTTTGTTCACATTGAAAAAAAAAACCCCATAATCCATGGTAAGTGAAGGCAAATCCAGCAAGCCTACCTTCTGTCTCTGCTGGACGTTGCTCATGGTGTCTGGCTGGAACTCCAGCTTGTCAGTCCTGCAGAGCTTCCAGTAGAGAATGATGATTATAATGACGACCACTATCACCGGCACCACCACCCCCACGATGATCCACAGATTGTTGTTCTGGGTCTCAGACGGAGGAGCACTGATCTTCTCCACAGCTGCTGGGAGTGAGGGGAGAGGATGAGAAAAGAAAACAATGAACAATCCCATGTACGAGACCCCAGCTTCATAATCCATGCGTTTCACGCCTCAATCAACAAAAGGCCAGTGATGTGCTTTAAATACAAATTGAGAGCATGGAAATGTAAATTACCATAACATTCATCTACTGAATACCCAAGTACCACCCCCGCGCTGACTTGGGAGTGGCGAAGACGAGCACACGCTGTCCTCCGAAGCGTGTGCCGTCAGCCGACCATTTTTTTCACACTGCAGACTCACTGTGCAGCCACCTCACAGCTACAGCGTCACAGGACAACACAGCTCTGGGCAGCTTACAGGCAAGCCCACAGGTGCCCGGACAGACTGCAGGAGTCACTGGTGCGTGGTGAGCCGAGGACACCCTAGCCCCTGGCGGCGCTTGGCCAATTGTGTGCCGCACCCTGGGAGCTCCTGTCATTGGTTGGCAATAGAATAGCCTGGACTCGAACAGGATAAAATTGTAAGTTTGATATGCAGACAGAAGGACAGGTATCTAAATATACCCTCATATTCTGACGGCATAAATATTTGGTACTAAGGAATATCCATATCTAGTTTCAACATGATTGGATAAGACAGCTATTTGCAAAACCAATGTGACCAACATATGTATAATACATACAACCACTGTATCCCAGTCTTTCAATGAGAGATGATTTAACACATACAGGCTGTACCTTAGAAGCCTAAAGACCTGCATACACAATGCTACATGAGGCATCCTACTAGAGAATTCTGCAACTACAAATTCCTGGCATGTGCAGCAAACAGATTATTATAATGCAGGAACATTTCACTTTCAAAAAAAGTTTTACCTTCAAAATGCAATGAATGCCTTGAAGACAAAAAGATAACAGAGTATTTGTTTGAGTCACTGAGTTGAACTCTCAGTTTTGGATATTTGGCACCAATCCCTCCAATATTAAAAATAGAAAATCTTGTATTTCATCACCCCTTGTAGTCAGCAAATAGCCACATTAATTAAATAATGGAGACCCGTTGAGGTGAAACAACCCTACAACAAATCTACAATCTCTTCTTTTTTACTGTGCGATACAGAAATATGCTACAACAAATACAAAATGTCAGTAAACATATAACAGCGTAATACGGACCAGTGTCTCTGTTCACGCTGCACTCTCTTAAAGGGAACATCAGCAACACAGTGTGACTGTACACAGGGAACGTCCGAAATAATGCCAGACAATATTTCATCAGATTGTTCAGATACTGATAGGGAGATGAAATTTGAGGCCGAATTTGACTTTCCCACTCAACAGTGTGTAAACGATTGTGCATGTGTTGTGTCAGCAAATGCAAATGAAAACCAAATACGAAGGATACAAAAATGCAATATTTATTTTTTTAGGTCGGATCATCCTCAAAGACCTCATTCCGAAAGGAAATACATCGTTTCCGAATCTCATTTGCTAGTTTATTTGATACGTGTCCATTCTGCAAACATTCTGAATCAGCTGGAGCTATATCTAAGACTTTGGTGATGTATATTGAAATAACACAGTGCTGCTATAATTGTGGGTAGGTTCCGTTATTAGCTGGAAATGAGAACAACTCTGTCTTGGGTTTTCTTTTCCCCGCAACCACTTACACAGCACAGACTTTTTTTTTATTTTATTTTTTTATTGAATGCAACATTAATCATAATAATACATCAAAATACAACATGCAAAGGAAACATGTATATGCAAAGGAAACATGTTTCTTCCTTATGGAAAATTAGACAGACATGTTTGTCACACAGACTAGTGTGTTTCCACACAGAGGTAATACAAGCTTATATAACGCTTCACTGGGCATGCGCCGGTACATTTCAGAGCACATGTGAGGCTACATGCGGAAGTCATGTTTTTTGGCTCAGTAGAGATGCTCGAGAACAGTGATTTTGGACATAGCAGTGTGGCATTATGCAGATGTTTGGGCACATAGGGATTATTATATAATGACCAAATACATTCGGAACAGCCCTTTGGGATAGTTTATGTTTTATCTTTCATGTAGTGCTGATGTACCCTTTAAATCAAATCATAGAGCCTTAGTCATAGTGTTCTTTTAATCTTCAGCAGCTACTAGTCTCGTTAAGCTACTTCAGTTGTGCATTGTCATAGTAACCCAGGTCAACCATTTGTTATTATTAACAGCCTCTTCCGTTTTAAAGATTTGTCACACTTATCACAGACACTTCTCTGCCTATTCTGTAGGTCCTGCAGCATGAACAAATATTGCACGATGCTTCTACTATTAGTTATCTTGTTACTAAACTAGGTTCATCACAGTGCATCTATTGTGTGCATAATGTATCTAGTGTAGAGTAAAAAAAAGTGTGATACATACATACGACAGACAGACTTCTAATGATAATACTTTTTTTTTTACCCCACAAATCTATATCAGCAAAATCCCTGATTCAAACACTGTGCGCCACGTTATAATGCTGTAGCCAGGTGCAATTGTTAAGAGACTGTGCTATTTGTGTTCCACCTTATAACAAGAACACAAGTGCTAGTGGAATGGGAGCTTTAATACCACCTTATAACCTGTTCTTTATAACCAGTATAAAGGCTGCCTTACAGTGAGGGAGCACTGTATTATTAATGGATGGTATTAATTCAGTAAAATCTTATTTGATTAAATGTAGTTTCATTATTGCACTCTTTTTCAGTAAGCCAAAGTTGTTCATCTCGTTTGTATTATTAATGTATTCATTAGAATACTCAGGAAGCTCCATTATAATCAACAAACATTTAGATAGAATGTCTAGCTTTGAAAAAATGCAGCAGAAGAAAAGCAAAGCATTGATAAAGGTAAATGAATCTGTAAGTTAAACATTTAAAATAGCAATACCGGCTGTGTTTACCTCTATTTTCAATAAACCCCTGCTGACCATGCCTATATGTTAGTGCTTGTGGCTTGGACGCCTACCTTCCCAACATGGTCAACTTCCAGGCAGTAATGCCCTCTAACCACGGTTCTGTTGCGTAATTCAAGTTAGTCAAAGATATCCTTGTATCCTTGTGGCATCCAATTCAACTCCAAAGATAAACGCAATCTTGACCTATACTGGATCCCAATTCATTCTGCACAGAACTGAAGAACTTACGCTGAGCCAGTGTGCCTTGTACTCGATAGCCCAGGACGATGGCAGCTCTCTGGAGGTCAATCCGGTTTATAAGGCTGGAAGCACTGACAGCATTTAGCCTCTCTCCATTCTGACTCTCCACAAAGTAGATCAACTCCAGGGGGTTGTCACTGCCTTCAATCCTTGACATTTTTACAATCTAGGCAAAAACAAAAAGATTTATATTTAAATCCATATATATGCAGTGTTTACAAGAAAAGCATTACTGTCCCTTTGCTGTATCCAGTGTTGTCCTTATCTCAGCAATATGTGATCCCCTAGGGAACATGTTCCTGAACTTTTACTCAAGAGGGAGAAACTGAATTTAAGACTGTTAGTGTATCCAATTCTGGCTCCCTCCTACAACGCTGCTTGTTGTTTTCTGTTCCCACAGTACAACATTCATTTCAATCAGAGAACACTCCCAAGTAAACATTGTAAAATCTATTCCCTAGGTCAGAGGTTCTCAAATGGGGGTGCTCAATTTATGTTTAAAAATTATACTGCTGAATACGGACAACACAGAATAAAACAAAGGTAAAGAAATGCATTTCTTTTAAACACTGCTGTGTTGTGTAAAACTTTAACATGGTTTGAGTATGATGCGCTGCAACACAAAAGCAGGGTTGTATACATTTCTTTAAATTATTTGGCAAAGCAAAATGTGAAATTAAACAACATCAAAGGAAAGAAACATCTCTGAGACGAGGCCTATTCTGTGGTAGGTGACAATTCAAGCAGCAAAACCTTTGAAACGCAAAAATATCAGGCTTCAAAGTCGTTTCCATAGCAACGGATGCAATTGTATCCAGGCACACTTTCATGCTGCAAGGTTGTTGAATATTAATTTGTTTTATTTACTCATTAACATAATACCTTACATGTGGATGATTGCTCAAAACAGAACCTATTACCCTACTTGTATTTGAGACTGCAATATTAGCAGCTAATACCATTTCAGTCAAGCTACTATTTTGAATCTGGAAACAAGTACCTTTTTTCCACCATATGCTACTACGATATTTAAACAACTGAATTGCTCATTTCTAGAAGACTTACATTTGGCACAGGTCTCAAGAAGTCACAGGTATATTTTAGCTAAATACATTTTGCCCTGGCAATTGCAACACATATAGTAGAATTTACAAAGATGCAACTATAATACATACAGCACAAGGAAATAACAACTTTTCCCTAACCTCGAATATTTCTTGTGAAAGGAAACTGTTATTGTTACAAAACCTGTTGGCACTAAATCATAAATGCCTCAATATCCCTATTTTTAAAATATCTTAAAAGGGTTGATACGACTGGCATAAAACAGATCAAATTATTCACTTTCAAATATTTGACGACCTGAAACAAATCACTGTGACAGTTCAGTTTATGTGCTGCTTTTTTATTGTTTGCCAAGGCTTCAAGACTTCAAGGCTTCAAGGCAGTACCCGACCATTTTTTTATGGTGTGTTCATATTTTTTTATATGAGTTCTGCTGCCTGTGAAATTGTACAGCTATTAATAATTGGTATGCTATTAGCACTGTACATGGTAAAGGGTAGTATAAAATTAGGAACTGTCTTTCAGAGACCAAGAACCCAGGATGAATAGGCCATGTTGTCATGGATACTAACTAGTCTCTAAATTATGTCATAGTGAGCAGGTGCTGGAGAAAGCCATACAGAATGTGCTTTATTAGCAAGCCAATGGGAGTTTTAATTCTTGAAAGCCAAATTACTAAATTTGAAGTAACTGATTTATAACTGTCCAGAAAATGGCTAGTTAAACAGTGTTGTCTTCACTGTCTATTCAATATTTAACCAGCTGTTCGCGATTAAAAGAACCTACTCAACATGTATATTCACCTCACAGATGTTCAGTTGCAAGTTGTAACCGCTAAACCAGAATTTGAATAAAACTAAAAATATAAAAAAAACATACCTGTGACTCAGCAGCCACAGGGACAACTACATAAACATAAATACACCACCACACAGCTCAAAGCTAGTTAATTTACTTGCAAATATTCATTTTATTAAACCAGGTCAAAATCTAAGTGGATTGAAACACTTCTTTTCTCATTCGTCAACACTATCAAGAAGGGTATTTACCGATCAATCCCCTGTACTGAAAGATGTCACCGATGGTATGTGAAATTAAAAAATGCTGTAATTGGAGGAGGCAAGGATCAAACTAGAGACCCCTCACATGTCAATACCTTATTGATTAGCTAAAGGAATATCCTCCTGAGCTAAACTGAAAGGCTTGTTCCCTGTACAGTTACATTCATTAAATAATCTCTTGAATTATTAAAATAAAGTGCTGAAGGAAATTAAAAATCTTTACTGCTCTAATATCATTCCATGGACTGTGGGCATCTACAGTATCTCCGGCACCCATGTATACAGTAAGTATACAGTAAGTAAGTAAGTGAAACAGGGATATCGGGTAGACGTGAATGGACCGAGGCAAACAGCAGGAGAAACACGCGCTCTGATTGGTTAAAAGATCCTCAGCAGTCTCTAATCTAAAACGCAGTATAACAGTTTTAGCACAGAAGGAACAGATGTAATGATTTAAGATTGCATTAATGGACACATGTGACAGCATTTTACAACTATGCAAGAAAAAACATGAAAATGTAAAAGCCTTCAAAAATATATTATGCATTTAGGAAAGTATAAACCTGGCTACATTTCCAGTTGGTGGTCAACTAAACTTGATGTAACAGGTATCCCAGCCTTGTACTCCTAGTTTACCTGCACGCTGTTGTTTCCCACATTGGTGGCTCTCCTCCATCGCCTGCTTGGACCCAGGACCTCTTCCAGCAGCTGGGCTAACTTGCGCTCCATCTCAGCCTGAAACTTCTTGGCATTTACTCCCTGCTCATAGACACCTAGAACAACTGGAACAGAAGACAAAGGAATAACAAACGACAATCAACCAACTCCACCACCCTCCACCTCTTTATTTAATTTCCCTTTCCGGGCACTGGTTTCTACTACAAAGAAGGTATGGATTTGAGTTTTTGGAGATCAATTGCTTCGGATCCTCAGTGGCTCCTCCAATAAAGGCACTACTACATGGAGCGTAGGGTGACTTGTGATCTGGAGCTCACTGGTTTGAATCACAGTCATAGCGTAGGGTGACTCGTGATCTGGAGCTTACTGGTTTGAATCACAGTCATAGCGTAGGGTGACTCGTGTGATCTGGAGCTCACTGGTTTGAATCACAGTCATAGCGTAGGGTAACTCATGCGATCTGGAGCTCACTGGTTTGAATCACAGTCATAGCGTTGGATGACTCATGATCTGGAGCTCACTGGTTTGAATCACAGTCATATCGAGTTGCCAATCTTGGCTGCACTGACCTTTGCATTCCCGTGGGTTATTCAAGAAAATCAGCCAGTAGTTAATTTGTCTCACTGCACAATAGCTCCTGTATAATCAATTGGCTGATGGTGGGATCAAAGGTCATCTGCTTACTTTCAGTCTTTAGCACAGTACGTGGGAAACAGCAGAGAGGTGACACTCGTAATGGACATTCCAAATTTGTGAGGAAACAGGGGTAAAATCAAGACAGGTACTCCATTAAAAAAATAAATTAATAATAATAATAATAATAATAATAATTGCATAATGATACAACAGGGATCATATTCAGACTGTGCATGGAAGATGATATGGCTTTCTGCTATTATACTCCCACATTCTGGAATATTCAGCTAAAGTCAATCAGAGACTCTGAATCTGTCTTAGTTGTTTAATAATGTACACTTTTAGCATAGCTTTTCTTCTGATTAAACTGTTTTAGTTTAAAAAATGTTGGGGGTCTATAAGTATGCTGTTGCTGTGGTGGTGTACATAGATTATCTCTAAAGCTGAGACCATTTACACCCAATATGAGATGTACTGCATTTCTTTGATAAGGACATTCATTTAAAAAAAAAAAAAAACACACAAGAAAAAACTAACCTGTTTTGACCCACGATGACCTCAGTAGGTGGGTCACATTGAGCTCTGGATAGTGAAAAGCTGATAGAAACACAAAACATGTATGAATTGTTCCAGAAAGGAAACAGTTAGAGGATAGTGCACAGTTCTTTATTCTAATACTGATTTAATGTACTGTAAATGCATACTGTGGTGTTTGTTTGAGGATGGTTACTTTGTCTGCTAAATGCTGTATATATATATTTATATATATACAGACGTGCTCAAATTTGTTGGTACCACTCCACAAAAAACAAAGCATGCACAATTTTCTCTGAAATAACTTGAAACTGACAAAAGTAATTGGCATCCACCATTGTTTATTCCATATTTAATAGAAATCAGACTTTGCTTTTGATTTTTTATTCAACATAATATTGTAAATAAGAAAACAAATGACAATGGCATGGACAAAAATGATGGGACTGCTAACCTAATAGTTTGTTGCACAACCTTTAGAGGCAATCACTGCAATCAAATGTTTTCTGTAGCTCTCAATGAGACTTCTGCACCTGTTAACAGGTAGTTTGGCCCACTCTTCCTGAGCAAACTGCTCCAGCTGGCTCAGGTTTGATGGGTGCCTTCTCCAGACTGCAAGTTTCAGCTCTTTCCATAGATGTTCGATAGGATTCAGATCAGGACTCATAGAAGGCAATTTCAGAATAGTCCAATGTTTTGTTCTTATCCATTCTTGGGTGCTTTTAGCTGTGTGTTTTGGGTCATTATCCTGTTGGACAACCCATGACCTGCGACTGAGACAGAGCTTTCTGACATTGGGCAGTACGTTTCGCTCCAGAATGCCTTGATAGTCTTGAGATTTCATTGTGCCCTGCACAGATTCAAGGCACCCTGTGCCAGGCGCAGCAAAGCAGCCCCAAAACATAACCGAGCCTCCTCCATGTTTCACTGTAGGTATGGTGTTCTTTTCTTTGAAAGCTTCATTTTTTCGTCTGTGAACATAGAGCTGATGTGACTTGCCAAAAAGCTCCAGTTTTGACTCATCTGTCCAAAGGACATTCTCCCAGAAGGATTGTGGCTTGTCAATATGCATTTTAGCAAATTCCAGTCTGGCTTTTTTATGTTTTTCTTTCAAAAGTGGAGTCCTCCTGGGTCTTCTTCCATGGAGCCCACTTTCGCTCAAAAAGCGACGGATGGTGCGATCAGAAACTGACGTACCTTCACCTTGGAGTTCAGCTTGTATCTCTTTGGCAGTTATCCTTGGTTCTTTTTCTACCATTCGCACTATCCTTCTGTTCAATCTGGGGTCGATTTTCCTCTTGCGGCCGCGCCCAGGGAGGTTGGCTACAGTTCCATGGACCTTAAACTTCTTAATAATATTTGCAACTGTTGTCACAGGAACATCAAGCTGCTTGGAGATGGTCTTGTAGCCTTTACCTTTACCATGCTTGTCTATTATTTTCTTTCTGATGTCCTCAGACAACTCTCTCCTTTGCTTTCTCTGGTCCATGTTCAGTGTGGTGCACACAATGATACCAAACAGCACAGTGACTACTATTCTCCATTTAAATAGGCTGAATGACTGATTACAAGATTGGAGACATGTGTGATACTAATTAAAGAAACTAATTAGTTTGAAATATCACTATAATCCAATTATTTATTATCTTTTCTAAGGGGTACCAACAAATGTGTCCAGGCCATTTTAGAATATCTTTGTAGAATAAGCAATAATTCATCTCTTTTCACAGTTTCTTTGCTTTATTCTATGACATACCAAAGGCATGCAAGTATACATGATAAAATAGCTTTTAATTTAATCACTTTTCAGGAGGAATGAAGCATTATTTCAATGAGCTGTAAGGGTACCAACAAATTTGAGCACGTCTGTATATATATATTTGTACTGCATTTTCAGAACTTGAACTCTGTTGACAGAAATGCTGTGTAAAGCTGATCAAACCACCATTTAACTGCTTTTCTGACTCCACTGATACTAAAAGGAAACAATTTTGAAAACTGACGTAGACCTAATAAGCAGTCAGTACTTTTTAATGCAGAAAGACTACAGTACAAACATCTTCCTGTGGATATGAGCTGTTATTCTACTATAATGAGGACAGGATAGTGTGTCTTTAAACTGAAAGGAAACTATGAATACTGCAGACATTAATTGAAAGTGTTTTTTTTTTCCTGCTTGTTGAAAGCACTGGGCCTGTGGGCACAAAGCTAGATTTGTACAATTAGCTGTCTGTTCCCAGATGCCAATTGGAATTTGAAACGAGCTACTGCTTTTAGTTCTACATCTCAGAAATCTAGAATGTGCTTGTGCACACTGATGGGATATATAATAATTATTACATTATATATTGATCACATCAAATCCTGAAAAGAGAAAAATAACTATATATATTTTACATACAAAATTTGGCACCACTACACCCAAGGAACGTACTTAATAATGTATTCAGTATTTTTTAATTCAATGCATACTTAATTACATGGGTTCACAATATATATGTGAACCTAGATTTTAAATATATTATTCACTGTATATTTAACATATAGCCATAAAAGATTTTTTTTATTGAATAACACTGTCAAAAAATGGTTTCAATTTGCAAGCACAAGGACTTACGTTCAGCTATCTGTAGCACTGGAAAGCCCAGATAGAAGCTGAACTCCACCGTGTTTAAAATCCTCATGAGGTTGCTCACGTCTGAGCCATTCAGGAAGCCAAATGAATCTTGAATGGCAAAGGTAATATCCACAGGACTCCTCAGCAGTCTCCCCGCATTAGACACATCTGTGGTTATGTTTAAGACCTACAACACAAAAAGGGTCAGCTTAGAAAATCAATAACAACGATTTCCTTTCGCATTAGTGTTCTCAGACATTATTTATTGCTATTTTTTAATCTCATACTGTTCATGTATAGGGGATCCTGTATTACTGAATAATAATGACCTGTAGAGGATCTGCATAAAGGGCAGCGTCCATGTCTAATGCTTTTGCTTAAAGGTAATCTACAAAGGGAATACAGTACAGTGTGTGCAGTTTTGAGGTTACTGTATGTAAGAAAATGTACACACAAAAATATACTGTTTGATTGTTACGGTGTATAGATTAACTGCAAATTGCCTGATATGGAAAATGTTTTCTAGTTTGTAAAAAGAGAAGGCCACCTGACCTCAAGAGAATATAAACCAGTTCACCAACCCCTGTATACATTAAATGATTAACCTGCCATTCACCAACATGTTAAGGATTTGTTTTTGTCTTTTTTATATATATATTCATAGCACTACTGGGCCTTGCAATAAGTCAATAGACTTATGATTGTGTGCTTACATACTGTATATGAATGAAATCGTATACAATTTCAGTGATTACGACATTATCAAGTGCAGTTTTAGGAGTCCCTGCTTTGCTGACTGTATTCATGTGCTATTTGGTCACGTCAGACAAACGCAGCTCTTACGTGCACAGTGAACCTGGTCGTTTCCTGGTATCTTCTTCGTACTTCTGAGAATGCCATTGTCAATCCTTGCTCAATGCGTTCGCTGAAGTTACAAAACCTCACGTCAACGTGGTTAGGGACAAACTGAAGTACTGAAAAGAACAGAGTTCAACATACAAAAAAAAGATTAAATGCTTTGAAGCTGTTTGTTAGCATGTTAACATGTGTTTCAGGGAACACCAGTATTAATTTGTCCTGGTAAACACAAAACAACTGACTCAAGTCATTAGGTTGGCACCGAAATGGAAACAAATGACTAATAAGTTTCATTAAGTGCCCTTGTGGACACAGTCAACTGCATTGGATATTAATGCTGAAATATCTTGTTGTTTGGAGGGAACTGCAAACTAAAATAAATAAGCAAACCAAAATGATATTTTGAATACTTTATTGTGAGTAACACACACATCTTGCCCCAGAACTGTCTATTGAGTACGAGGGCCCTGAAGGCTACACTAATAGCTGCTTTGTTCTGTGGAAAATACGTTTATCGAGTAGAAACTCAAGTTAGAACTTACATACAGTGTTTGGGAAATTATGTAATTCTAGAAAAAAATCATACAATGCTGCATTTTTCAGTTGAGCAGCCGTGGGGGCCAGATTTAGCTGTTAAGCACTGCTGCTCCTACTGTGGGGGTGAGCACATCCTATCGAAACTCAGTATCTTGTCATATTTATCTCGGTGTGATGTATTTCACCCTCTAAACAACTGGAAATGTCAAAAAGAAAAACAGTCACCAATTGCAAACTGGTCAACACCAATGTCTCAAAGTACCGAGGCCCATTTCATGGTGTCACTATTCATGTGTCACTGCACAACAGGAGGATATGAGGAGGTTCACCATGAACAGTGCCTGCCTGTTTGACTGCTTGTGACAAAGCCAGTAAGCTCTACAGGAGGAGGTGCTTAAGTAGCTGCTTTGCCAGCCTTACATAAAAAATGTGAGATTGCTTTAAGATCTTCCATTTATGTGCGGGGCTCTCCCAGCCTGTCTCTGCATGCCCTGCTCAAGCAATCAAGCTGGTTAAACAGCGGACAGCTCTGTTCACTGTTAGGAACCTGCTGTCTGCTTCTCATTAGGAGATCGCTGATTGCTTGAGTGGGGACTGAGAGTCAGGCAGCAGTCTGCTTGGGGAAACGCTAACGCTGGAGCTCTAACTTTATGGACAACTGTTTCATATTGTTTCTGCCTTTCAGGATTACAAGCCTGATTCTATGACTGTTTATTTCTGTGCCTTCCTACACCTGTCTATTTAAGCAAGCTGAATAGACCAGCACCAGCTGCGAGTAAAATACTATCTACCGATCATCTATCTCATTTTCGTTGGCTTATTTTTATTTTTCCTTCAAAAAAGAAAAACCATGGACTTTTGTTCAATCATTTATTTTATTTAATATAAAGAACTGTTTCCTTTTCTTCAAATCTGACCGCTTGGTGTTTCTTTGCCCTCAGGCGCTCGACACTGCTACACACTGTAAACAGTACTGTGGAAACTTATGTAAAAACAATAATAATACGGTTCCCTTCATTGAGATGATTACATTGTTGTGCTTACCTGTGTGAACCTGGAACTGGTGGTCAGGTGCTGCAGATACTGCATTAAGAGAGGCAATGAGAGAGGTATCCCTTATAGACGGATGCAAGGCATTGATGACAGCTATTGCTGTGTAGACAACAGGACCTGAGGTAACCAGAATGGTGAGATCTGTGGGATAATTCAGCACCTGTAAAAGAGAAGAGGAAATAACTTTGCCCCATCTGTTTATATCCTCCCAGGACTGACCTCACTTGTCTTCAACTTGTTCTGTTTCCACTGACAGTGCATTACGAGTTCCTATGTTGTTGGCACTGCAATGTTTGGGGGTTGTTCACTAAGTGCCTACTGCATGAAAGGTGAGGGGCAATGGCACTGGATACAGTTAGACATGCTCATGGAAGGTACCTTGCAAAGCACCTCAATTGTTAGTAAACATTTTAAACTTAAATTACACACTTATCCACTTCCAACACCTCCCCTCCCCTTCCAAATGGACCTAGTCTTAACTAGGTTAAATGTACTTTAATTCTTTCCTGTTTAATGGAAAGCATCACATTAAGAAACATATCCATTTCAATAAAGAAAAAGATATCCTAATCAGCAAAACATGCCTTCAATGTGCTGCATACTTGAAATGAGAAAATCCAGAGACAGATGGAAGCTCCCTTACTGACAGCTGAAAATAATCTGAAGTGAAACATTAGATACTTTGTGTAATGTGTGTGATGATGAACAATCAAAACTAGGCCAATTGTAATTTGTGTCTGGCAACAATCAGATCTTTATTTAGACACCTTTCATTACAATGCACATCTGCATTGATGGCAGCAGTACCACTTTACCCTTGCATTTGATCTAAAATTATATAAAAACTGTTTACATCGGACGATTTATCCTCAAAGTCATCGGTTCTATCAGCATTCGTTTGCTTGTGCTGTATTTTATTAGTTTTGAACACAGGATTTAAGTACAATATTGTTGTCTTGCTGTATAAACCTTAATTAATTTATGTAATATTTTGTAAATCTTACCATGAAATGCATAGCTATTAATAATGCTTGTCTCAAACAACTGACATCTTAGACCAGCATTGCTTGTCCAGTTCTTATCAGCTGGTTGAACTCAAAGCCATATCAAGTCAGGTCTTAAAGGATCCCAATGATTCAGAATCCACAACATGGCTTGGTGACTCATTCCATACCCACACTACTCTCTTGTAATCAGTGTCTCGTAACCCCTGTCCTAACACTGCCTGCACTTCATTTCCAACTGGTTGCTGTTTCAGTGGTGCTCAACCTTTCCTCACAGCTCATTCCTTTAAGTCATTGGATCAGCCAGGTTGCTCTAGTTGAACACCACAGTCTCACCAGAGTACTATACAGCATTATTATTTATAATCTCATTTGATTTGTGCTCTACAGACTGCCATACCATTTTCACAGGACAGGTTTTCTAATTACAAGTCCAACCCAAATATATGCACTAGCGATGTTTCAGAATTTTAAAGCAAGCGGATCACATGCTCCTGTACATTACATAGCTCACACTAATCAAGGTGTTCTATTCTTATAGACTCAAAGCCCTACAATTGATTTTTTTGATTTTCTAAAGCCACTGCATCAAATTAAATAAAGGTAGTTTCTTCCTGTTCATAAAACATCTTGTCTTGTTGAGAGACCCAAGCAGTAAAACAGCATTTCGATCAATCTTCTCTATTGCATGGGGCAATGTAGTGCTGACACCAATGTAATCTTCTCAACTCCCCTCACCCCTGAAACCAGAAGGCTATCAATAGCAATGCGGTGACAGATGACACCGTCATCTGTAACAAGGATCCAGCTACAATTTCAGAATTACTAAAAGAAACTAAGGTAAAATAGCCAATTTTCAACGTCTTCAAAAAACAATGAAAACACATTTGTCTATCTTTCAGTACTACTGAAGATTTTATGAGAGTGTTTTATTATGGATTAAATGTCATTTTAGTTAGCTAAAAAAATGGCTAATCATAAGCCTTTGCATGCTATTTTTGCATAGGAATTTTTACAGCCACTGAAAAAAAAAGAAACAATCTTACCAGACTGTCATCCCAATGGCTTGGTAGCTTGGATGTTACCAAGCTACCAAACCCAGGAGACGAGGGCCCAGCCTGGGATGTCACAGCCTGGACTCGTTCAGCATCTGTAGGAGTCACTGAACTATTCTAAGATGATTTTCCATTGTTTAATAAAAATGTTGCTATCAAAATATTTGTAGAATTTCCAGCTTTCCATACCTGCAGTTCAACTGTGCAGTTGAATTGAACACTCAGAGCCTCTTTCAAATATGCTTTTGCGTTCTCCAGCTGTGCTCCCTTGGCAAGTTCTGCAGATTTGAAACAGAAAGTGAGACCAAATACTGTACATTTTTGAAGTACCACACTGCCATATCCTGCACATCTTGATGGAGTGTCTTCAACAATTTCAACAATATTCATATTAAATGAGGCATAAAGAAAAAGCTAAACTTCTGCTTCCCCTTGTACTCACAAACTAGTGAAGGAGCACCTTTTAAACTTTTAAAATACAATAGCTACAAATAATAACTGTTGATATGACACAAGGTATGGGACTTCTTAATGTAGGTGGAATTCAGTACCTCGTGAATAATCTCTTAATGCAGTCTTTTTACGATTTTGTACTTACCTAATCTGACTACATACAAGTCTGACATGGTGATGTCACAAAGGTAAGGCCGGGCTGTTGTTGTTGTTGTTGTTGTTGTTGTTGTTGTTGTTGTTGTTGTTGTTTCCACTGTGGGGGTGGTATCAGCGATGGGTGTAGACTTTGAAATAGTAACTGTGGTTGTGGTGGGAATGGCAGCTGTAGCTGAAGCAGAGTCTGTATTTTTGGTGGTTACTGTACTAGAATCGGTTACTGAAGTCACAGTGTTTTCCGTTGGATTAGTTTCAATGTTAGTGCTGTGATTTGTCATGGGTGTCACAGGCGGGGAAGACGGGGCAGGTACAACAGTGACAACAGGAGTAAGCTCAGTGGGAGAAGGAGAAATGTACACAGACGTGGCCCACACGGATATCTCAGAAAGGCTGCTCACAGGGATTCCAACTGAGGAGGGGGCAAACCACTGGGTAGTGAGAAAGGGGGTGGCATCATCCGAAATGGAACTAGAAAAGATATCTGGCAGCCGTGTGGTGGGTTGAACAGAGAAAAAAGATGAAGTCAAAATGGGCTCCTCTTTGAAAGCACTGCTTGCACCGGGTGTGGTCTCTACTTCTGAAGTTGGCAGCCCTGCAGGAGGAACAGCTGTTTTGTTGGAAGATGCAAAATGATCCATTGCTGCAGTAGATTCCACCCAGCTGTCCCAAAGAGAAGCTGATAAGTCGCCTGCATGGGTCTGCACCACCGAAGGCTCCACCAAATGCACTGATGTATTCAAAGAGGGTGTGGGTGTTGTGTCAAAGATAGAAGTCTTTGGTGGAGAAATCATGGATGAATCATAGCCTGAAGTCTCCATATTAACAAATTCAGATATGTTAAGGCTTGAAGTCTCCGACATTAGAGGACTGAATGGGTCTAATGTGGAGTTTATAAATGAAGTGCTGCTACTTGGTTCAAAAGATGAAACTGCTATTGAAAACGATGTTGTGGGAGTGCTTGATTCAAGGGAAGGCGAAGAAGACAGATCACTTGATTCAATGGTAAATGACTTAAACAGATGACTAGTGTCTGTTACTAATAATCCTGTGGGTATGATACCAGGTACCTTTATTGATGCTGTTGATACATGGCCTGTGTGCTCTGTAGAATTACGATTTTTTTGTTTTGATAAACTTGCGTTTTCTATGGCTAGTAAAGTAGAATAATATTCCAAACTATTCATGTCAGGTAGAAGAAGTTCAGTCGGTTCTATAGGGAAGGGTTCGTCATTCCAGTCTGATAAGGAATCGTTATCAGTGACGTCATATTCTGGAGGGCCTATCAAGTCCAGCGAAGTGTGGCTGTGGGAGGAATAAACAGATGTAGGATCAATGGTTCTAAGGCCTGCATCATAACTGCTTGAAAAATCCAAAGCTGACTCGGCAGTTGCTATATACATCGAAGACAGCGACAGAACAGGCCTTAAATGGAACGATGTGTCATAGACCTCTGTGCTGGATTCCTCCACATCATACATGTTGATAGGTAAACTGGTAAAAGGCGAGAGTTCATCCACCTCTGATCGTATTAATGTCATTGTCTCGAGATAATCCCCGGATCCAAAATCAGTCTCTATCGACTCAGCTGGATATAATTCTTTTGTTGGAACTAGAGTCAGCTCTTCAGTTACCAAAATAGTGTAAGGTCTGAGGAAAGGCACAAAACTTGCAAACAGCATCAGGGGTTTTAAGCTACTTGGTCGTTCATAAGGTATATTAGTACCTGCTATTGTATCACTTAAGCCTGGTGTTGTGCTTGGAGCTTCTACAGTGCTGGAATAATACTCTGTGAAAGGTTCTAATGGAAGACTTGTTCTTAACAAAGGGGGATCTCCAACCATTTCTAAAAAACGATGACTGGGAATACTAGAAGAAGCAATATGAAGTTGTTCACTTGAAGCTGTCACTGGACTTTTAAGTGATCCCACAGACTGAACTGGGGATTCGGTATGTCCTTTGGTAAACATAGACATGCTCTGTTGACTGGTAGGACCAACAGAAGGTGAAGAAGCAGAGGATGCTGTGGAAGGTAATGGCCTAGAATCCACTGAAGGTGAGAGACTCAATGCAGTGGTGCCTGTCCTTTGTGTATTACTGCCGTTTTCTTCTGCAAATTTAGATGGGACTCCCAAAGTGCCGTCTAGCTGTGGTAATGTTGTTTTTGTTTGCGCTCCAGTTGGGTGCGCCGTTAAGGCAGTGTGTGGCGTATCCGTTGGTACAGATGTTTCCTCTTGAATCCTAATTGACAAGTGTGATGATGTGGAATAATTATATCTCATAAGATGTTCATCTGAAAAAAAAGAATGCAAAAAATTAGTCACTTGACTTATGTGCTTGTTTGTTTCTACAGAACAACAAACAGCTTTTGGTAGCTCTTGCACAACAACACAGTGATATCTACCAAAGAAACTTCTTTCTAAAGAGCAATTTCTCCATGGAAAAATAATCAGATGTCTGTAGCCTGGTACCATGTGTTGTGGTCACATCATAATCACTTCTCAAAGCAGTAACTGACTTCAAAGCAAAATCATCACACAACCAAAGTAATTCAAGCCTCCCACTTCCAAAAAGTGTATTAACTAGTGACTGTTAGTACAGGTAACTATATTATGACTACATATTTTGATGGTAAATGAAAAGCTGCTTTTATAAAGATTTTTTTTAGATAAACAATTCAATGAATAAGGTCAAATTGAAAAAGCTATTTTAATAATACAAGAATAGTTACTCTTTCCTTGCATATCATAAAATACAGGATATTAACCTCACAGCCATTTGCCAATATTCTTCACTGTGTACTGTACACTGCTTTCAATATAATGAGATTAATACAGTATATACATCACACTGTACAAAAACGGCTGATTCCAAAGAAATGTGTCCACTATAAATCCAAACAGAATTGATGATTTATTAACCTGACCATCTCAACAGCTTCCAAAATAAAGGCTTCATAAGCATCTTAATGTCTTTGGCTATTTTCTCACTTGGGCTCAGTTTTTCCACTTTCTCTTATGGTTTGTGTAGAAAACAGTACATTCCCATTTAAGGGCCATTAATGTCATTTAAGATTAAAAGGAAAATATTAAACATCATTGCAGCATATTATTTTGCACTGTGAAAAATAGTGCCTAAATCATCATAAAATGTGGGGCTCCCTACAGACAAAACCATGATAACACACACACAGCAGATAGCATATCAGCTATTTTTAAATTATATTTTAAAAAAACAATGGGGTGATATTGTCTTGACATTTTCAAGTGCCAAGTTATACTGTGTCTTTTGTGTCTGGTGACTGTTTAGTTATTTAAATGCTTAGTAAACATGCAGTAAAAAAAAACAAAGAAATTAACTGAAATTATAGCATGTTTTAGATGAAATCACACAATTTAAATTATGTAACACTGGAGACTTTGACTGCATCATTAAAATTCTGCCTTTGTCGTCTCCTAGTAACGTAGTTACTCAGGGACCTTTCCACTGACATCAACCTTAAACCGCAATGACTGAGACGAAGATGAATAACCTTCACTCGGACTGAACTCTTAAAGGGGCTGAAACTCCCGAAAGCTTACATTCAATTTGTGTTAAAAAATCAATGCAGTCAACACCAAAAACGAGAGAAATCAAGTTTAATAAGGACTTAAATTTAGGGTTGCCATTATGAGGAAACTCTCCCAAAGGTTGTCAGTTGGCACTACTCCCGTTCTGTTAGAATTTGGAGATTATGGTTTGGTTTGTGATTTGTAGAGGGACGACACGTATGAATGACTCAACTCTGAATAGATTATCTTCATCTGTCAATGCACAAGAAGTGCAATAGCAATGCAACGGTCCTGTACCATGAAACAATGCTAGTTAAAGAGCAGCGCCAATGGTTGCAGCCTTAAACCACATTGGTAACATTTTCATATTTTGAGTATACCAATGGTAACACCATGATGCGATGTGAACCAATATACATTGCCAATCCATAACGGTATGTTACCGTACCAGGACCAATGTGCCAGGACCATTCCTAACCCACTGTGTTGCCATTTCTGTGGTCTGCTAAGGTTTCTTCAGGGGCAATTCTAGGGTATTGTTTTTTTTTTCTTTTTTTTTTTTTTGTAAGGCAAACCTACCTTTTAATAGGCAAACAAACCAACAAAATATGACTTAAAGTTGATTTGAAAATTTGGGCCAGACTGTCAAAGTAGATGAAATGTCCAATAGAAATGAAGTGTGTATAATTGGTAACGGAAGACCTGGTACACAGCGTTTTACTTTCTCTTTGTGCAAGGATAACACAAGGGATGCTGTGCAAGGATAAAGCATGCTGCAACATACCTGTCTTGCATTATCCTTGAAAACATTGCTCAATTTAACCTACATGCTGAATTTAATGAATATTTGAATGTTCTGTGCCTTCCCTCTTTCTTTATGCTTGCTTTTAATTCACTTGCATGGCTTATATGGGCCTTTCAAGGCCCTTGCAAACAAACAACAGTGTAGCACTCAAACAGAAAGGTGTTGCATACTGATGCCCTAATAAGTACTCCTGACAAGTTTAAGACACTGGTATTAGTAATGCTATTATCCGCATTGTGTAAAGCAATCTAATAATATCATTTACAACTGCATTTCTTTTTACAGAGTAGGCTGTATTCTTTTTTTTCTTAAACAAAAACAAGAATGTCAGTGACATCCACCAGCTGTACATTCAAAATTAGAGCTAGAAAAAAAGATGATCACCATGACCGTCCTCTATCCACTGTATGTACATGTAAGAAAGTAAGTTTGACTGGGGGTTGCACAGACAGTCATAGTTCCCATGACACATTCAACAACAAGTTGAATGTGTCATGGGAGTAAGTATTTGACAGTGTTTGAACTGATACTGTAGTATAGCGCCCTCCCTCCGATTCATCATTTTATTATGAACTGTTCTCTTGACAACAGGAATACAGGAAACTGTTCCCTTGGCAACGGGAGTACAGGGACAATTGAGATAATGAGAGTGCAAATGTAATCCCTTTTTCTCACTGCATGCTCTTAAAAAAAAAAATTAACTATCCTAATTATTTTAGATACTGAGGATTGATACTTAGCAAAGAAAGAAAGAAAGAAAGAAAGAAAGAAAGAAAGAAAGAAAGAAAGAAAGCTCACTAGAGGGGGCCCTGCTTCAGTACTGTATGTGAGGATTTGTGGTGGTACCAAGCACCACCACTAAGGACCCTTAAGGGTCAGCGCCCAGCACTTCACTCACACAAGCCTTCATCAACAAGCCTTAATCAGAAAGAACCTCAGTTTAATGGCTCAGCTGAAACACAGCCCCTTTGACTCACCCAAGCAGGACACATCAACCTTCTGGACGGATTAAATTACTAATTATGAGCTGGCAATACCTGTATCCACTGTGACTATGAAACAAACCCTGAATGTCTTAAAAGCAGTGCAACTGATGTTATAACAATACCCCAAGGTTTAGGGTTGCAACAAGCCAAATTACTGACCACAGTCATACACTATTGCCCTGTTACTGTATGTAGGGTTGATATATGTGTGCCCAGGTATTCGTTCACATAATCAACCCACTAGACTCTGGCGTTCCATAAGTATACTCGCCACACTAAACATGTCATATTGGTTGTACGACTGCATTAGTTATAATACTGGTATGCACTGTAATGCAGAGATTTACAGTCTGTGTTTGCGGGGACAACTTGTGTTTTACTGCATCTACTAATTTCACCCAAACTGCTACTCTGTACCACAGGTAACACAGCAGTTTGTGTTTCCAAACAGAACCCTTTTAGTCCAAAGAATGTGAAATATTTATACAATGTATCACTGTTTGATGGAAAACCTGGCTGTACCCCATCAAATTACCTTACCAAACAGACATCAGTTGAATTACTGTAATACGTTATGTATCCGACTTCGGTGGGACCAGAGTAAGAGCAGATATGTAAAAAGTCGGATAAATGAATCCTGTTTTAAATACCTTTATACACAGCTGTAACAATTACTATATTCACACAATTATTGTTTTGAGATTCAGATTTTATTAGGGCGCTCCCCTAAACCCCTTGTTTAAAAA
The DNA here is from genome assembly GCF_902713425.1 of Acipenser ruthenus. Taxonomy (NCBI): domain Eukaryota; kingdom Metazoa; phylum Chordata; class Actinopteri; order Acipenseriformes; family Acipenseridae; genus Acipenser; species Acipenser ruthenus. Next base: position 62,861,478 of record NC_081195.1, on the reverse strand, counting down.
GATACAGGGTATTTTACTGCATTTAATCCTGTACTTCAGAGTACTGTAATCTGCCAAGTATTTAATCTGTAGTATTTTGTATTTAATCATATCCTGATGTAACTATCACTGACACTGTTATCTGCTGTATTATTGAATTGTATTTTGTCACACTTGTACTTGCTTGAACCACAGTCATTGTATTTATCTTGCTCTTAATTGTATTATTACTTGTACTGTAATACTTGAAATGTATTTGCTTATGATTGTAAGTCGCCCTGGATAAGGGCGTCTGCTAAGAAATAAATAATAATAATAATAATATTAGTGCTGTGTACACTTACATTAGTGTCAGATTGTTTACACAGTAGCAAAATGCATAGGTTTACAGAGGAAAAAAAAATTTAAGTAGTGTCCATTTGCTGAAACAATATAACCATCCCCCCCACCAGAAAAGTAGAAAATTGAAGTCACAATAGAAATTAAATGTGCAGTACTTACATTACTGTGTTAGTCGCATCGCAAAATATTAAACATCAATCGATAGGCCGATCCTGTGAAATGTCATCGCAAAGCACACGACTGAAAAATCATGTTACTATTGATTGAATTGGGCAGTGTGTCCAGGGCTTAACGGGAGGTACAAGGAACAGGGGAATCCATTACCATGGCAGAGACGATAAATAACATTTCCAATGCACAAATTGTAAAACATGCATTTATTTTTAGCTGCGCACCAAGCATATACAGGTTTTGCTTCCTTTAATCATGCTGGTTACTAACAATGGGTGCTCCAAGGGATTACTGACATCACATGAAAGACACCAAAGTACAGTCTAAGACAAAAATCCAAAATGAAAGACATACATATTTCATATCGTATCCTTCCAGAGCTACTTAATAATACAGCGCTTTGCTTATTAAAATCTAATTTCAGTGCAATTTCTTGACATTCTGGTGGATTAAATCTAACTGGTTCGCACTGCAAAATGTTCTGAATCTATTGTAGCACTGCAGTAAACATTTGGTTGGCACAACTTCAATATAAAAAATGTGGCCTAACATGGAGAACATGAAATTGGGCCAGAATACACAACCCAACTTAATCCACTTCATTGTTGCACCAGTCTGCTGCTCTAATGGTAGGCACAGTAGTTCAGAACAACCCCTACAACTTGAGTGAATGACAAATGAATGTACTGAATTGAAGTTTACATTTAAAGTTCATTCAAACCAGCTTGGCTGAGGGGCACTTGCTTCTACATTTGTTTTAAAGACCTTATTATACAAAGAGACAGCTGAAAGGGTTAAAAATGAACAAGAGGGCAACATTCAGAAGTTACTGGTTAATCGCGAGTGTGGCTTTTCAGCTGTTGGCGCTGCCCTGTTAAGCTGTGACCCTGAGAAGATATCTCATCTCTGCATGGTATTGCCCCTTGTGTCAATGACAAGATTCCTCTTAATGCCTTATGTTATAAATAAAAAGTTTTTGGCACTAGCACTGGATGATGAACTAACAATAAACTCAGACACAGCGTCATGCACTTAGATCTCAGGAGAATTTTTAAATTAATAAGATGTCAATATTTTTAAAATGGCCATGGACATGTGAAAGGTTACGACAGTGATAGGAATTTATAATACTCAATCCCTGAAATAATACACAAAATCAAAACCAGTGTTTTAAATGCAGTTGTGTTTCACTGACCTATCCTCCGAACTCGTAACCCTAACCACAGACCTTTTTCACAAGCTCAACTTGAATAATGAAACAAGCAGATACAGTACAATGGTATCCCCCAACACTACTTCCAGTCTATCGCTCACACCCCTTAATGACCGATGAAGTGCTGCACCTCAACAAAGGTTAGCTTAAACTATTACACATGCCTGAATGATCAGCTATAGTCCCATTCCTATCACTACCCCCTGGGCATTTGCATTCAGAACAATGGCCACTAATCCTCCTGCTTAGTAGGTTCCCTGAGCCAGACACTGTCCCACAGCACACAGGATTCACTTTCCTCTTCAGTTGCCTGGCTGGTATATTCCAACATAGTTCATACTCTACAGTATGAACTATGTTGGAATAGCAGTGTGGAGTAGTGGTTAGGGCTCTGGACTCTTGACCGGAGGGTTGTGGGTTCAATCCCCAGTGGGGGACACTGCTGTTGTACCCTTGAGCAAGGTACTTTACCTAGATTGCTCCAGTAAAAACCCAACTGTATAAATGGGTAATTGTATGTAAAATAATGTGATATCTGTATAATGTGAAATAATGTATAATGTGATATCTTGTAACAATTGTAAGTCGCCCTGGATAAGGGCGTCTGCTAAGAAATAAATAATAATAATAATAATAATACAGTACATATCTACACTGGAGCCAAATTGGCCAAAAGATTGCCATTCAGTTCAATACATTACACTACCATTCCCTGTAGGAAACTCCAGCAATGACCCTTAACTGGATTACACTCCCTTTGCTGGTTTTCAACTGGTCATGCTTGTTTATGATACTGTGGTCCTTTAATATAAAATTCAAGTGCTTTTTTTTCCCTACACGTTAAAATCGAATTGCTAAACTGGGGTTTATATACCAGATGACTATCCAGTTATAAACTATGAGAGTTCCAATTCTCATTTCTTGTAGATCAAAAACTATGGTAAATGCTTAACCATGGGAAAAGCATGGGGAAACAGCAAATTTACAGTGGTCTCCTTGCTATGTTGGTTTTAGTGTGTTTAAACTATTAAAATCGACACTGTGTCAATGATCGGGACGCATATGAGCATCTAGGTTGACAGAAAAAATATAAGAACTGGCGGAAGAGTTTTGTACTTGGGAGGCCAGACCACTAGCCGGGACATCAAGTTAAAAAAGCTTAATTCTAGTCATGTTTAACAATTTAAATAAGATTTGATGCAGCTTGGATATTCAATTGAAAAAGCAAAGTTACATTACGTGAAGCATAGAGTCTATCACACAAGATTTGTGTATATCTCTCACTACTTTCCTTGTATGCAACATACTTGTATGACAGGGATCAATGGAGGTCATGTTTCTGTGAAACAGGTGGTTGCTTATGATATTTGCTAGTTCATTGTTGGCTTATAAGGATCCAATGTTATGCTCTATACCCTGTCTGTCCTGTTGATGTCCATGTGTCATTGCATCACATTTATATTCTTTTGGTTTGTAGAGCCAGTTCTGGTTGCATAGTAATTATTTATTTAATATAAATTTAAAGGGAATGGATAGGCTACAGCAGTGAGGCTACAGTATACAAAAGGCAGCTCAAATTTGCCACGGTTTGAAAGGATGCCTACTGTATCTGCTCTAAGAATTGGCATAGTACCTGTACTGCTGTTAATGAATCCTTGTGACAGAACAGACAATCGTCTGGCTAATACAAATCAGGAGGCACACAAATATATTGTAGATGTCCACACTTTTATTGTTGTTAAGAAACTGACAAAATTCTGAAGGTCCTCAGATTTTAAACTGGAAAGACACAGCTACAATCACTTACCAAGCATTTATATCAGTGCTGGACCAGCTACTATTGAAACTGTTCTTACCACCCTTGACATGGCTTGCTATAGCCTTTAATACACCTGGGTGGATTACCCAAATTGAATGATTTTAAACAATCCCTCTAAAAAAATTGGTTTGTGCCATGATTTAATTTCATCTAGTTTCATTTGCACACTATTTAAAAAAAAAAAAATTAGAAACTAAAGCAGCCATAACACTTTTGCAGACAGACATCACAAATATTCAACTGGAATGGAACAACCTGTATGATTTCTATGGGGGTACTGCAGTAAAAACAAAGGAGCCACCGAGACTGGTGTATTATATAATACATACATTATGGTTGATGTGTCCCTGATACTAAGATGACAAGAGAGTCGTTGCTAATCTTTCCCGCTCATCTAGCATCTAGCTCATCTTCATTATCAATCATGTGCACTGATTAATTCTGCTAATTGTGAAGGTTAATTAATTCCACCCTTGTCATACTTTAGCTTAAAATATGTTACTTGTTGATTTGAAATGCCTACCAGTGTGTGTTTTTGGTAGTAGGCGCTCCCGAAACTTCCTGATTTCATTGATGGTGCAGTGGGTTAATTAATTTGCCTCTTGTGGGCACAAACCCAACACTCAAATCAGCACAACTACCTGTCTCTGCTTGAGAAAGGCGCAGGACTGAATATTGGAGTTCCTGATTGAGAGATGCATTGCATGGCTTCTAACATCCATTCTATACAGCTAGTTTATTTCTTGTATTTGCACTCATGCACAGATTAAATTAAGTGAATACAGTAGATGTGTAATCAAAGGTTTTGTCTTACTGCGCTGCAAGTCTCTTATTGTGCAGGCAGCATGGAGTGATCGCTTACTGACAAAAGTGAATACGAATTACAGCTGAGGGATTACATGGGGATGCTGTTTGATAACTGTAAAATAGACTTTGTATTAATGATGGCTGATTCGTGGAGAAACTCAAAAATAAACAATAGAGGCCACAGCTTTTAATGACATGCTGCCTGGCTACATGCCCTGGGAGTGCGAGAGGCTTAATCTCTTAGTTAACATCAGTTGCTGAGCGAAGATAGCCTGGGTCTACATTGCAATGAATCATCTGCTTGTCTGTGGGATCTAGGGATATCACTGATTGCACCAAACCTAAGAACATTGATGTAAATGTGGTTTACATATTGCATCCAGTACAGTATTAATTGTGTTACTTTAATTAATGTTTGATCCCCCTAAAGCATTTCTGGTAAAATGTTGGCCTCTGATACCCAGCTCAGCTATTGTTTGCAGTTCCTTTTCATGTTCAGCATAGCTAAGTCCTTCCCATCTAATGTATTTCCTAACTCGCCTTTGGCTTGACTGCATTATTGTTAAGGTTTCAGATTTTAAGTTTTAACCGATGAACTCAGATCTTCCATTTCTTTAGTCACTTTCTGGTGTGAGTAAACAGTGGGAGACTAATGTAATTAATTGAACATCAATGCATAAAGTACAGTAGGTGCATGTTAAACAGAGGCACACATCATAAACACAAGACTGATGTATTACTGCACCGTGGAAAACTTGAGGTATACAACCAAGGTTGCCAACTCAAAATGAATGACTGTTACTGTACAGAAGAGCCAAATTAAAACATTCTAGAATTTAATTTGAACTACCCTGTTGAGGACTGTTAGTAACTCCATGTAAAAAAAAACAAACATGTAACAGTGCAGTATACACTAATGAGCTGATGTTCTATATTTACATTTAAAACAGTAGGAATTAAATAAAACTTTAGTGTTGCGCTGTGGCTCTCCTCTCTTTAAAGATGTTCTATAATTTACATAACAGAGAGCCACACTGCTTAGCAGCTGTAGCTTTCTGCACTATTTGGTAAAATTGTAGCTTTTGAAGTTGGGAGCTTTTGGCACTGTACTGATCAGGTGCTCTAACAACATGCACAATGATGATCTATGGTGTCTTTCAATATTCACTGCAGGAAAAGTACAGAGCAAGAACCACTGCAGTATTATCCTGTGGATGACTGGGATAGAGGTACTGGGGTGTTCTGATTTGTATCTGTCTGTGATACATCCGCTACAAGCCTCCTCAAAAATTCCATAAATAAAAAAAATAAAGTAAATGTTCTGAGAAGAATATATCATCTTTGTATACAAATCAGCAGGGAAGCTCATAACTGCAGGAAGGAGCAGTTACATTATGGTTAGGAGTAGTTGCTTACACATTTGTTTATAGTATTTCTTTTGCATGCTGAATTTCCCAGAGAATAAAAGAGATTTGGCTTTTCCTACTCAAATGTGAAAACTTTCTGATCTTGAAAAAAAGGTGCAGTTCTGTCATGCCTGAGATTTCTACAGCACACAGCCCACCCCCTCAGGGGACTGGCTCTATTTTCCCACTGGCATCCAGCTCTGATAAAAATGGATCTATGTTAGTTGAACAGGGCAGAGTAGACGTGGAGGTGCCCAAAGTCAGGAGGGATTAAACTAACAAATAGACTGGCAACAGTGTACTGGATTTATATATTTATATATTGGAGTTACACATCCCAGTGTGTTGCTACAACTGTTTAAATAACATCTGCAATTTTCCTTTTCATTGGTAACATCCTGACAACTTTTTACACTTTAAAGTCTGTTTCAAAACTCTTTTCAAAATGTCAACTCTAGTGCACTGATAGTGCAAGGATTATTGTCCACATTGCCAAACAGCTAACAGAGCAGAACACTTGTTGTTATGTTTTGTTTTTGTTTTTTTTCCTGCAGATCTCAAACCCCAGTGCACTAGAGTGGCCATTTTGAAAACAGCTTTGAAACAGACTTTAAAAAGTGTAAAAATTTGTCAGGATGTTAACAATGAAAAGAAAAATTACAGGTATGTTATTTTATACAATAAGATAAAGAGTAAAGAAGGATTCTGTTTTTAATTTCAGTAATGTTTTTTTTTTAGTGACACCTTTAAATAAGATCCGCTGAATATGTACAAAAAAATAATTTCTATAATTTCCAAATCGGTCTCTTTTTTATGAGCACACAAGCTGCGTTATTTTCATTGTGTAGGGTTTCTTAAGGTTTCAGAAGCTACACTATAAGCATAGTCAATGTCCTTGACCATTAAATGCATAGTGAAATTGTATTTCATATCATGACAGCACATTCATTTTCACACCTCAAATAATAAAACTATAACACTTTGGGAATCAATCTGAAACACCAAACAAATCTTATGCATAGCCCTTTACTGTCCAATATTCTGTAAAACCTTGGTACTATACAGCATACAATACAGTATATTAGCTCCTCATTTGAAACACAGGGCCATCAAAAGAACTTTCAAGTTACAACCCCTTGAAAATAATGAAATGCAATGACAAGGATCTTCCTCCTATTCATTTTCAGTGGATTATGTGATATCACAGCTATGGCAATATCTCAGGCAATCGGCGTGGTTCTCGTTAAGGCTTTTTCTGCTAGTTGTATTTGGCTTCAAATCACAGTATAATCGCAATATGTTACTCCAGGGTGTGTGTTGCTGTGGAATATCGCCCCTTCTCAGCTTGGTTGAAAGACACATTGCTTCGCCTCTTGCCTCACAATGCACCAGAGGATTGGTGATCTTCCACAACGACACACACCCCGTTGTGCTATATTGCTTAATTGTTATGTAAATGGTAACAAATATTTTGCTATTATTACCCCAATGATTTTACATCCAGTAAGATATGCCACTGTCCCTGTGGATTCTACTGGAAATGATTCCAATAAATTCCTCTAGGAGTATAACGTTAACAAGTTTTTCTTTTTATTATAAAATGCTGCATCTTTGTTTATCAAGGTCAGATTACTAATGTTTCTGAGTAACAGATGTAAAACATGCAATAGCGTCTGCTGGGAGACACCAATTACAGCCCTCATAATGATATCATTTCCTGGCGAGTCCACCAAATAACTTTCTGTCTTCTAATATCTAAATTCTACAATAAAAAAGCACTTGGACATTAATAACCCAGTCTGCTTCCACAGATGGTCTTATTTAGGTTGCTGCAATTGCGTGACTGAATCTCGCAAGCTGGCACCCTGTACAAATACTAAGTACATGTAATAATCGGTGGGTGACTAGATTATATACTTGTAATCCAGCAAGCTGTGGAAACAGAGAGCATCACACGACCATATGTTTCTCTTAAATGAAAAAATGGTAATTGAGATTTATCATTTATGGAAATGAAAAATAGATCATAGTTGTCTTTAGTTTAAGCATACTCAACTACAACAAGCGTTCTATTCTATTTACTGCCAGTTCTGTAAAATACCACTATGAATATAATTCTAATACCAGTGTACTGCCCTAAAGAATCCTTAGCAGTACCATTGTCGTAGCATACTGATATGGCACTGTGGTACTGTCATTGGTATGTTGGTTCATACGATAACTTTGTTATGTTAAAATATGTCTATGTTGCCACAGCAGTACCATTCTCTCAGTGGCTAATTGGGAAGGATTGTTGCCTCTTGAGAGCATTCTTGGAAATAAAATGTTATATCTCAACAACTCATATATTGAAGTAAACATGCAGTCATTTAAATAAGACACAATAGCTACAGTATAATAGATACAATATAAGCACAAGCCTTCATTCTAAGTATTTACAGATTTTCACCTAAAATTTGGCCCACACAAGCATGAGGAAATAATCCTTTACACCAAGAAAATCAATGAGTACTTGTATTATAACTAAGGTCTAAGGGCCAGTCTTTTGTGTGTATGTTAGAAATCCTCTGCTGAACAGAAATACTGACTTTGCCCATCTCTCTCAGAGATGCATTTCTTTTTCAGGAGTTTATCAGCTCTTGCATAAAAATGAGTAAATGGAAATGTTAGTCAGACACAAAATAGATACAGACAGGAAACTGCAAGAAAAAACCTTAATCAAACGAGAGCAAAGGTCTGATTAAGACTACATAGCAAACCAGTTACAGAGTTTCAACAACTTGGAGCCAAATGTGTTTCTGCAACATGGGATTCTTAATGCTGAGGTCAATACTGATCAACACTGAAATATGCTATTATCTCAAAGAGCATGTTTAAAAATAGAATGACACCAGAGACAGGCAGACAGTCCTCTTGATTCAGTGAAGGCTCCAGTATATTTAATCAGAGTACTTTTAATCCATTGGAGACTGCTGATATCTTTGTTTTTGCACAGGAGAGATTTCTTAGAAAAAACAGAAAAATAACATAACAATTGACAACAACAAGAAACGCTGAAGACAATTTCAATGTGTCTTTTTACTACCTAAAATGTATCTTTGATCTTTTTCCTTATAGCGTGAGAGGCAGCTGAACAGGCCCCAAACAAAACCATTTGTTTTGCGTTTTTAGGGATTGTGGGTGCCAAACGAAAAGTTTAACATCGTCAGCACATTAAAAAGAAAGAACATTTACTTTTTCCAGTACCCGTTACTAAGGTAACTATTGAGGAACACAAACATGTTTTTAAAAAATCTTAGTCCTGCATTTTTGTTAAGACAAATTACAATCAAAGTGTCATACTACAATTAATTCACAGCACAAGCAGGACCAGCACTGGATAACTTCTACATACAAATGATACTTGAAAAAAATACAAATGTATCTGTTCAGTTTACTTGTGTTTACTTGGGAACACTATTGCTTTAGAATGACCTTACTCCACATTTGTGCTTTAGGGACTTTAAACTAAACTAGAATGGAACAAATCACTGTTTAAGAAATGTAATACAATACACCGGATGCATGTTGCTAAAGGACGAGACTTTAAGTTGACAAATGTTTTGAGAAAGATGCAGATTAAACACTTTCTGTTGCATAAGTTACAGTACCTTCAGAAACACACGGTACAGAATATCTTCAATTTGTGCAGGTTCCTTTGTTGTTACCTTGCAAACAACCACCAGAGATATCTTGAATTACAGCAAGAAGGGAATTGCAGTACAATTAATGCAGTAAACTACAAAAATGTTATGGTGTTGTACCATCTGCTTTGTAATCCATTAAATAAAATCTGTACTGTACTTGCATTTCCATTACATTGACCCGGTTATAAAAGCATAGGGCTGTCCAGCCTTGTTGAGCCAAGTAATTAATGCAGTTTAAACAAGTATTTTTAGTAACATCATTCCTCACCGGATTTTGATACAACTGTAAAACTTGTGGTAACCATTTTATCACAATTGGTTTAGTTAACCACAAGAAACAAGAAAAACAAATGCCATAAAGATCACCTGTGGTTTGTGCCTTTTGTGGAATATCTTGTGAAAAAAACCTGTTTTGAGAAAGATTATGTACAGATTTACTAACATTACTGAGAGTTTTTTGTTGTACAGTCTGACGTTATTTTGGGCTGTGCCAATATTGTGTAACACAGTATCAAACTAGACTGTCTCTTGAGAAATTAAATTAGGTGATTTTTTTGCCAACATTTGCAACATATAAAGCTTAGACCAAAATACAAAGATGGTTTTATAAAAGAACAGTTTCAAAAGGATCAGCAAAACTAAGCATGTAGCATTCAGTACGGTAACTTTAGAACACTAGAAAAACTCACCAAATTGACATATTTCTTTATGTTAACCCACTTGAATCAATGCTGTGCAACTATGGAGCTACAAATGAACTAGACAGGGCGAGAGGCATTTCCCAGTCTGACAATATATTCTTTCTCAAATTCAAAATCAATTTCATCCATCAATTTGTAAGGCTAATGGAAACAGCAACCGCAACAACCACAAATAATGAAGTACATTCGTGTCAATACCTGGTGAAAACCGGAAACAACATAATAAACTCATATTCCATTATACATGCCTCTTACAGGCAGTTACTGGAAATTAGGAGTACATTGGAGGCCTCTTGACAAACCATTTAGTGTACAGCAAAGTGCACCCAAAAAAAAAAAACTGAGACCCAAACACTCACTTTGTCTCGTGAACTTTTGACTGCTGGAGTTTAGAATCTTGGAAGAATTTAAGCTGTCTGCAAAAATGATTGTCTGCTATAGCTCTAACTACAGATGATCAGGGAAATTATATTTCTGGTAACATCAAAAGCTTTGAGCTTTGCATAACACGTTGTCATATTGTACAATGTAATCACAAACTGTACGCTGCCACACCTGTTTTAATGCAATACTTGACTTTATGGTCGTGCTCAAGAGTCTAGGATGCACAAAACAAACGTCTAGACTATGATTTAAAAGCAGTTGGTTTTGTTATTTGTTTTTCAACATTTAATAAAATTAGTTGTTGGTGAACTGAAAATACCATGCTGGAATTCCTATGGTGAAAGGAAATGTAGCTGATTAATTATTCTGGAGCTATTCATAATCACACCTTGTCACAAGCACACAGGGTTATATTTGGGCGAAATATCCAGCATGTATCATGTTGCTTTTATATTTGACAAAGGAAGCCTTGACGCATAGAACTGATACACTTGCAATGAAGCCCAACACATAGTGGATACTTTGTTTCCCTGCTACCTATCCAAGGAGGAATGCAGAGCAATTTGAAAAGATGCTCTTGTTTTACAAAATATGAGCAACTGGACCGAAAGAACCTAATGGATAAAATCAGTGTAATACCGGAACACCTAGGATTTATACATTACCGTCATGAAACCCCAGCAGATTTATCAGCACACCTCATTACCTAGCTAAGGCAATACAAAAGGTATGGTAGGGTTTGAAATATGGCCCTGATTGGATTGTATTGGTTTTTCCATTCAGATTCCATAGGATGTGAAAATATTTTTGAAAATACCAATGCGGTACCATTCTGCCATTATAGTTGCCTTTATCATTGCCCCTTAGTGCAAAATCATTGACCTGAAGACCACTTGAGTGGGTTGGGAAGCACAAATATAGAATGTGCTAAACTGATGACCAAATCAGTGATTTGATTACTGGTCATAATCTGGACCACAAAAAAATGCTTTGTCGCATGATAGCTTTATGTTTTTCATATATTTTATCAGCATTTTATTATAATGGTGAGGTCTAGCATTTTAGGGTGTGACTACCGGGGGTTTGGATTAGCGAGATAGTGTGCTGTGTATATTCAATATACTGCATTTCAAACAAGTGTATAATCAGAATCAGAATCAGAAACTGTACAACGCCAAATGAAAGAAACAAACAGGAGTATAGCCCTGAATTGCAAACAGATTTCTTGAGCAGTGTGACTGTGCACCTCCATATGGCGTGCAAGCTAACTGGAAACCTACTGCTCCATGTGGCTGACTGAATTAAAATACAGAAAAGCAAAAGATTAAATTCAATCAATAAGGGGAGTCCTGTGAGAAACTGTTTATCTTAAAAAACAGAAATGCCCTTGAGAAAGATGTGGACCTCCATTCATTTTATTTTTTTTTATTTTACAAGCCTGGCTATCACAGGACAACATGAGGCCATTCTATTTCCCTCCAACCACCCTCCACCTGTTTTTCAAATCAGGATAAGACATCATTCTCTCAAAAGTGCACCAGCTGAGCTCAACCATTACTTCACCTCAATTAAATTGGCACCACTTGGCTCCAAGTACTCAAAGGCTTTTACATTGAGTAAGTGGGGCTTAAAATTTGTAAAATGACCATCAAGTTACCACTTAACTAACTCAATTGTGAAAATTGAAAATTAAAAAATCAATAATCTTAAACACAATTATTCAATAGGAAACACCATTAAGGGCCTGTTTTTAGAAACTTGGTAACTTACTCAGAGGAAGGGTTAGTAACCTCTGTTGAAATTTTTGCCTTGCAATATACCAATTAAAGTAGTGAAACACTTGGATTGTGTATCTTTTGTCTGAGGAAGGGCCTATTAATTTAATATACATTCTGCGACCACTCACTCCAACTTAAGAAGGACAGGCCCTAAGTTTCTTTAAAACCCCCGCCCCTCTCAATAAAGTGCTTCATCGGTTCCTTATTGGTGTAGAGCCTACAAATAATGATGGAATAATGGTGTTTCTCAAGATCAAAGATTTGAAATTGGTGTGATTTTTTCCACCTGTCAGTAGACACCAGAAGTGGGATCTATTTTGGGTTTATTGACTGCATATCCTCGAAGAATAATTATTGGCATCAAACAATTGTGCTTTTAAATTATTACTATAAACTTGCCTACGTATATATATGTATACAATGACAGTAAAATATATATTAAAATACCAAAAATGGACCCCAAAACCATATATTTCCGCTCACTCTATTTACCTAATTTATTGAAATATTTACTTTCACAATTCAATTGGTCCAGTGACAGTAAAACAGCACTCTGTGGTTTTCCATATATTATGCACATCGATCTGTCTCTTCATCCCCTCAAGGCATGAATTATAAATGGCTTCACTGATACCTACAACAGATACAATTTCATACAGAGCAGACGCAGTTTTTTACAACAGGTTGTTCATATGTGGAGGAGAGTCTTTCGAGAAGCTTGGAGACAAAATAAGCTGTGCAGTTGAAGTGTTTTCCATTAAAACCTGTGAAGACACAGCATTCAATCACAAATAACTGACTCAGACAACAGAACTATAAAAATCCCACATTATAGCCGAAATTATTCTGATCAGTGCATAATAGATACATTGTAACATGAGTACCTCCTTCAGTATCCTTCTAATTACATAATTTACCCTTTAAAACTCAGGTTGGAGAAATGTCTGTGTTTGTGTGGAAGCATTTTAACAAACAAATTCAATTACATACACATGTACAGAACCAGCGGAGAAGTAGGATCACAATTTTGCTTTCATACAGAGTTCAAAAATTATTTCATTTTGGACGCCCGCTCTTTTTTTCCCCCAACATGAAATTATATTAAAAAAAAAAAAAAAAAAAAAAAAACTTTTCAAATTTTTTATTTAAAAATAAACTTTGGATTTTCCAAATCTGTCTTCATTGCTGTCCACAGAAAGCCTTGTTGTTACAGATTGGGGGCATACAGGTTCTTGTTCCTAACTTGAAGGACAGCTCTGATGAAAAGTTTAAGTTATTAGTATCTACTAAATGGTGCTACTAGCCTCTACAAAGGTGAACCTCATTATGCATTATTCGTTCTCACAGAAATATACTTGTAGCATTTTTTCAAAATTGTATTTAAGTGTTATTCACAATATATAGATAATCTACCACTATATTTCCTTTTCCATAGTATCATAGCATTACACACTTAAACAGCTAGCAGCCAAGATTTGCAAGTATAACACAGTATACGTATTTTGTTATATATAAATAAATAATTATTAATAATTTAGATATGAATTAAAATTAACACAAAAACGAATGTGAGTGCAAAGCTAAATACTAGTATAACCCCCTACAGTTTCTGAATTATGCTTTTTGAGATTTGAAAATGTAAACCAGAAGAATCCTTCCTCAAACTGTGTAAATATTTATTCTCTTTTAGCTGTAGAAGCTTTTATGCATAATTTCAGATACTGGGACAACCAATGTTAATGGAAAATAGGACAGTCCTATTTCAGCCTTTCTACTTCCCATTAAGTTGTGTTGAAAGTGCCCTTTAATTAAAGGAGTATGAAAAAAAAGTTAATTCCGAGTAAAAGGAAAACATTTATAATTCAGAAAGTGTCATTTTTGACTTTATCATTATAGCATGTGGAAAACAGGGCTCAGTGTGGAGTAGTGGTTAGGGCTCTGTACTCTTGACTGGAGGGTCGTGGGTTCAATCCCAGGTGGGAGACACTGCTGCTGTACCCTTGGGCAAAGCACTTTACCTAGATTGCTCCAGTAAAAACCCAACTGTTTAAATGGGTAATTGTATGTAAAAATAATGTGATATCTTGTAACAATTGTAAGTCGCTCTGTATAAGGGTGTCTGCTAAGAAATAAATAATAATAATATGCATCCTATGTTGTAAGGTAAGCTTTGATTTTCTCATTCTTTTTTTTAGCACACGTTTGCTGCACACCAGTTATTTTACACTGGCTGAGAAAATATCTCAATCTGAGAATCCGTTGTTAAGCATTCGACCACACTGCCCAGCATGTCTTAAAGTGTGCTGCTTCTATCATGCAGAAACAGAAAAAGTCATGTGAGCTTGAAGCGGTGGCAGCCACCAGAGGGTTCATTTTTATTGTACAATACCCACACCCAACTTGACCCGGAGAAATGTAGAGTAAAGGTGTGTAGCTAATATGAAGTCAATATCGCAAAGTGTTATTCATTATTATTGTTATCATTATTACTAAATGAAGTTTTACTACCACATTGCATCATACATATTTGATGTAGAGTATATATTCCAAAACAGGTATGACAGCTTATGTGTATACATTATTAAATACCTATATAACTAATGAATGTCTTTAAGCTGAACTTACAGTACATTACAGCTTATTTTGGTTTCATGTGTCCACATGGCCTATTTATTTAAAGATGTTATTTAGAGATGCCTACATCTTGCCTATTCCCTTCATTGAAATATGTTGTTAGCCCTCAGTCCTCCTTGACTGTACCTGCAATTAAGTTTAAATGCACCATTCCTTACACAACCTTTTTACATACTGAAGGGAAGGTTGTGTTCTCCATAAAGAATACAGTCTATGCAGTTGTCTTTTGCAAGAGGCATGATCAGGCACACCTTACAAGTAAACAGAGAACTGTATTGTTTCATTTTTGTTAGTGATATTGAGTGTTTATGTAGAGTAAAAAGTAAGTATACAGCAACTATACAAACAAGCATTTGCCAACATTTTGGGGTATTGGTTTATGTTAATAAAAGAACAGACACAAACATATTTGCTTTATTCTTCAGTTACTGCTGAATCACTTCTCTGCATGATTACTGTAAGCAGCTTGGGGCATACAATCTGAGACCCTGATGCCCATAGGCAGATATAAAATACATGTAGAAAGCAATCTTTCGGTACTCATTAAACTTCATTTTATTTTATAGTGCTGTTAGTGAATAAACTGTTCTCAACAAGAATCCATGCCAGCACAGTTAGAATGATATAAATGGTTCTGTAGAAATGTTGTACTATAAAATGTGGTATACAAATATACAAGTATGTATACCTCCTCCTATACTATCTTACTGTTGCCAGGAATATTTATCCCCAGCAAAGGATATTTATACTTTTCATTTTTACTGAAGTTTTAAATATTGGGTCTAGATCTGTGAGGGGCTTGTATAAAAAGAAAAGCTTCCACAGGTAATGTGCAATGTTACCTTTCAAAGAACATTATTTTAATGGTACAAGGCCCTAATAATTTGTATAGTAACTTCATAAAAATGAAGGACTAGCGTTCATCTTCATAATAATGAAGGACTACGGTTCATCTTCATAATAATGAAGGACTACAGTTCAATCTTGTAGTTTTTACATGTAAAGGTGCTGATAGGCGCTGTGGCTCACCCATTGCATCTGCCATAAAGCTTCCCTGTCAATGAACATTTGTTTCAGAATGATTTCCAATGTGCTTACCCAGGGAAAAAACACCAGTTAAAAGACCAAGGGCAACCTTTCTCATTCAGCACATCCAAAACGTGACTGAAGGTTGTGCAGATTTTGACATGACCCTTTCCTACAACATCTGCAGCCAAGTCAAGCCCATAAAGTAACGATTAAACCATTTTTGTAAAGACAGTGGAAGGTGTGCAGTCATCACAAGCTACAGGAGTGTCTGACGTCATCAAATTCAGTTCCTGGCTACAGACCTTGCTGATAAAATGTTAGCTACATGCAGTGCAGTGCAAGAGGAAACAGAAAGGCTTTGATCTCTCCTTCTTCTGCACTCCCCACCATTTGTTCCTGATCTCTCTGAACTGAAGTGCCGAGTGGGTTATGAATGTATTCACAATTTTATTTCTGTATCTATTCACAAGAAACCTAGTCAGTGCTGTGCCCACAGTGTCAACACCCGGTTTTCATGTCTCTGACAATGTCAGGATTTGTCTGTTCTGGGGGAATTGCTGGGATAAAGTGTAAAAAAATACCTGTTGGTAGATTTGACATGGTGCAGTATAGATATTGGTACATGTGGTAATAATTATTGGTAAAGTAGATGTTGTATACACTGTCTAACAGAAACAAAAATATCTTCTCCATATTGTTAGTCCCCCTACTGGCCAGATAAGTAGTTTTCCATGTTTGTTCATAATATTCTCAACCAACCAACCTACCAACTGGACATATTACACAGTTATTACACTGAAAATCATCCCAGTAGAAAAAAACGGACTGCCTCTAGTACAGATTAATAAAATCCTGAAAAAACAGATTCATTTTGGTGGCTTACGGTAGCAGAGACAGGTCAAGCATGGGCAGTATGGGTGAAGTACTGTAGTGATTACATTACAAGGCGCATTCGTGCCAAAGAAAATGCAAACTGCAAACTGAAGAGTCACATTCTTATTTAATGGATGAAATATTAAAAAAGGGGTTGGAAGGGGTGTCTTCTTGGTTTTGCATAATCTTAATCATTTTATATATCTAGTCCTTAGACTGTTTCTGTCCACACGACAGGAAATTGATTTAGCCAATGCATTCCACTGCAAGAGACAGCCAACACTGTTCTGAATGACTTCTTTATGAGAGTTTCCAAAATTAAACAAATCCCCCGGTTTCTTTACTCACACACTGCAGGCTAATAATATCAAGCTGAATACATGCCTACATTGTTAGTTAAGGATGCAGTGTACAACTGTTAAGACCCAAGCCAATTCTAATCTCTGTTATTCACCCACCGTTTGATTCCTGTGGTAGGAACTTAGAAGGGTCACTGCCCATGTTCTATTAGCAACGGTCTTGAAGGAAAACAATAAACACTCATGGCACAAACAATCATGCTGTATAGTTAAAGCTAAAAGAAATGGAAATCAGGCCAACTTTTTAAGCTAATGTGGCTTCAAATCAAATTGTTACCATAAAGGAACATGCCAAACTGTATCAAACAATATTCATTTTCACACGGAGAAAACAGTAAGTCAAAGTTCATGAAAATGAACATTTTTCATATACATTCTCACCAGGGGGATTTTGAATTACTGGTGATAGGACAAATATTCGAATTAACACAGCTTGCAATGTATTCGGTGGCTTCACGTTAGAAAAAAGATATTATACAAAGAAAACCAATGCATAAATTACGTCTGAAATAGATAACACACATTCTACTGTACAGCAGAGTGTTTCTCACCTTTCTCTTATATATTATAATGATATTATGTATAAATAACTTTTACTGAGGACAGAGTTTATTTGGAAGGGGGATCTTTTTTACCATTGTCCTTGTTTTTCCCATAACGTACCTAAACTACATCTTTCAAAACTAAGACCTCTTGGAAAATAAGTCATTTGAAAAGGATTTCTTCTTTAACATTGTTTTATTCAGGGTAAAATACTAGCACGCCAGTTACAGGATTCCTATTAGCACAATCTAGAACATTTCCTTTGTTCAAACGTCTGTGTTTGTGCTTTAAGAAACCAAAAACAACCCATTAAATCATTACGTCTGATGTCATTGCTGTTAATCACATTACATGAGATCTAACAAGTAAAGAATCTAATGATAAAAACACTAAGAGACAGAATCAGTGAATGGTATGCTGCACGCTCAGCTGTGGTCACTGGTGTTGTGTTCTTGGAACAGTCATATGATTCCATTTTATAAGACCATTTGAAACTACAAAGAATTGAATGTCCCACCGTTTTGTAGGTCTTGTTATTTTGATCATAAAGACTGACTGTTCTGAAGTTGTAGAAATCAGACGAAAACAAACTAGCCGTAGCGTGTGCCCATTTTTACTACTTAACTTCTACAACTAAGTCCAAGCCAAATGACTACTTAATAAATTAAAAATAATTACATTTTAAAGGGTGTCTCTGATTCACTGTCAAGTCTGTTATGGAGGGTTATGTGACTATTCCTCAAAGAGCACTGCCCCTAATTCCTTCATGGAAGCCTACAACTAGTCATCACTTTGAGACTGTTCCTCATGAAATATCAATAATTAGTGCTACACCTGTGTTCAGCTCTTTATTAAAGAAGCTAAATAAGGCAGACAAGATGACCACAAAACATCAAACAATCCCTAAAAAACATTCACAAAAGAAAAAAAGGGTACTTAAAATAACTCACAGTTGGGTCTTAAAGCTACAGTGACAGAAATTAAATACAGTGAAAATTAAATACACAACAAACACTGGTTTAAGTGCAACACTATTCCAACATTTCCAACACGATGTTACGCCCATGTGAAATATTATTATTATTATTGCCAAGTACACAGAATTGCAGAGAAGTACTTGTTTACCTTCTCAATGCATAATGGTTTCATTTACTTTCATCATTCCAGAAGACCATGTAAAACTGTGCTGTGCTATACAGACGCATGGGCAAATGAGTTTTAACAAACAGTAATATGTAATTAAACTGTAAATGTAATGTTGGCTTCATTTTGCCAAACCTGTTGTACTGTTATGGCTGTTTAATTTCTGTTTTTGTTTAAAAGAACAAGTTGGCAAAAAAGGTCAGAAAAACAGTTCATGTTCAGCATTCGGATGATCAAATATAAATATCTATACAATAAAAAAAAGTCTGATAAACTAAAATACAAAATGTATGATAAAAAATCTAAGAATGCAACTTTGTATAACCGATCTGTGTCGTAAGGGGGTCTTGTAGGTTGAGGGCTGCAAAAATAACCCTCAGGTTAGCACAGGGTGCTCAACAATTATTCCTAACAGGTAGCATCAACCAATTACAGGTTTATTTTGTTTTATTCTAAGAAAACAATCGCTTAAAATCTTCTCAATGGTGAAGTACGAGTTTGGCTTTGAAAGACTCATGGGAGACGAATACTACTGTGCTGCTGTCTACATTTATATGGAAAATGCATTTCTTGAGTTCAAATTTGAAGGCTGGCATCAATAGCAGCTGGAGATGTCACACAGTCATTTCTAACTAGAGGCAACTTGAAATTGTGCATTCTGTCTCTGTTCACTTAGACTTCTCACAGTTCATTGTGTGAAAGAACCAGTGCAGCCACATACAGTCCTCATAATCCCATAAATAAGCGCAAGGTTAGAGTGGAATGTATTGTGAAACTTCTGAGGGGCTAGGAGTTTAAAATAAAATAAAAGTGTGTTGTATATTGGTGAAAAATCAATACAGTTATTGTGCACTATTAACACAAAAGGAGCAACATTTGTTAATCTGTTAGTATACTAGTTGTTAGCAGTTAATAAACTAAAAATGGTCCTGAAGCGAGACCCTACTTTGAAAGTTTGCTTTATTCAAACAGTATGAGCTTGTGAGGTCAGACGGCCTATAATGAAACATACAAATGTTAGATTACTTAAAAAATACTTGCTGTGGAAAATGTGAAACATTGCTCAGCCCTGTCCTCTATTTAGTCTACATCACAAAATCTCCACACTGTTTGGCACAGTTCAGCACAATTGGCAGTCTCTACCTGAGTGAGTCCCAGGATTGAATAGCAGGGGGTGTTAAGGTCAGAACTGAGGTGAACCTCTAATGCTGCCTGCCAGCACCGTGCATGACAGCCAGTGCTACTGTCCCTCTTTATATGAAACAATGAACAAAGCAATTACAGTATTTTCTACCATGCTGTGTGTGAACAATGCTTGATTTATTGTATGGGATTGCAGAACCCTATTCATAACACCAAAGTGCAAATGCTACAGAGTAAGTGTCGTAATTCAAATTATGGAGGGTTGAACTGACTCATTCATGTTTAATGGTCTGTGTGTTACGTTACAACACTTATGGACTCAATTGTGGCTTCTTGGGGGGAGGGGGGGCTAACCTGTTGCCAAGGAGTAACAATTTGAGGCATACAATTCATAAACATATGAATAGAATCAGACCATCACCTGTATTCAAGAGGTTATAGTCAGTGGTGTAGTCCTGAATCTTAAAGTACCGGAACGTCAATTAAAATATAGATTTTTCTAAAACAAATGATACAAATTCTTGTTTTATTTGTACATTGAACTTAAGGTACAAATAAAATTAAGTAATGGGTAATGCATGCATCTCGCATGCAACTTTTAGACTACTCTCCCAGTGCAGATTTTCCAGCCAAATTTGGCTTGTTCTGTAAGCATCTAGCGACATTCTGAATATTTTTTTTTCCTGGATCAGATAAAAAAAAACCAAAAAAACAGCGGTTCTGGTACTGTAAGTTGTGAGAAAAAAAACAAGATAAATAAATTGTTTATAACATTACTTACCAGTGTTTTTTTTTTTTTTAAATAAATATGTAGCACTTATTTATGCTTTTGTAATATATATTAAATCTTAAAAGCAAGGGCAGAATGAACAACAGCAAGGGCAGTCGCTCACTCCAATCACCGGGTCTCAGTGACTGATGTGCAAAGCAGCTTTAAACCAGTATTTATGCCCACAGTCCTAAGATGCACTTTTGCTGTCAGCTGTTTTCGTCAGCATTATTACAAAAAAAATTGTTAACCTTCTTAAAGTAGTACTGTAGTTTGTAATATAAGTCCCTAATGTTCTCTTCATTGCATCGGAAAGATGACTGACTGAATCAGACGATTGTGCGGGAGGTTTGACTCTGCAAACATTTAAAATATGAGCCGGTTATCAGACTCCAATTTGGAGTGTACCATCAAAACTGGTAGGGAATCGGACACTGATTTTTTTTATCCTAGTGTGCATTCAACGGAAAGACTAATTTGATTTCCCAACAGAGAATAGATCGCTTCATTGATGCCCAGGCACTGAAATTAGAGCGCTCAGGCACTAGATAAGCATTTTCATAACAAATCGGTAAATGTTCTAAAGTTAATTCTTAAGTCAAGGTTCTGCCTATAGAAAAAAGTACCGGAACGGCTTTCCGGCTTGACTACACCACTCATTATAGCTGATTAAATAATTCCATAACTCTATTCCATTCACTACATAGGTCTCAAATGTGCAGTTTTGAAAAATGTTACTGCAAAAAAAATGTATTTTCATTTTTTCAATATCTTGCGGTTAAAGAAAGGCCTCAGTTTGCTTGCCTTACTTTGTTCAAGTTTACATCCTAGGTCAATTCTACTCAGAAGTGTCTTCAGGGTCAAAGCATATACTGGCTACAAAGCATGCCAATCAGTCAAGGAAACAGCCGGTTGGTTAATCATGTCACCTAGAACCACTTCACATAAAATACTCCTAGCAACGGTAATTAGGACATGATCCGAAATCCATTCTGCACTACATTTTATGCAACAGTATTTTAAAACTTGATTTTTGATCTAATTAGTTGACTTACTTCCTAAATAATTCCTCCCAAATGTGTTGAATTGCAGTAACAAGCCATGAACACACTTAATGTTTACCAAGCTGATGTACATGAACCCTGGCAGGAATACTTGATACTGTTAGCAATGACTGACAACGCACTGGCACAGGCAGACACTGGTGTCACATTATGCATCAGGACTGACAATGCAGGATCATGGACAGTGGTGCAGCATACCAATGCATTTCTCGCTGTCCTTGGTGATGCATTTAACAGTGGCAGGAGAGTAATGGGGTTCAAAATGCATCCACCAGTACAAGACACCAGCTTCACAAGCAATTGAGGTACTGGTGGTGTTTCCATTCGTTCCCTATAATCACTGTTCTGATTTTCACAGTTGTATCTTTGATTGTGAAATATTTACAGCAGAAGTTCAAAATAAGCAGTATATCCCAAGTATAAATTGCCTAGTATACAATCACGGCCTAGTCATATAGATTGCTTCGTAGACATGTTGATATCATGACTAACCGGTGCATTCATATGTAGCCTTGGAACTTGCAGGCCGCCAGCCAAACGTTGTTCCATTTCACCGAAACAGGACAGGAAGCACTGGGCATGCCAGCTTTCTAATTGAAATCACCCTGGGACTAAATGACCACATATGTAACGATGGATTTTTGCTAATGCTGGGTAAGACCATTTCTTTTTTTAACAACAACACTGGAGATTGCAAATCTATCCAAATCTAAACAGTGAAAACAAACTATAACATCTTTCAATGTAAATAAAATCAAATCACTATCAATAAATGTATACGTATATGTGGCAATCTATACTCTAAACATAACTAAAACGTCTGATCATCTGCTTACTTAACTGTAAGACTGAATGTCGAGTGTTTGTCTATACTGGACAAAGGGGCTGATTTGATCAACCTATACAAAGGTGTGATAAACCACAGTCATATTTGTTTAGAGCAATTTACAACAGCTAGGGAATCCTCACATGGTGCACCAACCACTTAGTTATTTTCGTTTCTTTAAGTTGTAGTAGATAATTCAGTATTTAAAATTATGGATGAGTGCTAGTGTAACACCAATATTAGTAAAATGTATCACAGTTTAAGCCATTAATAATTTAATTAGCTTACTCCATTTGGAGAATATTAATGCCAGGCATTACTACAGCAAAAGTGACTGTTCTGTCCTCCGGCACTCTCCACATCCCCCAGCAGCTCCTATCTAGCTTGGTCTTTTAAGAGTTATTGTTTTTCTTGAGGGGACCACTGTATGGATCTAGTCCTGCTGCATCTGCAGTGGGTGAACTAATGTAACACAATCTGATTTATGTTAGTTGAGATTTACTCTGTGTCGTTTTTTTAACGTTTGTTTATTTCATTTTATTTAAATGTATTTTCATTCCTACTGTATCATAGTTAGATTTTTTGTTTGTTTGTTGTTAGTTGTTTAAAAAAAAAGTTTTTACAAATAATAATGTTCCATAATCTTTTTATATCATTTGTTGTGGAAATGTTATATATATATATATATATATATATATATATATATATATATATATATATATATATATTAGCTCAAAGAGCCAGCTAAAACCTCAAAAGGCACTTTCAAGTTACCAGTGTCCAAATATTTTTAAGGTCAGAGGGGCATGTTGTGGTGCATGGTATCTATGGTTACAAACGGAATAATTGCTTGTCAGTATAGTAAAATATAAATAAACAGACAATACAACTACAGTTAAACAACAATGTACAAATCTTAATACTGTGTGCCTTCAACTATCCATCCTATACTGCATTTATTATACTGTAGGTATAACTTAATTGCAACCAAATCAACTACAGTGTACATTTAATATGATGTGTAAATAATCTCTAAAACACAAAAAAGAAAACCCCAGTACATGCAGGTATGTATTGTAGGTCTATTAAAAGTATAGTGTACCAAACACTTTTTACATATTGTATGTATTTCAAAATTCGGTTACCTTATGGTTAGAAACAACTCCCTGTAAGATGTTATCACTGTTAGTTACACCATTTATTATTACACCGTGTAACAATTTTTTATTTTTTTTTGGTTCCTGGGTAGTAAGTGTTATTTCCTAATTGCTTATGCCTCAAAAGTATAGAAAATTGCTATTATTCCCCACAAACTTTGCTTTTGTGACCAGGACAGTGATATTTTGAAATTTACCTATTTTCCAGAACATTCCAGATAGATTCAGTGCTGAGTAAACTTGGAGTAACTTCTAGAACTTTCTAGAACTTTCCAGTAATATAAATAGTAGTATAAATACAGGGGCCTTAAGCCCACCAGTTCAGTTTAGTTCCAGCTGCCTAAGTGGATACATATCTGCATTTTTCTGAGATGGCATCAAGGTCATAGGAGACTTCAAAATGGTGGCATTCCTGATGGGTCTCCAAGGCGGTTTTACCAAGTTTCCCTGCTATCTTTGCCTTTGGGACAGCAGGGACACCAAGGCGCACTACCACAGGCGGGACTGGCCACAGCGGACCGAGTTCTCTGTGGGGAGGAACAACGTCAAGTGGGAGCCACTGGTGGACCCCCGGAAGGTGCTGATGCCACCACTGCACATCAAATTGGGCCTTATGAAACAATTTGTCAGAGCTCTAGATAAGGAGTCGGCAGCCTTCAAGTACCTTCAAGACTTCTGAGACCTAAGCTGTCTGAGGCAAAGGTCAAAGCCGGTGTCTTCGTCGGACCACAGATAAAGAAGATCCTGGAGTGCAATGAATTCCCCAAGAAGCTCACTAGTAATGAGAAAGTGGCTTGGAACAGCTTTGTCGCAGTGGTTCGGGGCTTCCTGAGCAATCACAAGGCCGAAAACTATGTGGAGCTGGTTGAGACTCTGGTGAAGAACTACGGCACAATGGGCTGTAGGATGTCCCTCAAAGTCCATATCCTTGATGCTCATCTTGATAAATTCAAGGAGAACATGGGAGCGTACTCGGAGGAGCAAGGTGAGCGCTTCCACCAGGATATACTGGACTTTGAACGCCGCTACCAAGGGCAGTATAACGAGAACATGATGGGAGACTACATTTGGGGGCTGATTCGTGAAAGTGATTTACAGTATAATCGTAAATCTCAAAAAACTACTCACTTCTAAATCTTTTGTAGTCATTTTTGTATTACTTTAGTATAAATACATGTTAATTTGGTTTCATATGTTGTTTTTTTCTGACTTTATGTGAACGAAAAGACACAAATTCACCCGTTTTCTCATTGGAAATAGGTAAATTTCAAAATATCACTGTCCTGGTCACAAAAGCAAAGTTTGTGGGGAATAATAGCCATTTTCTATACTTTTGAGGCATAAGCAATTAGGAAATAACACTTACTACCCAGGAACAAAAATTGTGTTACATATTATTATTATTATTATTATTATTATTATTAATATTATTATTATTATTAGCTGTTATTATTGTTATTATTTATTTATTTATTTTATTTTTTCCTGGGTTACAACAGAGCATGGCTATGTACAAATACCAACTATTGCACAAGCACTTTTAACTCGCAGATGCTTGATGAGTGTTTGCATGCTGTATCATACATAATGTAAACCAAATAGATACTGCAACCCGCTGCAAACATTGTAACAACATTTGTTTGATTCCTTTATCCAGAATCGTTTACACTGCAGATGTGGTCGAACTCCAGTCATATGTATATGAATATGACCTTACTATATATAATGTACTGTATATAGTATGAACACGTGTAAGTGTACTTGTAACTTTTACTTTTAGACTGGCTTCCCTGGTAAACAACGGTGTGTTTATAATAACTTAACTCAATTAACATTCCTTTATCGTTTATTCGTTAAACGAACACAAAATGTCGACCTACAAGACGAACGTATTTAACTGCTGGGCAGACACAAAGGCAGTTTCAGCAAATTGGATATCTCATGTGACACTCTTTCCACTGAAAATAAAAAAAGACGTGTAATTGAAGGATCACTTACCGGATACAGGTGAGCTTGTTGCCACGGAAACCAGCACCACCGACCCCAGTAAGAAGGCGCAGTAGGCTCGGGTAAACCCAGAGGTTCTGGAGCAGACGACCTCAGAGCCAATGACCAAATGAATCATCCCTTCCATTTCATACAATTCATGACATTTTCATCCAACCGCAATAAAATTCCACCCAGGATGATGGCTTTTAGTCGTTTATCTTTCCGCTTTTCACTTAAACGCCTAAAGGATGTGTACAATGCGAATTAAATAAACCACACACCTAACAACTATGTTCAACATAAAAATGTACGTGGTTTTAATACCGTCTTTCTGTTTTATTATTATTCCTCCTTTCTGTAAATATGTTGCCTTTGTTTTCTTACATCATATTAATTATGGTTGTCAGTAATGTTTCTTTTTGCATCCACAATGAGTAAAATGACCACCAAATCCAGTTTTCATTGATGAAATTTTAATACAGGCAAAACGCTTCTTCAACCGGAAAATCCCATTCTTACATACATTACACGAGCACAATGTATTGGCACTGATCAATATAAACGTTATATTAAATAAGCCAAAAAGACCATACTCCTTTGTCCTCTATGGGTAATAAAAAGGAAAAATGCATATTCATATCGTTTTACGCTGTTGTATTTATTATAGAACTGAATACGCTTCATATAGCTTTCTGGCAGCCCTATATATTTTAGATTTGCATCCACGGAAACTGTCCAAACACGGTTTTATCCTTCCTTTGAAGAATTTGTTCCAATACCTTTACACATTTTTATCAGTCCTCGCAAACGGTGGCGAATAACAATTACAAATGCAAATCATTAATGAACAGTTTGCACGTTTCTTCGTATACCAAGGCAATAGCCACCATTCACCAATGGTAATTTTAATATAGCGCCTTCAGTTTTCCCTATTACAGTACAGGGATGTCCAAATTCTTTCGCGTCTTTTTAAGAAGCGGTTGTCTTTTCAAGAAACTCAAACTTTCCCATGCTGAATGAATGTCCAGACTGTAGAATTCTCTTCATGTTCTCATAACAGCACATTCCACTTCTGTATAGATCAGTGCAACAAACCTTAATGCAAAGTAAACGTAATAAATGTTCAATGCAAAACAGCGGAGAAGGTGGAACTGACAATGCAATATATCCTGGATACCACCTAAGCATGCCCCAGACACGTTTCCTACCAAGACTTTCATAACGGTTTATTCTTTTTAGCCTGCCGACTAGTTTCCTTGCATATTCCTTCCAAGCTACCTCGTTTGCATAGGCAAACAGATGCAGCTGCAGCTTGCTTTCCTGAAGGGGGTGACGACCTTTGTGAAATTAATGTTTTTTTTTCTTCCTCTTCCAGAATCTACTTATAGAGCATCCTTCGCTTGTGCGGTGGCCGCCGCTAGTCAATTCAGACTTTGCAAGCTGTAGTGTAGAACGTTTTGGATTGTTTCAAATGAAACCTCCTACACTCTTCTCTGATTAGACATTTATGACATCAGTGGCTTAGTTGATAGTGTTCATTGGTTAAAGCCAGTGCCCTTCAGCATTTCCACTGGGTTAGGTTGTCTTCCCCTGCCCCTGCTGTGACAGCCTGTGACAGCGTTACTGCAGCAGGAGTCTGTCGTGGTTACACTGTGCAACGTCAGCCTGGTCTTAAAGGAGCAAAATGTCATGTGTTGTGTTTTTTTTTTTTTTAAATGTATATGTGTTTTTTTTTATTATCCTCATTCATAACAGTACATACAGACACGTCATGCGCACAGGGTTCCCATGTTCTTTTTTTTTTTTTTTTGCACAATTTTGTGCTTCTCCAAAAACAACGAGATCGAAGCTATTGTAACCCATGGCAACCACATGTTTTTACAGTCTTACATTTTGGCTACATTAACACTTGAAATACTGCAGTTTAACATCACAATTGAAAACCTAAGCAACCAAACAAGTCGTTTTATTGAATGCTTAAGAAAGAAAGAAAGAAAGAAAGAAAGAAAGAAAGCACTACTGCAGTATTTTTGGGTGCAGTTATTTTGTAGCACTCATTCATATTTGAAGTTGTACTGTACCCCAGTTCAAGCAAGTGTTATTGTGTCATCCCAAAGTCTTTGTGTGAGGTCACTGTAATTAATCCAAGAAGGATAACCCTTACAGATGAGCTCCCAGCGATTCAGATCTAATAGCCATTACTGATTAAATTATTGATAATACTACCACAGCAGTCTAATCATTACACTAAGACAGGACCACGACGGTTTTTTTTCAACTTGTCTTCACGGCTGCAGCCAGCCATGAAAAATCCCCCTCCCCCTCCCCCCTCCCCCCCATATCAGCGGTACTTTTAATGTATTGGACCAGAAGGTCCAGAGTGTAGCGTGCACAGGGGTAGTGGTCAAGGCTGGTAGGTGACACAATCAAATATGAAGACATTAGCCCGATACCAGGGCCTGCAAGGGAGCCGGCTATTTCGTACAGCAGTATCGGCGCTATGCTTCAGAGCGGGAGGTCCCGGGTTCGTATCCCACCTCCGCCTCTTGAGAAATGCATTTTTAAGCATTCTTAAGGGGAGTCTTAAGCACTATACATAAGAGTCAGGTTTCTCTGCACCCCTGGTTATAGAGCTTTTAACCTCATCTCATCTCACAGACAGGGGACAGAACCCATAACGGCAGTGTATCACACAACACCACCCACTACACAGATATCCTCCATGCACCAGATTATGACAGTATACATTGCCTTTACCAAGTTTCATCACAATTGGATAACAGTTTCTCTTTCCATAATATTTACTTTGATAGAGATATAAATCCAGAATAGGGAATAATAAACTACTATTTCCACTATAATCACCCGACAGTACCTGAGAGGTTGGAATGGCTTCATTACAAAAAATAAAATCAACGCATTTCTAAGGCTGGCAACATCCCTCAGTGAGCTGTTTCAGATTAATACCAAAGAGCATTGCAGATGGATTATTAAACACTATTAATGTTTCATTTGCACACCAGTGGAATGTTTTGAAATGCTTGCCAGAACGTGCAAGGCAACAGCACAGCCTATTTGTTTTCAAAATGATGGCAAAGAAATATAATCAGCTTGTTGCTGTAGCAGCTTAAAAAGGCAACGCATAAAACAAGCCAGCCCCCTGTATTGCAGTTTCCAGATGGGATCAGAAGACTTGAACTGAGAACCATAGCAATCTACAGTTAAAAGCATGATGTCACCCCAGTTCTGCACTGGTCTGGAAGACATCTGGAAGACGTCTTATACTGGCAAATCAACGTGAGCATTGCTTGGTCAAGAAAACACCATGTTATGAGCAAACTAAGCACCCTGATGGATTGTTAGTGGTCACATGACCATGAGGAATGTTTGCTCCAATGCATGGGTCAGAACATTTTGTTTAAGGGACATACCTCACCTTTATCTCTCAAATAAAAATGAATGAGACGTACAATTAATCGTAAGCAAATGGCTAGTTTTGTGCAGTTTTCTTTAGACAGTCCGAGCCATTATTATTTTTTCTTCTATCATAAAATAGTACAATATAGTACCAATACAAAAATGTAATCATATGTCCATGCACTATACCAATTTACACCACTGATCCATCTCTGGATTAACAAGCTGATGTTTTGCATCGTGCTTTACATGAGGGTCCAGGGTTGGGTGATCCAGGGACCCATTCATATTTGGGGGCGAAAGAGGAAAGAACAAGATTGGGTTGTATAGTTATGCAATCTATTATCAATATTACAGAGCCACTAGGTGGTAGTGCAGCGATAACTGAGCCAGGGAAGGACTGGATATCAGTTTCAGGTGCTGGGACAAGGTTGACTTGAAAACTACAAGCTTCATAGAAGGAGTAGATATAATAATATCTTTTCCCTATATATATATATTTTTTTTCTTTTTTTCTTTTTTATTTTGTTTTAATAAAATTGATAGTGTAAAGTGTAAACCAATGACTGAAACACCATTTTTTATAACACTGTCAATTCTCACAAGATAGTAGTGTGTGCACCCTCTAGTGGAAACCATGTATATGACAAGCTCATTGAACTTACTGCCAAAACTGACACGAATTTTATTCAAAGGCAGCTGTGCACAGTATGTCGTCATAAAAAGTAATAAACTCCAAAACAGCTGTTATTTATATTTTACAGATGTATTAGATTTTTTTTTTGTACTCACAATTACATGTTTTCCTTCAATAAATTAACAAATTGAGAGCTGTTTTATTTAACTTTTCGTATACAGTACTACACTAGGCCTATCTGTTAGGCAAGGAAAACTTAAGATTCAGAGTTCAAGTATATTATAATATTTACTGGCACATTGACAAATATCATGTACCTTTTGTTTTTTTAAAGCCTTTTTACTCAGATATGTAATTTGCTGCTTCTTTTTTTAGAAAGCCCAGAAGAAGAAAAAAAAGCCCACTAGCTCAGTAAGTTGGCTTCAAGTTGCATCGTCTGAATCACGATAACACGTGAATGAGAATGTAATGAGCTTTTTCAAGTGGGCTGTCAGTGTGGTGTTCTCAAAATCAATGGATTTGGGGAGTGATAGGAAAGATTAGGACACGGTTGCATAGTTACACAAATCACTGTCAAAATGACTTACACAGAAGCAGGCACTGCGGTGTGGCACTGCAGCAAGAGACACAATGGAAGAATATTAACAGGTGACAGAAAACACAACACTATGCACAACAAATCAAAACAACAGAAGCAATGGAGGTGTTCTAATAAATGTGCACGCTACTGTATATATGTGTGTGTGTGTGTACTGTATATAGATGTAAATTAGTAGTGGAAACAGATTACTAGAAAGCTGAAAAAAAGATCATTATTAAATATGCTATGTTTGCTGTGGTAAAACATGGTAAATATACAGCAAAAATAGAGTGAAGTATGGTAAATCATACAGTACTGCACGCTATAGTATAGTAAACACATAGTAAAGCTTGATCAATGTATAGTGTAAGCAGGGTGGCCTTCCTGTCGATATAGAGTAGGTGGGCTGGGTTGAAAGGTGAAATTGCCGTATGATTTGAATGGACTGACGAAGGCTATTTAATGCTGGCACTTGATTCAATCGCTCAGGCTCAAAGCAGTTCAAAGCCAGTGTAACAGGGCCAGGAGCCCTGTACATGAAAAGGGGGCGGGGCAAAGCCCTGCTATAAAATGTGGGATTTTTTGTATTAGTTTATTTTAGAACGGGGTACCCCTCCGCCCCTGTGCAATTTATTATTTTGTATTTGTTTTGTTGTTGTTGTTGTTGTATTATTATTATTATTACTATTACTATTGTTATCATTGTTATGATTTATTTATTTATAAATATGACGGCAAAGCCATATATTTTGTAGTGTTTTGCAGCGTGGATGGGAAGTCCCATCCACATTAAAAAACCTCGTGCAGTAGGAGACCATCTCCGGAGTTAATTAATTGTTGCTAATCGGGAGATGGTCATCTGCATATAAGCCTGCAGCTCTCTGCACTCTGTGTGGATGTTCGGAGGAGCGAGAGCGGCGTGTAAAATAAAATTTAAAAATAAATAAATAAATAAACAATATTCCGACCAGTGAAGGCTTCTGCCCAGCCTGATCACAATATTTTGTGTTTTGTTATTTTGCTCTGTGAGCAGTATTTGTTTTGTTAAAACCTTTTATTTTATTTGTGTTTGTTATTTAAATAAACTGCCCACGGCGCGTCTTTTGCCCTGCAGTACCTGCCTGTTTGTTTTCTTTCCTGCATTCTTGCTTGACGTCACCACATCGGCTACCCTGTCACAGCCAGGTACAGGCAGATAGAGAAAATACTACTACCTCAATATTGAAGCAACGGGTCCCAGGAAGTATTGTAAACACCGCCCAACATTAAGAGAAATGTAAATATATATATTGACTTCAATATGCACTCCTCAAAAAAAAAAAAAAAAAAAGTAAAGTTGGGAAGCAATTCAAGTTCAAAAAGGTGAATGACTTTTCTTGAATTTTGACTTTTGTAGAAGGCCCTTAAGCCCTGTCATTATTTGATGTTTCAATTCCCTCTAGTGGCAGCAAAAAGAATAGGCTCAAACAGCTTAATCCAATTAAAAAAATAAAAAAAAATAGTCTATAGATGAAACCCAAGTACCAGCGAAAAATAAATACAATCGAATAAACTGTACAGCTAAGTAAATTCAACGGTGATGCCAAAGAAGCTTTGCTGTGATTGTGCTTGTGTGTGTGCATGAGTAACACAAGGGAAAAGGACATTAGAAAATCTACCTTGAGCACGTCCCCAAAACAGTGGCTGTATTTATAAATGGGAGTTATTTTAGAAATGGGAGTTTTTTGTGAACATAAACAGAGCATCCCTGATAACATAATCTAAGGGGTATGTCATATCAGATTGAATGTTATGTAAATATGAAAATGTGAAAAAAGATCTGTACCATGTGGAGAGGTTAAAAAACAAGGTGGCAGTGAAAAGGTACATTTTTACTGGACAACACCTTTGCATGAACCCACAATCGAGCTTAACCTAGGGAAGTACTGAATACAGTACCTATGTGTACCGAATATGAAGCGACATCTCAAAGCGTTAGGTCTTTATCATTCAGCACCACAGACATTCAATCGAAACAAACAGCAAACAACAACAAAGAAGACACAAGTGCAGTGACTTAAAACAGTTTAATGTAAATCCAAGACAAAGTGTGTGATTACATTTCTACACATATACAATATGCATATGTGAGCATACAAATTGTGATTAATAACTCGATTCACCTGGGAGACCGAAAAAATGATCAAAAGTAACAGTGAATAACAAGCTATAACATAGTTCACCACAACGGGAGCCCCTTCTCACCCTACAGTTAGTAAATATAACAATTAAAATAACTATATTCTTCTATAATGTATTTTCTGTTACGATTTTCTGTAAATTTACAATGCTATCATTAGTAATCAAGACTAATATAAATTCACTCCATTTTTCTACAACGAAAATGATTAAGAGAAGCACACAACGTCTTAATGGTAACACAAGCGTTTAGTAGCCAGTACTCAACCGTTAAGAATTTTATATTTTTAAACATTCTATAAGCCAGTAAAATATCCATTCTCATAACATACCTTTAATATCAGACTAAGGAATAGATACATAGATTTCTACATCTTCAGATTCATAAAAGAGACGATACACTTCTTCCCTCCCCTCTCAAGAGACATAAAAAGACAAATAAACCACAGAGAAAGAAGTACACAAGGAAATACTGCTGCACACGATCATTTTCACAAAGACTATCATGAAATAACACTTTACACAGAAACCATACATACATAGAAGGTATAGAAGCAATCTGGGTTAGTTACATTAGGTTGAGAAGACCTTGTAGAAAATACTTTGTTATGATTTTTGTTTTGTGTGTTCCTGCTTAGGGTGGGTCCTTCAGTGGGCTAATGCTGCAATTTACAATGTGTCAGTTTAATGGGATTAAAGCTAATGACATATTTCCATCAATCTAAACTGTCAGGCACTTCCATACGCTACATAGACAGCAAATGTGCAGTTTTGAAAGAAGCATGTCACACCACACATGTATTTTCAGTTCAAATGATATCTGGTACCATATGAGGGCCCTGGTTAAATTAAGCTGCAGATGGGACCAAGCATTTAGAAAAATATAACTTCATGCATTAGAAATGGAGAATGTATTTTTTCTTTTTTTTTTATTTGATAAATACAGTACATTATCAATGACCTATTTATACTTTTCTAAAACTCCAGAAAAAAATGAATTAAATTGATGAGAACTTAGTTAAAGAAAGCTCTCAGTTTGTGAGTTCTGCTTTCAGGTTGTCTTATTATTACACTTCCTAGGTCGTTTCACTTTTTTTAAAACCTAGAAACTATAAGGCAGTGCTGCCCAAATACGGTCCTAGAGAGCCCCTATCCAGTAAGTTTTGTAGGTCACCCTAAATCGCTAATTTCTAAAGACTGGGAACACATGGAAGTTATTGATCAACTAAGCAAATAACTTGTTCAATTAAGGGAACTCAGGTCATTGGACCAGTGTACATGCTGGGAAAATGTCCTGACTTGTTTACTGTCATGACTTATTTAAGGTGGTACGGTCTGGATTACAATTTTAGTTAGTTTTGGTTTATGTTTAGTTTATGTTTAAATACAAATGTAATAGATTATACAAAAATCAAATACAACATGAAGTTTCAAAGCAGGAATTGTTAAATTAAACAAACCAAAATGATCTAAAATTATAATTCAGCCGTACCACCTTAAATAAGTCATGACAGTAGACAGATAAGTCATGACATTTTCCCAGCATGTAATCCAGGCCATTGAGGGCTCAAAAGGGTAGTTCATTTTTTGTACCAAATGATCTTTAAATGACTTCATTTAATAAATCACCTGCTTAATTGATCACAATGAAATTGTTCCAGGTGTTAAGAAATTGATGATTAAAGGTTACCTATAAAACCTGCTGAATAGGGGCTCTCCAGGACCGGGTTCGGGCAGCACTGCTATAAAGCATGCAAAAAAAAAGGTTTTTATTTAACCTAGACAGAATTTTACACATTTGCTATAACATACTGCTTTCATAACTGCCCGTCAAACCTCCCATAGTGAATGGAAGTGTACTTACGATTGCTGAGGCTTATGAAGATATTTAATTAGCTAGAACCACATTAACTTTAATGTGGGTATGTAATGTTCTTATAGAGGTATAATGTATGAATACAACTGAAAAAAGCTATAACAAGCTTTAACGTGCTATAGAGGTGGAGTAGAAACCCAGTGAATTTGATTCGAAAACAAGGCTCCACTGAGCCAGCAGAAAGGTGGAAACCAAACCATCTTTTCCCTTTGTGTTTGCTGCCATTTTTAAATTCATTTATTAAGACATTCTGGGGGAAAGGAAGGTTTGGATCCCAATCAAATGAAAACATTTGTACAAAACTGCTTTTATTCTTTGATTCAAATTATTATAATTTTTTGGTTGTGTTAAGAAATTTGACTTTGCATGACATCAAACCCCAAATAAGTCACAAGAAGAACCAGTAAGAAAAAAAAAAAAAACAGTAATAGAAATTAAAAACTAAAATGTGTAACTTTTAATACCTGTAAGACTATACTTGCCAACCCTCTAACGAAGGGCTAATGCACTTTACATTGGCACAATCACATGTATTCAGCACAGGTGACAGCATTTTTTTTTTAAATTTGGAATCACCAATTATTTTTCTTATTTTCAATGAATATGATTGTTAAATACATGGTATTGATGGATGTTCCTCACAATTGTAACTGTGTGCTTGTAGTAAATATTAATAAATGGTAAAACTGTGTAACTACTTGACGTTATTTGAGTTTTGGTTTTTGCCAAATCCTTATTTCTGTATTCTAACAACAATGACACAGATGCATCACTCTTATACATCTTGGAAACCCTCCCATGAGAACCAGAAAAAAACATGTTTTGGATACAGAACACTGTTAACTACCCGTGGCACATTTTACACACTGTCAACTTCCCGTCACACACACAGTACTACACATACTTGTAACTTTTGATTTGCTTAACTTATCGTGTTCAATACTAAAACTGAGGTGTTGAGTATCATTCTTACTATCCATGGTAGATTCACAAAAATGGTATCAAGCTTTTTAGGGTTTATTAAGGCTACAGTAACACAAATTCTATGTGGTTTAAAAAATAAAAAAACATGGGGCTCATACACTTGACATCAACAATCTTGAATTTGGGTTTGTTTTCAAAACAATATACATTATTTTTGTGTTTGTTTGTCTTTTTTGTGTGTTTTTTTAACCAAAAATATCAGCACAGTTCATCTACGTACTGACATAAATGACTTCATGTATTAAAGATGTCAAAACATCACAAAAGTATCCTGGACTGTACTTCGGCATTGTCTATAATTAAAACGTGTATTATGGGCTACTTATTACAAAGAAAGTATAGACTAGCAGCATTGACTCATCACCAATGGCAACACAGAACATGCTTTTAATGGGTCTTTCACATTCAGTTACATTCAGTCTGTACCATTGAATTAGTATTTCTTTCCAGGCCTACAGTAAATTGCCATGGCACCATTCTTAGAAATGAACATCACATTATAGAGTTTACAACTTATTATTATTATTATTATTATTATTATTATTATTATTATTATTATTACCTAACATGGTAGAGAGCAGTACACATTGTTCCTCGCTAATGTCATTAAAGGTTTCGTGTTGTTTTTTTATTGGGGGAGGGGCCCTATTCCCAAAGCTTTAACTCCGTTTTTAAAATATATATTTTATTAATGAAGTAACATTTGATATACATGAAACTCTTCTAGACTGCTGTTGTCAAAGCCTACAACACTCTTGAACAATGTTATAAACATCACATTGAATTGTATTCAGAATATTACACTATAACGCCTGAGCTTAGGCTTTGTGAATAGGACCTAGTATATCTCAACATATTTGTAGTCCTTTCCAAAGAAAAGTTGGCAAGTATAGTTTTTTATAAAAGAAGGTTTTTCACATATGGAAACGATACAAGAAGGCTTTCATTTTAAACAAAGGAACAAACAGCAGTAATGGATATTATTGCCTGGCAGTCATGGACAAATGGGGGTAATAATAACACAGTAATCATCATTATACAACTGTATTTCTTTGGTGAATAAAATAAAACCAAAATGACTAAACAACACCCACACTGTTCTAATGCATTCTTTGTGGAAGTGCAAGTTTGTTGGCTAGCTCAGATGAGCTGGCTAGTTGGCTAGCTTCTTCCTCTTGCAAGAAGGAAGGCAGGCAGGCCGGGAAGGGAAAGCGTCTCTCGAATGGAATGTTTTAAAGACAATTCTGTGAAGTCAAGTTTTTAGTTTCTGTGAAATTCAGCTCCATTCGCCATGTGCTTAAGTCAATGCCCCCCATTGAAAACCCAACTGTTAGCTCGATCAACATTACACTTCACTGCTTTGGTGGTAAGTGCACAGTATTTTGAAGTTTCTCACTTACTGCATTAAACCCACAACTTTAAAAAAGATTGAAGATTATTGTGAAAATGTGTAAAAAGTAATAAAATGGTCTGTTTGAATCCATCTTTGTAGAAATGTCTGTGTTTTTTGGGGGGCAGGGTTGCGTGAAACAAGTTGGGGTTTAGTGCAATCAGTTATTCATTCCAACCTCTGCTGCACCCAGAATAGATTTTAAGATAAATTACTGTACCAAATTTACAGCAAATAAAATCATACCAGTGTTAATTGTCTTCACAAATGGGGCCTTGGTTTTAAAACTCAGCCCTGTGCTTGTAAATTAAAAAAAATCAACAAAACCAAGCAAAACTACAAATGAATCAATTCATACTGCTACTACAGAGCACAGAAGTACTGCAGCAACCTCTGAATGCTAACATACCTTCACCAGAAAACTCTTTCAGCATTTATATATAATCTATGCTGAACCAACTAATATGGGTCTACCCAAAATGTTAATGGATATATAGCTAAGAAACACAACATAAAAAATGATTTAAAACACAAATCACTTTCTTCACTAAGCTGTTGTATGTGCCTAATTCATAAAATATAAAGAAATAGATTACAAAATCAAAACCAGAAACATTGGCTAAAATAAAGCTTAAAGAATTACACCAAAATACACCTACATGTTTCAAATTAAGCAGCAAATAGAAGATGCCTTAGTCTAATTATCATAGCATAGCATCTAGCTATCCATTCTAAGTTGTTTCATTTCTATAAACTTTAACATGTTGTTTACAATTTAAATTCCAAAAAGCTTCTTCCAGGTGTACGCTAAACCACAGCTTTGTGAATTTTCCACACAATATTTTCAGTTGAAATCTGTTTGAATATTTAACAGGACCTCCAACTAAACCTGAATCATTTCAATTAGTCACAGTAACAGATTTATTCAAACTGTGTAATTTTGACACCATTCATTTTTTGCACCAACATACTCAACCCCAACCTCTCAATTACCAAACTGATGACACCCACCCCACCAATTCTCTCTTTGATCTTTCTCGTCAACGCCTCACAAATCTCACACATCCCATACAAATATTCAACTCTTTCATTGAGTTTATATTTGGCTGGCTAATTTAGACAATGACATGCCAATAAATACACCAAAATTCTCCCTGTTATGCCACAGTCAAAGGAACCATACCCCACATACTGCAGGGGAATACTTGAGTGAACAAGATGAGTTAAGCCATGGGTGGCAATGTAGTAATCCATCCAGTAAGGGATATACAGCATACTGTAACTGTCAAAGGGGTGTTCCCCTTCCCTTCCCCAGCCTCTGAATGTCAGAGTCAGTCCTGTTTCTTTAAGTTTCAGCAGTTCAATAGATAACAGATCCTCTATAGACACCCGATGGGTTGGATTACAACACCAGCACGTTAGTCTGCATAGCTAGTACATTTCTTTAACTGCTGTATAATACCCCTCGACTCATCGTATTTCTCATGGGAACTCCTTCCTACACCTCACAATAAAAATGCATACTAAATATCACAGAACCACATGGTTATATGGCACTTAATTTAATCTAAGCTCATTCATTGGATATTTCTACCATGGCATGACTAACAGCTGTTGTGGTACAGTGTGTCACAGTGACAGGAGAAAAAAACAAAAAACACAGTATATAAAAACTGTATATAATGGCTGCAAGGAAAGTACCATTTGCAACCCAGCAATGCAAACATTATTTCCTTATGAACCAAAGTTACCTTAGTAAGATCCAAACTCCGTTGAGATTTCATAAACGTGTTTGTAGCTAATACCAAAAACAGTGAGTCAATGTTTACAATACCAGACAGGTTAAATGTGCTTATTTAGCAGTTGGTGGAGACCAGGATTGGACACATTAACATATGAGACTATTTCAGGCCTAGCTTACACCTGGAAGTTAAAAGAGGGTCTCAACCACAAGAACAACAAGGACAGTAACATCATCCATCTAGGTAGCCTCCAAACCAGCCTCGGTTCTGCCAGTTCCAGTGAAGTAAACTTTAAACTGTGTCTGCAAATCTGTAAGGCACTACGAGGGAACAATGTTAAAAGCTAAGACTATGAGTAGTTACAGTTGCACAGTTGTGCTAAGGATAGACCATACACGGGGCAATAGCGCACACTCACCTAGACAATCACATTGTACATGCCATGTTATCATAACCACTTTGTGCAATCACATTAAGAGAAACAAAATCTATTGGTATCAAGTTTAAAAAGGGTGCATACTGCTACATTCTAAAGGGACCCGGCTAAAATGTCTACCTTGAAGGGAATAAAACCAGAAAAAAGAATATACTTCCTTAAAATTAACAGAACAAAAAAAAAAAATTAAAAGCTATAAATTATCTAGAAATAATATATATATATATATATATATATATATATATATATATATATATTGGTTTGAAGAGGGCAATCTTTTTTCCCTCATTTCTGATCAATTTTCATTGAAGAGCAGTATGGATC
Organism: Acipenser ruthenus; assembly: GCF_902713425.1. Taxonomy (NCBI): domain Eukaryota; kingdom Metazoa; phylum Chordata; class Actinopteri; order Acipenseriformes; family Acipenseridae; genus Acipenser; species Acipenser ruthenus. Next base: position 62,822,099 of record NC_081195.1, on the reverse strand, counting down.
TTTTTTGTCTTTTACACTGTGAGGTGATCATAACCTTCCCATTTGAGGTCACATGTAGAGTGAAAAATTACCAGTCCATTTATTGGTCATTAAAAAAATCTAAATAAACAAAAAATAAATAAATACAAAACGGCACCTTTCTCAAAGGCCTTTTGGTGCAGGATAGGCCGTTGAAAATGGAAAGATTTGCCTTCAAGGATTGCTACTAGTTGAATGAGCACTGGCCCGTTTACTTTAATATTTCTTTAAAAGAAAATTTAAAAAATTCCTCCCCACTTCTTATTTTTTCATTTTTTTTTTGTCTTCAAGTTTAAAGGGTCATTTTTTCTGATGCCTTGCATGTTTTCTTTTTGTAAAACGTTTCTGTCTAAAGCAGCGTTGTTCTTGCTCCAGTGTTTTCAGAGGTAACGGTATTGGTTCACCTTGGTGGGACTCAGTGGGTATCCAGTGTAGACAGCAGAAGCTGGTGATGCACTGATGTATGTCTGGTGGGCAAACTGTGTCTGATACTGGCTGGGGTGAATGGTGGGTGAGGGGAGGACCCGGTGGCCCATACTGACTGGAACCTGGTGGACGATGCCTCCGGGGTAGGCTGTGTGCTGGACCGCGTGACGGGCCGAGCCCTGCGACGCCACAAGGTGGGCAACGGTCCTTGTGGAGCCCAGGGCGGTGGGCGCAGTGTAAGCGTAGAGATGTGGCTGCCCGGGAAGGTGGGCGGCTGCTGCCAGGTGATGATGAACGCCCGTGTGTGAGGGGCTGTGGTGCGGGAAGGAGTAAGGTGCCTGTGCTATCGTGGGGGTGATGTAAGCCTGCTGCCTGCGGTGGCCTCCGTTTCTCTCTGCCGCCAAGTGCTGCTGTGCCTGTGGACGAGTCAAAGAAAGACAAGGCTGTTTACATGTATTAAGGTATTTATTAACACAAGTTAGGGAGGCTTGGATTTTGGCACACCATGAACAGTTTTCATCTCTAAATTATTATTTGTGTGCTGCTGAAGAGGGATGCTAAAAAATTCGAAGAACCCAAGTGTAGAGACCCCAAGCAGTTTAAAACGTTTACAGAATCTATGCTGATGTAAGCTGAGGGAGTGGCTCTTGGTATTCCCTTACTCTAATATTAATACCAGAGCCACTGGGAGCTGTAACATGCATTAAAGCATATTGCATTGTTCAGCTGTTCTCACCAACAGCCCAACCTCAGAAATGTTTTTTTTTTTTTTTCTGTAAAGTTAATTGACGGCTTCTAACTATTATTTCATTTGTTAAAATATGTACAAAGGAGTAGTTTTTTCTGGAGATGTTCTGTTACTAAAACAGGATTAAGGTCACTCCAATTTTAGTTTCTGGGGAAAACCTAAAATGTCAGTATCAATCCGAATACAATCAAAAGAATAGAAAACTAAAAGCAACATCAGTTTTGCAGAAGTAGCAAACGGTTAACAAAACGTCACCTATTTTTTACATAGAACAAGAGCTAGGACTTATCTGAAACAAGTTTACATTTCCTCGGTTGCCTAGACTTTCTAAAGGTTTGGTTGAATTCTACGCATTGGTTGAGAGTTTTCACCATTTAGATATACATTTTTCAATATATTACAGTAACACAAGCTAATTACTGTCAATCAAACAATCTGTCAAGCTATTTATAAGGCTGTTCAGGGCGGTACTAGTAATGGAGAATACAAAATGAGTGCTATCAAATCATAAAAGAACGGAGTAACCGGATCCTACACCCACCATATGTTCATGTAAACAAGTTCCTCCATATATCTCCATATACTGTGGTAAAGAAAGTTGTAACCATGAGGTAATTCTAATCTATCTATCTATCTATCTATCTATCTATCTATCTATCTATCTATCTATCTATCTATCTATCTATCCCACAATCTTGGTGTATATAGAGGGATATCTGTGTCTGGTGAACTAGCTTTTCATATTAGCTCTCATTTTAACCAATAGTTCTAGCTTTGTATTCACGGCCGTGGCAGGTGATGCATATTGCTGGCAAGCTTAACTACAGAGTGAGACAGACCTTTTATATATATACATACATACATACATACATACAGCTGTGCTTGTGCTGGCTTTATTCATGGTGCCTTACCAATAAACGTGATGTGACTAAGACAGGCCTGTCTTTCCGTACCTGGCTGAGATTAAGGGGCTGTTGCTGGAAGGAGCGTGCCCCTGATCTCTGCTGTCTGTAGGCTGTCGCTCCCGAAGAGCTACCTGATGAGTGACTGCTGACAGAGACCGCTGTGTTGGAGTTTTTGGATTTGTACACTGATGAATGATGAGCGACTGTGTCTGTCATAAACAGAAAATGTGTGTTAATAGTTTCATCATATTGCACACTCAGGACCAGATTACTGCTCCACAGAGATTATGCATTGGGGCTATTGGGTCATGTCCAGCACAGACAGCATGCTGACCTTGTAACACCAAACACACTCTTTAGCACCTTTCTATCAATAACAGCATTAGCTCTGCAATTTTAAGCACTTATTGCTGGGAATCAAGAACAAATCAGTCATTATAGGTCTTAAAGCATCAAGAAATGTAGTTTTAAAACAAATGTTCTTTTTTTGTTATTGTTTTTGTAGAGTAAAACATTAGAAAAATCCTTATGAACTCCCTTTACAAGCTTACCACAATTTCCCTATGATATGCAATGCTTTTACCAGGCTTTTCCAAGCAGTAATTGAGCATGTTGTGCTGTACTGTGTTCTTACTACACTTTCCTGTACAGTATTTCATGATCCTTGTACCGTGACATACCACGTTACACTTTTATAAGGGGTTTAGAGTGAAGTTAATTTGTAATATGCTGATTATCCCCGAACAATCAAAAGCCTCTCACTAATTATGAGCTAAAAAATTAGGCAACAACTGTAGAAAATATGGATTAAGAGATTTTATACAATACAAAGAATTTAAAATAACCAATGATTTTGTCAGGGAAAAAAAAAATGTATAAATGACCACTACAGGGAAGCATAACATCACACATTTAGTTACAAACGTAACCCTGCTGTATATTAACCATAATATAGTTTGTATAATTTACAAATGGATAAGGTTAACCAGATTCAATCAACACATACACAATGTTTTTATGTACCTCTGCATCTAGGCTACAGGCTAAGTTACAGTACCAAAAAAGCAATTACCTGGCACCACCAGCCTGTCGCAGTCAGTCAAAACTTCACTGGACTGTGTTTTGAGTGGCGGTATGATTATGGTCCGTGGATTGTCATTGCCATGGTTATCCAGCATTCCCTTTGAGTCGAGGCTGTTTCCGTTGGTAAGGCCCAAGCGGTGCTCTACAGCATAGGGACTGTTATTACTGGACGAATCAGAGTCTGGGGAATCGTGAACTATGACACAACTAATGACATTCTTCCTCTGTTTTGTGCTGTAAATAGAGAACACAGGGAACAGTTAACAAGACTGCCCTGCATTGCTTTGAAAGACACATTCCCCATTACTCACGGATTAACCATACTTAGAAAAGCAGGCTGTTGTAAATCTTAATTGTACTGTGCAGTTACTATACAATGATTTATCACGGCAATGACCATATAAGATTGTATGCAGTACTTTTAGGCTGTCCAGTAATAACCTTTATAAAGAGAAATATTTTCTGAAAGAAACAGACCAGTTCATAAAATGGGTTTAAAACATGATTTTTGACACTCCAACGAGGATTTTAGGAAAACTTATTTCTAAATTCATGCTGATAAACTACAAAATGTTAATAAGACCTTTTGTTTTTAAAATGAAAACAAATTAAAACAAACAAAAATAAATAAATCCAAGTATAGTTATCTTGCCCCCAGAGGCAGATACTACTTTCACACATAGCCTTATCTTAAATAGTTATTGTGAGCAATATTCTGGTTTCACGTCGTAAAAATGAAGAACTATAAACTAAAATATATTTGCAACTATTTTATTTACAAAGTGAAACCAGGCTACTGCTTTTTGAGACTGAGGACTTGTTGTGAAATGGAGCCTCTGTAATGGGGTATCAGAGGGGTAAACCATCACGAGAATCCATTTTGTAAGTGCGCAGTCCCCTCTCTGACCTGCTGGGGGCGTGCTTATGCTCTTCCTGCTCCTCATCCGTGTCGCTGCTGATGGTGATGACGCTGACGGCGGGGCTGGGAGTGTCCGGGATGACGATGGTCTGTCTCTGGTGGTGCTCCCTGGTGGTGCTGGAGGCTGCCTCTCCCCAGCTGCAGGCCAAGGAGCTGTTCTGCACCAGGGCACACCGAGGGGGCGTGTTCTCCTTCACACGCTTTGAGCGCTGCGGGGAGCTCGCTGCCTGCGTGGACGACACCTCGTAGGCCGACACGTTCCTGAGGGAAACGGGGAACGTAATGAATAGGGGCACCCGCCCCTCTCCTGTTCCTTTAAAACCTTGACCGCTTTTTATTTAGCATATTCAGCAAACTTGTAGTCGAAATAAACATTTAATTCATGAGCTTGGACAATAATTGATGTGGCCTTGTTTGCAAACAGCAGCCAAGACATGTTTATTGTGATTAGATGTCAGAACGCTAGGGTGGAAACATCAATGCTCTTCGAAAGGGCAAGCATCACTGGTTCGGTTTGAAGAGGTTGGTGAAAAGAAGACAGTCTTCAGGTACTGAGCAGAGGAAACTGATCTGTTGCTTTGACAAGTCCTCTGGAAGTGGTCATACCAAATTAACAATGATACACTGAATGTGTATCAGTGTCTATGATGAAAACTTTTTTATACTCAACATATCATTATTCATTTTTACTTTGGACTAATGGTATGTATTGCCAATAAAAATACATATTGCCATAACGTTTGGTCATTGAAAATTAATTAGGAACAACAGTAGGCCTACATTCATGCATCTGAATAGCTGATTGTGTACCTGAAACTACAGGGTTCAACTAGTCCTGTTTGTATTTTTGACGCTTTTCAATCAAAAAGGTTGTAGTTGATGTAATTACAGCTGGCAACCATTCACAAAACTGGTTTCCAATATCAAACTGGGGCTGGTTCCAGTGGCAGATGGAAACGCAGCATAATGAATGAAAGTGCATGCATGGGTCCACAAGGTCTTCTATCCTTAGGGAAGAGAGAGGCATCGGTTCCTATCAAGGGATAAGAATACTGCAGGCTGCTGTTTAGCTCTAACCTTGACGACATCTGATGCTGTTTGTTCTTTTTGGAAGAGGAGCTACTGGTTGCTGGCTGTTGCCTCATCACATGGGCGACACCCACATTCAAAGGTTGGGCAGATGGTAGTGTCACATGGCCAGCTAACAAGGCAGGCTGCTGCATGATGGGGTTATAATGGCTGTTGTGGGCATGAGAATTCCTAAAAGACAACAGGAAAGGAGTGTGGATTTTTGGATGATACAGAAATTGGATACAGCTCGTACTAAGATTTCATATTTTTTAAACTGCATCACTGCTGGATATTTAACTGGTTTCAAATATCATTAGCCGTACACATCTTTAACAGAACAGACATTTCAAATAATAGAAACATCTAATAAATCATCTCTAAAATAATTGAAAAGGGTTTCATAAACTGCAAATTTGACTTAATTAATCAAAACAAGCTTTTAAAAATCCTCCCTAACAAAACATTCCTAAAACAGTCCTTAAAGTTTTATGAATTGTGCCCATTTAGAGGGAATTAATTATAATGCTACTTTTTTAAGCATATTTACATTTTCTTTTAATTTATTCACTGAACACTTACAACAGACAAAAGGGATCTTTCTCCCAGCAACAGGTTCTAAAGTACAGTACGGTATTCTTAGAGGCCAGAAAGCAGGTTATACAGTAGCTACGTGCTTTATTTATGGTTGGAGGGGAAGGGAATCAGTAATTTAGCAGGTCAAATGATACTTTCTACTTGGTATCAAGGGCAATGGGCATCTTTACTGTCAAAACAAACAATTCTTGTTTCCGTTTACAGTAATTAAAAAAAAAAAAAAAAAATCAATATGTTACCAGATAGCGGAATTAACTCTTTTCTCCCCTTAAACTTTTCACCCCAGCTAAATAAATTGAACTGGGCCTTGGGTAGCACCACACCATTAAAAAATGAGATTGGCCTGCAGGTGGCAGCAACAGCAACAAAATAAAAACAAGACCAACCAGTATCAGTAAAGCTTGTGCTGTATTCATAAACTGTAATCAAACACTGAATCACTGATTAAGACACTGATATCCAGAAGCATGAAATGCCCCGTACAAATAAAATATTACAGTATCACAATGCAGTACTGTAAAGTATTTGTATACAACTGTATGGCTGTGAAACAGGCTCCATTCTTTCTCCACACACATGCAAGCCCCAGGGCATGTCCTACCTCCAGTCGGCCAGCTGTTGTGTCCCTGCCATGGTATCAGGGATGACGGCCGTGTGCTGCACTGAAGAGTGGGCTGCAACTCCTGTCAACTGCTGCCAGGCTGAGGGGAGCAGGATCTGCTGAGTCCCGCTAGGCCAGGCCTGCTGCATGGACAGATTAGCATGAGAATGAATATATAAATCACATTATCCCAGTTAAGTTACTTTCATAATATATTACTTAGTCATTTAGCGGCCACTTTTATCCAAAGCGATTTACAGAGATTTGGGTGTGAACTATGCATCACAACTGCTGCTGCAGAGTCACTTACAATAGGACCTCGGTTTTACGTCTCATCCAAAGGATAAAGAGTGTTTTAGGGACAGACTTGCTACAGCTGTGAACTCTCCGAACATTTTCTTTCCTCTTATTAGCACTAGTAATATTATTAATAGTCATGATTTTTCTTCTGTTAAATATTGCGTGGTTCTTTGCTTGCATTTTACTCCTTCATTTGAAATATGCAGATCAAAGACTTGATGCTGCTTCCTGGTACATTATCACTTAATGTGTTGCAGTTCAAACTCACGCCAATGGTCTAGCTACAATAAGACCATGTGAACTACAACAAAGGTACCAGGATGTAGCAGTTTATCTTAAGCACTATATTATTATACAGTACTGTTGTTGCTATCGCAAAATAGGCTGGGCCCACTGTGCTGATCCTGTTCACCTTTCTAACCTAACCTGGCATGTTAATCTATCCTAGGGAATAGCTACTGGCAGACAGTGGCTGCAGATCGTGCCAAGCTCCCAAGCACTGTGTCTGGAGACGAGAACGTTTCATTTTTGGGGATTATGATTTATATGGGAGGCCAGGGGAAGTGTGGAGACTGGACTCATACATATATATACATACATATATATATCCCACGCTATTAGAACCGGTCTTGTGCATCCTAAAGTAAGCGTCAGCTTGTAATTTGCTGGTGTTAACAGTTACCCAGATAGGAATTCTCCATCACCCCCCCCCCCCCCCCCCCCCCGGCAGGACTGACTAACACTCCTCAGCACCTCAGGCCTGTGAAAGCCTGGGCTCCCGCTTGCAATTGTTCCCACATTTTCTGCATTCCTGATCTAGATAAAAGGACAGACCTCACTAGGCCTCCCGACACCCCTCATTTGCTGTGCCGATGCCAAGAAAGACAGCAAGGGAAAAAAAGCCTACTACTATGGCATAATATATATCATTGGATGATCCCAGTATATTTTTTTATTGCATAGTGAGTGTATCTTTATATTCCGTTTGTAGAAAGCATATACAATGTACAGCTACATTAATTGCTTTTGTATATTAACATCCTAAATGTATTTTTATGCTCTTGAGTCTTGTTTGTAAGACTCTTTTCGCTTTCTCCTAGTTACTTCCTCAGATAAACAAATTAATATTGTTGCTGTCCTTAAACTGCAACTTACTAGACAAATAAAGCAGTGTGCTGTTTGGTCTACTGTGCAAACTTGTAACACACTGCCAGTAATAATAAAGAGAAAATTACGGAAGAGACTCTTTCTAGTACATTGCTTTACGCTCCATAAACACATGGGAATGAAGGAAACCCTGAATTGGTTTTGCTCGCTTTTTGCAAACTGTGATGAACAATGAAGGAATATCTTTGTATTATGCCTCGTATTTTTCCCTCAATAAAAATAGATGTTGAGTCAACAATTCCATCCTCCCTAGCTGCACACACATCCACCTTTCAGATATACAGTAGTGCTGCAATAATCAATGCCCCATAAATGAGCATAAACTACATGTCGGACTGCTGACGATTAATCAAGCGTTGACATATCAGTCAACCAAGTTACTGATTCATCACTATGCATTACCAGTCTCCACAGGGGGAGGGGCCTATGCACCACTAGCACATGCAACAGGCATTTGCCAGGAACTGCCCCACTGCTAACTTGAGAATGATTGATTAGCAGCTAAAACTTAATATACCACGCAGTTTGCTGAGTGTATCAAGACTTAACCACTGGGTACTGTGCGAGGGCTGGGACATCTGAACAGTTAATTCCTCTAGTTTATATCACAGTGACCTTATTGTGATATTATTGGCTTATACAGCGGAGACCACCAAGAGCAGAACTGCTGCTTTGTGAGTTTCTACCACTGAGGAAATAGAGTCCTTTTACAGAAAAAAAAACAAAACACTAAAAACATTAACATCCTCTGCAGCAGCCATTACCTGTAGATAACCGACCTTGATTTTCGCCTTTGGCTCAGGGCACCTAAATGTCACCTCATCAGTTTTCTAGCAGGTAATGACCACTGGGTTGGACATTAATGCTTAAGTGGCAAACAACAACAAAATGACAAGGTGCTTGTGAGAAAGCTGTGAGCTAATGAGAGATAAGATTATTTTTCTTTCAAATTCTAGGGTACTACAGCTTTGAAAGCTCCTACGCCTAACTGAAGCACACTGTCTTTTTCAGTAAAGAGTTAAGTTTGAAAATTGTTAAGGGCATTTTTAAACATCCTTGTTTTAAATCTGCTATCGCACTGCAGTGAACAGCAGATTTATGTAAAGCTGAATGGACCCCCCACCCTATCCTCTGTGATATGAGCTTCCAGTTACAAAACAAGAGGAAGCAGCTCACAACGGTTTACGGAATAGGAACAAGTCATTTAAATAGGTTGCTTCTGATAAGTGGATGCATACAAATTGGCAGGCTTAGATTGTGCCTATTGTGTGAAAAGGGAAGCTCATTGATATACATGACAACAATGGAACTAGCACTTAGCATTTAAACTACAGTACTGTACACACAGACACGCCAAGGTCACCCTGCCGCCCCACTCATGGATAACCCATGAAAAAACATAGAAACACCTGCCATAGCATTGCCACTACTGTGCAGACAAAGAGGGCAGCCAGGACAGCATTTATTCAATATGACTCCCTCAATGAGTCATCACTTTTGAGATAGCTCCTCATGAAATATGAGTGCCTACTAATAGTCCTCTGTCACATCTTGTGACTGAAACTGATTTGCAACAGGGAGATGCAGATTTTATAAATACATGTCAGGGATGTATTTTGTGGTTTTGTGGTTTACTGATTACATTTTCACTATGCAAGCAGTCTGTACTGCACATGCCAAGTGTTTATTAGTTTTTTATATTCAACCCTTATATCATAAAGACTACTTTAACTGCTTATTATGGATTTGTACTGAAAAGGGGTTTCAATTGGATATAACATTAAACGTGATTTGCTAGGTTATCTTAAGCACTCCATAGCCTCAATGCACCATATAGGCAGGCTCAATGGCCTACCTGTGTTAGTAGTCCTGGTTGAATCTGTAAAGGCCGAGCTCCAGGGGCCTGAGTGACAATAGGGACAGCATTTTCCATCCGCACTGAGTAGCTGGCATGCTTCGATGGAGAAGCTTGCAGTCCTGGTGGATGAGATGAAAGCAATGAGAAAAACAAAACTACACAACAGTGTATTTATGTAGGCTTTTATTTATTTGTTTATTTACATGTGTAATGTAACAATGGATCCCAGAGGACAGAGGCCTTCCCATATTATGAAGAGTTAATTAAAAGGGATTTTTGGATAACTGTTTTAAGAGCTGTATAACAAGTGTACTAAGAACTGTATACTGTTTTACAGATATAAAAGAAATAACCCATTAGAAATAAAACTGACATACATAAGGAGAAATTGACAAAACCTTTTATTCCAAAGTGTCGTTTGATGTAAGGAACATCCACTTAAAAACTGAAATAAACAACTAAGGAATACCCAAAAGGCCTTGAATTGAATTGTTTATTATACGTTTGGTAAGGTGAATGGGTGCTAACAACTCTCTGAGTGAAACCGCCTTGCGGAGGTCCACCATTGCATATAAATAATAAGAGGGAATTTTGTTGTTGTACAAGAACCACATTGTTTTGCAGATCCAATACATCACTTATTTTAGACACAGATGTGATGTTATGATTTACTTTATTCAGAGGACATTAGTGGGGTCCAAGGATAACATGCTTGCCTGCTTTACAGTGGTTTATACAGAGGGAATCAGCATTCAGAAATGCACGAAACGGACGTTTGACTGCTGAGGTCCAATAGACACCACATGCCTTGATAAACGGTTTAAGAAGTAAAGCCAGCTTTCTTACACTTGACTGTTCTCAAAATAGTTAACTTGTGTTAGATGCGTGACGCATGCGAAGTATTATTATTACTATTTATTTCTTAGCAGACGCCCTTATCCAGGGTGACTTACAATTGTTACAAGATATCACATTATTTTTACATACAGTTACCCATTTATATAGGTGGGTTTTTACTGGAGCATTCTAGGTAAAGTACCTTTCTCAAGGGTATAGCAGCAGTGTCCCCCCACCTGGGATTGAACCAACAACCCTCCGGTCAATAGTCCAGAGCCCTAACCACTACTCCACACTACTGTTCACCCTGATGAACACCCTGATTTTCAATGTACTGTATTAAAGTACAAGGCTCATCCACTGAGCTGGTCTGTCTGTGTCTCTGAACTGGCCATCTCTTTTCATCATCTTTTTTTTATTGTATTGTTTTTTCAATGTGTTCAAGGAATGGCTTCTGTTTTTACTTGCCGTGACTTACACTGTCAATATAAATTTAAGAACAGACCTACTCTAAAAATCATATTATAAATCTCACCCACAACATAAAAAAGGCTATTCCCAGCTGTTAAACAGAACCTCAACCCACATAAAACTTGGCAAACCAGAGCCAGTGCTTCATAATTTCAATGTCCGTTTGACTGATCTCCTACCATAAATTAAATAACAAGCCTTTACTGCACAAAATGTTGTTTTCCCTCTGTAAAAATTATTTAAAAACTACTGAATCATGGATCAGACCCATAGGATCTATGCTTGAGAGCAGCAGGAAGGAAGTTACTTCCTAGAGACGTCAGATTTAGAGCAGCTCCTACAATTGTGTAGCATTTGTTTTGCCTAATAATATTCATAAGTGTGGATAAAACATTAACAGCAAGTTACTATACAGAGATGCATGAATAAAATACATGTAAATATTATTAATTACTAGAAAGTACTTACTAGTTAGTAAGCAGGTAAGTAAGCAAGTAAGTAAATAATAATAATAATAATAATAATAATAATAATAATAATAATAATAATAATAATAATAATAATATGAAAGTCATTTTTTTTAGCTTCTTACTAGTTTTGTCATTTTTATTTTTTTAATTTAGTGTGCCCAATTGTTATTTTCCCCTGATTTTCTCCCAGCTTGGAATGCCCAATCATTTTTCACTTCACTGCAGCAATTCCTCACATGGCTCAGACCCGAAGGGTCAGTGGGCATCCTCTAATCCCACAACCAATCCAGCTTCCTTTTTCACCAGGAACTTGAGAGCGGATGTCAGCGAGCTACCGGCCTCTGGAGGACAAAAGCCAGCCCTTCTTTCACAAAATGATGCAAAGTGCATTTTGGTGTAAAAGACCTTGATTAATCAAGCTGAATATTCCCACACAATATATTAATCACAACTGTCCAGTACTGTGGACAGTTCATGTTACACCTGAACTGTGCACTTACCAAGTGATTGCTAGTAACCAGTACAGAGCACAATCACCATCAAATCACAGATTATGGCATTTAAAAAAAAAGGGGGTGGGGGGTGGGGGGGAACAAACCTCAGTGCTTGTATTAGTGATTACCTTGAAACCCGGGTGGACACACGATGAGAGCCTGCTGGAAGGGGTCGGGTCTTGTGGCACAGAGCTGCGCTGCTCCAGTCTGAAGAGGCATACTCCTCTGGGCCACGGCTGCCATGGACACTGCGGAGGGCTGGTAGAGTGCAGAGTGGTAGTTTAGTATGGAGACATCGGGGTTGGCAAGGGAAAGGGTGGCACTGGTGGAGGTGGGAGCCAGGTGGTTGGCCTAGAGGAATGATGGATTGAACATAAACATGAGGGGCGATGGTATACGAATGTGGGAGAAAAAAAGGAAAAAACCAAACCAAAAACATTACGTGTTTTAATCAATTAATTGTATAAGTGAGTAACTTTGTCATTTTTGTCATTCTATTTTATTTTATAAAGCATGAGCTAAAACAACCTGCTGTTGTTTCAGTAATAGACCAAGTTAATTAGGATGCTTTTTTTATTATGAATTATTATTCATATTTATATTCTTCTATAATTAAGCTACATTGGATTCATTAATAAAGTGTTTAATTCATGAAATCCAATTAATCGTTTAACCTTTTAAGAGAATAATGTCCTAAAATAAAAATTAAGAAGGGGGTAGAAAAGAAGGGCATAATTGTTGTTGTTTGCAATGTTTTATATAAAATAACATTGAGGAAAAATTGAGTTTTAATATACCATGAGAAAAAAACAAAAAAACAATGTTGACTGTTGCAAATAAGCAGATACATGGCGTGTCTGGTGGTTTACCCTGTTACACACAATACATGTGTTCACATATCTGTCACTTTCATTTACTTAAACATGCCACCGTGGCCAAAGGACCTCTGATTGCCTGACTGTAGCTTCCCTATTAGAAATGAATAAGGAATTCCACAATGACCTCACAGACTTTAGTCAAGTATAAGTAGATGATACATAAAATACTGTGCTCAATACCTCTTTGACAACAGGACCAATAGCAAACTACAGTATGAAAACATACTGCACAACATGTGGCATCTAGGTCCTAATTCTCATTCAAATGATCACTCTGCTGAGAAACGTGAACGTCTTCATTAGCTGTTTAAATAAAAACCCAAATGTAATAACAGCTAAACTTATCTGCAATTAAAATACAGCTGTTGAGGCCAGTGGAAGCTTTGTCCTGTTAAATTTTACAGTAGAAGCGAAATGCTAAAATGGTCTACTGTTGGTTCAGTGTATACATGAGCGAATCTAATTATATATATATATATATATTTGATCTAATGGACTAATTCTAGTGTGAGTTAGCAAAGATTTCCTGCATAGGTTTACAATGCAGGTTTGAATACCTGATTATTGAATACCTGATACACATTTTTTTTTTTTTTTAAAGGGCACTGCAGCCATAATTGCTGTAAATATATATTTATTTTAATGGCCTTTGCGGTAATTGAGAAGGACACCCACAACAACTGCTGCATGTCCTGTTAATATAATGGTCAATTTAGGTTAAAAAAAGAATTTGGTGTCCACCCCCATGGTAAATGAGTCATTTAAACTTATTTTGTAAGCTGTATGACCAATTTCCTCAAAATAGCTATTTATTGTTAGGCAGAAATAAAGGTCTGTTATTTCAGTATTTTCTAAGAGAGGCAGGGTTCCCTAATGACATCCAGCAAATGTCATTTTATATTACTAAATAGGAGCCTTTCTGGCATTTCTACACTACATAAGACTCACATGTACTGTTAGATAATTAATCAGCATTTTGATTATCTTAACAGCAGTGGTATTTAGATTCACCATGTTTAGTGAATAGACACCAGGGTGTGTAATGTAATGTACTGTAAATGTGTCAGGTGACTTTCTATCAACAGCAAGGGTGCTGGCATGTAATACAGAAGTCATGTTGCTTACCTGCAATTTGCTTGTTAATTTGCCTGCCTCAAATGCCTATGCCTTTCATTTGAGTTTCCTGATAAGACAAGATTAACTAACACAGAGATGCTTATCAGTCCTTTAAAGATTAGAATTCTTAAAAAAAAAAAAAAAAAATGATAAGAAACTTTTTAGGATCTTAGATGATTAGAAATACCCTAGTTGGTACCTTTTATGTGTCTGTGACTAGTACCCCCCTCCCCACCCCCAAACCTCATTGCTCTGTAAAGCAATACACTTGAAATTATATTCCATCAAGGAAAGGTAAAATATGTACATATAATAACCCACCACACCAGAGACCTGTCGACTCTTATAAATTTCATTTGTATAAACTTGCAGCAATCCCAAAATGTGATTGCAAGTGCGCACCGACAAGTGCAGCTTGGTTGCTATGAAGTGGGCCCTCTAGCTAGGCTGCACTCTTACCTGGTTGTGTACAGTGTTGAGCTGGCTGTTGAACGTCATTGTCAGGTTGGTGGAAGTGCTGGGGGCCACGTGTGTAATGAAAGGGGTCTTGCTTTGGTTAACAGTGTCATACATGTTCACCCTGCGCTTACAAATCTCCATGTTCTGGAAGCAAGACTTGACACTAGTGGAGGGTGAGAGGCAAAACAAGGATAAGCATATCATTTTGAGTTTGTAAAAATACCTCTCCTGCTATGGCTGTAAATACAAAGTAAGAGTTCCATCACAATTGAATAAATGCATTTCCTCGGATATATAAAACCAAAGTGTTCTCCAATGTAGCCCCGGAGGCAGCGAGGATAATGCAAATATGGTAGTTTTATTGCATTTCTTTGTTAATTTAATAAGATTTTTGACAGTTAATATTTTTTTAATGTATTCCTGTAGCAAATGTAGGTCTTTTTTTATATGTATATATAATTATCCCCTGCGGAAAACTCAATCTAGCTGAATGCATTTAAAGTGTATCTTGCAGGTCAAACACACCAATACATTTCTGTATAGATTTCATCAATAGAAATAAAATTGTTTTTATGCGGTTAAAAAATATTAATAAACAACCAAGATATGATGGATTTTGTGTGGTGTATGGCACTCATATTTGTAAAGAAGTTATTCACCAGTGAGATGAATGGCACATTAAAAGCATCTAAGGTTGAGCTGGAGAGATATTTGGAGGAAACACATACAGATTCAAAAAGGCAGGAGCCTATGTCAATTCCGTCAGACATCCCACCAATCAATCCACCAGAATACCAAATGGAGGACTGTGCACCTGAGTGGAAAGAAGTAGAGCGAGCTGTGAAAAAAGCAAGGGCTTCATCATCTCCAGGGCCTAATGGAGTTCCGTACAGAGTGTACAAGAGTGCTGCAGGAGTTCTACGAATTCTGTGGAAATTGATGAAAGTGGCATGGGAAAAACAGGTTGTACCAAGAGCATGGCGCCGAGCAGGTGGAGTCTTTATACCTAAAGAAAAAGATTCTACAAGCATCAGTCAGTTTCGTCCCATTTCCCTATTAAACGTAGAAGGCAAGATTTTCTTCAGCATTATTGCTCAGAGATTGTCAGCTTACCTATTAAAGAACTGCTTCATTGACACTTCAATACAAAAAGCGGGCATTCCAGGTTTCCCAGGATGCTTAGAACACATCAATGTGATCTGGCAACAAATTCAATCAGCTAAAAAGGAGAGGAAGGAGCTCCATGTGACATTCCTGGATTTGGCTAATGCATATGGTTCAGTGCCACATGAACTTCTTTGGGCAGCATTTGATTTTTTCAGTGTACCGATGACAAATTTAGTGAAAGCCTACTTTGGAGATGCAATTTAGTTTTTCAACTTCAGAATTCAGCACTACATGGCAATGCCTAGAGGTTGGAATAATGGCAGGATGCACCATTTCTCCACTGGCTTTTACCATGGCAATGGAAGTAATCATTAGGGCATTAAAATGGGTAGTAGGAGGAGAGCGCTTGGCTTCTGGAATGCGACTACCACCAATTCGAGCATACATGGATGACATGAGAACCATGACTACAACAGTAGCCTGCACTAATCGGTTATTGGGCATGAATGCAATTCAAGCCCACTAAATCAAGGAGCATCTCTATATTTAAAGGCAAAGTAGTAGATAAAACATTCTTCATTAATGGTGAGGCAATACCAACAGTGTCTGAGAAGCCAGTGAAGAGTCTTGGGAGATGGTACGACGGGGATCTAAAGGACACAGTTCGTGTGGGAAAAGTTAGACAACAAGCAGTGGAAGGGTTGACGAGCATAGACAGCTGCGCTCTACCAGGCAAACTAAAACTCTGGTGCTTTCAGTTTGGTCTACTGCCGAGGTTGCTGTGGCCACTGACTGTGTACGAGGTTTCTTTGACAACAGTAGAGAAGCTGGAAGCTTTAATCAGTTCATACATCAGGAAATGGTTGGGAGTTCCACGCTGCCTCAGCAGAGTGGGACTTTATGGTAAAGGAATACTGCAGCTACCAGTCTCCGCTCTAACCGAGGAGTTTAAGTGCGCCAAGGTCAGACTGGAAATGACATTAGTAGAGTCACGCGACAAATGCGTAAGGGAGGCAGCACCTGTGTTGAAAACTGGAAGAAAGTGGGCGGCAAAGAAAGCTGTGGAAGATGCAAAGGCTGCCCTTCGAATTGGTGATATCATGGGGCAAGTTCAGCATGGAAGAGGGGGTCTTGGTCTCAGTTCAGCTCCTCCTACATGGCACAAGGCAGCCCCAGCTCAAAGGAGGAAGCTGGTAGTCAACGAAGTGCAAAAGCAGGAGGAGAGGACGAGGTGTATAAAACCCATGCAAGATACACTTTAAAGTAATTGTGGTCAACAAAACAGCCTTAAAATGTCTCCACTATGCACATCCATTCATTATCTAGGTCTCAAATGTGCAGTTTTGAAAGAAATACAACTTACAGCAAACATATATTTTCATTTTAAAACATCTATAAAACAATGACACGATTTCAGAATATAAATTGGTAAAACTTACTGTGTGCTGTGAGGGAAATCAAGGAGATGTGTCTTTGTGACAAAAGGATGGTTCAGAGTTTCAATGGGGGTTATTCTCTTATCTGCATCTATAGTCAACATCTTCTTTAACAGGTCAATAAACTCCCTGCGGTCTGCCTTCTCTGCCAACATATCGCTGCCCTCTAAGTCCATTGTCATGTTCACCTGCAGGAAAAAAAGGTGAAACATATATATATATATATATATATATATATATATATATATATATACAGCAATGTCATTGATAGCGTCTGACCTCATGTCATTATCATTAGGCTGAATCATTTTCAATCTGCCGGTATGATAAATAAACATTAATAACCATACATGAAATATACTAATATATTTATTTTTCATATACAGTAAGGTGCCCTAAGGAAGGTTTTGATCATAACTAGTCATCCTGTTAAATAAGTATAGGTTTGAAGCTTCTTAAGATGCACCACATCGCATTAAAGTCTGTATTCAGTTTTGAATAAAAAGAGCAGCCTTTTCTACGCTATAGCTCCAGTGTTATCTGATTGTCTGCCAAACACCC
This sequence comes from Acipenser ruthenus, assembly GCF_902713425.1. NCBI lineage: Eukaryota > Metazoa > Chordata > Actinopteri > Acipenseriformes > Acipenseridae > Acipenser > Acipenser ruthenus. Next base: position 62,804,580 of record NC_081195.1, on the reverse strand, counting down.
AAGACACATTTTCTGAAAATGATTCCACACATACACACAAACACACACACACACCCCTCCCTCGCATACAATTCTGTCTTTCTCAGTTCCAAAATGGAACATGTCTTCTGGTGCAAGAGATGGGGATGCTTGTACAAATGATCTTAAATAACTAACAATAGCTACACTACGCTGCTAATGCTCCTTCAATACTGTACTGGGGAAAGGTAACCTGTGTGCAAGATTTCATAATACGTTACTCACTACTGAAGAGAAGTGTATCAAGATAAAAAAACAAAACAAAAAACAGGAGACTTTATAACATCCAAAGAATAATATAGGCCTATATCAGGAGACATGAAAATAAATGAGGGGGTGAACCCTGTAACAAAAGAGAATCGATAATGATTTCATTACAGCTGCCAGTGTATGATGGTATCTCCCCACTGCAGCAACAGAAGCCGTTGTTTAATCTTCATTTTCACTACATTTGCACTGAAGCCATGGCAAGGTTGGTTTAGTCGCCACCAAGTATTTTATCTCCCTGTGAGTCATCACAGAATGGCAGTGAAGGCAAGGAGACACTAGCTTCAGGCTCGTGGTATCAATCCACTGGAAACAAATTCAGGAAGCGCTGACTTTTATACATGTCAGGAAGTTTTCAAAACAGATATATACCCTGCCAGGCCTTTGATCCAAAAAAGAATCTCAAAATTTTTTAAGACTATTTATGTGCCTGTGTAAAAAGACCATGTTTAGGATTTGGCATATACAGGTTAATTCCATAGTTTTAGCAGCTACAATACATGACAATTAATTAATCAATTCCATGCCACCCCCAGTATGATTTGGGATGAACGTATGTGATTTAAAAGCCTGTTTTGTTGATTTTTAAAGGATTTGGTGTTCATGAAATCTTTCTTTACTCTTGCTAACTGTATTTTAAAATACGTAACCTTTGAGAATGTTGTTTGTTTTAAAAATAAAGTTGCTTGTTTAAGAAAAGCACTAGGTTTGTTATTAGGACCTTGTGTACGGTCCACCAGTATTTGAAAATATATAACCACTGTATCCCGGTGATTTAATACGAAAAATATAGTCTATGCACAGGGAGAGACGTCTATAGAAAGGGGAAGTCCTTCTACAGTATACAGGTGAACTATAATACAAGTTTGACTGGTTTTATAATTAGACAAACCTTTCAACAAGAAGTAATTCACAAAGACTTCTGGATTCTAATTCTCATTTAAACGTTTATTTAGGTGTTTCCAAGTTCTCACTCAAGTCTGAAAGCCATCCGGGCCCTCACCAGTGAACACTCACAATGAGAACTGCAGCCTGTGTAGGGGTGGCAACAGCTCCTGTTCCGTCCTCTTGAGCAATAATTATTTCCTATTGTTCAGAAATAAGTGGGTTTAAGTGGTGTATAAAAATAGGGTAAGTACATGTGCAGTGGGTGCCATCTGCTGACATGCTAGACATTATTAAAACTAAATGTACTAATGAAGAGTGTAAACACAGCTGTCATTCAGATGGAAGTAGTGGTCATACTGTAAAATGAACCTGCATCTTTGCAAAATATTAACTATCTCTCGTTTGAAACCATAGCAACTGACAACCCCCTGAGGTTTCTGAATACAACTTCTACCAGTGGACAGTTGGTTTAGTTAGAGGTTTCTATTAGATGAGTAAATACAGTACATGAGTATATACAGTAGATGGAGACAGCAAAAACAGACATCCCTGTTCTCAATCTTCTAATGTAACTCTTACAAGTAGATACTAGCTTCTGTTTAGCCAGTCCTTAAGGACCTCAACAGATGAAAAGCATACATAAGGGTTTAATTAGCTGTCTTTGTAGCAAAACAATGTCTAAAAAAACCAAACTAAAAAAACAGCACAGAGTGAACGAAAGCAACTGGGAAATACAGCTTTAGTGCAGCACTTTTCCACAACCATAGTGGATTCTAGTGCCTGCAGTTTTAGAGAAACACTCTGTGTCTCTTTCCTAGCTACAGATGACTTTAGCAACAGGTCTATTTAAAAAACAGCATCATTAGCAATGCTACTTTCTGTCACAGATGAGTTCAGAAAATATTGTTATGTTATGAATTAATTGGACATTACTTCAACACCAAACCCAGTGAGGAACTGATATTTTCAGATGACACAAGGGTAAGGCTTTTAAATCGGTGAATCACACACTTGCCTCTCCCTCTGTAGTTAATTTAGTTGTTACAAAGCTAATTCAAACCGGAACTCTGCCACGCTTCAGGCATTATGGGTAAGGCTGTAATCTTTTCACAGTTTCCATGAAATGTACCAATTGCTGTGTAACATAGTGTAAATATCCATATCTTTTATCACTTCAAAATAAATACAGCAAACGCTTGCCTTATTTAGGATCATGGCAGCTGGTTTAGTTTGCTTCCGGTAAATGATTGAACACACAGCATAGAGCTGCATGATTTCTTTAAAATGTCTTCAACGAAAAATACACCAGCTGCATCAAAGACCGGAAATATTTCTGCTAAAGGTCGCTCTTTCCAGTACAAGAAGGGGACATTTCACGTGTCTGTGGTTATTGTTACATGTATTTATGTTTTTATTTTGTTTGATAATTCGCCGATGATGAAAATAGAATGTCTTTAAAAGGCAGACAAAAAAACAAATATTCTAAAACTTAGTATTTACTGTTTTTCAGTTAAGCATTTAAATATTTAGGAGCATTTGTTGTATAATAACTCTAGAGAAAATGATCAATTTTAAATGTGACAAATGTGCTGTTTTTTTTCTGCTTTAATAAATATTTTGTTTACTCATTAAATATTTTGACATACCTATTATTAGACGTGATAGATGTGAAATGACATTAAATTAGCCATTTTGTATCCCGGTCATGAATTTGGACCATCATTTTTTTTATCAAAAAGTGACATAAACATAGACTTTGAAAATCATCAAAGACAATTACTTCTAGGTCAGCTACTCGCTGCTTACTTAATACATTTATTCGTTTAAACAAAAGCATTGCATGAAAGTCCAACTGTACGAATGGGAAGACTAATCCACTGCTGCACCTAAAATAATCTCCCGAGCAATTACATTGGGTAAATAATCATTTACAAAAAACCTAGTCAGATGAGGTTGTTCCTGGAAGCTGGCACTGTGAGTCATTTCCAATACAGTTTTATGATAAACAATAAACTGTTGTTTAACCCACCCACAAACAGGCATTGTATTATCAGGGCTTTAAATAACATGTCTTCGGATTCTCAAGCGAGATTAATTTTGAAAACAAAAACAACTGTCGGCAAATTTAACAATGACAGGAACGGCTGCATAAGGTGACAGTCCCTACTGTTCATCTATGCAGTTTATTGCAGGGGACAAGTTATAACCTGTTGCATTCGACCAGCCATTTTGCCTGAACTGTTGTATGAAGGAGCCAGCTTGTTCAAGAGTTTAAGACCTGGCAGTGAGATACAGTATGTGAGCATGGTTATCATAATAAACATTACCTATAGTGGGCCTAAGCAGAGATTACCCATACAGTACTTTACTGTTTTTCCTGCTCAGTCTGTATTGTAAAAATACATGAGATAACATGTCTGGATAACATGGTGGCTTTATCAGTTGTTTACATTCACACAGCTGCAACTATGTGCATATAACACCTTTGTGGGCTGCAAGACAGCTGTAATAAGCTCTAATATGTGTTAGATCATAATAAACTATATATTTAAATGTTTTCCTACTGCTCTGGATAACTTTAATAACTGATTCCTTGTTATTAGGTATGGTATTATCTAATACGTGACGTCAGAACAAATACCCTACAACATGCAGCATGGAATAGGGGTATGCCAGAGAGTGGTTCTCTATTATATCAGAAAATGTTTTCAATCATGAAATCATACCTGTGCCATATCGTCCAAACAGTTAAAAATATACTTTCTCGCCTCCTTTGACTTGATTCCTGTCTCGCCCTCATGGTCTTCTGGTGTCTGTGGAATAAAAACAGGCTTCTTAAATGCACAGGCAAGCTGATTCCATGATAATAGGCATGATATGAATCTAATAAGGCTGCCCAGATGCCATGCAGATGATGACAGAACGAGTTAGATACATATCGTACCTACTGTAATAGCTTGGAATTAGCTATCCTATTAATACCAGTATTTAAAACTTCATTTCATTTGGTTTATTTCATGTGACCTGCGATCACAACCATAAAGCTGCTGGGATTGTTTTTTGTAAAAAAGCTGTTTTGCTGAACAAGGCACAAGTCAAAACTTGTGTCTTCTTGACTTAGGCTGGGACCAAATCAAAACTTTGACAACCCGCTAATTGCACTTAACAAAACTGTATTTAATAGCGTTTTAACACCTGTATCTGCACACTCTAGGGTCGGCATGGGTAACATTCTACCCCAGGTTAAACAGGTATAGTGTCTGACATAAGAACACTAGGGTGATTTCTCTCTGATATTTTTATTACAATAAAAAATAAATGACGTGGACATGCGGTACAGTTTTCAATTCATAAACCTGACAACGTCTCCATACCAGCAAACTTTTACTAGGTTTATTTTGTATTTGTAAGAAAGTCCTAATTTCAGTCTAACAGAAAGCCTCCTGTGGCCTCCATGTACCCCTTTTTTATACCCTAAAAAATCTGGGGGAAAAATTAAGCTGGGCTGTAACCCTACCTTGAGCCTCCACAGTGGATAAGCAGAGTCTGGATCCCTGTTAAAAAACCTTGTTGTCTTTGTCCCAGCACTTAACAAGTACTCTGCTGGCAAACCCTGCGTCTGAGAAATGTACCGAATCTGAAAGGCAAAGAAGAAAACAGAAGATTAGACAGAACTGGAAACAATTTGATGGAAACAACACAATTGATTTTTGTGAAAATGGTTTCTTTTTAAACTAAAATATACCATGCACATTCAAAACTGTGTTCATATTTTACATTAGGATGTAAAAATGTGTATTTAATAAAACACTTAAAGCTTTCATGCATTGTTAGCATAACTACATTCTCACAAATTTCTCATTGTGCAGCTGTTGATATTTTTTGTGTTCTAGACTTTAAAAGACCATTTTGTTTCGTCTCTCCATTTCTTTTCTGTGAGACCTTGTGCATGTGTAAGGCTCACCTAGGGTTTTATTACCTGTAAAACAGGAACTGAATTTATACTTTTGTACTTCACCAAAATGGAAGTGTTGTTATCCAGACATGGCAAACCACTCCAATTAGTGCTCATAAATGATTACTGTATGCTCATAAATCTATAAAGCCAGTGGATGTTTGGGGTGTTTAAGGGAAACAGTCTGTTATATCTGTTAAAAATTAAACTGTGCCTTTCTTTCCCCCATCACTATAAGCTGTATACACATTTTCATATCAATCCTACATGGAGCTATAAACCTTACAAACTTTCATAAAAACAAACATACAAACCATAAAACAGCGGTGCACTTAATAAAACTGGGAACCCGGTGCGCAGTGAGCCGAGGACACCCTGGCCAACCTAAGCCCTCCCCAACCCGGGCGGCGCTCGGCCAATTGTGTGCCGCCACCTGGGAGCGCCCATCCACGCTCGGCTGTGGAATAGCCTGGACTCAAACCGGCTATAGGGAGCATCCTGCACTCCACATGGAGTGCCTTTACCGGATGCATCACTTGGGAGCCCCTTTTCTGATATTTGATAACTGTAGCAAACATAAAAGAATCTGTTCAAGGCAACACAACTTTGAAGATATTTATATTGGATTGAGTTTCACATTTACAGGCACTCACGAAAGACATTGAAAATAATATTTGCCAAGGCACAGGGACTGACTAGATTTTTTGACCTTTTAAAAAAACCCTCCTTAAATCGCCCTGCAACCTGCGACAATGTAGTTGCTCTGACTGAAATGAATGGCTACTGTGGGAACAGAAAACAAGCATTGGTGCAGAAGGGTGTGTGGTCTGGATACACAATGATGCTCAGGATTTAAGTCACAGTTTAAGTTACAGCATTATCACAGTCATTATCAAGTTAAAATACAAACTTATAATTGTGAGATATTAAGAGAACAATCAGGATTGCATAGGTGATTTCAGTGTCACTAAGTATAATAGAACTTGGACCCATTTCAGAACCTTTTAAAGTTTTATGATTCACTGAAAGCAAGTATGATTGACCTTGGTGCCTGGGTACAGTACTTCAATCAGTCACTCTTTAGACTCAAAAGGCCATTCGGCATTCTAACCAGTAATGGTAATGACTTTCAAGACAAGATTTAAGATGCTAGAATGTATTTTCACAAGTGCTACGCCAGTGGTCCTCACTAATGTCTGGGATTCCACATTAGGAACTACAAAATTCTTAGGAGCCACAGGGTGATATTATAATCACCATGTTTATGTGTGAGTGTTTATGCAGCAGAAAAACAGTTTTTATGCAATACACTGTTTGGATGTTTCTTTGTTTCTTTGTGATGTCCACATTTTGGCATAAAGCTCAATCTTTATTTCAAATTGTGGATACTTCCATCTTGATGCAGTATGCTGAAATCATAGGAATTTGGATTCTGATCCTAGAAGCTGAGTGGACTGGTCAGGTATTCAATGAGACCCCCCCCCCATGATTGTCCTCTGGTTCAAACCTCAACCATCTCACCAGTCCAATTTGAGGATGTGCACAATTCCAATGGCACTAAAAATCAGGCTTCACTGTAAATCCTAGTATGTCCCCAAGCCCCATAAGTGGGGAAAGAACGTGGTTCTGCACATGTAAATATCTTCAAAGAGAACTACAATATCCTGTACCAGTATCATTTCATTACAAATATCATGCAGGATTAACGTCAGAAAGTTTGAAACTTACTTGATCATACTCTGACGCCCCCGGATACAATGGCCACCCTAAAAACAGCTCTGCAATGACACATCCCAGCGACCACATATCGATTGCTTCACAGAATGGTAAACCGAGGATAATCTCTGGAGCTCTGAAAAAAACAACAACAGCAAAAAAACAGCATGAAGCATCCTTACTGAACAGCAGCATGAACCCCCTCGCATTGCAATGAAGGGTTACATGTTCCACGAACATGTTATTTTCAGACTTTTTGTGGCCCAAACATAGGTCTTTATTTGTGCTTTTATTTAATTATTAATATTGAATTTCCACTTTAGAATGGCCAACCTATGATACAACAGCATATATATTTATGTAAAAATAAGCATCTTCATTTATTTATTTATTTATTTTTATGATACTGTAGACCTTACCCTTTAGTTTACCAAGACAAAGTTTTACAATCATTTGTCTGTCTATGCTGTTCCAATGTGTTTACCTTAACATGCAATTACCGATCCTGTCAATGTGTAACCATGCTTTTATTGTGTGTTACTCTAACTTCTGTGTGTTCACCATGGTATTATACTGCACTTTAATTGTTAAAACACGGACATTTCAGCAGAAATTTTCATAGAAAATCCTTGCCAAAGGGAAATAATGTTTTTTAGTTTTTTTTCCGTTTAGCATTAAAGAAACAATTACTGAAGATGGAGGTGTAGATGTAACTTATAAGTGTGTGACTATGGTATACAAGTATACAAGATGGCACTGCAGTGAATGAAGTAGCCTAAAGTGATTGCCCAAGATGTTCTCAAGACTTAGTTGCAAAATCTGATTGGATACACTGTAAATCATACTTCTGTGCTGTATTTAAAGTGCTTGATCTGAAATGGAGCCTTAAATGAAAAATAGTGTTTTAACCTACTCCCTAGAGTAACTAGGAAACCACAACATTAAAATAACAATTTCATGACAACAAGCAGCCATTCCATTGGCTAAATATTACAAAAGTTACACCCCCTTTACGACAATGCTCAACAAAAGCCAGCTTTAGACCTCCCTTTTTTACGGGGGAAAGAAATGAGTGGTGCACACCCCTTGCAGTAGATTTTATACTGGCCTACTGAAACCCCACCTTGCTCAGGCTTTGTCAGAGAGTGCCCTAGTGATAACACCTGCTTATTTCATTTACTGTAACATGCCAAATATCTGAGTGCATAACAATAATACAAGATCATAAAGAACACATAGCATGGCATAATAAACAGATAACACAATAACAATATGCAGTGGGGATGAGATTATTTTAAGAGGACTTTAAAAAAAAAAGAAAGAAAGAAAAACATTATGTTCTGTATCTCAAATAACAAGTGCCTGGTCTTTTTAAATATTCTACGGTCATTTGTTTGAATTTATAACAAGAGCATTAGTACTCACACTCCTACTTTAGATGCATTAATAAGGTTCTTTATTAAGAGCTGGGGGGGGAGGGGGGGAGTGATTGCAGAGCTTTGCATCTCCGCTTAATGAAAAACATTGCGATTTGCATCGCAACAGAAAACAAGCAAGCCACAGATGCTTAAATGCAGTGGTAGTCCTGACAGTAAAATACTGTACTGTAATGTCATTTTAATTCAAAGGTCATTACACGTAACACCGCACGGCAGTTAAACTAGGCACCCTCACGAGACGATCGCTTCTCAAGTATACTGTAGTAAAAAAGAATTCTGCAGCCTTGAGTAAACATAATCGTGATCATATAACAAGCTGCTTACCCACAAGGAATTGGTTTGATGTATTGTCCTCAGTGATTGAGCACCATTGACATCTGTATACTGTATTTAAACTGCTCATGGCACGCTTGTGCTAATTGTAATGCGACAGAGTGGCCGAGCACAGTGTAAATGATCAGGCTGGAGTCTTGATTTACAGTTTTAAACCGGTGTTGGTTTTATTTTTCTTACACTGCGGCGGCGAAACAACCACTAATAAAACAAACAAAATAAACCTAGCTCTCAGCTGGAGCACTAACTAACGGTACTTCGTGTGGAACAAACACTAGATCTCTTACTCAAGTTTGGGTTTATTTTTGTTACTTCTGCTTCCTTATGCCTCTATACCACCATCACAAAGCTATCGGCTAAGCCATTTCTATCGAGGTGTCATTAACTTTAACAAGCAGTTAACCAATTGACTATTATCCATAATTCGTTAAGGAAAGCAGCTGTGGATTTTTCGTGGGCATGCATACATGCAGGAACTCGTGACATCCAGTGGTCAACCCATTACACTGCAGCCAGGGAACAAAGTCTTATCATTCTCATACTAAGTTTGATTCTGCACCATAGTAATCATATCAGTCTGCTTTTAAGAATCAACCGCTTATAAGAATCATACATGCTTACTTTAGTACTCATAACAGGCAAAATGAAATTCAACAGAAGTAAGAAGAATATACAAGTTAGAAATCATGGTACCACAATTATAAGTATATACACAAGTAAGAATAAAACAGTTAAACGAATAGGGCAGATTTTCAAAAGGTGGTAAATGAAAACTCCAGTGCTAATCAACAAATCAGTATGGAGCATTGATTTTGGCATTTTCAAGTGGCAAACCCCGGGACACAAATTAAGCACTGCATGCACGCCCCCTACCTACGCTGTAGACGAAGTGGCATGTTGACTTTCAAACCACACCCACTATAGTGCTTCAGAGGTGGTATAGCCTTTCACATAGGCAGTTATGACGGTTCACTGCCGTGTCTGAACCACCTCGCGAGGTGGTTCAGAGACGGTATAAAATATGACGGTTCTGTGGCGGTATAGGCAATTCACACAGACCTATAAGCCGCTTCAGTGGCGGTTCTGAACCGTCATAACTCCTCTGTGTGAAAGCACCTTAGGACATTCAGATTTTGACAGAAGCCATGGGTCTCAAAAATGGTTGTGGCATATAAGCGCATTACAGCTGCTCTGAATTCAACCAAACAATTGTGTTGAATTATGCCATTTGAGCAAATCATTTTGATGGACAACAAAAAAATAGCTTGAATAAATCAAGCTTGAAAGAAAATATTAAATTACATTGAGAGCCATTGTCAGTAGTGCAGTTGGGGAGATTGAGCTCAGTTCAGGGGGTTATTTTCCATACACCAGACTTCCATGTGGCATTGTGTGTCCTGATAAGAAAAGGACTCCAACTAAAAATCTATAGCTTAAAAATGCTGTTGCAAAAAAAATGTATGGCAGTGGATTCATTCTATCAGGATGCATATTTGCATGTTAGGTGTCTGAATCATGTATAGGTTTCGGCTGGGATGGAAATACTATTTATTTTAAATATGCTTAAGGAAATGAGGATTCCTGGGTGTCCTGCTTTCTGTCTCTCTGGTTGAAACTCTGTTCCACTAAGAAAGGAGTTTTTGCTAAGCGTGGGTGCACAGTTCATATAAGCCTTTTGATTGTATTGCATTCTAAAAACATCAATACAACAGTTTTGTAAGCTTCTCTGATGAACTTATTTACATGTTTTAAAGTTGCCTCTTCAATAGGTTCTCTAGTACTGGGGTTTTCAACACTGAACCTCAAGTATCACCAAAAGTCCAGGTTTCAACCAGTTTTATTTATGTATTTATTGCACTATAGTGTTAGACATATTCATAAAGCAGTTACCACTGTGCTAAGTTTGCAGCCCTTTGTCAAAAAGTGCAACGTGTTACAGAACTAGCAAGAAACAACTAACGGGCATACAGAAGCTGTAAAATAATCACGCTTAGTTGTTTATTTAAAGCTTTCTGACAGCAATAGATATTTTAAAAAGTAAGAATTTATTTTGCAAATTCACAATCACATTTTACTAACTGTATTGTGCTACATATCGTATTACAACCCATGTACCCAGGTATCGTATCGTTGTGAACCCACAGATACACACCCCTAGCCTATGTACTCCAAAGCAACCACTGTACTTTAACTGTCTCATAAGCTTTTAAAATATTGATTTTACAGTTTAAAGCTTCATATGAATAGCAGCAAGTCCAATCAGGCGCTCCAGCATTCACCTACATGTAGGCTATGTTGTTTCTTGCTCGTTTTGTATCATTAGCAGTTTGATGTTCGCTTTACGAAAAAAGTTATAAAAACTTACCACAGTGGTAAATGCTTGTGTCTTACATAGTTTCGCCTTCTGTGGACTCAGTGCCTTTGGAACACAAACCTTGTTTACATTCCAGTTTGTTTGGATTTCACAAAAAGGGGTTGTTTGCTATGCTGATAACAATTGACAATAAATGCATACAGCTCAAATATTTTTAACCATTGGCATTAACATCCTTCTGAAACACATTTAATAATACAAAACCAAAAATTCAAAACCATACTGCACATCTTCAAATAGTGGATTTCTTATTTGCTATGAAGCACTGCACCCAATCTCTGTGAACTGGGCCCTATTGCATGGCCTGGGAGAAGAGATGCAATAACCCATTTTTATGATCCTAGCCCCTGGAAAATGCATTAGCTTTTTTTTTATTTATTTATTTTTTTAAACTAGGATCACGTTGGCTGAGCAAGAAAATAACAAATCTGACAAGGGTGCCTGAGCGGCATGAAATCACGCAGGTATTGAGTGCGGTTCACAGACATCAGAGGAATTTACAGTTGAGAGCTCTCCAGCTACACTATGTGCTTTATTTTGTTGCCTGTTTTAAAGGCTTGAAACTCACACTAGCCCTGCATCAAATCCTGGGTTTCATAACTTCTCTTATGAAGGTTTATTATTGAAATGACCAGGTTCCAGGAGTTTAAACTATCAGGCCCCTGGTAAATCTGCTCTAAGCATAATCATAATTATCACTGCAAGTTCTACCTGGCTGCCTGTAAGTTTCTTAATATAAGTTATTCATGCAGCTACAAGGGATTAACAATTTATTTGACAACAAACTCCTGGCTGCTTATCATTTTAATAATATACTACATTAAAACATGGAATTATGGAGGGATGGCCTTCATATGAGCTTTGCCGATAACCAGTTTCCCACCTTTAATATATACACCATTTTCTTTATTTTTTTTTTCTTCTAAAGGGCACGCAACAGCTTCTTACAAAACAAAGAAGCCCATCTATCACAAAGACCCACATTATATAACACCAAAAAAGCAGGTTGTTTTACATTCCTGCCTCATTTTTCAATTCCATAATTACCTTTTTCTTCTCCTCCACGCATGCTACTGATCCTATCAATTATACATTTCATTTCCACCTCCGCTACTGAATCACATTAGCGCTGAGGATTACAATAAGACTCCTTAGCTAATGCAACAGTCACATAAAAGCTCCAGTACTGTCTCTACATCTCTGTCTTGTTTGAATGATATGGAAGAGAAGGTTATTCATGAAAGCATAGGAGCAGCAGTTTCTGACTGATTTGCAGCGGAGACCTGCTTTCCCCAGGAAAGGACTGAATTTGCTGGGCTGAAAACCAAGGCTGGCCACGTACTGTATTCCCACTCCCACCCCCTGGAAAATCAATTTGACATAAAAAAGGCTTTCCTCAGATGACAGCTGCTCGAGAGACAAAGAAATGTTAGCAGTTGTCTGTGGGATGGATCCAGAGTTTGTCAAAAAAAGTCACAAATGCTCACAGCCATGCACTATTCCCTCTTAGAAAGACCTTAATAACCCCAGTGTTTGACTGGTTTCGGAAGACATGCATCACTAGCAGGCCCTTGTAGCCCAGGTGCAGGTCATATCTGCTTTGAGGGTCAAATGCTAAATATGTGGGCTGCCTTGTTTATTTGAATGAAAATATACTGTACAAACAGTTGATTATTTGAAGGCACAAAAGACTTGGACTGTCTGTGACAGAAAAGTTTTACTGTCACCCAAAGCATTGTTATAATTTTTCAAAAGAACCTTCATTCAAAGTATAATTGTATTGAATATTTAGTTATTTCTTTTTAATTTGCTTTAGAACTCAAGTTATTACATTACAAGCTCGGCATGTTAACACATTAGCAGTCATTCTATATTCAGTCTGTTTCTTTCCTTTTTTTATTAGCAGTGTCATTCCAGCGCAGAGAGAAGGCCTCAGACCTAATGGCACAGTACAAACAAACATCTGCTCTGTCCCAGTGATTATACTATTTTACATGAATGCACAAGATTACAGAGTACAGTATACAGACTGCATGGATTTTTAACTAAAGCATTGTGAATCACTGCCAATAGGTTTTCCAGAGCACTTTTCAGACAAGAGTCCAAATGGGTGGCCCTCGCTCATATTCCATTTTATACTACAATATCATTCTTGTGTTTATTTACTACATTACATTCTTCCAATGTCTCCCAAGCACCAAACCTTACTGCCTGTCCGGTTTGCTTTCATTCCCACTGGGTCATTTCTCCAGCAACTCTGTGCACCAAACAGACATGGTCCTACCTGTGCACCAAACAGACATGGTCCTACCTGGACCAGCAGGGGTTCATTAATGTAATCAGCAAGCTCTGCTCTGCTCAGCTCAGGGAATCGACACAAAAATGAAAACAAAAGGGGAAAAGAAATATCCTTTCCTTGAAATGGTTACAGGGAACATTCATTTCCACGTGAACGTCGATTTTAATTTGCAGAGGTTAATAAATCTTGACAGTCCCATTGTCCGTGAGGCTCTTTTCACCTTCCATGTACTTGGGGGTACTGAAATTCCCTGTGACCACTTTTTTTCTCTCTCCTCTCAGACAATTTAAGCAATTTAAGCACAGTTTTAGTGCAAAATGTCACTAATATAAAGCTGAATTAACAAGGGCCCTTTCTAGATTTCCTGCACTTTTTGTGTTTTAATACATGTTATAATGCAGTATACATTGCAGTTCTGCTCCACCTTGTCCCCTACAGCAAACTCCTGACCCTACCTGTGGTAACCCCCAAAAGAGGACTTCTGACTATCTATAAATCAACATACCGTGTGACTGTTCTAACAAAGTACTTGCAGGGGACGACATGATTACGTCTATTATTGCTCTTTGTTGTATAGTTTAATATAAGTGAAACTATAAAAAGGTTCCATCTACACATCAATACACATACAAACATACATATACACAAAAAGAAAACATTTCTGCACAGGAGGAGAAGCTTCTGGCTATCATGTTGTATGACAGTTCACACCACAGTGTGTTTCATTTGTGCTTGTTCCTCCTTTAAATGAATGCATTACCCAAACATGAGCCCACTAACCACCAGTAGCACTGGGGTTTTAAAAAGGCAGATTATTAGCATTTAAAATGATTCAAGACCATATACACTGTTAAAAGTAATGTTTGCAAATATATATAATGCTCTGGTAGACTTTCTAGCCAGAAAATGAGAGAATGCCCTAGTCTGCAACGATTACAGTAGGCAGGATCATGACAGTGGGTGCCCACGTAAATCTTGTGTCCATCAAAGTCTCCGTGAAAAACGGATTGAGCTCACAGACACTGGACACGACACCTGTTTTCACTCCAACAATTCACAGATAGTGGTCCTCCCTACCACAAAGGCATTTTTCTGGTGGGAAATTAAAGATACAGTAGATACTACCTTGTTCCAGTAGCAGCCCGTTTTACCACTGAACTCATTAGAAAGGGCAACACAAATGGCAACCATTTACAGCATAATAAAGCAACAGGTAACAGTGCAGTATAAATGGTACAGTGAAGTATTATTTACACTATATTTGAATCAGGGTATATCATACCCTCTAGGCTCTAGACTCTAGTCTAGAGGCTCAGACCACCTATGGTCTGAGTACCACTTGTGGTCTTTAAGGAGATCCCATATGGACAAACCATTAATCTTCAACACCATTGCATCAACAAACAAGCTATGTGCTTCTGCCTTACAACATCCTCACTGCAATTTATCCATCTGTTCTCAAAGATTATTAAATATTTACCATGCTAGAATTAATCAATCACAGCTAAAATGCACTCTGCTGGGATTTGCAATTACAAGGACATTATGCCCCAAATATATTTTTGTTTACATTTTGTATTGCGGAAGACTCTTCTAAAGTACCTGGTACTTACTCAGTTTGTCACTGAAATATTTATGTTTTTGGTCCCATGCTGGTAGTAGCCCAACACATAGCTGGTCTCCTCTTTGGAAAAGGTTGACAACCACTGCCTCATGAAGGAACGCAAGCAACACTTTTGGTTTATTAGACTATAACTCATGATTCTATATGACATACACATACTGTTGTGTCTCTGATACTCTTAATCTTTCACTGTATCTTCTTATGATTCTATATGACATATGCAGCCACAATGTTTTAGAATTTTCACATCTTAGCCTTGTATTTAATGTATTATGCATTGATATTCACTGTATCTTGTAAAGTGCTTTGTGATGGTGGTCCACTATGAAAGGCGCTATATAAAATAAAGATTGCCTGATTGATTGATAACTCTTCTTGAGGGTATTTGTTTGTATTTATATTACAATTATTTACTTTATAAGAACTCAAACTCTGAGAAGCTTTAGGTTTTTGTTCACCTTCACATTAGCCAGTCGCTGTTTTCCTATGACTGAGGTGACCTAGAATAAGAGACCGATTTTGTGTTCTGTCTTATAATGAGATTACAAGTGCTAGTGTAATAGAAATATGAGGTGGGCTGCCTTATAACTGCATTAGGTAAGACTGGAATTATTAATAATTATATGTAATTAAGGATTACATGATGAACCAGAAATGTTATGTTTAAACCATTCTTTACAGTTAAGCCATGGCCAGCCCAGATTTACCATGCCTAACCAGTGCTAGACCAAGCTGGGCGTATGGCACCACAACTAAATCATGTTTAAGACCAAGTTTCAGGAAATGGTTGTACATCACAAGCAGTCATTGTAATACTGTGAGTCCCCATGAAACAATCAAGGTCAGCAATGGTACCACAGTTTACTGATTGTCTGGGGAGCTCTGTAGCGAAGCAAATGTTACCGGGAACACTTGTGAATAGCTCTCCAGGGAACCTTGAGCTTCCTTGTAATGTCTGTTTGTGAGTAACCTTCAACAAGTAATGTTTGGGCTATCTGTACTGATTTTGACATATTAGAAAACAATGAAGCAAATAACCATGGTCAACCATGACGAAGACAGCGAGTGATAGATAAAGATATAGATCTAGGTAGATACACAGTAACACAGCAAGGCTATGTGTTTTCACTCATGCTTCTGTAGGATTTGCAGTAAAGTCCTGCTTGGTGGAAGGGGCACTGTGGGGGCTGGTAAACTTCTTCCATTTCAATTTGAGTGACATACTGAATTGTGGTAAACTGCTGTGGCACGTCTTAGACTGGGAACAAAAGCTGTGTTCTCGAGTCCTGCTGCGGAGACAGGATATGAGCAGATCCTCCTCCTTCTCCAGTGGAATGAAGTGCTCTGGGATCACAGCTGTGTCCTACTATACGCACTCAGCTGCACACAGCTGTTCACTCCCGGCTGGCTCGGCCATCGTCACAGGCAGGAGACAGAAAGACATTTCCTGGACCCAAGCCCCCAACTTCACTGAGTAAAAAAGGGTCTGTCCAGTGGCTTTCCTTTGGTTTTCAGAAGCAACAAAAAAAAGCCTCCAGCTGGTTGTGTCTCTGTCACCGAACGAGAACAGCTAGTGCAGTACAATACAAGGTCAAGATAACCCCAATTCTACTGACCGAAAGGTTGGTCATGCTTTTTAAGCAACGGTTTTTGTGTTATAGTCATCTTACAGTACCTGCCAAAGATAACAGCATTTGAGAGCAATCTGAGCTTTTCATCCTTGGGTGATGTTTTTGTTTTTTTATTGTAAAATTAAAACTACATTTGATGGATATTCTCTGTAGTCTCTGTAGCAAACAAAAACGGAGCAGATATTGTTTTGTCCCCTCTCTCTGAAAATGAAGGCAGTGTGCGCTTCACATTACGCAAACAAACTCAAAAGACATTGTGAACATTTGTTTACATTTGCTGTATCCACTGAAAGCATAACTTCACAAGAATGGCCTCATTTAAAAATTAATTATTAAGGATATCAACTCGGTGTACATTGAAAAGGTAAAATTCATACAATCTCTTATCAATACAAAAACAGCAGGTGTGTGTATCCACCATTGTGTCAATGTTCTGATAAAGCACAAAAACTCATTTATATAAAAAAATACAAGGCTACCTTTAAAATGTGCAGAAGTTTTAGATGGGTAAAAAATAAACAACTACTTAAACTTACACAAGGTCCCTCCACAGTTTCAAAATGTAAAAAACAACATTAAGAAAAATAGCAAAGCTCTAATTAATGTGTATTACATGCAAATTCTGACATAGATGTAATATTAACTATTTACATACAGGAACACACACAACAAATTACAAAAAAAAAGCTTTTGGTCATTATTTTTTCTGTCCGCAAAGTCCTTTTCTCAAAACGCACTTCCACTCCTTTATTAAAAAAATCAAATAAAATCAAATAAATAAATACATACATAAATAAATACATTTTATATTAAGCCATCGCTCTGAAAAACAGTGTTTTAATATTTAAAATACAAGAGCTCTCTGGGCTCCGTACGCCAATTTCAATCATTGAAGTACCAACAGAAGAATCCTTTCAGCTTTGAGGTGGATTTAAGCTTGCTGCAAATTTCCCTTTCCTTTGACATATAGATGAGGAGGATTTTCCTCTGTGGTGTTTTGTATTTCATACTGTGGACAGTTCTGTTAACAGAGAAAATACGAGTTTATAAACAGACTTCAATCAACAGTGCTGCCTGTCCATATGTCGTCACAAACATGAGGCTTTTCTTTTTATTCATACCCTAAATGGGACTCTTAAGTAAGTCATAATATCAGACTGTAACATACTGTTAAATAACTGTAAGTTGCTCTTTGCACTGAGATATGTTGTTCTATTCTTTTCTATTCATTATACAACGGCATCTGTTTTCAAAATTTGCTAAGTGATTGTTTACTTGATTTCCATAATCCAATGACATAGCTTCAAGTAGCAGGACAGTTGTATTATTCTTTTTGAATAAGGGTAAGGGTTAATTTTACCAGTATGTAAGTACTGTCAGTTGAGTAAATTTACACCACGTCAAAGCCTATGCAAATATAGGGTTTACTAGGGTATAATTTTTGTATTATTCATGTATATGTTTATACTGTTCTAAAATCAAAGAAAATCCAAAATAGAAGTCAAATTATGAATAAACACTAGCTCAAAACAAATCCATGCATTTTACTATATATATACACAGTGTATACAATGTGCTTAGAGCTGTAGATTGATACTGCTGTGTAATGCACTGTAAGTGGACAAGGAGCAGATGGATTGCATTGGGGGTAGGTAATGATAATATTTTGATAATAAATGGCTTGAATTATGTTTTTTAAATGTGGTGGAGGTTATTTGTTTTTGTGTACAAAAAGCAAGACAAAATGGGACGTGCATTAAAACTCATTGCTTCTGTCCTAAGCTTTCGAGTATGCCACAGAATACCATGTAACATGAACAAAATGGCAAAAGGCAGAGAAAGCCACAACAGTCACTTTTTATTTGATTTCACCACACAAATACTATGGGGGTATTTAATAACATTGACCATTTGACAATAGTATAAACTAGGTTTCTAAAGTGAAAAAAAGGCAGGGCCTTCCTTCCGCTTCAAGCGTCAAACAACATGCTACGTACCTGCTCTTTACATTTACCTCATACCCCTGACTGATTGCTGAACAACACCAGTGCTGTCTCCCAGTTGACACCTAAGGAAGGAACTATGCATGCTCCCAACAGTGTTCTCGTACTGTCTGTGTTCATCTTCACTCATTAAGACAAGTTTAGGCAGCACAGTAATCTCTATAGTACCATCACCAGAGAAAACTCAAAGTGAAAATGCCTAATTAAAATATGTGTTCTGTGTGTGTAAAATGACCACCACAGTCATCTGTACAAAATGGCGGCGCAAAGTACTGTAAGACCTCTAAGAAATGATGCAGGCAATATCCAGAAGAAGCAGAATTGGAAGCTAAGGCTGATTTTCTAAAAGGGTCCTCAATCTGCGTATCACCTACTCTCTATATTACTCGCCTTTTTCCCCTTACTCCTGACGCTTTGGTCGATCAACCATTGTCTCTATTTATCACGTGCAAGTACTACCAAATGAAAGCATTGAAATCTATCACGTGGCTAGTGTTTCTTTCTGAAAAAGCCAATTCCTATTACATTTTGAAAGGGCCTGGTTTTTGAAAGCTGTATAGTGTTCTACCTCAGGAAGAAAGGCACTTTACTCTGCGCTGTGCAAAGAAATGCATACCAAATGGAAACATGGACCGCAGATTTAAAAACTTGAGAGCACAGAAATTGTAGGTCGTCACTATGAATTAATGCAATCTAATGTGGGGTCATTACATGTTTCTGTTTGCCTTTCAGCTGCTCTCGCTGTGAACTAAAAATCATGCTGTCCTTTGTCACAATGTGAGTTTTTCAAGCTAACTGCCTTTAACATATGGAACACCAAATAAATGAGAAGCCCTGACAGGTCATATACACTGGGGTCTATTCAGTGGCTGACAATCATAGCACTTTGGTACAGTATGGTAATGAAATATCACTGTATCATATTCTTGTTGTTTAGATGCACTTTATATATCATATTCTATTAACTATTAGTATGACTGAAACATTTTTGGGTTATCAGTACAAGTTTGGTGATAATAAACTTGACATAATAGGAAGGCTTTTGTAAAGACAGGTGCATTTTAACAAATGATTCGTCATGAAAACTAGCTTGCCCCTTAGGGCTTATATTAAAACCAGATGACTTGGAGAAACACAGATCTTAACATTATGAATCCTGAGTCATGTATGCAAATATTACATATATTACAGGCTATGTTGGGAAAGGGTCCCTAATTCTCCACCTTAATATAAGAAGTCTGAAATGTACAAACCGGAGTGGCTGACCTGGTTAAGGTACAACCGCGTGGTGTGCAGGGTGAGTCACACAGTTAGAGGAGTATAGGTTCATGCCCCAGCTGAGTGAAGCTGCCAATCTTTACCCTCTATACATCAATGGGGTCTATTTTATTGATCTAAACAGTATCAGATCTTATACTGCCGCCCTCAGATTTACTTTGGTGTTTTTCTTCATTCTTTGCTGTTCTGTCAAAGATCAGCCAACTCATTTTGAAAGTAACTGCAACCTCCCCATGCCACTGAGAGGAAGTTATTAGGCCCAGCTAAGTTTGTTGAATCTCATTAGCGGCTCAATGTTTGTTGAGAAACCTCCCGGCTAAAATGTGTTTTTCCTGTTACTGCGCTAACCAGGGCAATAAGCGCTGCAACAATAAATCTTTATTGTTATTTCAGAAGGAAACATTTAACTCTTTGTTACGACAGCTGTCAGGGACATGCAAAAGCTTTTGCACTGCTTTAAAAGACATATGGCAGAACCCTTTTCCATTTCCAATATTAAGAATGCTATTATATTCACAACAGGAAACTACAATGAACAACCATCACTATGACAGTGAGCCCCCCCCTGAGTCCAATGAATGATCCGGTGTGGAGTGAGACATCATTTTCTTGCAATACTCATCACCTTTTGTGATTTAAACTCCTGTACTGTATCTACCCCAAGAAAACAATTGTTTATTTGTAATTTGTATTCAGATTTGTATTGTTTGCTTCAAATAGCATACATGTCTGATATGTTCACACACATACAGAAAGCAGTAGCTATCTTCACAGTTTTAAAAAAAGAGTAAGCCAGACATATCTACTTTTTGTGCTTGCACTGATACAAATTATCGACCTTTCTGGGCCATATGTTCATTTACTAATGGCATTTTAATTAACATTTTTGAAAGAAAAAAATTCCATGTTATAATGTTACAAGAAACTGAGAAACAAACCCCCCTGAGAGTGCTTAAAAGACATTGAATGATGTATGTTGTTTTGTTCTAGTTTTGTAATTAACGACTGGAGCAGCAAGCATGTGTGTCACTATAGAAACCCTCTTAATGTTGTTTAACCAGCTTCAAGAAGCAAACATGTTTATAGAACAATTAAAGGGTTTGAATATACCGTAAAACTTGAAGAATAAATTTCCAGTTATACGACATACAGAAACAGACAGAGAAGCAAGCAAACATGCCTGCTGGCACAGCAACCTTGAGGTAAGCTGACTCCCAAGTCATGTATAATGCTACTGAGGATTGCAGCTGGCCCTGTCAACATGGTTCAGGCCACCATGGGCAGCAAGAGGTTTGGGGTGTAAATCTGCAGTAATGACCTACAGAGTCATACATCAGTATATCTGGGCAGTCTTAGTTATGTTGTCTAGCCCATCATGACTTGCAGCATAACAAAATACACAAGGATGAAATGTGTATACCAAAGCAATCAGTCACGTAAAGGCTAAGCCATGCAATTGTTTTCCAGGTATTTAAAAAAGGTAAAAAGTCTTAGTGCCTATACATGTCTGAAAATGCAGACCTTATTTTTATTTCCACTGTTTAAGGCTGAGCTAGCACAGACAAAAGCCACCCAAGTGCTGTGAAGTATTCTAAACCTTAGCACTAGCCCCTAACTATTTTACATCTAATTCAGCCAGAATGTGAATAGTTTATAGTAGATACAGTACATTAAGGGGAATGTGCATATCTAATAGAAATGTACATCCAACAATACATTTCACAGAGGGACTGGATTCATGAGCTTTATCAGGCAAATTGCTCATATGTTAACAATGGGAGACTGCAGTCATCAGATAATTAAATTGCAGTGCAGATAATTATTGAGCTGGCTCAATCCTCAGTTGCTAAAGCTATGAATGGCTACCTGACTGTGTTTTCTCTAGATGCCTGTGAATGTGTTGTGAAGGAATTTGGACTGTACTGTAGAGAAACAAACATTTCTGCAATAGGGGATGACTGGCAGGAAAGTAGGAGTAGCAAAGTACAAGAAATCTTGGCAGGGCAGCAGGCTACAGTAATTCATTGCACTTTGTGTCTCTACACTTTCGATAACATTTCAGCGATACTATATGAACTTCTGGTGCTCCTTTCTGTAACAGAGTACCTGTACGAAATCCACCCAAAAACAACAAACATTGGCAGAGTGTAAATAGCGCTCTGTCGCGGCACAAATTCTACCCCACCCTGAATGTATTAACGGACCCAAAATTAATGAGGCATGGTGTAAGCGGGCACTTTTAAATGCTTAAATGCGCTGCGCCGGTGCTCAAAATGGGCTACCGGTAGCAGAGATTAACAGACTAATCTGAAAAATTGTGCCTCCCCTCCAATGGGCTACCTCAATTGAACAATAGGTAGGTCATTTGGAGAGGCAGAAATGACCAGTGTTGACTAAGTGTCTTGACTTTATATTATATTATTATAATACAACGGATAAAACCAAATGTACATAATGAAAAGGGTAACTTAATGAACCAAGTTTATTGTACAACGAATACAAACCATTGCACATAATGAAATAACCGATATCGAGATATAATTTCATTCTGAGGGAGATCAAAAAGTGTAATGCAGACCCTAAATACTCGTAAGAAATGCGTTATGACTGCCATAATGCTCTTTCCTATCAGCTGCTTTCTGAATTTTGCACCCAAATGAGACCAATTTGAAATCAGACTTATTTGTGAACCTGTTTAGAGCCGGCACAGCTGTTTTGCCGCTTCATAAACCTCATTTTAATATCACAGACTTCATTTCCAAATGAGCCCCACCTACAATTTTCCCATGCATATCATTAAGGCTTGACACGCCTTAAAGTGCATGGCTAATGAGAGGCGGAGCGCACTGCACGGCGGAGAGCACATTGGCGGCGCTAACACAGCCTTTAACTTGCCATGATCCATACGGGGTAATTTTAAGCCCGGCGTAAACTTGGCGCTATGGCCTTAATGCCGTCGCAAACGCTTGATACATGACCCCCTCTGTCTGCTGTTCCTAATGAATTCTGGCACTGATAAGCACAGGAATAGGCCCCATGTTAAATGTGTGTGCTGGTTTTATATCTGTGCAGTGCAGACAATAGGATGAAATGACAGACTACATTCATTTTTCTCTTTTCTGTTTAAATCCACCAAATCCTCAGCACTGCGGTAGCCAGGAAACAGCTTCTGTCTGATCAGCCGGCGATTATGAGTCACGCAAGACAAAGACGTTTCGCATAGTACTTTCATTTCCTCATCCTTTAATTCCAGGACAGTTCACCTGCCTGTTATTTACTCTTGCAATATCTATCAGCGAGAAAGCAAATCTATTCCTTGAGATTTCTCTAAATATTCTGTTGGTAAAATCAAGGGACAAACAATAATGAATTAAACCAAATGTTGCCATTCCTAGTATCTAAATTAGCTGTGTTCTCGCTGGATTTTAACTGGGTTTTTTATCATTCCTGCACTGAAATTCTGCCGATTTATTTCCCTTCGGCACTAAATAATGAAGTCAATAATCAAGAGTGAAGTAAATCAACATGTCGGGCTAAGAAACAGCATGAACTGCTGATCAATAGATGGAAATATCCACTGGACTGCATTCATTCATACTGTAGCCTGATTCATCTCAGTGCTGCTTTAGTCCAGGTTCGACTCCTTTCGGTTTTGGTGAAATTCAATAGGAATGTACAAGATTGGTCTGTTTTAAGGACAAGTACAGTATACACATTATGAGGCAAAGAAAGCAAATCACCTGAGCTGAACAGTGCATACAAAATAAAACATAATATACCATGCTTTTTATTCTATATGTAATTTGGGTTAAACATTGAATGTACAGAACCTATTACAGGTTTTCATCACAAATCCTTACATATAATTTTAATATTACTGCTGTTTTTGCAATAACATGTTAACCTTTTTTTTCCACATAATGTCTCTCTTGAAAACACATTGGAATTATATTAGACATGTTCCTGATTTGTTAACTCATGCGT
The DNA here is from genome assembly GCF_902713425.1 of Acipenser ruthenus. Taxonomy (NCBI): domain Eukaryota; kingdom Metazoa; phylum Chordata; class Actinopteri; order Acipenseriformes; family Acipenseridae; genus Acipenser; species Acipenser ruthenus. The sequence goes on along the minus strand of NC_081195.1, from coordinate 62,780,771 downwards.
TATGTCTGATGGGTTATTATTGTTCATTTTTCTGGGAAATACAGGGTTTCTGAAGTACTCAGAGTACAATAATATCCATAGAATTAATAGTAACATAAGGGGTTGACATTTTAAAGAAAACAAAGAACAGTTTGTACAGATTTAATCACGTTATCAGGAAGTCTCTTGCACTTGTTTTGACATCACCCCAAATTCTACTACACATCAGTGACTAAAAGCTTTCCAGAACTGTGAATCCAGTGGCTTCTTCCTTTGTAGGTAATGCCTCTTATCAAGACAGGAAAATGCCTCAGGGTGATGGGTCTGCACAGTTGTACTAATATTTGTTTTGTTTTGTTTTTTTTCATAGAAGCTTTCCTGGTTTTCTTTTTACTGATTTCTCAAAAAAAAACTGTTAAATTGAAGGGTTCTCAAATATTTCTTAAGGGACAATAAATGTAATTATTTAAACAATTAAGTAGCTTCTTGGTCTGGGAGCCGTGGTTATTTTGACATGTGTTAATACAAGGCAAGTTTCCACTGTCTAATACCATAGTTCTAACACAAGAACAGTGGTCAGTACTCATTTACGGGTAGTCACAGCCAGGTAACACTATGTACTGTAGACTGATAACTTTTGTTTTGTTTACAAAGTGTTTGTTTTATATGTCTCTCTGTCAAAAACAAAAGTGTGAACTCATGTGCTGAAACGTTTTTCTTTGTATGTATGTGATTCTTGCCTGCCAGCTTGACTGCACATGCTACGCTGTTAGAGGCTGACTTATTGCTTCAACATGATGAAATACGGGCAGAAACTGTCAGGCACAGACAGTGCCTCTGGCTTTCTTTATGTCAAGGTACTAAGTGTGAGCTAGGAAGGGTCTGGCTATATCTGGCTTTATTGGGGTTCACTCCTACAGGCTTGGATGTAATCCTCAACCCATTCATGTTTCTGTTTTGTGAGCAAGGCTATCTGAATATCATGCCGATCCTACTGATTTCTGATGATCCAAAAAACATCCTTCACCTGCCAGGGAGACTGCAGCAGTAGGGCTCCTGATTTTCCATTCTTGGGAATGGCAAATTCCATTTTTCAAAATGACCAATTCTGTTTTACCAATTTATTAAGAATTAACAACATAATTTGAACATAAATAACATTTTTACATTCAATCTATTGAATTCATTTTTTTTTAAGTCCCTGACTTACTGTAGTTTTCAGGAAAAATATTTCTTACAGTCCACTAGTGACAATGTACTGTAGGTCAGTCAACAAATATTATTGCTGGCATTACAATATAGAGACTAGTCAAAAACGAGGGGCATTATTACAAAAATATACAATTTTCATAAAATTACAAATTAAATACAATGTTCAGGACGCTTATCTCTCCCGTCTGTAGTTTCATCTGCAACAACGCAGACTGGTTTATGCTGTACTTGCTGTGAAACTGCTTGCATGTGTTTCTTGTATACGCTGGACAGATAGTTGCCTTAGTTAGAGCACGGCTGTTCAACTAGATTGGAAAAAAGTTAAGAGTAGGCAGGCCAGAGTATTTTACTCTGCACATTTTTAAGCAATAATAAATATTACATAACTTAATGTTCATATATTGAACAACACATTTTACCATATGAATAGTACTTTAATAACAGAACAGTGTGAGAATTTAATGGAGTACCATTACAAACATTTTAAAATGTATGTGACATATTAATATTTATATATTATATTAATAATATAACTTAAGAAGAGATCAGCGCTTCTACTTGAGCTTCTACTGTGCCCTCTGGATACGTATTTCCAAAAGCTCCTTGTTTGGTATCAAAATGCCTTTTCATATTGTATTCCTTAACTAAGGACACATTAATTGCACAATAAACACATTGGCTTTGCGTTCGGTACAGTTGGTAAAATAAATAAGTATTTATGGTTCACTCATTATTGAATCTACAATTGTCACCATTTTCTGTTCTTACTACAGTAGCTAGAGTAGAGAGAGCCATGTTATAGCAACACAAGTAAATAAACTAAAAATCACTCTGAGTACGCAGTATTATTAAGGAGTTAATGATAAATTAGGAATAATAAGTTATAAAACTAAAGGTTTCACTTCAACCACCGTGCCGTTTCCTTGTGTTGAGCGGGTGACGGGGTAACGGATTCACGATAATAACTAAATAAATGAATACATAAATTCAATTAAGTTTTTTTTTTTCCAATTGGGGGGGGGGGGGGGGGGGGGTTGATCGTTTTTTTCAGGTACTTTTCACTTTTCTGTATGTACTCTCAGAATAGAAATCTCACAAAACAGCTAGTTGCTTTTTTAAACAACTCGACACAGCACACAGGCAGCGCCGCAACAGAGACAGACAGTCCATCAGCGTAACTCCCACAAAACCACCTGTTTTTTCGTTATCCAATGATCCAAATAAACATACAAAAACGTTTTATACAAGCGTCATCCCTGGGCTTCTGGGTAGTGTAGGTTTCAAAGCAATCCATTACCAGCGGTAAACGACTGTTTACACAGTTTTTTTTTTGTTTTCTTTTTTTTAAACGTGCAGTTGCAAAGCAGAATTCCACTCCCACAATGCCAATTCCGTTCCCAATACCTAATTCCACGATTCCGTCCATGATTCCACGATCGTGGAAAATCAGTAGCCCCACAGCAAGAACTGTCTCTCAGTGCTGCTGTACAGGGTTAGACAGATAACAAGAAAGACTTGCCATTTGTAGAAGCAGACAATCGCTAACATGACGGATTCATATATTATGCAAATCCCTGACACACATGTTATAATATTAAAAGCTGCATCGCTCTGTTGCAGTTAAGACTCTTATAGAGGGCTAGTCGTATACATCCGGTTGGCTTCCTTAACGTGGACTTCACAGAAACTGCATCAAAACTGAAGGAATAAGAGGCGGTTAACACTGAAGAATGGTCACGTGTCCCTCCAGAAACCTTTAAACATCTTGCAGATTTGTCACATCAGACCAGAGCCATTCTGACTGCCCATGGTTGTCCCACACCCAACTGACAAAGTTATGGCAGCTGTTTCTAATTTACTGTAAAAGCCTTATGCATGCAAGTAACAGTGATTCAAATTCAAACACACAAGAGTTCGTGACTAGATGGATGAAGTATACCTAAAAAATGTCAAACTATTTGTTTATGTGAAAGTGATGCAGTAGTTTAAAATGTCAGTGGCCATTTGATTTATACATGCTTCCTTTCAAATACCTTACAGAACTCCAGACTAGAAATCTTACAAGCTTGTACTGAACTAGAATAAGAATGTTGATCATCCACTCACATGCAACAAATATTAGATTGTATTTGAACCTTAAAAAAAAAATCTTAATACAATTGTTTACATTGTACCGGTGCTTAACGGCTTGATGGAATGAATGTGTCACCCAGTTATGTTTCGCATGAGAGCCAAAAATGCAGAATAGTCAAGTATGATTACCAGTGCTCGTGGTATTCATTTGGTAAAGAGGTAAAACAATAAGCAACTAATTCAAGCAGACAAATGTCATAACACAGGTGAAGGCACTAGCCAAGGTGTTTATCTATGTTGGGACACATTTTGGAAATAAACAACAAATCCTTACCGAGTTATTTTAACAGTTTATGATTTTAGGTTTTAACCGTTAAACACAGAGAGACAAAAAATCAAACCAGTGTTTACCCTATATAAAACACTACTACTATACTTATTTTTTATTCACTTAACCCTGTTCATGGGGCAGTTTACAGTTCTGTGTTTTGTTGCAAGTGTAGAGGTACATCATGCACTACGGTTTCCATCTGCGCTGTTATTTGATTTGAGCCGTTTTCATGGTGCCTCAAGACATGAAAACTCCAGGGTGCTTTTGTGCAATACAAAAAAATAACAAGTCAATTCACTTTTCACACAGTAAAAAAATCTCTGATAAACACTGATTTCTAGCTACCTACAAAAAGACAGATCATTTAAAAAAAAGTTTTACCTAAAAATGGAGAATTGAGGGTTTGAATTTATGGGTTATTCACTTTTTTCTACATTTAAGTAGGGTTGAGAAACAGAGCCTGTCAAGCCTTCACTAAGCATAAACTGCTAAAATTAGACATCATCCAGGTACTTTTTGCTTCCTTTGTCTCTCTCATACACAGATACACACTGGGCACATACAGTACAGCCCCTGAATGATGAAATCCAGTGCAATGTGATGGCAGACTAAAAAGTCCCCCAGCTGGCCCCTGTGTCACATGGCACGGCCTCAATGAACAATTACTCTGCTCCAGATGTTCTGCCCCAATGACTTATATGAAGCACAGTTTTTAGTGGAATGGCCGTCCAGAAAAATTATCCATACCCCAAAATCCATTGTAACTTAATTAGAAAAGCAGCATATGGCAGCTATATTTCAGAGATGCAGTCTACTAAAAACTTAATCTTTGCTCATCTTATACTCACAAATGCAATGTCAGTGTAGTCAACGTAAGACAACACATTATTCAAATTCTTTGTTGTATTATATATTTAAGGAAGGCAAGTTTATTTATCCGTTAAGTGCTCACGGCTATAATGTTCTGCCGCCCGGCTGTACAGAATTCCGGGGGAGAACCCTGTGTAGTACTGACCAAATACAATGATTCCAGAAGTATTCTTTGGATGTTTTTCAACCCTGGCCCTCATGAACCCCCAACATTCCAGGTTTAGGTTTCAACCAGAAACTACATTTTAGTTTTAAATATCTATTGTTTTGTATCCCAGTGCACATACGAATCGATTACAGATAGAAACTGAACTACGTTGTTTAATATAGTGTCTACGTTTATTATTTGAGGACCCACATTGAAAGCCTCTGTGTTAGACCTATAGCTAACTTTTAAGTGCTGCGTGAACTTCAAAGAAAGGTTTTATATGAGACAATAAAGCTGCAGAATAACATCATTCAAGCATAATACCATTTGATGTTTTATACCCCTGTTGGCATTAAATATACTAGAACATTAGAGGACAAGAATCTGCAGGAACAGAGGTAGATTTGCTTCACAAAACATTTTTTTGAATAAAGTATAATCCTTTATGCACCTACTACTGTAGGTGTAAAATAAAACTATATATAACTTCATCTATTAAGTACTGATGTGAAAGATTCTTTGTCATTTGTACTTCTAGCAACTCGTTTTTTGTTTTTTTTCTGATACAGTAAACCTCTCTTGAGCTTTGCAATAATTTAATCTGACATCCGCCAATTACCAGGATCATCTGTTCTAGTTTAATTTAGTGCAGAGAGTCCACCAAAGAAGAAGATATTGATTAGAACCAGAGACTGTGCAAAGAAAATACATGGCACTTTGAAAGTCTTTCCTTCTCCTCTTACACAAGGGTTTGAAAAATTAGTCATTGAATACCATTAAATGAAATATTGATTTATTACCCTGAAACAACTGTGGTAAACTCATTACAAGATATGGAAAAAAATGAACAAATATTGCAGAATTTATTATAGCATCCACAGTCAAATAATTTCAAAGTTTTGTATAGTATATTGTAGTAAGAAACAATGTAGGCACTCTTTTGAGCCAAAATATGTTTTGATTTATTAGTATTGTTACATGAACTTTATTTATAAAAAAATTGGGCAACAAACCTATCCATTCTTTCAAACACCTGTTACCAACGGCAACTATGTATTCATTAAATTGTATTTTGAGATGCACAAAGCAGAACTTAGAACCAGAACTTCAGCATATTCCACTGAAGCAAAGCACAAATAACATGATATCAAAATAAAACAGGTCATCAGTCTTACCAAATTTCAAATGAAAGGAAAGTAACCCTCCAAACTACTTACATCTTAACTATACATGAACTAATCATTAACATGAATTGAACAACATTTGTTATCATGTTAGTAAGCTAGTTGTTAACAGGCATTATATGAAGTATGACCAATGATCTCTCTAAACACATCTCTTTGCAATTAGCCTCTGATATCGCCCATCTGTCTGGAGACTCTGATTGCGTATGCATGAGATGCCAACTCATTTTTGCCTCGCCATGCACAATGTAAACTGGCAATTACTGCTGCGACATCTCACTCGGCTGCTGTTCAGGACCCTTGCTCAGCAGAAGCATCTTGAATGGCAGACCAGGAGCCAATAACACAACTCAGCTGCCCGGCTCTAAGGAGATTCTGACTGACCAGCTGAGCACATGCCTCCTTCTTGAGTTGTACAGTTCTGTTGGTGCTTTTGATATTTACACAGGCTCAAAAGTGGTTTTGTTTCAATTTTAGAGGAGATTATGCTTTAAAATTACCGTCAACACACTCTTATTCAAAGATTTGGTATTGGTTCTAAGTGTTAGGTGCCAGTTTATTACCCCATAGAAGTCCTTGCCAAACCGTTAACATCCTTTATCAGCAATGTTAACAAATATTGCTGAGTATCCTACAGTAGTACACTCATGATATGGCACAATAGAATGTGTATTACAGTAGTTCCTAACATTGTAATGTCATTTGTATGTCAATGCAAATGTTATCACTATGGTAAGAGCATTACCATTCTAGCTTCCCCTATGCTACCCCTTAGTATTTTGCATTATCAGTGCCACTACATTGCCATTGAAAAATATTTACTGAAGGTCATCAACTTTCCAGTGGATTCCATGTCTCCCACCCTAAGTCATCTGCCTTCAATCCAAGTTTATTTTCTGGGGCATACTGTATTAGTTGGTGCCTATGAGTCTAAGGTTCTGGAATCCCAATGCAATATATGTGAAACTAGTTTCAGAGCAACATTCCATGTTGCATACACAGTGACTGCCTTAGCAGTGAGGTTGAATGCATACTAAACTTAATAGGCGATCTTTTGCCAACTTGTAACATAAGCTTTACACATTTTGTATTTTTTATTTTTTTTATTTCATAAGCCCTAGGCAGTAAAACAGTACTAGTACCCATAAAACGCGCAATACACAAAGCTGTCAAAACTGACCTTCAGAATGCTCACAATAAAATAAAAAACAACACTATGGCCTGGATTTAAAAAAAATTAAAGTTAAAAACAAATTTCCTCTTCACATAAGTTAAATATACCAGTTTAGGGAACATGCAATATTAAAATAAATGTAATTTCAGAGGAAAAGAAAAATATTAAACAGGTATGATTACAGTATCATTTTTTGACCTTACAAAATAAAATATGCCAAACCTATTCATTACAGCACAGTGGAAAATGGGGCCCTATATATCCGCCATAATTGTTTTAGTTTCTTAATTTTAACTCACTTGAATAAAGGTGCTCTGAAGCTATGGGGCCATAATTAAAATGCCAAACATCATGTACAGTAACAGAGGCATCGATATAGGCATTTCTCAAAATTGAATTCTGTCTGCTTTGCAATCATATTTAAATGTCAACTGGGCTTGTGTAAAAAAAAAAAAAAAAAAACGCAGGCAGATACTGTATTCCGACAACACATAACCAGGAATACCTGCAATACAGTAATGTTGCCTTCAATTTAAAAAATAATTTTGTGTGTACTGTATTATGTTGTGAATCAATAACCACCTTTATACTGTTTGTTTAAGCTCAGCACAACACAAACATTAGCAATGTGCATCCCTTGGCATGGCACTAAATACAAAATGTACTGTGAAAAAGGTGGTTACCTCAAGCTGAATCCATCATACACTGTATGGACATTTAAAAATGAAAGTGTGAGATAAAGAGGCTCCTCTATATATTACGAGATTCTGATGCTATCAATAACTTGAGATCAAGAACCTTGTAGCCAAATTTCTCTCAACTGGATTACTGGTATTGTAGATATATGTTAGAATGTGGCATAAAAATAGCACCCTTCACCATAGCCCTTTTGCCAGAGATAAGCATTCAGCAGGCAATAATAGGCACCACAGCAATGTGTGATTTTTGTTTCAGCTTTTCTTTTTGGAAAGCTTACACAAGTGTTGTCAGGGGAAATCAACCACTACAACAGATGCTAAAACATTTTATTGCCACCTGCATGCAGGTTCAGAGCACGATGAGCTCATTGAAAGAAAATGGCAGTAGGCGTCAGTAAGTTGAGACTTCAGATTCACTTTGAGATGCAGTAGACATGTAAGGACTGGTGTTAGGCTTATTAAAGGGAAACTTAATAGGAGTCTGAAAACTCTAGATGGTTGCATTAATGTACTTGTGTTTAGATGTACTGGATGTTAATAGATGTTAATAGTACTGGATGCCTGCTGGATTTTTACTCTCTACAGTATATGCTGACTTATACAAGCTATATGACTCGTGCGGGCAACTCCAGTTCTCAGTGATTTTTTTTTTCATACCAAGTAAACAATTAGAGAAAGCAGCCAACTAACTTCAAAACACCCACTTTGAAGGAGATTTCATGTTATTTGTCAGAAATGCAATTTCCCAAATGTGGTCCACCTTGTAATAACACCTCATTGGCAATGAAATATGCCACTGAGAGCATCGTAAGCAAATACCTTGTGCAATATTTTATACAACAGTGTTATTTTAATGTTTTGTTCTGTACTTTCCAAGCTTTCACCTTTACCTTTTTATTCAGAAGTTACACAAAAAAATGATATAAAAAAGGGGGAACATTAACCTGAAGTGACCCTGTCTTTTGTCTTACTGTTTATTTCTGTACATTTTCTTTGTCACTGATTTATGACAAAAACCAACTAGATAACAGACAGTGATAGGAAACTGCTCTGGATGGAATAAAACCAGAGCCAAGCCTCATCCACAATCCAAACTGATATGACCTGAGCTAGCCTGAGCTTCAGCCCAAAACAGTACCTCACACAATGGTTTCTGATTCAGCACTTGCCCTTTAGAATGTATTATTTGCCTTGCAAATCAGAATCTCCTAAATTAGATTTTTTTGGACACAAAGGACGTACTAATAAAGGCTGTTTACCAGGCGTTTCAACTTTAGACGTGGGTGAGTTTCGCACATGCGTGTCTGGCTAAAAGGGCTTCAACGAAACTTCAACCAGTGTTTAGCAAATTCTACTGTATTTTGGTCAACAGAGTCTAAAATATAGAGTAGACTTACAGCAAGCATGTGCAGAGATAAACATGCTTTAAGAAGAAGCAACTAAGAATAACCACAGGATTTAAGTGCAGCAACATTTTTTTTCAACATGCCTAACAGATTGAATACGGCCCAAAATGTTCCAATCATTGTTTTTTTTTTTTATTATTTGAAATCCTCACAAAATGTGAGCTGTAATTGTCCATAGCTCCGTGATGTCATCAGCAGGATGAATTTTACAACAAAGGCACTGCAAGCCATCACTCTGAAATGAAACATGACAGCTATGAAGACCATTACATTACAAAAAGGCAACTGTCTGCTTGCAATGCTGCTTCTTGTTTACCCCCAATGCCTTAATGCTTTAGTATTATAAAACAGTGCAGCAATGGTAAGGAATGAAAAAACAAAAAAATAAAATGCGTTGTCAACTTTATGTACTATTAATTTCATGAATAAATAAAACAACGTTTAACTTGAACTGCTATTTGGCATCCTTTGTTTTGTAGTTAATTCACTGGGGTAAAGCAAGTCCTGCACAGCTTATTCTTTACTCCTGGGATATTTTTCTACTATAACGTGTTACATATTGTAAGGTCTTGCTGTAAAATAAAGGCACACACACAGGGGCCATGGCCAAATATTTAAATTAAGCGAATATCCGAACATGAAAATCCTGTGTTCGTCCCAGCACTAATTATTATCATCATCCAAAAAACAACCCAGCGTAAAAACCCTGTTTTCCTATTTCTGGATCCGGCATTGTTGTTAAATTGTTTGAACCAACTGCTAAATCACAATGGAGTCAGTTTATTACTCACCTTACTGCATTTACAATTATCGATTCATTGACAACCCTAATAACGGGTAATCATTTTAGTAAAAAGGAATAAGGAATAATCATGTATGTATTAAGAAGCACATATTCTCTAACCATTAAAAAAGTAAGAGAACTCTCTGACAACGTATAGCTGCTGGGAACTTGTTAATAGAAAGTTACGGGGGGGTAGGGGGTAGCTAAACCAGCAAGTCATCTGGTTCCAATGTGGTGCTTAATGGTGTGGATTACAAGGACACATTACACAAGAACTCGGTCTGACCTCTGATTTACCTCTCCTTGGAAACTGAAAGCAGAGCACCAGGACAGGCCTAAACAAAGCCCTGGCAGTATTTACGCTCAAATGTTCAGAGAAGGTTTTCTTTTGTTGTTTTTCCCAAAAATGAAACCTTCTTTTTCCCAGAAACCATCACAAATATTTTTAACTGTCGTCATCCTAAAACGTTTAAAACTTTCCACTACTCCGCTGTGCACAAAGCTGGCTTCTGAGGATTTTTTTTATGTTGCGCAACTGTAAATACGCTGCCCAAAATAACTAATGTGTGCTATAACTGTTATAAATCCCCAAATCCTGTGTAACACCCCTTTATAGATTCCTTTTATATTAAAATGGACATCAAATGATGGGAATATGCCTTACAGTTTATCCTGGAAAAACAGGCCCAATTGTCCAACTTCCTTATTTGACCATCCCCCATACTTCAATATGGTGTGTGATCATGTGACAGAAATACAATGATTCTTGGTTGTAAATCACCCTCCAGACCTGTGAGGGCGCTAAGCAGCGAGAACAGAGTTCTTCGGACAGGCTGGCCTGACAGTTATTTCCCAGGGTTCAAGGGAAGTTGGCCAGCCAGGAAGGGGGCGAGACTCCGTTGCAATAATGCATTGACCCGGAAGGGAAACGACGTGGCAGTCGCAGATTGGAGAGGCGGTTCGACTCGTTTACCAAGGGGTCATTTGTAACAGCATAAAAGGGGATGGAGCATCGTAATCTGTTCCTTCGTTTTGGTTTGTGTAAATAAACTGAGAAGGACTGTGAGAAACCCCGTTCCTAATCATAAAAAGTACCGTGAGTGTTTTGTTTGTTTTGTCTTGTAATTGTCTTGTCTTGTCTTGCACATTACCAGACAGCTAGCACAGTTCTGGAGCTATCGCCTAGGGCTAGCACTAAACCGGAATGGCACTTCACCCACAGTCACTAAATAACCTGTATCACCCACCTCGAGCGCTACTGCACGCACCCAGGACTGGTGACCGTGTATGTATTATTGTGGGTCAGTTATTGTGGTTATTAGTTGGGACTGCAATCCTGTTATTGTTTACCCCGTGCAGTACAGATTGTTGTGTATTGCCGGGGGATTATTGTTTAGGTCACCCGCCCGACCTGGAATAAAAATAAAGTTCACTGTTCCAAACTGGATTATAAGTTTAATTACCGCACTGCATCACTCCTGCACCTGTTCCCACTCAGACACATTGTCACAGATCACCACTGACATTAACAGTGACTTTAGCTCACCACATATCTATGAGTGCTGAAACAGTTATTAATCATTACAAAGAACAGATATAATGGGATAATAAACATATCTTGCTAAGTCACTCAGTGCCCCAGGGTAGTATCTAATGGTTTCTTGAATTACAGTACTTAAGCTGCTACAATTTCAACTGTTGCACACATTCTCTTCATTAAAACCGTCCTTTCTGAACTAAGTTTATGTCCTCTAGTTTTTTTTAATGTGACTTGACCTCATGTCTACCGTTTATTTTAACCCGTCTTCTTGGCTACTCTTAGAAACATCAGTTTTTATGTGGCACATGATTTTATTTATTCTAGCCGTTTCCAGTGAAACTGCATGGAAATTCCCACTACTGGACATTCCAATTCTGAAATTACTCATACGTGGTTCTTGTCCTCCTTGTTGATATCTGTACTTTGCATGTTTAATTGTATCTATTAAATTTGCTTATTGAGGTGAAATCTACTTTCATCAGGTTACAAGCCTACAACACATCAACTATCTAGATGCAAAAAAAAAAATACAATTTCAAGCAAGAATCTCAAAGCTCACAGCCTCAACTGAGAAAAAAAAAGAAAAACAATTGCAAACACTAAAAATCTTACCTGTAATATCTGGACTGCAAGTATGTGGAGCACACAGCTTTGGAGACATGACTGGCCGAGCCAAAGTCTATCACCTTCACCCTGTACGGCTGCCTGGCTGGGTCCACCAGCATGATGTTCTCAGGCTTGAGGTCTGCGTGGATGAGCCCCAGGCTCTTGAGCTTCATGAGGGCCGTGGCCACCTGCTGCAGGATGGGTCGGATGTACTTGAGGGGGAGGGGACTGAACTTGTTGTGCTTCAGGAAGTCGTAGAGGTTCTGCTCCAGCATCTCAAAGACCAAGCAGGTGTGGTTCTTGTGCTGGAAGCACTCGTAGGCCCGGACAAAGTTGTAGTCGTCCGCGCTTTCAGTGCTCAGCCTGGCCAGGATGCTGACTTCGATCTGCCCTTGCCGGGCGTAAGAAGGGTGGTTTTTCAGGATCTTGATGGCCACAATCTCGTTGGTTCCCCTCTTCCAACATTTTACCACCTGCCCAAAGGTCCCCCGGCCAAGGAACTCCAAGACTTCGTAGGTGTTGGTCATTGAGCAGACAACCTCATGCTGGACCAGCTGGTAATCCCCCTCGCTGTTGGAGCCACTGTTTTTGGAGGTTGCTGTGGAGCTGGTGGCCGTGGCAACAGTGGCCCCGCTGATGGTGTTCTGTGTCATTGGCGGATGCTCTTCGATGATCTGGACGCTGCTGTTGTTCTCGATCTCCTCACTCTTGCGTTTACGCCCGCACTTCTGGTACGTGTCCAGAAGGCTCACTGTACTGCGGCGCATCAGGTTGTGACAGGTAATGCCCAGCAGCTGCCCGGCTGCTCCGGAAGTGCTGCTGGCTGAAGCTACCACAATGTGCCCGGTGCTGGCTGGGAAGATAAGCGCTTGCTCGTAGGGAAGGGTGGAGGTGTTAATGGCCACCTGGGTGGCTTGTATGTTCTTGCTGCTCAGGCTGTACACTTTGTTATGAGTGCCGTACCCTGTCATATCCCAGTCAGAACTTGGCTCCACCTTTAGCTTCTTTACACTAAAGAAGGCACTTGACTGGAGAGTGTGCGGCGGAAATACTTGCACTTGCGAGGCCATACCTGCAGGGAAACACAAAGTGCAGAAAGAATCGTGAGAAGTGAAACACTGGGTAATCATTCACTTACTTAAATAAGAGCACACAGTTCATGCCAGTTCAACAAACCCTTCATTTATTGTACTTTGTCATTCTTTTTTTTGTAATTAATAGGTGCTTCTGGACTATTTATTAATTCCCTCTTTTTATTAAACGTTTTATTAGCTTGGGGGTGTATGCTGTTTCGTGATTGAACATCCATCTCTCTCTCTCTCTCTCTCTCTCTCTCTCTCTCTCTCAGACCTCAGACCTCAGATCTAGATTTTTTACTTGTCCCATTGCAGCTTAAAGGTTGATTACTACCCAGTTTGTTAAAATGTTACCATTTGAAGCAGTGTTGATGTATAAATCAATAAATAAAGCAAGCACAACTCAATAGTGAACACATCCATCACGGCTGAAGTAGATGTATTATAAAGCTGCACTGAAATGTAATTCTGATATAAATTACAGAACCAAAACTACTTGGATCATTAAAATGTCAAGTCATTATTTTTGTTTCATTTTGTATTTTGTATTCATTTCCAGAAAGCTTTTGACAAAGTCCTGCATAAAAGATTAATTCTCAAACTGAACGCAGTAGGGATTCAAGGAAATGCATGCACATGGATTAGGGAGTGGTTAACATGTAGAAAACAGAAAGTACTGATTAGAGGAGAAACCTCAAAATGGAGCGAGATAACCAGTGGTGTACCACAGGGATCAGTATTAGGTCCTCTGCTATTCCTAATCTACATTAATGATTTAGATTCTGGTATATTAAGCAAACTTGTTAAATTTGCAGATGACATAAAAATAGGAGTGGCAAACACTGTTGCAGCAACAAAGGCCATTCAAAATGATCTAGACAGCATTCAGAACTGGGCAGACACAGACATTTAATACAGAAAAGTGTAAGGTACTGCACGCAGGCAATAAAAATGTGGATTATAAATATCATATGGGAGATACTGAAATTGAAGAAGGAATCTATGAAAAAGACCTAGGAGTTTATGTTGACTCAGAAATGTCTTCATCTAGACAATGTGGGGAAGCTATAAAAAAAAGGCCAGCAAGATGCTCGGATATATTGAGAAAAGTGTTGAATTTAAATCAAGGGAAGTAATGTTAAAACTTTGCAATGCATTAGTAAGACCTCATCTGGAATATTGTGTTATGTATATATATATATATATATATATATATATATATATATATATATATATATATATATATCTCACATGAAAATAGAAAAAATAAGGAATACTGCATAATAAGAAAAGCGTGTCTTCTGTGCCTTGGCATAGGGGTAAATACATTTCATGCTTGTGATAAACCCTTGCACCAAAAACAAATGCATGATTTTGCACCAAATAATCAGTCAGCCTCAGGGAACATCACCACAAAATAAACTGTGCTTCAACCAACACTGAACTAAAAATAGTACTTTTCAACTGCAGTGCTGTTACAGCTATTCTTCCACCTGCAGTGCACCTCTACAGAAGAGTGGGTGTCTTTTTTTAACAGGCTGTATGATGGGGTACCAGGGTTATCTTACACCTGAGAAATGTTATTTTTAGGAACCTCTGCTTCAGAAGAATTATATATTCTGCTAAAATGTTGCATCTTTATTATAAAAGTGTCCTAAAAGGCACAACAGGTTCAACACAGAAGCTTGCATGTGTCGTTTGGTTTTTAGCATGACTTAACACTTAATGCTTCTAGGTGGGGTTGATAATCTAGCTCTCATGCACTTCCTATGTGTCATATTTAGTTAGTTTAAAAATACCTAAATTCTATAATGTAATCCGGCAAAACACCAAGACATGTCTACTGGCCAATTAAATGAGAGCCAGTCACTGTAATCACTTAAGTTATTAGGCTTGATGTCACTCGAAAGGATTATTTTTTCCTTTGCTGGTAAGATATGCTAAAAATAAATTAAGCACTGGCACTTCGTACAGTATTTAAGATGTGTATGTGTTGAAACCTTCTATGGAAAAAAAAAAAAAAAAAGTTTATAGGTTTTTTTCATTAGGTATAAATATTAAATGGCAAAGATATTTTATGTTCAATATAAGGCACACTAAAGTGTTTAATGTCTTGAATGTACAATTTCGTACTGTAAGGGTGGTGGGACTTGTATAGTTTGTATAATTTGTCATCTGTATTTGGCTGGAAAGGCATGTCAGAGACACAGAAAGTAGCCTACCATTAAAACTAACCGGAATGTCAAGAAGGTCTGCAGATGTTCAACTAATTGGTGCAAATACTGTAACCGGTCTTCTTATTTATAGGCAGGATCAAATGGTCTGGAAGGTAACTCAATAACTGTGAGATGCGTCTTTGATTTCATGCTATAAAGGTATAATGAAAATCTCTGACAATACTCCTTGACTCCACACCAATGAAGCCTGCCAGGGTTTACTTCAAGGATCACAGTTTTCAGACAGAAATCCAATTTGATGGAACACTTTGTCCTAACTGTCCTAACTTGGATGAAAACAAAGATCACAGGCCATGTCCACTACATATCACTTACTATTTAGAGTTTGGTTTGAAAATGAAACATTTCGCTCCTCCAGATTAAAAGGCCTAGTATTAAACTGTAATGGTGGCATTATCCTGAAAGTTTCTTTAAAGAAGAAGAAGTACACAATAACAAAACAAACCAGTTTTGAAAATATATACATATATACATACACCGCCACTGTATCCCCATCACCAGGGATATGCATCCCACATAGGGGATAATAACTAGAAATGGTGAGCTTTTTAAATTGGTAAATTCATTTGATTTAAATTCATATGAATTGGTGGCCATCATTTTTGAAGTATAATTGATTTATTAATCCAAAGTGAAACACAACCCTGTGTTCCCAGAGTCGGCACCACTTCCTATGGAAGTTTTCCATCACCCTTTAGAATGAACTAATTTTGCTTCATAAAGTCGAATGAAAGCTTCTGAATAATGTTACGTTAACATATTAACGCTTTGTGCTTAACAAAAAACTGACAAAAAATGTAAGAATGTGACATTTCAAAATCTTACGTGAAATACTGTACTACTATTACGGCTTTCGGTAGGTCTTTGCAATATCATTTTGTAGTTTCTTTGATTATGTAAAAGATCTAAATTACATTCCTATAGTTTTTATTTTTAAATGATGTCTCAATCCTAAAATGATAGGTGATGTTAAACTTTTGTCCTTAGCTGTAGTTTGCTTGCTAACTGATTTCAGCGATATAATAATGCATGCATCTCAGACAGAATGCTGCCATGTGAGGAAATCGACTAACAAATGCCACTTGGTAAATCAGCCAGCGGAAATGATTCATTACTGGATTGATCTGAGCACGTCTAGACACAACATAAGCTCATGTCATGAACTCTTTTTAACAAGGATATAAAGGTCAAACCCTTTGCAGCACAAAAGAAAAAGACATCACAATTCAAACCATGATTGAAAAGAATTCTTAATTGGTAAGGATTAACGTAATCCCTTTATTTACATATTAATTAATTAAAAAAGCAAAAGTGTTGCGATTTTTATTTGGATTCGTTAAAGACATCAGTGAACGTGTAACTATTTTACACACTCTATTCCCACCACCTACTGTGCATGATGGGTAATAATCATGCTTTTAAAACACAACTGTGTATGATAATCTCGTGCCTTCAATGCGTATTGATTGTGTATTATTATACTGGTAGTGTGAATGTGGTGCTCCAAAACTGTGTTAGGAAAGAATTTGCAGCTGAGGAATAATTGCAATTGTATCACTGTTACTCAAACAATCTTTATGGTATTTCTATACAACATATTTATATCTCTGGAAATTATAACAAATTCAATTAAAAACATAAACTGTAACAAACAAATTTTTTTCCACAATTTTTTTGTCTGTTCTAAACCAACTCCATAGAGTGGGTGGTTGTTTTTCAGGCAAACGTGTCGACAACTGGCTTCATAAGTGTGACTATAAAAACTGAATGGAACTCCTACTTCTCTAGTGAACCCAACGGACTAGTCTTTCAAACTGAGGAATTTCTGCTACAATAAAAACAGCAAGAATGCTGTAATTAAGACTTTATAATAATAAATAAAATCCCCATAAATTGACTGCCTCTATTTATGTACTGACCCCAGGGTGTCAATTAAGACAACTTGCTTGTGTGTGTGGGTGGAAATGCATCAGATTTTTAAAGACATTCATGGAATGAATAAAAACATTAGGAGGCACTGTGTAATTTCCTTAGATCGTGTCAAGTATTTACAACCCTATAACATTTTTATCAAAATCAAGCCTATTGAAATTCAACTGATTATGAATGTGTGTACCTTTATAAGAGCATAGCAAATTGTAATATAGCCGAGTGAAAGCATGGTAACGCATATGTAAGTATGTATAGAAGTATGTATGTATTAATATTCCAGTATACCATTTGCCACTGTTTTGAGATTGTATATTAATCATGCTGCAGATTTCAGCCATTTTGATAATCACATTGATATTTTGAAGTTGCAGCCAGGAGAGCACAAACAAAAAATGATTATGTAATTTCTCCAGGGTTCTGCTTCTACTCAGTGTTGTATGAGCATGCATTGCCTGATCATAATATTGACCATTTACATGTCAGAAACAAATAGAAAATATCTAGTACAGGCAGGATCAATCAACTGTCATCTGACTGCCCTACATAAAAAAAAAAAGTTTCTAAATAGAGACAATTGATCTGTTCACAAGTACATCGGCTGAATGGACAGTACGTACAAGCAAATAGCTCAACCAGCCTAGTGTAAGCTAATTAGGAAGATCATTCCAGCAGCCAAAGAAATATAAGAGCAGGCTAGGTAATGGTGAGATTGCCAGTCATATTTGCTGCCCCTACATTTTCCTGAATTTAATAATTAATGACTTTTGAAGATCCTCTCAACCCATGTAAGACTGTTTACCAGTAGCAAGGGATCTAAACTTAGATTTAATTCATTTACTATATCGGCATATCCTTTAAAGGTTTTCTACTGACAATATGCATTGCTTGGCCACTTTATAAGGACCGGTCTACCCGATTTGGTAGTGCCCTGAAGTGGGGCATGTTCTCCTGGTATATGCTGGATATAGTGATTCTTTTAGTTTATTACAGCCTCGTTGTGGAGTCCACCCAACAACTTGTACCCTAATAGTTATGGCTACTAGGACGATAATGCACCCATCCAAGGTATGATTTTCTGAGAAAAATAAAACTTTTCATCAGGACAAAACGAGAGGCCACAGTTCAATCACCAGGGATTTGACAAAGGCTACTGCGCCATTAATCTTAAAATGTTTTATTCTTAGACTTGTATTACATGAATCTCAAGACACTTAGAAAATGAACCCGCACTGAAGATGTCAGGTACATGCAGTGAAGATCAGCCATTAAGGATGCTTCAGCCTGTGGACTATTTTTTGGTTCTGCCAGGGTTTAAGAACATAAGAACATAAGAAAGTTTACGATTGTAAGTCGCCCTGGATAAGGGCGTCTGCTAAGAAATAAATAATAATAATAATAATAATAATAACGAGAGGAGGCCATTTAGCCCATCTTGCTCGTTTGGTTGTTAGTAGCTTATTGATCCCAGAATCTCATCAAGCAGCTTCTTGAAGGATCCCAGGGTGTCAGCTTCAACAACATTACTGGGGAGTTGGTTCCAGGCCCTCACAATTCTCTGTGTAAAAAAGTGCCTCGTATTTTCTGTTCTGAATGCCCCTTTATCTAATCTCCATTTATGACCCCTGGTCCTTTTTTCTTTTTTCAAGTCAAAGAAGTCCCCGGGGTTGACATTGTCTATACCTTTTAGGATTTTGAATGTTTGAATCAGATCGCCGCGTAGTCTTCTTTGTTCAAGACTGAATAGATTCAATTCTTTTAGCCTGTCTGCATACGACATGCCTTTTAAACCTGGGATAATTCTGGTTGCTCTTCTTTGCACTCTTTCTACAGCAGCAATATCCTTTTTGTAACAAGGTGACCAGAACTGAACACAATATTCTAGGTGAGGTCTTACTAATTCATTGTAGAGTTTTAACATTACTTCCCTTGATTTAAATTCAACACTTCTCACAATATATCCGAGCATCTTGTTAGCCTTTTTTATAGCTTCCCCACATTGTCTAGATGAAGACATTTCTGAGTCAACATAAACTCCTAGGTCTTTTTCATAGTTCCCTTCTTCAATTTCACTATCTCCCATATGATATTTATAATGCACATTTTTATTGCCCGCATGCAATACTTTACACTTTTCTCTATTAAATTTCATTTGCCATGTGTCTGCCCAATTCTGAATGCTGTCTAGATCATTTTGAGTGGCCTTTGCTGCTTCAACAGTGTTTGCCACTCCTCCTATTTTTGTGTCATCTGCAAATTTAACGAGTTTGCTTATTATACCAGAATCTAAATCATTAATGTAGATTAGGAATAGCAGATGACCTAATTCTGATCCCTGTGGTACACCACTGGTTACCTCACTCCATTTTGAGGTTTCTCCTCTAATCAGTACTTTCTGTTTTCTACCTGTTAACCACTCCCTAATCCATGTGCATGCATTTCCTTGAATCCCTACTGCGTTCAGTTTGAGAATTAATCTTTTATGCAGGACTTTGTCAAAAGCTTTCTGGAAATCTAAATAGACCATGTCGTATGCTTTGCAGTTATCCATTTTCAATGTTGCATCCTCAAAAAAGTCAAGTAGGTTAGTTAGACATGTCAAAGTCAAGTAGGTTAGTTTATTCAAAGTAATACACGAGTATTACAGCATCCCACTGACTTTCCTATAAGGGAAGATTTTACAATGTATTTGAATTTTACATTTAACAAAAGATTTCTTGAAATTGTTTTCTGAAAATATAACAAAAGGTTGACTGTTTTTTTGTTTTGTTTTGTTTTTGTTTTTTTGCCCTTTGGAAATAGCAGGCTGTACTATTAAATTAGCTTGCTGTTTAAGTTTTTCAGTTTCAAGCCTCAGCATAATATGATGTTTTTGAAACACCCCCCACACACATACGGTACAGTACACACTATTCCTTACACACAACCTGTTGAACATAATGATTTATCACAGTCATTACCAGAGCTTATATTACTTTTGGATTATTTCATTTAGCGAGGACAGCAACTTTAATTAGGTCCTAATGACATCAGGAAAAGAAACCCTGACACGGACATAGTTATTTCCCTATTTTGTGCTCATGGTTAGATATAGTGGCTATAACAAAACATTAACAGATATCACTAGCTGTTCTTCTTTACCAGTGCACTACTGGTATGGTAGTGTGCCATGAGGAGGGCCAGGGTAAAAGAAAGTCTCATGCAATTCTTCCTTTGCAAGAATGTAGCTAAGCCTATCAAACGAGATACACTAAGTTTTTTGGCTTCTCCGCAGCACAGCCTAATGTAATGGAGGTGTCTTCAAAATCTCTTCGACACAATTTGGTTTGATTTCTAATCTATTTGAAGTGTTTTAAAACTGCATTCTTCTTCAGATCTGTACCACTTACCCCCTTGTATGTACGCATCGTAGGTATGGTATCCATGTCTGTCCCGTCAGTGCCCCTATAACCTTGACTTTTTGTTTTTACAGCATCCAGTTCTAAAATCATTTTTGTTACAGTTGCAATATGGGGACAATTACCACAACTTGCCATGTATTCTTATAGGTCTCTGTACTTGTGTTTTCTGTAATTGCTGTTATTTGAAATCGTTCTGATCCATTTATCATACTTACAACATGTTTTTACTGGTCTTTACCCAAATAAGCAAATAGTTACTAGAAGGTTTAACTGCTCTTAGTCGAATTTGCTCTTACTTATAATTTACTGTATGCTTTATTTTGCTCTTACTTGAATTGATTTTATTGTACTTTCACTGCTCTTATCTGTATTATGATATTCTGTAATGTGATATTTTATAATGCGATACTTTGTACTGTGATAACTTGTAACATTTGTAAGTTGTCCTGGACAAGGGGGTCTGCTAAGAAATAATTAAACAACTAACTAAATAATAATGTATTCATCTCTTTAACTTCTACTACTTATTTTGCACCCTATCTTTTTTTTCTAAAACACTTTATCAGACTTATTGGTTGCAGCCACCACCAATCAAACATGGCAGGCATGCTGTGTTCCAATCAATACGCTCTGCAACCTCAAGCGAACTCACAGTAATGTAAACTCCTCCCACTGTCTGTCAGCCTCAGCGTTTTTGCTGTGGAGCCATGGCATAATTACATTGCTGACTGTTATAACCCAATAAAGGCATCTCAATTAACTAAGGCTGAGGTGATGCATCGTATTGTTTGACAACTATAGATAGTCAAGCCTGTGCATCATTTTTATGTAAAGGGTTTAAGAAAAGAAAAATTTATTTATTTTTATTAAATTTGGAATCTGCAATTATTTTTTGCATTAAGCGCAGAGCTTCTCTGCTCCCCTCATTCTGACTCACTAAATCTGCATGCGATTGAGCTCATCTTCTCCCCCCTGCCCAGCCCCCTGTGAGTGTTTAATGATGGGATTGGATCTGTGCAGGAGTTAAGAGCGTGCGCTAGAATTACAAATACTGTATTGACCGAGCTACAATGCCTTCCGATGTTTGGCAATTATTTTCTAAAGTAAGACGGCAAGAAAGAAAAGTACAGAAAGTAATGTTTGGGATACTCCGGTAACACAACTAATTTGCGTGACCATTTAATGAGATGCAGAGGTCGCGCTAGTCTTTAAAAATGTGCATTTGTAAAGCATACCATCTCAAAATCTGCATTTTCAACCATAACGTTTTTACATATTGTATCAACATAGTTATATTATTGTTCAGTGCAACTATTTCAGATTAAAGAAGTTAACATGCAAAACAGTACACAGTATAAATAATGGCATAGAAATAGACATAAAGACAAGCTTACCATGAAATGTTTTCTTTTGAAAAAACCCCAATCCCGACGTAAAAATCAGTGTTGTAGAACGTGTACCAACGTCTCTGCGGGTAGCTGTCAACATCATAACTAATTTACAGTTTTGCTGTTTAAAAGTTCTTTTCATTTTCCTTTTAGCACCCAAGTCAAAAATGACTTGTGCTCTTTCCAAATCAAAGTCTTAATAATTCTCAGGAGTTTCCATTGAAATTGTCATTTTTAAGATGATCCTCACGTAAACTAGAGTGTTTGCTGGTCTGCGCTCTGTACAGGTATCGTAATTGCAATTGCTGCAAGTTTTGCGAAAGCAGGAAAGATGTCGGAATAGTTCTCAATAAAATCCCTGCAGGTCTCATCCATGGTCTTAAAACCATGATTTCTGAGCGTGTGTTTTACTTGTCCAAATTCTTGGCTGACAGTCAACAGGTAAGATGCTCCGATTCAGATTAGTGAGTCGCTACCAGGGACGTGCGCAGTACTATATGGGATATATGGGATAATGAGACCTCAGGAAGTAGTGGAACCATTTTTACATGTTTCATTGCATAAAACTACTTCATAATATAAACAAAATTACTGGATAGCGATGAAAAGGGGGAATGTTGTCTTTTACATCTGCATTTTAGAAATGCACTGCTGTTATTGTTTGCATTTTATTTAACTGTCCAATTTAATATGCATAATAGTTTTTAAAGCGTTACTTGCAACGCTTTCATAACTTTGATGAATCGATGCATCCGCTTTTTTGGAGAACGATATATCGATAGTGAAAATTTAGGCATCGCCCCAGCCTTACAATTAACTTCTTTTGTTGTCTCAGATTGTGATGCGATTCCATCTATTTCCATCCCTGTAAGGTATTAAACTTGTCTCAAGTAAAACCTTAAAATCAGGTGACAAAAGTCTATGTATGTGGGTTGTCTTGGTTCATTCCATGACAACAGTAAAAATAATGATGTGCACATGCTCACATTCCCCAGATAAGATAAGCCAGAGGGACTGTACCACATAAATTATGGGGACTCCTTTAAAAAAAGACATGTTCTGCTCTAGATACACAATGCACCAATATCTAAGGGAGATCATTTGTTTGTTGTTTGTGGATATAGGTTTTATAGAAAATCATTCTTCATTCTTTCTCTCCCTGTGATCTCTTGATTTATTTTTCTTTCTCTTTGTTCCTTTTTTCTATCATTTTTGATTAATGTACAGTTTCTTACTACCAATAATTTCCATCACAAGTTGATTTTCAATCGTACAGTACCTGTAAGGGTTCTACTAATTCATTACAAGTGTAAGATTATTAATATTGTTCAGTGAGGCAGAGTTTGGGTAGAGTTGAAGCAACACCAGCTTGAATGAAAAAGGTAAGAATGTGAAGGAGTGAATGTTCAGGTTGAAAATATTTGTATACAAATCAAGAGTTTATCAGATTATAGCCAAATTTTATCCAGAACATCTATAAGAGGCTGGGTGTGTAAAGTAAAGCACAAGTCTTACTCCCTCATACTTAGAGAAACAGCCTAACACAGTTACCACCTCCTCCTTTTCCTGCACTAACATACATCAAAACTAGGCTGCAATTTATGCCTGGGTTCTGAAGTCCTTTCATCTCCAGCCGAGTATATCACAAAAACTGCAATCAACTGTGAATGGACAGGATGATGAGTTATCCAGCTGGGGCTTGGTGATTCTTATAATGCCCGTTAGCTACTGTGTATATCACAAATAACGTGCTCAGTGGCTTTTTAGGGACCTTAACCCTAATTCACTACCATCAGCAAACAGCAACCACTAACGTGTTTCGACAGCAGACAACGATCTGTGCTTACTGCTGCTGTATTTAAAATGGAATCCTGTGGAAAGGTGCACACTGACTTTATAAGCTGCTGTAGGTAAAATTATAAACTATGTCAGCACATTTTAACCATCATGGAAGCAGTCTGTTTAAAGACAACGATTCCTGTCTCTATTTTCTGAAAGCGTAGTAAGGATAGTGTGTGAAATACAAACAGGAGTGCTGCAGATTAACCTGAATCTGAAACCCATCTTTAGCAAAATCAGTCTGGTAATCACAGCTCATCCGACAAAGCCACCACTGGCAGCCGCCGCTGATAAGATGGTCTCCAGGACTAAATAAGCAATCCTGCACTGCATTAAATAATCTGTCATAAAATAAATGACAGGTAGGAGGCAGTCAGATAGATAGATTGGTTCATGCCTAAAAACATGAATATTTCATTGTTCTACACAAGCTTCCTTAACAGTTTTAAGGGATTGCGTTTTTTCCTTCATGTTTCAAAGCAATTACTATCTAAAGTTCACAAATACTACAAGAAACATTTTTGCAAAGATTACAATTTAGGTAATTGTATACAGATTTCACAAATGGTAATTCAATTTACATCAAAACTAGCTTACAAAGAGTGTGCGTCAGCCACCTGCCAGTTGGTAAAATTGAATCCTAAAAAAATTAGATATGGAAAAAAATATATTTATATTTTTTAAGGGAAAGAAACAAATCAAACAGACCCATTAATACTGGTTACTAATAAACACTGGTTACCTGACAAAAGTGCAGGTTCTGTTTCTCAAACGTATTACATTTTCATGTGTTTAGCTGGTAATATTTTTTACATCTTAAAACGATCTCCTGGTTGTTAGGAAAATCACTTCCACCACCATTATACGACTCGCATTCTACTCACATTGCACTCTATAATAGTGCAATAAAGGCACATCTAATCGGCTTTAATACAGCTGTGAGCCAAGCCTTATTAGTCTCTATTAGCAATAGTGCTACAAAGGAGTGTGTTAGAATCTGTAATGCAAGTGAGCCGGAACACTGTTCCTGGACTTATCTTTAGACTGGAATTAATTTCACTCACTTCACCCCATCGTGAAACAGAAGGAATGCAATATCTTATGAAGACGCCCCACCTCAAATCGAATACATTACTACACAAGGTTCTCTGCTCTTTATTCCGACCATATTTTGCATTGAAAGAAAAACATGACCAAAACTATGAAAAAAAGAAAATGTATATAGGACTACCTACAGTAAGCTTAGGGCTATCTAGTATGCAGCTGATGTTGGTGGAAGCTATTCCATATGAAAGCAATAGCACACTCCAGGGTGTTACTCCTTTCTTACTTGTACTTCCATTTTAAAACATGACATTCTGTACTAATAGAAAAGAATATGCCTGATAGTACACAGCTTAGCGTGGAGTGTAAAGTTTATGGTATTAGTTTGTTAGCTACAATCACTTTAACTCTACAAATACAACTTTAAGAGGAACTTTTCCTTGCAAAAGATGACAATGTGCTAATTGCAAACACACAAACAACCATACAGATATTACCTGTTCTAAATCATCTGTCAACATTTCCAGACATTCCACTTGCACTGTAAAGAGAGTTGTGAACTACAGTACACAGAAACACAAAAAGACATCTGACTGACCATTTGGTAAAACACTAAAGCATTAAGATATAGTCCATCTTATCGTCTATAACATTTGATTTGAGCATAAGGACATCCTATCCCATTTCTCCTACTGTACATGGAGCACAGCCTACAGTATATGTTGTTTCTTACTCGTTAGACGAAAACAAATTGTGTAATTTTCCATTAGAAAAAAAAACAAGCATTGCAGACTTTCCAGGAACAAAAGCTTGTCATTTTCTTTTGCTTCAAACACCTAAAATAACATATTACTTACTGACTGAGTAGGAGTTGCATGACATAATGTATACAATTAGGTGCTGTTCAAAGCACATCCTATACATATTTAAGCAAAACAAACAAACAAACAAAAACAGCAACTTACAATTCTTACCCCCCCTCAAACTACACGAGAGAAGCAAATCTCTGTTTACAGAATGTCCCTTTTACTAGATGTCTTGTCCTAGCCCTTGTCTTGTCCTAGCCCTTCTCATGAGTAGCTTATAAGTTCAAATTAAATTTGGGTACATGCCAGAAAGACACTTTTGCTTGTGGGCTCCTTTCAGAATTGGTGTAATTTACACATTAGTTACTGTATTGTTTGTCTTCAAAGAAAGTAGAAATAAACCTGACACATGTAGAAACATACATTCACAACCATGACACCAGTACATAAAAAAGAATGAACATGAATGGCTGCTTAGTGCGCATCGTTGAAAAGGACAGATTCTGCTTCTGCGTTGAGATGACATAAAAGACCACCCATCTGTTTCCTGCCTCCTTTGAACACACCAGTGAACTATTTCTTTTACCAAGATTTCTCACAAATATGTCTGAATAAAGAAAATGCATTCTATCTGCAAAAGAAAACCAAAACACCAGGTGCCATATGGTTTACTGCTCATGCAAGCGCATTTACAACTCAGTTTCCAGGCCTATAAGAGTGCAAACTAGACGTATACTTGAATACAGGTAATTCAATGAGAATAATAAACAACCTGGAGACATCATTAGTTCAAGTCACTGTGTCGGCTTGCACCATGTGAGGAATGGCATGTAAATTATTACTTTTATTGCCAATGATAAAACCGGGGCATTGTGTACAACCCTTATAACAACTGAAAAGCTATGTGAAAGTACAGGCAAATCACAAATACAGCACGGATGTTAATGTAGTTATAGCGTTGCAGAACCAATGGTTATGGTAAAGCACAGTAAATGTGTAGTATTACTGTGGTAAACTGCAAAATGACTGGGCAAACATGAAAAAGGGTTTTAAATAAATTTAAAAAAAATACTAGCTAACGTAGCTGTTCTTGACTGAAGTTGCAGGAAAGATGAATCAAGATAACTAACTTCCTTATTTAACTCAAAGTGAGCTGTTTGGTTTCTCTCATCACTGTGTACTGTTATGACTTACAACAGTAATAACTGCAGTACATTTGTAGCTCTATAGCAATATTAAATACTGAATTTGAAGGAAAAACAGAGGTAAAAAAAACATTTTTTTCTCTTCTGCTGTGAGGGAATGTTTATATGGATGGAACATAGTGCAAAGGAAAGTGAAGGGAATTCATAACTGCAGAAGTTGAATTTGTTCATACAATCTGCATTTCATATTGGCAGTGCAATTAAAGGGTACATTAGCTCCAAATGCACTCAATATGGGATCTACAGGACCAAGAACCACTCAGAATGACTGAAAGAAAATCGTAAAATAAGGGATGGGAATTTAAAAAAACAATCAATAAAAACGGCACTTGAAGATATTTATACTTGAAATAAATGACCGGGGTTTCTTTGGGGAAGGAACGTGTTTACGCACGCACAGACATGCACAAAGAGAGTTCAAAATGAGTTCAAATGGCACCCGGTGGAATATATTTCATTATTATATTTAAATTTTTTTTTTTATTATTCTGTTGGTGGTATAATACCACTGGCAGTACAATTCCAAGTAATAAAATCTGGTGACATGACAGTGGTAATCTGAGACATCAAAGGCACCGCTATTGTTTACACAAGAGAAGCAATATTATACATTAAATTGCACTAATAAACACAGGAAAAACAAAACACAAAAAGTAGAATAAAAAATGTGGTTGTTTTTTGAGAACAGTTTAAGTTGTGGAAAATAAGATGGACACTGGTTTCTAGTTAAAGTGTCTCCTTTAGTAGTATCCTGCCAATAATACTGTATCAATTTATTTATTTATTTATTTATTTTTTAAGTCCTCAGTTAGTGACATCGGAAACAACTAAACAACCACCCTTATCTTTTTGCAAAGCAAGGTGTGTGTCTGAATATTGGCGTCTCAGCTTCTGGGGTCTATACAGAACCTGGCCTCCCATCAGTGATTTATCAAGGTGTCAGTTTGGGTTATGAGATTAATTTCAGCCGCACAATTATGAGATTATAGAGGTATCTGGGTAGGGCTAATAAAGCAAGCAGGCACCAGCGCACATTGTACTGGAACTGAAATTGTGGAGTTGGTAAAATCACTTCATCAGTTGGCCCGATGAATCAAATGCACACGACCCCAGACGTTCACAGGCTAGATCTGTTGGCCGCTTACACAAAGGGCCTTGCTCATCCACCTGAATGCAACAATAATTAGTGTTACAAAGCAAAGACACGGATGAAAGAAATCAAAGACACAGAATATGCTTACTGTAGGTAAATATAAGGTCAAACGTAGTAGCCATATAAAAACATATATTTTCAAATGGACCAGTGAAAAATTCTGAAATACAAAGAATTGTTACATAATGAAAGAAAAAAACAGACTCTGGTATTTTATTAAAAATTGTAAAAATGTTTTTTATTTACATTACAGTACATCGGGAAGCTTTGTGGGCAGCCATGTAGAGAAGGTCTTCTGATTCATGAATCGTGTTGCGACAGCCACCTTGAGAAGGTCTCAAGCAGGTCTTGTTTATGGGTTTGGAATAAGTCATCACTGAATCAGGAAGTACTGTATAAAACCAACCGATATAAAACCAACTACTCTATAACTGCTGTCCATCCCTAATAAGAAGAACTTTAGTTGACCTTTTTAAATGTAGACTCCAATATGAACTGTATCTTTTCCCTTTTTGTTGTTAGTTAATATGCTGGTACTAAACACTCATGCTGCTACCTTTAAAGAAAGCTTTCTTTTTTCATTAATTGTGTTTATATTAAGGGTACGACTTGGATTCAGGGACGACTGAAGAATGCCGATCACAACACCACAGTAAAATGATGTACAGTTTTGAAAAGGGGTGCAAGGCTTACTACCTTTAGGTACGGTAAACCAATAAATAGATCAGGTCTGCTTTCTTTCCGGAAAAAGGTACAGAAGTACACTGACTCACAGGGAAACAAATACTGCGGACAGACCCATTATAATTATGCAAATACGCTCGTCAAATGATATAACAATCTTTCAAAACAATTCCCCAAAAAAGCTGTCTCAAAATGCTTTATGAGTTCAACAGTGCAGCAGAAAGAAGGTTATACGGTAATTCAGCATGAATGCTCAGTTCTCATAACCAGACTAAATAGGTCTCTTGGAAAGCCAACACAACAAAGACAAACACACACACGCACGCACACACATTCTGAGCCTGGTAATCTTGGTTTTCGTTATCTGTTAGTAAACCTCTCAGTGTTCAATCATGTACTGTAAGTAAATATTTTCTCAACTGAAAAATGAATGACTTCCATGTTGAACCATCTGTCTTCCTAATGTTATTATTTCAGGCAACTTAGACTAGTATCATCAAGGCAGAGTAATGTATGCTATGCTCATGGGTTTTTGTTGTGGCTGTTTGGTATCTTGCAACTGTCTTTCTTTCTTTCTCGTCGTGATAGACATTCCTGTATGTGTACTTTTTACCACCCCCTCATTCAGTGCTCCAGTGCTGTGACACCCAGCAAATCGGTAGGTGTGTTCAAGCTAGGTCAATATACCAAAGGCTTGGGGCTTACCAATGATAGCACACGTTCCTGGATGACATGTTCCTAGAATGAACTACAGCGTCCAATACACTTGCTAGGAGACAGCTGTGCGCATTGAGCGTCTTATCCATTTTGCATAGCATAAACAACACATTATACCAAACGATGGCTAGAAGTAAAGGAAAAGCAAAATAAAGTGTTCATATACACATTTTCAATCATTTACTCAAGTTGTTAGTTAAATGTTGTTTTATCGCAGGGGTCCTGCGATAAAACAACCCAGGTTACCAAGAAGGTTTCCGACGTCTCCTTATGAGGGTTAAATATTTGAAGATATCTTCAAATATTCTGAGATATCTGGAAATGATTTAGAGATATCTTAAAATATTAAGAGATATCTATAAATGAATTTGAGATATCTCTAAATGATAATTTGGCTTGCCATATGGCACATCACTAATTTTGATAAATTGACTTAAGAATTTCATATCTCTCTAAAAATCAACAGCCGTTACCATTTGTATTCCCAAAGTGCTAAAACGGCCAGGGTGTACACCAGAAAATCATAGCACTAAACTGAATACATCATTCTGACAGACAAAATGTTTTTCTTAAAAGGATTTGTTGTCTTTTTAAAATCATGTTCTAATTTAAGTCCTGTAATTCTAATAATAACAACAGAATTGTTTTCTAAAAAGTTGAACAGACGGTATAGATGCGAGCTACTTTACGTAGGCATATTAAAATGTTTAGTTATCACATACATTTACTTAGGAAGTCCAGTTGTGTTCAATGTCACTGAATTCTACAGCTCTCCCCCAAGCCCCTCCATAAATAAATAATATATCACTTGTAGATTTTCACTCATGAATGAAAAAAAAGATGTCCTCCAGTTATGGATACTTTCAATATCTTCTAACAGAATGCCCCTGACAAGTTCCATCACATACAGATGTGTAAACCCTAAAGTGTAATGGGCATACCAACACCTCCACTTTATCCATGGTGCAGGGGATGTTCATCCCAAGCATAAACAAAGACAACTGCTTACTAATGAGGTGCTGATGAACTATAAATGTGTATGAGCTCAGGAGACCAGGGTTAGACTTCAGTTTCAAACTCATTTGTAATAACAACCGCAGACAGAATCATATATAACCACATGAATGTGAGTAGTTCAAATCAGCAAGCAAAAAGTATCATATTAGTGCAGACTGACTGAGGATGCAACTGTAATTTCCCATTATGCACAGCAACGTGCAAGCCTGGCATACCTGCTACTTTTCCCCTGTAGTTGCACATTATACACAGGCCTTTACTGTATGTGGTCTTGTGCAAACCCCCTGCAATGTGCTGTTCAATAAATGGTATAAAATTAGGTTTCAGCTGCATTCGAGATATACTGTAAGGCTGAATAAAACAAGTATGCACACAGCTGTTGTTTCCAAAAGGACAGCTTCTTCATGTTTGTGTGTTAATATTTTTGTGTATATGACCAAGGTAACCAGGATCTACAGTAATTTGCATAGCTAGAGAGACTAAATGCAATCAAACATATATTTACATAATTTAACATTGTATTTAAATAGATTGATCTAAAAGAAAAGCTGTATGAAGAACTTGCGCTAATACATTATATTAACTGTACTGCAGTTAGAATGTGTTTCAATCAAATTGATTTTATGAGCTGAACTGGACCTCTCCATCCGGCAGAGGGAGCGCGTGAGAGGAGTTTAAACAGAAGCACTGTATCAATATACATACTGTAAAGTCCAGACAATTCTAGCACTGAAAGTGTAAACCTTTATTTTGTAGATCTGTTACTGTAGTAAGTATTCACTAACAAGATCCGCATTACCCTTGGGTTATGTTTTACGTCGATTAGGAGAGGGTTATCTAACCTTTATTTATTAAATAAACCAATTCACGTTACCCCAGCTAATGTTCCCATTTTTATAGCGGGATCAATCTAGAAGAAGGCTCTTTGTTCTAGATTATATTAAAATCGAATTAAATAATGAATGACCACGTTGTTCAAGAAAGCTAAATGACTTACAGTATGCTACAACATTCATTGTTAAATCACTGTATTATTTTAAGGCGTAGAAACTGTTAATGATTATGTACTGTCGTTTTTTTCTGTTTTTGAACAACCAATATGACCTTATTAACTGAACAACTTAAGATCATTCCTATTTATTCCCGCTATATCTATTACGTGTTTTTCAAAGTCTAATCAGTTTCACAATAATGATCTAATAATATTGGGGCTAAAACACTTCCTCGATGCTGCCACCGATAATGTTCACAGGTCAGTTTCACTCTCTGTATTACCCTTTCACTTGCTAAAATGACACAAAATAAGACAAGAGACACAGATTTGTTTTAAGTTCGGATATATTCACGTGAACTGAAATTTAAAAAATGACAATAGAAGAAATACAAACATATTTTAGTAAGGGGTTGTGTATTCGCCTAAACTCACCGATTACTCATGTGCTGTGGTGTTGTTTTACAATACAGTAGGCTAATACTAAATATAATTTCAAATAATGTTCAATTCCGATTTTACTTTTCGATCTCATTTTTAGAATTGACAAAAGAAACATGCTAGATCTTGACATTTTTGCTGTTTAAATCCACATTGTTTTAGGCAATCACAAAAATAGTGCCGCTGGTTTAGCACGACAATTTTTTTTGTCAGAGATTTAGAAAATAGATAAACATGTCCTGTATTCAACTGTAAAATTACAAACATCAACATTTGAATTAATAAATGATTATAAAAAAGCTTAACTCAACAAGATACAGTCAGTAGGCTGCAGTACAAAGCAGTCGATAAGCTCTAATAAAAAAGGGGGTTTGGGATAATGAAAGAAGTGCTGTTCAAGATTCTTACCTTCGTACACGGGGGCCATCGGTGCAAGGTCTTCTGTTATTCATGGCAAAAAAATAACGAGAGATGTCAGCTCAAAACTCAATAAAAATCTGCCATCTTAAACCCCACTGACTGTCAGAGCTGCTGTCTCCTGCATCACTACAGCCCAGTTCATTAGGAGAGAATATATTCGCTATACACATCCACCGTTCTGGTATGGGGACGGATCTGCAGGAGAAACACAGCAGATTGGTTTATTCAATTTAACCCCGCCGATCTTTGAGTTTTGTTGTTTGTTTGTTTGTTTTTTGGCTCAAAACTTGAGCCAAATTGTAGGTCTCCTTCAGCTAGCCACCATGTCTGGAGTCCCTGCAAAAGTTGCAATGGAGAAGCAGAGGGAGTTACAAGATAATCAAATACCTATTGGATGGATTGGAGCTCAAGATAAAATAACTTGCGGTAATTCTCATGAGACGATTTTGAAAACTTTTAAAAGTAAAAGTCCCAGTATCAGATGCAAATAACTTCTGTTTCATATTCGTAAATGAATGAGTAAATGAAATAGAAATACAAAATATTACATACATGCATGCATACTAGTTTTGTAAGAGATTTTATCTACTTTTTAAAAAAACATATGCAATATTTTATCAATACTGATTAGCTAGAATGTGATTTATAATAAAAGCGGCTAAATATAAAGCTATTTGTTAATCTCCTGAACATCACCCCTGCTCAAATTAACACTATATTATAATCCTAGGCCAAATTGTGGGCCTATCTCAGAAATGTACGTTGACCAATGCACCTGCATGTCCACTTTCAACAACTATTTATTCACCCAGCACAGGACAGTTCTGTCTGACTAAAGAAATGCCTCAACACGTGTCTCGTTTGGAAATGAGTTGTGTTGTTTTTTTGTTTACTTATTTTTTTTTACTTTTCAGTTTTTGCTTATTTATTTTATGTGTTTGTGTTTGTTTGTTTTATTGTTTTTTCACCCACTTTGTTTTAAATTGAACTGTTATGTGACCCATGCTTTAAACACTTGCTTATTGAGATATCAGATTGTGGTGGCATCATTGCATAGTTTTGAATGATAAAGTGAAACTTTTATGGGACTCACTATGATTCTTTATTGAAACTAAATCAAAGTTTAAGTTAGGATAAGAAGAAAATATTTTTATATATTCCTCAGCATTTATCTTATTTGGTCAACATTCTGTAGCACGTTGTGTTTTGTGAGTGTATTTGTGTTATAAACATGTTATTAAGGCATTAAAGAAAACGCATGCTATGCACCTGGCAGCGACTTTTAAAAGGTGCCACATAACAAAAGAAACAGCAACTGTAATAGCAATAACTGAGTTTTACGTGTAATGCAGTGTTTGCAATAAATAATTGCACAAATATTTATATATGTGTGTGTGTGTGTTTTGCCTGTCAGCAATGTAATATTCCTGCTTAACTGTTTTACATCTTGTAAATTTGATTGCTATAGCTAGCAATCAAATTTTGCTGGAGCTAACATACAATTCTTAGAGTATCCTCTCATATCAAAATCCACGAAGTCGGTATAGACTGCAAGTTTCAGTAGCTTATTTTCCATTGCCAATGAATGGAGTTTGTTTTTCCTTAGACAGTGTGTTATGTTGTTAAGGTAGTTTGCATGGAAGTGGAAGGCATGACTATCTGCAGTTGGGTTTTTCTGAGAACAAATGGAAGAGACAGAAAACACAGGAAGAAGGAGGTCACAAAATTATGTTAAACACGCTTTGTTTTGTGGTGAAACAACATAATGATTATATTGTTCTTTTGTGTGTTTGTTATACCATGCAGATCAACAATATGTCTACCTAGAATATAGGGTAATTCATAATACACCAAGTCATTTTGTTTCAAATTTACAAGTAATTCCAAATTACACTATTAACATGCAGGGTTTTTTTGTCTTTTTTTATATGTAGCATTACGTCATTAATTATAGTAGGTACCAATGAATATGTTTTAAAAAAAAGATTTTGGACACAACCTTTTGTACACAATATATTATAGTTTGGTATATATATATATGAGCACATATATAAGAGCTCTTATAACCAAATATTTTAAGTTTAACTGTTAGTCGTAATAGCTCTCACACTTAATTATTTAATTTTTAATTAAAGACAGTTGCAAGATAGCAAGATTAATAAAAA
Organism: Acipenser ruthenus; assembly: GCF_902713425.1. Classification (NCBI taxonomy): domain Eukaryota; kingdom Metazoa; phylum Chordata; class Actinopteri; order Acipenseriformes; family Acipenseridae; genus Acipenser; species Acipenser ruthenus. The sequence continues at coordinate 62,746,253 of NC_081195.1, read as the reverse complement.
CTTAATTTTTATTTTCTGTCATTTGAATTTTCTCTTACTATCATTTTATTGTATTTTATAACTGCTATTATCTGTAATGTTATACTTTGTTGTGTGATACTTTGTGATGTGATACTTTGTAATGTGATACTTTGTGATGTGATACTTTGCAATCTATTGACATTATACATTGTTTTATTCAAATAGTATCATACAGTATTTGGTAATGTTACATATTAAGTATTACAATATCATATGAATCCGTATATCCTTATTTGACTTGGGTACAGTATGTTTAAAATGCAAACAGCAAGTAAACATAATCATATATACATACATACATGTATGCATGCATAAACGAATTGGGGTCATTATTGGGTTCTATAGTGGAAATACAATACAGTAAATACCCACAAAAATTGATTTAAATGTCACCAACCGAGACCAAGTAGCCGCTCTTTTGTGTATGACACATATTTTGCTACAGTATCTTATTCAGATAGATACTGTATATACCATAAATACAATAATATACTGTACAGTAATTATACTAGGTGAATGATTCTGTCGGTGATTGTTCAGGACTGAGTTATAAGAACCCTATGACGTCAACGTATTTTTTACAGAATGAACTGGGGCGGAATCCGATTACACACACTCACACAGATGTGAGTAATCTTCCACTTACTAACAACCTGGAAAACACTGAGATTGCTATTCTTCAGAAAGGGATAGCAGAACATTACAAAAATCCACGCGCAAAAATTTATAGAAACGGGGAAACAGTTGCTTATTTTTAATCTAGAACATCAATTGTAAAAAAGTTCGAAAGTTTAATGACATGGGAATATTAACGATAACGGAACATTGTGTCAGCATGTATCACAGAATGGTACAAATTATTTAAAATGCATGTATAAGAGCGTTATTATTTTTCCAGGATTAGAAACTATAAATATGTCCAGTTTCATATAATGGAAGCTATTCTACGGCGTCCTCGAATAATTCCATGTTTTAACTTAAACTTTGTTAAACAAACAAAAAGTACATTCAGTAAACCCTTTCTTTTAGTCAAGACACACCAAGGTAGAAAACCACACAGAGGATCTAAAAATACAGCATCTTCATAACTGACAAGCATTGCAAGAACCAACGACAAAGCAGTATCTATTAAGCACTCGAGTAGTTTGGTTCTAAAATGATGTAAAAAAAAAAAAAAAAAAAAAAAGGATGGAATTTCTCATTCCAGTAAAATACTATCTATAGTACAGGTAATTGGAGCGAGCACTTTGAAAATATGCCCCCGCCCACAACCGTTTTTTGAAGGAATTAAAACAATTAGAGAAAAGAGGACGTGGGTCATTCCTTGCTATATGGGAACCAAAATAAATGATCAAATGTCTGTTCAAAGTAACACATGCATTTACATGGCCAGATTTCTTTAAAAAATACTTTCCTTTACAGATATGTCTGTATATGTACAAGGAAAACCATTGGATACCAATTTTAAACCTGTTTGTTGTCATTTATCATACCTCTGTTAAATAAAAATAAATGTTAGATTTGCCAGACAGTTTGCCATTATGTTTGTGCTCCTAATGCCCGACCCATATATACTGTCTAGAAGATAATCCCTGGTATTTTCCACTATCATTGCGCTCATATAGTTGAACCAACTGGACTGCGTAATCCCAGGTATATTATATGTACATGGTTGTTGAGTTACTTAGAAGTCAACAAAAGACGGGACTAAAGCAGGAGAAAATATATAACATGTTTACAGAACACATGGCCCCCTTCATGGTGGTTCGCATGCATGTTTTTAGAATGTTATTGTACCATTACCTACTGAACTCCATAGTAATGTTTTCTTCTGATTATTACAGAACTAGACATATAGTAGTCCTAAGTATTCAATACCAGCAATATGATGTTTTTTGCATTTGATTGGGATTTTTTTAAACTTATTTTAGTGATTTTGTTTTAAAATCTATATTTATAATGACAGTACAGGAGACACAAACGTCGCAAGTTTAATAATAGAAGGTAATACAGTGTCTGTCAATGAATGAGCCTGGTTTTGTGCTGAGTCAGTGTGTTACACAACACAGTGTTATGTTGTTACCTTACAAGGCCATCATGCTGAAAATTTAAAATGGGATCATTATACACAGAAACAAAAACACCATGTGTAGGGATGTTGTGAAATCTGCTGTGAGTCGTTCCACTACAGCAGTCTTCCCAGTTCATAGAATGATGGTAAAAAGGTATCACTGGGGGTGTTGTGTGTGTGCTTTCAGCTGATACTTCTCTACGGGGTTGTACTGTAGGAAAAAACTAGAGCAGTTACGGTCTGTCTTCAGATCCCAGTGTAAATCAATAGTAAGTAGCTTTATATTATATTTTCATTATCGCTGTTTTTTTTTTTTTTTTTTTTTTTTGATGTTTACTAACATTCTGAGTGGTTCCTGAAGCAATTGTTGTGTTGCTTTGAAGTCTATGTTAAGGGTATTCACCTGAGTTCAGGTTGCACTTAGACATAAGTCATTATTTGTAAGCATCAGCAGCATGCAGTGCACAATAGCGTATTGCCAGCAAAAAAGGCAGATCCCCTGTGGCAGGAAACTACAGTGGAGTAGCAGTTCCTGAACTAAATGAGAGTGGGGAGTGTGTTAATAACCAAAGTGATGTTATCACAAGCTTGTCCCCATTGTCTCCCAGTACACACTGGCTGGGGCATTTCAATAAGCAGAGGGTGACATTAACAGTAGTGATATTAAGTGGGTTTGACTGTAATTATAACATTTCAGAATGATGGGAAAAACAGGTTTTTTTTGTTTTTGTTTTTTTTTTACCAAAGGAGACACTCGCCAAAATGTTTGTCAGTTTCTTTTACAAATCTTTTTTTTTTTTTTTAACAAGGTCAGACCACCAACACCAGGTACTGTATAACCAATTATGAGAAATGTAAGATTGTCCTGAGTTCTTTCCCCTTTCCAGATAAGAATGGCACATTGTGTGTTTTGAGGTGAAGTTTTGAAACTCCCTCTTGCTTTCTCAGATACTCATCTTATTATATTAGCATACAAGCCTCCTATGTTTTGTTTTTATTCAGAACAATTATATAGAAAAATTATTCTACTGCCAGTTTTTTATCTTGAGCTGTTGAGCATGGATTAAGGATAAGCAAATCATTAGTAAAGTGGAGTTACTGTCGATAATAATTAAGAGGCATGCACTCCAGTAAATGATGTACCTGACTAGAAGGCCACACTACAGTATGTCCCAGACAATCTTATTTAAAATACTTTGTTATATTTATTGCAATTTATTGTGGGCCCATCTTTTTCTGTCCTTCACTAAGCTTTGCTAATAAAATTGATTTGTGGGGGGCTCCCAAGTGGCACATCCAGTAAAAGCACTCGCTAGAGTTCAGGATGCGCTCTATAGCCTGGACGTCGCGAGTTCGAATCCAGGCTATTCCACAGCCGACCGTGGACGGGAGCTCCCAGGGGGCGGCGCTAAATGGCCGAGCGTCGCCCGGGGGGAGGGAGGGTTAGGTCGGCCAGGGTGTCCTCGGCTCACCGCGCACCAGCGACCCCTGTAGTCTGGCCGGGCGCCTGCGGGCTTGCCTGTAAGCTGCCGATAGCTGCGTTGTCCTCCGACGCTATAGCTCTGAGGCGGCTGCACGGTGAGTCTGCAGAGTGTAAAGAAGCGGGCGGCTGACGGCACACGCTTCGGAGGACAGCGTGTGCTCATCTTCGCCCCTCCCGAGTCAGCGCAGGGGTGGTAGCGGTGAGCTGAGCCTAAAAATAATTGGGCATTTCAAATTGGGGAGAAAATAATAAAAACTAATTGGCAACGACTAAAATAGAAAACAAATAAATAAATAAAAAATAAAATTGATTTGTGTTTCCCAACAAGAAATAACTCCACAATTTGCAAAGTGCTTTATGCTAACTCTCCTCTTTGGTTGTTTAGCATTCTACAGGTTTAATGTGATATACAGGTTTAAAGTCCCCTTTTTAGATTTTTTAAATGTTCTTACCATTTGAAAGAGTGTAATCCGAACCCCTTTACAAATAATCAAGATCTTAATCAGCATGCTCATTGAGAAATAAGAGATTTGCTGTAATTTGAGTGCTTTGTTTTTCTTCAAGTAAAAACAAGGACCCCAATTTGACCTCCTCCACCTCCCTCTGACGATGTGATTGCAAATTTCCATTTTGAAACATGCATGCTCCTTTTACCTTTGTCATGCTTGAGACAAACATCTGATTTAATAGTGTTTCCGATACTGGAGAAAGTGGGGTCTATTTTAAGTGCCAGATCTAAATATTGCCACCGTTTAACTCTATATTATCCTTGCTGGCGATTTTCCCCAGGCTTGATTTGTAGTCCTCTTTCAGCCTCACTTACTGTTATACATTTAAAATACAGTGCAATGTCAAGCAACCAGACCTTTCTGATAGCTGTGTTTGGCACATCTATAAACCACTGGTTGTATCGCTAAACAAAGCAGCCATTCTGTTGTATGTTGTCTGCTCGGTCAATACTGGTGAACCATCATGAGATTAGCTTGTAGATTTCTTGTTCCCATGGTAATCATGAAAACATTTTTGGAACTTAGAATCCATCTGGGACACAAACTCAACTATGAAATGAAGCATCAGCCATCAATTTCAAACCAATTTGGAGGATTTTCTGTCCTACCTGTGTTATACTGTAATAAAGCGAGGTTTATTTTGAGTACTGCTATACAACAAGGGAAATGTAAATTATTTCAGTTTGTACTCTATCTTGTTTAGCTGCCAACAACTGCCAATGTAAGTTTGCTTTCCAAAGTACAATAAGGTTAAAGTATGATAAGCACCTCAGTATAGTGCTATGCACTTTGCTGAAAATTCAACTTGTTGTGTGAATACGGTCTCATATCTTCATATCTCGTACATATAACAAGAGCTCACAGGTTTGTGGATCTTTCTTGCTGAAATAAATGCTGCAGTAGACCCTTTATCTAATAAAGGTTTTGATTTAATACATTCAGGTCACACTTGGCAGTTGTGAAGAGGACAATATTTCTACAGAGCCCGCAGCTTCACATTTGGAGGCTTTCACATTGCTGGTTTCCTAAAAAAGTTACAAAAGGAAACAATTGGCTGAAGCTGCAGGCTGTTGTTATGCAGTGAAGGCAGAAAAGCAGGTGCTTTGTTGCTTTTTATTTTGTTTGGCCCTGCACTATGTCAAGTTGATTATTTACACAGTGGTTGAAATGTGTAGGAACGGTCAGAGGGACATTGATTCAGCACATTCTGGAAGTGTTCACTCCAGCAGACAGTAGAAAACAGTTGTTTGCCCATAGAGACTCTACAGTAAGTCAAGGATTTGAATCCTAACCAGTGTCTGTTAACTACCGTAGAACCAAAAGCTTTGAAAGTTGTCTTCATTACAGCATAGATCATGTAATACAACCACTGCATTGATTGTAAAATAGCATTACCTACAATAAATAAAAAAACAACCAATTTAGCTTTGTCCTATGACGAGCATACAGTAAGTTAAATATTTTGGGAAAGATGTTTGGTTTTACACAAAAAGTCCTTGATATATGTTTAAGATATTATTTTATCCTTAACAGACTTTGTCAAACACCTGCAAAGGTAGTTTTATTAGAGACACAACCAGTGTGTTCAAGAGTAGGTCCCTTTTTGAGCCGAATATATCTGCTACACTATTCCTGCTAGTACAGTACTGGCAACATTTTACACTATTATTATTATTATTATTATTTATTTCTTAGCAGACGCCCTTATCCAGGGCGACTTACAATTGTTACAAAATATCACATTATACATTATTTCACATTATACAGATATCACATTATTTTTACATACAATTACCCATTTATACAGTTGGGTTTTTACTGGAGCAATCTAGGTAAAGTACCTTGCTCAAGGGTACAACAGCAGTGTCCCTCACTGGGGATTGAACCCACAACCCTCCAGTCAAGAACTCAGAGCCCTAACCACTACTCCACACTGCTGCCCACTAAACACGCACACCCTACATTTAAATAATGGCGCTGCTGCCCTTATAGTGACTTAATAAAACTGCATTAAATGACATTAACCATCTGTTGTCTTTGTCGGAGTGGTTTGTTTTGTTATTTGGTACTTTCTAAAAGCTGTTATTTTAACACCATTGAAGTCCTAGTTACAGCATAGAGCTGATAACGGCTACTTAATCGTTCACATGGTCTATTTCACTGTCAAGAAGTTTGAATTCTATCTTGACATATACCATGTATGGCTCTTTGAATTCCAGGTCCCTTCACTAACTTGCTGACCTCAATATTACACAGGTCATACAGTGTGTTGTATCAGCAAAAAAGCGTAGGAGAGAATTTCACTGCGGATACTTGAGTTTAAAAATGAACCTAGATATCCTACTGTGGAGTACCATTATATATTATTATGGAAAACTGCAAAAAGCACTAAAACTCCATTAAAGTCAATGGAAATAGTGCTGTGATTATGACTATCCTAGTCATCAGGTGACATTGTTAGCCACACGCTAAAAAAACTGGTTTGGCTGGTGGCAGGTCAGTCAAAAAAAAAAAAAAAACGAATGTAGAAAATAACCGTTAACATGACCTCGTCAGACATCTTTATATGGCATTTTTAAACAACAAGAAAACAAGGGATCAAATGTTTGATTTTACAAAGTCTGTTAAAAAAAAAAAAAGCTTTTCTGTATTTAAAAAAAAGAAGTAAAATACAGCACTATTGTAACAGGACAGAGAATGGTAACGAAGACAAGCAGGTAATCACATGAAGCAAGGAAAGCACAGATCAGCACTATTATGCACTTTTATTTTTAGCTGACATTAAATAAACAAATAAGTTACTGTCTTGTGCTCTTTAAAGGGTAGACGCAGCAACTCCTGACACAGGCACAGACACACAAAGGATCTGTAGCTTCAGAGCTCTGAAATCAGCCCCTCAAGTAACACTTACAGCAGTGCTGAAAGAGCTCACTACACAAGCTGTACCTACACCACTGCCAGGACTTTCTATCCATGTGCAGGTGGAACTCAACAACTACATTCAATATGTGACTGGACAACCCATCAAGGCACCAGTTTCCCCATTCCAGCCACATTCTCACAGGGCTGGAAGGAAGCCTGGGAGCCACTTTTCATTCAGGATAGGGGATTGTTTTAAGCCTTTGCCTGTCAAACCATAAACAACAGTTTATACTAATATACACATTTTCACATCTTCACCCTGTCGCATAGTCAAGGGGGAGGAAGGCCCTCTGTACAGCAACAAGCCTGGGAGTACACTTCCTGAAGTGACAGCTTCAAAAGTAGTAGGGTGGTTTGGTTTGGTTCACTAGTTTCAGCTTTAGGTTTACACGGTCAACTAGAGGTGACATTTGCGGGGGCAGTTTTCATGTTTATGTTCTACAAAGTTTATAAACAACAAAGCTTCAAAACCAGCACAATTACTTTAAGTACAAATATAAATAAATGAACAAATACAGAGAAAATAAGACCCAGTGAATAACAAGGTAAATGTTTTAATCACAGTTATGATGACAGATAAATCACCAGAGCATAAAACGGAAGTGCTTATTTGTATGTTTTTCATCTGAGATTTCTTTTTTTTTATTTCAACTGTTTGTTTAGCCAGACTTTATTGATTCACCAGCAAAGGAAGAAAGTCCAGTGACACAACAAGCCTACAGACCTGGTCAAAACTTAGTGTTTTCCTGGGGAATGGAGGCCCTGACTGACTTCCTGAAGCTTTTCCCACTACAAGCCAGTAAAGCCCGACACACACAGCCCGACTCAAACTGTCCCGACTCATCTCATCTCAACTGGCCGTACAGAGTCAGGATGAATTCGTAGCAGTGTTCGTGCACTTAAAACCAAGATTATGCAGATTTCAGTCGGGATGTCTTCAGATTTTGAGATTGAACATGTTGAATCTTTTTCAGACGCAGTTTCGTTCAGATGTGATTAGTCTGTCTGTGTGCAGCGGTTGCCGACCAAGACTGACTGAGACCGAGGGTGCCAACCAATGGTGAAGCAGGTTTAAGTGATGTAGCTTGTCATGTGGCTTGTCATACAAGATGGCGGAATATTGACAGCTTTAGTTCCACAGGTAAAAATACATTAGTCTTGAATTGCTTTGAGTGTCCCGAATTAAAAAATACTAGATATGTGCACATTTGAATAGTTTTTTTAGGCGTTTACTAATCAAAGGTAAATGATCAATTTACCTTTTTATTATCAATCCACTGGCAGCCTATATTTTCTTACAGCGCAAAACAGAAGTAACCAGTGCGTCGATCTCCAATAGCTTACAAATCACAAGCCCCTAGATCCACACGCTGAGAAAAAAACGCCAACGTCAAATAAAAAACAACAGGTTGGATTTTATTTACCACAGGCTAAAGCGTAGTAGACAAACTATACAAAAAGTCAAACACTGCCTGAAACGTTTGCACGGTGTAAATGGTCAATAGCTAAATTAATAGGCTAAGCGCTTCTTTTGGTTGCCTCGCGGCGTTGTCTCCGCCGTCTAATCAGCATACGATGCCATGCATAATATGAGGGTCGCTATGTTGGGCTAAGTTAATACAAAAATGTGTACATGGCAGTATTAATTAAATCTTCATACATAGTAATCACCAGTATCTAATCGTGGTCAGTAATTCAGTCTTAGAAGTGTGTGACACCCAGTCGGGAAAAACTCAATTGTGACATCAAACCAAAACTGAGCACAACTGATTGCAGAATCCGTGCATACTCAGATGAGATGAGTCGGGACGGCTTGAGTTGGGCTGTGTGCGGTGAGCCTAATGGAACAGCCATCTCAATTGCTTTGTTTATGATCTTCGCAGCTCTTCTATACTGGTAAGCTATAGTGATTTTGTCACTTATAATTGGAACAGTTTGTTATTTAATGGATGGTACCAGATTTTCTTGCAAATCTTATGAATTACACAAAGCTGCTAAAGACTTTAGTTCATTTCTACAGAACATTGTCTTTTTGTATGTACAGTGGCCTATTATAATACTCCTAGTTTTATATAGCATATTATAGTTAGAAACCTTAAACTCTGCTATAAGTTTTAGTACTTCTTCCCAATTGTATTGGCCATTACAAGTGCACTCCTAAAACATGATTTAGCTTTGATGTAATATATAATGAACACTGCCCCTACGGGATGTAACAAATGCATCAGTAAGAAAGACCACATAGAACAAATGTTGTATTTTTGACATTGTTTTTTCTGGAAATACTGTATATTGCTGGACACTTCTGTTTACTAATATATCTGACAGTTTTTTTGCACAAACCATATGTAAATTATATTTAGTTATTTATTTTATTATTTGACAAATTCTTTTAAGCTTTGCTAGGAACTTTCTGCACAAATTACCCTTTATATAGTATATACAGTAGTAGAACAATGGATAAAGAAATGTAATAAATGAAACTACTGTATCTGAATATGTTTTGTTCTGATTTGATAAAGTTGAACGCACAGAAGCCTATGAGAGGAAATCATAAACAGACACTAAGCAGTTATATTTAGTGCCAAACTATACATGATTGTAGGACACTGCAGCTTTATCTGGACTACAGAAACACAGGCCTTTTCATCAGCAACATTTTGTAATGAGCGAGAATCAGTTCATGAACTCCAGTATTAAAAAACAAATATTTTTCAATTAGCATAGTTATGTTCCAAATACCAAAACATTTAGGAATCCTAATAACATGATTGCAGTGTAACCACTGTACAAAAAAGCAGGCTTGTTTTCACAAACAATGACAGAGCTGAAGTGTTGCCTTACATGCATTATGTTTTTATATATATATATATCTTCTAAAGGATGTTCATTGTACGTCCCATGGGGTTCCAGGGCTGGGAGTTTAGTGTTTATGTATTTATTTACTCATCCAGTTACAGTACATATTTCTGTTTGTGAGATGTTTGGCTCCTAAAAACCTGGCTTTTGGCCATACTGGTTTGTGAGTCTATTGACGTAGATGCCTCTTTTACTGCAGTATGCAGTGGTTATTACTGCATGGTAGTTATTTTTGTGTACTGTGTTGCTGAGCTCCTGCAGTTTCTAAGGTTACCGTACATAAAATTCAGTCTGGAGCTTGGCTTCATTAATGATATTACCAGAAGGATTTATTTTATTTTGGATGTTTCTAGATTAATGGTAATTCTACATTAACTCACATTCTATATTCCTGAAGGAACAGTTGATCTTATGAGTTATGTTATAATCAAACAATGACAAGCACCCATCGCTTCACATTGTTGACAGCCAATTATTCGTACCGTACATTAGTGCTCCATTTTACCTTTTATGAATTGATCTTGTTGCTTGCAAAGCAGTACATTGGTTATGTTTAATTAAAGGTTGCTTGACAGCTCATTTATTAAGTTAATCACATAATGGCACAGCTCATAAGATCTACTATTCATTTTACCCCTTGAAATAGCTGTTATGTTTATTTTCTCATCAACCCCATTTTAGTTTAAATAACCTGCTGCTTTTGGAGCTGAAACCGAAAAACGAAACCACACCTACAGTTTTTAAAATATCTTCAATTGATTTGGTCTCTTAAGCCAAGAGTATCGTTGATTGATCACTTTTGGGTGAGCAAGAGGACTGTAAGTTCAGAAGTTCTGTCTGGCAAATTGTGAACTGTACATTTGAACCTATTTTAAATGACCTTATAAATGAAAATAATAAGAGCAGAAAATACATATTGTGTGAACACTGTTTTATTCCATTAGAAGGTTTGTCAGTGGATTGTTTGCCCTTTTCCAAACAATAAATTAATGACACTAATAAATCTTGTAACTGATTCTAGTTTTACAGTAGGTTTGGTAAACAAAGAAAACACCACCCTAAAAATGACAATGGTTAATGACATCCTGTTTACTGTCCCCGTGATAAATGAAGTGCCAGTGTTCACAGGACAGTCAGGTCATATTAGACGTTTCCCCTCCAAAAAAACAATTAAGAGTCCAAGTTTGGAACAGAGGTCCTTGTTGTTCTTGTAAAGATTCAGTTTAACGCTTGTGAACTGGAGTTGCAATTATTTTCCAAGAAGCAGGAATGGCATGTTTACATCATGTCCACGTTCAATTTATGTGAACTTCAAGGCTAGATTATTGTATTCCAGGCACTGAGAACCTGTGGTTATATTCGGCGTTCAATTAAATTAAATATGAACAGAGTCAAAATACACATACTAACATGTTTAGTAGCACTTGAAAAACCACTTTAATAAAGTAACACGCCAACCATAAAATTGAATAAACTCTATTTGGATTCCAGCTTCATACTCGGGACACAACTATATTGTGTTATTCTATAGGTTTGCAAGAAAAACAAATCCTTTTGTTGCAGTAATTTTACAAAGCTGCCCCTGCCTCTTTACCAAAGCCTCATCCCTCAGAGACTGATGAACTGACTTCATATGTGCAGGGTCACATAAACACACTGTATGATAAATGTGTTGGTGTCCATGAAACTATACTGTATGATTTTCTCAATTAAGTTACTGTTTTAACGTCGGGCCATGTCAATGACACAGAACACCTGCTTTGATATAGCTGAAAAACAAATGGACTTTTATAAAGAGCAGTTCCAGTTCATTTATATTGTCATGGGAACAATGCTTGCCAAAATGCAAACACATGGCCCGAGGAGAATGTGCTCTAGATTGGGATGGTTGTTGGTGGATCCATTGCCTTATTCTCGGACATGGACAATGGTTGCTTGGGTGATGGGGAGGAGTAATTTCAGATGCCTGCACAGATTACACAGTTTACACCAGTGATCCTCTCTAATTACATTTAACTCGGTAGACAATCCTGTTTAGTTTGAATCTGCTGATGTTCTTTGCCTGTTTTGACCTATGGATTGGAAACCATGACCTTGAATAGTTTAACAGACAAATGAATAGGTAGAAAAATTGCCCCTGAATAGATTAAAAAACAACAACAGTAGAACAGCTTTGACATGAAATGAGTAGAGAATATGATTGAGATTCAAGGAAGCTGTGTTTGTATGGTGTGCGTACCAAACGCTTTTTTCAGCAAGGGTTAGCTCAAACCCTTTGGGGTCATGCCTCTTGACTCTGATGTAAAAATAAAATTGATTTCCATTGACTGTGAATCATATGTGAGGTTTGACTGTGAAACTGGTGTGTTTGTTATAAATAGGGCTTCTGTTTTTCGGGTTTTATTAATTGTATTTTTCGGTGCTTATTTTTAGCTATTTGAGTTTTATGTAAATCGTTTTTTTTTCGGGGCTTTCGTTTTTGATATACTGTATGAAATTAGTGTTTCTGGTTACTTTCTAAAATGCTTGAGCATTTTTTTGTTTAGTTTTTTCTGTCAAAATATGCATAGTAGTAACCCGACAGTACTTGCACATTTAAGTTGTCCCTTCTTTCCATTGCTGTTTTTCACAATGAAATCCCCATGGTCATGGGCACATTCTTCTGGAGTTTTTGAGTGTAGGCATTTTTGTACATTTCACCACAATTCTGTTTTAAATCCTCCGTATTTTAACTGTAATCCCGCTAACAAACCTCCATCCTGATTGTAATCTCGTTTTAAATCTCACAAGCGGAGTCTCCAATAGAAATGTAGGAATGTGCTGTCATTCAGTAGTTGGGGCGGGTTTAAAGTATTGAGTACGAATCAATGATAGATGCAAGTCAGGAAGGCGGGACATTGCCCATCAGCACTGGGAAATGTATTTATTATTATTTTTGTAGTAGATTTTATTTTTTAATGTGAAAAGGGTAAAGTCAACGTGAATTGATTAACCATTTCTACAGTTTTTCCGGTGCTTATTGGCTATCCACCAATTTCATTTTTTTTTGTATCTGGGGTGTTTTATCGGGTTTTATCTGTTAAAACCGAAAATCAGAAGCCCTAATTATAAAGCTTTTGTATTATACAAAAGGCCAGCTATTGGGGGGCGCTCCAAAAAACATGATCGTTGGAGGGCAGCAACCACAATATGAGATTGGGCATTTAAACATAAGTTATTTAAGACTGAATATCTGAAGTTGTGTGTATTGTCATGTGGTAAAGAATATGCTGCTGCATAAATACAAAGCCATTACATACCTCAACTACCGGTTTTATAATGACTTTAATATATTCATGTGTCTTGTATGGGAACATTGCAAAAACAAAATGTCACTGTAATTGCACAGCATCTTATTTATTTGATCTTAGTCATACTGTGAACCCTGAGTTATATGCTCGTACACAAATATATATATATATATATATATATATATATATATATATATATATATATATTGCTCTGTTATATATATATGAACATTTTAGTTTGAATCCTCATTGAATCACAAGAGAGAGTTTGTCATAATACTATTACTAAAACAACCAAGTCGTATATCACACGTCGCTCACATGTCAGAAACATCCTGAAAAGAGAAATTGTTATTCCAACATGCTATGCATAGAGCTCATTTTCACATAGAAAAAATGACATGGGTACCATCCAATAATGCTTGGTGGCTTTATTCAAATGTTGAACTTTCTTTTTTGTGTATGCAATGCTCATGAAAGGTGAGGGACAATGGCACCAGCAAAAGTCACAATGCAAGTAATTAGAATTTCGATCAAGCCAATAAACGAAAAATAAAATGATACTTGAATTTAAACTAGACTTACTCAAATGTTGCAAGTTCAATTGATTCCAAGATACTTTTGGAATAAATTGGTGTAAATAAAGCCAGGGATATTATTGAAAAATAAAGTGACTCTTCTCACGCCATGAACTGCAAAGCTAGTGTACAAAGTCAATTTTGATGTATTATTATATTATATTTTCCACCTGTGTGACCATGTGACTGGGATTAGACTTGTTGTGCTGAGTACTTGGATCATACAAGATTCTGTTACGATTAAGGCAGTTACATGTAAGGATAATACACTGGTAAAAAAACTTTTACTTGTTACTTGTAGCACATTATTTCTCTCTCTCTCTCTCTCTCTCTCTCTCTCTCTCTCTCTATATATATATATATATATATATATATATAATATAAACTATATATATATATATTAATAATAAGCTCTTAGTTGCTATTGGGGAGTGATGGAATGAATTATATAAATATACAAATTGAGTATTCAATGTAAATAGAAATGAAAGCTCTATCTGGTCACTTTCTTTATGAAAATCAGTGCCAGAAAGGCATTTTATGGCACATACGGTGTTAGCCCAGCCCACATCCTTGTAAGATCCAAGTATGGGTCCTCTGCAGTTCAGACTTTAAAATCCAAAACTTATTCATGTCCTTTCTGTGAGAATTTCACATAGTCTTACTTTTAGTGAAAATATCGTCTGAAAAAATGTTATTTGGAACAATATGCATGAAGTGAAATTAGTTAACAATGCAAACGTGTTGCTGCAAATGATTTGTAATCGTACTGTACTCCCCCTGAGCTGGGCACAGCCTACCTGTCCTTCTCAGACCCATCTACTGTTGTGCTGTGTCCTGGGAGCTGTCACTCCTGGCATATGTGTGATGATCATGTTGTAGAGGTATTAATACAGTCTAATCAAACTGATTTACTGTGGAGACATCTGTTCAAAGGGTCTAGAATTGCAGGTTTGAATTACAAAATCTAAACGTATGTATAGCACCTATCTGTCTGCATCCCTGGCTATGCATATAAAACATAATTGCTAACAATGTGTGACCTTGGTTAAAATGTGCTGCACTGTAGCTTGTAGTGTAGCACTTTGTTTCTCAACACACTTGGCTCAGAACAGGTTGCTGCCCTGCTGATGTTTCTTCAATCTTGGTCTGGAGGTCACAGCCCTAGGGACAAATAACGTGGTTTGTTTTCTCCTGATTTTATGTTTTCTTTGCCTGTTGGCAGCATAAGGTTGAAACAAAATTTCACAAGCTGGGTTTTCATGGAAATACACTGCTAAAGGCACTGGGAGATTTCCAATGAAAAACAAGAAAACACCTACAATGGTGATTATGATTTTTCCAATATTTGTGAATCGGGTATTCTTGTACATTTTTACAGTGCAAAGAGAGGAACACTAAAGTATTATTTATCAAGTAGTTTGTCTTTGTTTTCAAAGCGTTTCCTTAGGTCTTTAATTAACTTGAGAGGTCAAATGTCTGTTAATTTTACAAAACTAGAACTAAACAACTAGTAATATAATCCAAGTTCTCTTAAGCACTCTGCAGGTGTTTGCTACTCATTTTGTACCATGATTTTTTCTCCTTTAAAATAAAAGCAGCTACAGAAATTAAAGACAGGAGGTAACACTGAAAAATATATCCCATTTAATCATGTTTGCAGTTCATGAAACACTTTTCAACTGTTTTAAAGAGATATATAGGTGTACGTACGTGATCTCATTTTGTTTTTCTTCCATGTTTCCATCTTCCACTCTGTCATTGACAGCAAGTTTGAATTGGGCTCTGCCATCCTAGTATTGAGGGCTGGTAGAACTCAGTCTTCCCATTCAACCTAATGAGTGTACAATGTGAAGGACACAAGAGGCAGGTGTTAAATCTCAGATTGTGAATACAAAAGTGTTCTGCATTGTTTCGGCGAGCTTGTGGCAGTCTCTTTCTGGGTGGGATTAATATTTTGAAGATACTTGGATTTATCTTCACTCCAGACCTGTGGGCAGTCTGTCATGGTCTCAGTTAGGACACATTTCTAGGCTGTCAACCCCGGTCAGGAAATCAGTCAAAGCTCCTGATCAAAACTACCCAGTACCCTCTATTATTCCTCAGTAAACGGGATGAGGAGGCACAGATTACTGAGCATATGTGTCTATCTGTCTTTATATGTCACTTATGTCTAGAGACATAATATTCCTCACCACAATTTATTACAAGTACAAGAATCATTCAGCCAATCCAAATGTATGTTACACTGAATATACAGTGGCTGTAGGTCATGGTGATATGTTTTCATGAACCACAATTTAAATCATTTGAACAGGGTCTTTTATAATGTACGTTTCTGAGTCAAAACAAGTCTTTGCCATACCACTATGCTAAAGAAGATTCACGATCAATTTCGTGTGTAGGATCGCTGAAAAAAAAAGAAAAAAAAAAACTTTAATGGATATTCTATCTTTCTTTAATTGAATTTCCCACAATGCCAAATTTACCACAAATTATTGAGAGATATTAACCCTTTGCGGTCCATTTATTAATTGCGCGTCAGGCACGCCAGGTCTAATTAATTTTCACACGTGCAGTTAATTTTAGACGCGCTGTTTAAAAGTATTTTTTTTCCACAGTCAAACGGGTTTAAATGGCCCTGCATATCAACAAAGCACTCACTAGGCATCTCCAGCCCCGCCCCACCCTTTCGTTTGCTATAGCGTTCACCTATGTAAGAAATAAATAATAATAATAATAATAATAATAGTTGTACATATGATCGATCATCTCCGGATCACTTGTTTTATCACCAAACTCCTCAATAATGCGATCCAAGTCATTATTTTATTACTATAACATCTCAAAAAAGCTCTGCAAATGTCCGTGTTTTCTGTGCGCTGATTCAGTCAGCCAACTTGTTTACTTACGACCGCCCCGTTATCTGATACCTGATACCATGTATGACTAATCATGAGATACGCCTTTTTTTTTTTTTTTTCGACTTGTCTCGGCTCCTGTCGCTCCCACTCGGCAATTGAATGATTTTTTTCCGGAGAAAAAACGACTAGACACCCGTTTATTGCGTTGCTATAATGATGTCGGACCCAGTCCGACAAAGGACCTGTGAGGAATAATTGCAATGTCGGACCCAGTCCGACAATGGACCGCAAAGGGTTAAATGTATTTTTTACACAAAAGTGTCCCAATTTCACATCAGTGCATCCCAAATGCCAAAGGTCTATGGACAATTTCCTAACCCTCTGTCTGGTTAACCTAAATATCGGATATTTCCAGACTACAGAACCCTAAAGACGATTGATCAGCCTGACTGATTGTCACCTTGTCTGGGGCCTGACCAGTAAGGGGGCGCTGTTGTGGGGTCAGCTGAACAAACCCCATTCATGTTTACTAACCCTGTACTCCATGCGGTTGAGTTTTACTAGGTAGCAGCTTGAGACAGAGTGAGTTAATAAGTTTTATTAACACATATCTGCAATAATCAATCAATCAATACTTATTTTATATAGTGCCTTTCATAGTGGACCAACATCACAAAGTGCTTTACAAGATAGTGAGGAACAATGCATAATACATCAAACAGAGTGAAATCCAGGGCATAGTACATTAAATACAACATTAAAACAACAATGCAAATACATTGAACATTTTGCTTGGGTATAAGCAGCAGGCAGAGGACCTTAGCTTACGTGCAGGAACATAGTGGGTCAGCAGGTTGGAGAGATACTCTGGACCTGTGTGATGGAGGACCTTGTAGGCAAGCAGGAGAATTTTGAAAGTAATCCTGAACATAACAAGTGCAGCTAGGCAAGACAGGGGGTAATGTGATCATGTTTTTACATCTGGTAAGGATCCCAGCAGTGGCATTTTGAACCAGCTACAGTCTGTTTATGGTGCATGACGGAAGACCACCATAGAGAGAGTTGCAGTAGTCAATTCGAGAGGAGATGAATGCATGACAGAGTATCACTGCATCTGGGAGGGAAAGGTAGGGACGGACCTTTGAGATGTTTCGGCGGTGGTAGAAGGAGGATTTGACTACAGAGGAGATTTGGGCATCAAAGGAGAGGTTACTATCCAGAAGTACACCAAGAGTTCGTACAGTGGGGGAAAGCAGCAGCAGACAGTTTCCAAGGTTCAAGGCAGCAGTATTGAGATTCATGAGTTGAGTTTTCGATCCTATTAGAAGTTGTTCACATTTGTTGGTGTTGAGCTGAAGAAAATTGGCAGAAATCCAGGCCTCAATGTCTTGGATGCAAGCTGAGAGCCAAACCATGGCAGTGGGACATCCAGGGTCTAGTTTTAGGTAGACCTGGGTGTCATCAGCATAGGAGTGACCCAAGGGAAGCATGTAGATGTTGAAGAGAAGAGGCCCAAGAACAGACCCTTGGGGGACACCACGAGAGACAGGTTCCAGAGATCCCAGCATACTTCTGAAGGTGGTCAAGAAGAATGGTATGATCTATGGTATCAAAAGCAGCAGTTAAGTCAAGGAGGACAAGGACAGAGGGAGCAGCAGCATCAGCATTGAGCAGGAGATCATTCACATTTTTTGAGCACTGGCATTACTCGGGCAGTCTTGAGGGCAGCAGGAACCAGGCCTGAGACCAGAGATAGGTTGAGAGTGTGCATACTGGAAGGAGCAAGATCAGAAGCACAGAGTCAGACAAGATTTGTTGGCTAGGGGTCCAAGGGGCACGTGGCAGTAGTTGATTTCAACAATAGGCTGGAGACATCAGTAATGGAGAGAGGAGAGAAGGAAGAGAGAGCAGGCTATCGGAGGAGAGTCAAGGTGATCAACTACTATACTGGGTTTGTGGCAGGAAAGCATAGAATAAATGGTGTCGATTTTGTTCCAAAAGAAAGAGGAGTAGAGGAGTGGGATAGCTTTCACTCGTGATGCACAAGGCTTGAATAGGAAGCTGATCAGGGGAAACTGAACCAGATTTTAAAATAAACAGACCAAAATGGTAAGGCATAAAATTATATAATAGCCTACAATTCAATTTCTTACTTTTATATTTATGTAAATATATCAATCAATGTATTTCCAAAACACAACAGAAATTGAAATTGAAAAGAACAATTCTTTTTTGACCTTACTGAATCAAACAGGTCACTAATGGCCTTATCATAAAGCAAGAATACAGTAGGGCAAAATGTAATAAAGCATAGTGAAAGCATGGTAAAGCAAATGTAAACACTGTTAAGCCCAGATAGGTATGGTAAAGCATATTAAAAAAAAAAAAAAAATCGATGAACTGAGATACTAGGCCAATCAGGCCAGTGCTTGGCTAATCATGGTAAACTATAGTAAATGCATAGTACAACCATGGGAAAAGCAAAAATACTGTGCAAATTTACTGTGGTAACATTTTTGTAAGGGAATTAACACAAACTTAAAAAACACTGAAAACCCACCAAAATCTACAGACACTGCACTGATGTATTAAACTCAGTCTGAAAGTCATGTTGTTTAATATAAATAAATTAATTGCAAAATGTATTTAATGACTGTATTTTTTCACATTATACCTCACAGTATTACAAGATTAACAACTTTCAGCATTCTGGATAAGAATAAAACATGACAGCATAGGTAATGATTCCGATACAGCATTTTATCCCCCCCCCCCAAAAAAAATAAATGCAAATAAAAATAAATAACCATCATGGGACTGTTCAATTGTGCCATCTTATAGTGACGAGACTGGTGCTTAAATCCAAGTCCCCAGGCTACAGAAATATTGCTTGTGTTGCTCCTGCTGCAGTTCATTATATCTCTTCATTAAGAAAGACATAAGTAATGACTTTTAATATTATGTCATCACTAAATAGATTACACACATTGAAATTGGCTTTGTATTTTGTGATGAATATGTGAAGGGGGTGAGGAGTATAGTACTACCGAATGAACATTATATCTCCTTTGCTTATTTCTGTGGCACTATTTGACTTAGGGGTACAGTAGCTTCAGTGGGCCTTTACAATCTGTGAGAAGGAGCAGAACAGCACAAACAAGACAACATTGCTGCACCTAGCAAAAGCACTGCTGTTTGGAGTCTGCACACATTATTGATGTGTTGTGAGGAACAGTCTCCAAAGGGATGACTCTGTGGGCCATTCTGGAGAGCAGACTACAGATTTTCACCTCCAGCTTCCCTGAATGAAGCCGGTATAAATAAGAAAAGGTCTATCCCTCAATCTAACTCTTTAAACTCAGTGCAGACACTAAAATAATTGGACACTTTAAAATCTAAATTCAACCGCACTGAAAAGAAATACTGAATATGTATTAAGAGTGTGTGTGTATATATATATATATATATATATATATATATATATATATATATATATATATATATATATATATATATCAGAATATGTGCAATAAACTGTAAACATTTGGTATTATAATGCAAACAAACAGTTTTATTGACCATATGTTTTGTCTTATGTGTGTTGGGAAAGCCACTTATGTTTGTATGTAGAAAAGCCAAATGAATGCAAGAATTGCTAATATCAGAGAAGAGTGATGTTCTCTTTATATACTCATAACAGAACTATGCTAATAAAGACTGTGGTGCTCAATTGACTCTAAAGCAGGCAGGTTTCTGGCTGCACTCCTGCCTTGCATATCAACGATGGGAGCCATTTCTAAGCACCTTGGCTGGACAAGATCGTCTTTGTCTGCTGTGTTTCTGTCTGGCCTACATTTAGCACTGTGGCTTTCTGCTG
The DNA here is from genome assembly GCF_902713425.1 of Acipenser ruthenus. NCBI lineage: Eukaryota > Metazoa > Chordata > Actinopteri > Acipenseriformes > Acipenseridae > Acipenser > Acipenser ruthenus. The sequence continues at coordinate 62,725,779 of NC_081195.1, read as the reverse complement.
TGTGTGTCCCATGTCTTGTTAATAGAGACTGGAATGCACGGAAGCTTTGTCTGCTGCAGGCCAGACTGAAGCTCAGCTAAGCCTTTTATTCAGACAGCCCTGAAGATGCCACTGTTAACCTGATCCATGCTGGAATTTGAATACCTTTTAAGACAAAAGTAAATCTCCGGGCTGTCGGGGTACTTCCCGTTGCATTGTAATTCCGTATTTGTCAGTAGCATGTTTGAAAGCAAAAAACTGAAGAGCAATAAAGAGTGAGCCCCTTAACAATTCTAAATTTGTAACACACAAGGAACCTGTCTCCTGTAATCGAGTAGTCTCTTCTTCTTCTTCTTCTTCTTCTTCTTCTTCTTCTTCTTCTTATTTATTTCTTAGCAGACGCGCTTATCAATACATTTTCTGCAAATGTAAGTGCTCTGAATTGATCCGATAATACTAAAAATAGATGTACTGTATGCACCTGGTGGTTGCACGTGGCACTGACTTATGGTCTGTAAATGACCTTGTTTTACATTTTTGCAACCACTCAATTTCAGTATATGTGTTGATATAAAGAGGCTGCACTTCTCACAATGATTCCAGTTTTGCTCAACAGGGCTAGTGTAGCTGTAGTTAAGCATAGCTCACATAAACTTCATACAAACTGCTGCTGTAGCTTCTTCTTTAAATCTGACGGGGCAGCATGAGGCAGCCACTGAACACTCTTGGAAACGATTAATGCATATCTAGTACTTTTCATATCTAGTACTTTAAGGATGGCTGTGAACCACTTTAAAAATGCAAAATTAAGTTTTCTGGGAAAGAAATGAGAATCAAGAAAGCAAGAGGATCTCAGTAATCAGATTTACTCCTCTCGTCATCGGGCACTGATTTTCAGTTTTATTTAGTTTAATAGGGCTTTTGGGACAGACATAAAGAACTGATAAACAAGTATGGTAGAGTTTGTGGGTAAGTGAATTTTTGAATTTATGTCATACATTTGATTTCTCTCTTGATACACACAGATGCCAAGAGCAGCTGAGTAAATTGGTTTGCCTGTATAGATAACCCATCTTCTGGGTCTCCAATATCCTATGGTGTGCCCTTATCCATCATTGCCAAACACCTTGGACTGAGACCAAGGCCAAGCCTTTAGTACAGGTCTTACCCAACAAGTGACAAATGATTAATGTTTTTATTATTTATTATAATTATCAGCCCACCAATGTTTATGGATTTTATAATAGTTACCTGGAAATTACCTTGTTGTTTAAACCAAAATCAAATAGATGAATTTGGGGAATTGCTTTTCTTAGATCACGCTCTGATGTGTTTCTTGTTCTCATACTTCATTGTATGGAAATGTGGTCATGATGGAGTCCCCGTATGACCTTCATATATTTCTTGCGGGTAAGCAGAAAATTAAGTGTTTTGCAATATCGATTCCAAAACACAGCACTTGCTGATTGTGATGATACATTTATGCCTCGCTATGGAACTGGAATCCTCATATGATAGACAGGGACGCAGAATAACATCAAACAAAATTCAAAAGTAGCATATATTTTTATTTTAAATGCTTCAATGCGTTATGACAAATTTAATGAGAAAAATGGCACTTTCTGCGATCAACTTTAGAACACCAGGTGTGATAGATGTGATGGTGATAAGCAGGCAGTCCTCCAAAGATTTTTGTGTCATCCTGTTTTGTGCATCTGTTTTTAATATTGCATTCATTGTGGAATAAGCTGCTTCGCATTTGTAAGTAGATCCAAACATGGAGAGCTCAAACAAAGCCAGCGGTAGCTGTCTGGACATATATAGGTGGACCACAATTATTCCAGATTTGCTTTGTTAATGAATTCAGTTTTCAGCAACGACGATGCCTACAAATATACTACTAGTTCTAGTTGTTGCTTCATCGATTGCGGGAAGCACTTGATTTGCATGGGACGAGAAATCATCATCGTGGTTGATTGAAAACGGATCACGGACAAAAACGATTATGTACCTGGGAATGCTGAAGTTCTCAAAGCGAGCACTGAAATTGTCTTTCAGCTGTACAATAAAGTCTGTCATTGTTAGGAGTCATTTTGAGTTACGTTTCACTTACAACATATCGGAATGTTAAACTAAACTAATTTGTCTCTTAATAGATACAACACAAATACTATATTATTTTACCAATATTTATTTGGAGATTACAAAGACATACTATCACAATTGTTACTTCTTTTTTCCTTCTTGGTTTGTTTTTACCCGGCTTGACCAGTGCTGCAACACTTTTTTTTTTTTTCGGGGGGGGGGGGGGGGGGGTAATTGCAGACGCTTTTATCAAAAGTGACTTACAGAGACTAGGAGGTGAACAATGCATCAACAACTGCTGCTGCAGAGTCACTTACAATAGGACCTTGGTTTTACACCTCGTCCGAATGGTATGAGTCAATTTCTTTATCAGTAGAAGCTTATGTAATCTGAAATTGTTTGGATACGGTTAACCTAACAGAGTACTGGAGGGTGCATGTAGAAGCTGAGTAAAAGTATGCACTATATAAAAGGTAGGACTGTCACAATATTGTTTAGGAAGTCCAACCAACAATACTGTACTTGTGCCATGACAGTGATGACTACTTTAAAGATGATAATGTAGCCATCCACCGTGCCAAGGTTCTTAAAGAGACTTCAGGCATCTCCTAACTCCACAACAATCTCGTAGATCAGCCTACTTGAGTGAAATATTACTGAATGGATTAACATCCCTCAAAACACCTTCCAGCTCCTTGTGGAATGACATCTAGGCTGTGATCAGGGCAAATGGTAGCCTAACCCAATATTTTGTTTACATATCAGTGACAATCTGTGAATTCACTTAATCAAATGACATTACAATGGCCTCAGCCTTCCAATGTGTTATAGTTAGGGACCTACCTAATCGCGATTTCGCGGAAATTGTGAAATTGAGGGGTCACCGCGAAATACACCTCTTAGGGGCCAATGCATACAAACAAGTACGGAGAGGGAAAAAAAAGGAAACTTGTTTAAATGAACTACTGCACAACGCAAGTGATGCAAACTACGTATCTTCCTTCTGTAGATAGCCCTTTTTTATTCCTTCGCCGTCCTGTGTGCATTGCACTTAAGCAAAAAACAAACAAACAAAAAATGTCCACAAGTAACATTTACAAAATATATTCTCCAAAGCAGTTAATGTTCTTGTTTACTATTCAAATGACAAAGTTTTCAGCCTATCAGTGTGTCTTTACTGCTTTTATGTGACCTGTACTGTGCAGGAGGGGCGAGACAAAGTTGGTGCTGCATTGTTTTGATTTAGGTTGCTAAAATCTAGTTTTCAGCATTGGAGGTAAAATAGTACAAATGGACGACAAAAAAGCAAAGTATATTTCAGCTGATGATCATTTTAAGATATTTCCCAACTACATGCAGACTGAGGTAATTGTTTTCCATATCTTAATGTGTATTTGGAGAAAATACGATCGATCGCTATTTAGCTTCAGAATCACACATTAAACAAAAGGCTACTTCAGAGGCTGCTGAATAATACGTAAAATAAACAGCTTTCAGAAACCAAACTGGAAAGTCAGTGCAGACGTACTCCTGTCTGCAAGTTAAATCAGTGCTAAAAGTATCCAGCACAGCCACCTCGCTTCAACCTGCTGCTTACATTTGGAATTTTAGACCCGAATAGCCACGTCTTCTTTGTTTTGACTCGGTACTAATAAAATAAATTATTGGATGGGACAAATAACATGAAAACGAACGTGCTGCATACATTGACTTTATTAAAGTATGCCAGATGCCCTTGTGTAACCGAGTTTTTGGGCTATTTCTAATCGATTTCCACATCTGTATAACTTGGCAAAGCTTTGCCTTAATTTCCAACCAATTCAGTGGATGCAGACGTGCAGTCTCAATGTATGGGCAAGTCAACTGCAGGGGGATGCTGCATGCTTGCCTTTAACAAATGACAGCACTCTGTTTTAGTAAGGAAGCAAGTACCACTATTTTTAGGCTTTATAGTGTTCTGAAATACTGTCTACTTAGGTTTATGTAATGTTTAAACATGACCGCTAAATGTCTGCGAAATCCTAATTTTATTCCGCAACATACCCATGAAAAATACGTAAATTTACCGCGATTTAAGTAGACCCCTAGTTATAGTACACCACATGATCTGCTTAACAAACTGTTTGAGTTGTTGTCAGATGGCAGATTAAAACGAAATTGCTCTAGTCTTTGCAAACTAGCACCAAAGGAACAGAATAACAAACACAACTCTGTGAAGAATAACAATGATAAAAATGATTTAATTAATAAAACAAACACATTTATCAAGATTTTGTCCCAAAAAAAGTAAATAACAGTAACAAGCAAGTATTTATTTGACAGACACATTGATTTACTGCCCCATCCAGACAGGTTCATCTTGATCTGGAAGCATTTTAATGTAAATGAAAACTAATATAATTAAATTTATTTTCAATATGTAGACTATAGTGATGGAGTAATTGCGTGGTATAGTTTTTAATATGTTTTGCATTGTTTAGTGTCAAATCTTATTTGAGTCTGTATCCCTTTTTGTCAGCTATTATTATAATCTCAGTAAATTTGCCCTTTCTATGCCTTTGAACACTGTGAGCCATTCTCTCACCTCATACGCAAATACACCTATATCAGTTGGGTGTCATCTGAGTTGCGATTCATTTCCTGTTTAGATTCATTTAAATGTATTAATTTCCGCAACTCTCTTAAATTTCACAGACTTGCAAATATTTGCAAGATATTCGCAATGCAGGCAGTGTTGCATAAAAGTTGCATACATTTCTCAAAGTCTTTGAATGTCTGACTCAGTGTTCTGTTATTCACAGTTAAGTGGAGGGTGGACATCCCACTAAAAGACAGCTGCTGTTAACACTATCTATGGACCATGTCTCATCAGAGCTGGCAAGGGAGTATGAGAGATCCCAAATCTGAGTGAAAAGCAAGCCTGGAGCATCTGAAAGGCACCGCAGCACACAGCCTTATTTAAGACTTTACAAATAGAGGCCGTCAAGAACAAGCACAGCCTCCAAATCCCAGGGTTCTATTATTTATTAAAAGGGTTTGTTTGCAGCTGAAGGCTAGAAGTCTAATTTCCATTGGGATACAAGGTTCCTGGCAGTGTGGTCTTGCTGATTAGGGGGAAAGAACTAAAGATCCAGGAGAAGCTGTGGTTAGAAGCAAGACTCCTTGGGATTCTGACCCATTCAAAGTGGGGTTGGGAGTGATACTGGAAGAGCTGTACTGCATTTGGGAGACAGTTCTGTGTTAAAAGGGAATTCTTCTGAAGTCTGTTTGTGGTTCCAAGCTTCTTTTGTTATTCCGTGTTGTAGTGTCCTGGGGAGCAGCATGTTTTTTTTTGTTCTTTTTATTTTTAATTAGCTGAAAAATATAGTATACATACACTAAATAAATATCTCAGGAGTACAATTATATTATTTTGTACTCCACCACATTACATAACAAAACAAAGAAGAAGAAATGCAATACACTAGTACACAAATATTGACTAGAGTTACAGAGGATTACAGTATTGTTAAAAACTGTTGCCCTCAGGGAGCTTTATTATTTCAACCAAAGGGGAACTGTTTTACACTATAAGGTGAAAACTGCAATGCATATTTGTTTTATTAAACCTATGATGCCAGTGGGCAATAGTGATTTGACTATTGACTGCCAAGTGTCTTCAGAGCCCAATGCCAAAGTTCTTTGTCTACTGACTGCTAATTTGACTGTTGCCCAGTTTGGGGTCATGTGATACTGAGTTAGCCAATAGGGTTGCAAGGTTTCCCCCTACAGCCAGCCTGGTATCAGAAACAGCAATGCTTCTAGTCATTTTTTTACTATTGCTAAAACAATTTTATATAACAAGAACAAGATATACAGAACAAGAACAAGGTATATAGAATTTAATATTATTGAATGGTACTGTATCTGTATGTAAGTTAATGAGATATTTTAGTGGTATTTTAACTTTTATTTTTATGTTTGTCCTAAGTGTTGATTTATTATCATTCACAGCATTTGAGACTTGGTACCAAGCCAATATCCTACGGGATGAGAGATGGAAGCATGTCCGAAGTATTCTGACTCTGACGTTCAGCGCAGCAAAGATGAAAGAGGCAGGAAACCTACAACTCCACAGCATATGACTTACTTAGTAGATGCTTTACAAATATAATATATGTTAGACTACGCTATTGATGTGATACAGCAACTATTGTCCCTCGGGTGTCTTCCCTCACTCATTTATTAGTTTTAAGTTACCCACTTAGATCCACTGTGTAGTCTCTCTGTAATTGCCTGTGCCTTTTACTAAGATGTTAGCTGCAGTAGTGGTTAAGAGGCACAACGTATTATTCTGATCCATTCCCCTACAAGCAGAGAAAATGCACTCGCCCTTAACCGCTTAACATAAAATATGCTTCAAATTCAAACAATTATCATGCTACCAAAATGCATAATTACATTATTAGATTGTGTGCGTTTTGTTGGTCAAACTTTATTATACCAAGTCACTACACATTGAAGATGGAATTGATAATACCACAGAAACAAAAATGAGAGATTACATTGCATGCTTACTGCACAGAAGCACAGCTTAATTATTTGAAGTGAAAAATCCTGATCACTGTTTAATTTTCTCCAAAGTGACGCATTAACCCTTCTTACGCCTTTACTGAAAAAATCAATAAGGCATTGTTATCACCTTTGAAACTGTTTTGATGTAAAACACCAAGGGCTGCATAGAGGACTGCATAATTTTACAGCTTTGTGAATGGACAAAAATAGCAAAAGTGGATTAGATTAAAATCAGTACTCTGATGTCTGGAATTGGCTGGTTTCTCATCCTGTAGCTCTGCAAGTGACCCTCACTCCTGACCAAAATACCCATTGACATTTAGTCCTGGGCCTCTTTAAATTGATATTGCCAATTGTGCCAAATTGTGTTTTGGTTTAGTGACATAAACCACTGGCTGCTAAGTTGAGACCATCTTACTTCTTTCACTTGTGACCAAACGGTAAACTATTCGAGAATTAGTGTGCAGCCTAACCTGAAGAATCTGTTTGACAATGCTGCCCTTTGGAGTAGTGACAGTTTACATGTTCATGTCTGAACCTGGAATCATGTCCCTGACAGAGCAGTGTGAAAATCCACAGATGTATCTAAAGGGGGGGGGGGGTTCTCCCTGTTGAGGGTTTCAGCAAACTGTTGCTAAGCAGCAGCCACCGTCACCTGCTTACTATGGTGATACAGGGGGGGTTCAATTAATTAAAATTCATTAAAAATGACAGATTTACTGGTGATGGCCCAAGCCAGCACAAACTTCGAAAAAAACTAATTCTTACAAAACAGGCTTGTTTCAAAATAATGTAAGACAGCTGTTGTAGTAAGGAGTACACATTTACAGGGATGGCAAATTAGCTCCATTTAGTTTGGGCAAAATTATGACAAGGTCTGTGTGATGTAATTTGTTGCTTGTTTTCCATTTAGTTAAAGTTGTGTATTTGTGCATTCACACAGATTAGATCATAAATTGTAAGTTTAATGTAGTCGAATTATTCTTGGAAAAAAAAGATTATATATATATATATATATATATATATATATATATATATATATATATATATATATATATATATATATATATTTTTTTTTAAATAACGTAATATAATTTTGTGATTGCTATTATATGTCATGTCCACAAAGAATGTTGTTTCATGTACAAAAACGCAATTAAAGTTCTAAACATACACTTCCTTGCTGATAACATAAATGCCAACGTAAAAATGTAGACAGCTAACTAAGTAAAAAAAATAATAATAATAACTTTGTCTAGATTTTTATTTGAGCTACTTCAGTCAAGAACAGCTACATGTATCCAAAAAAGATGAAACCAAAAGCAGATACATTTCTCAAACCAAAGTTTTCAATGAAATGTTCTACCGGACAATGATTATGTCCTCTTTTTCATCCAACTCCACTTTCTTCATAAAGCCGGTCTGCAAGTGTTTGTCATCTTGGTTGGAGATTAAATCCGACATTTCTGCACTACAGCTACAATACAAAAGATGCCAAAGTCAAGCATCTACAGTGTTGTTAGGACTTTATTTGTGTACATATACAATGGAAATAAATGGGAAAGAGGGTCATCAAACACATCTGCAGTTGAGAGACTAATCAAAACCCCTGCCAATCAAATATCCATCTCGCTAATCTCAAGCACCTTCTTGAGTTTGTACGTGTAAGTGTGTATTGCTACAGCAGTAACTCATTCAATGTACTTTAACTTGCGGTTCTACAAGATGTTATGTTGCTCCATGTATTGCTTTAGTGGTGTATTGTACCATAATTAAGAAGCTTATCACCTCAAAATGTTAAAAAAATATCATTGTAAGTAAGTGTTCTTGTAGTACACAAAGACAACAAAAACACTGTTATATTAGAATTAATATAATTAAATGCATTTGTGGTTACAAGTTGGTCTGTAATAAAAATATCAACAGAATATATGTTTATATAGCAGCCATCTTAATACTGTGATATGGCTGTAATCACAAAATACACCGTTTTAAAGAATGTTTTTCTTAAAGACTGTATTTTAAAACCCATTTTGATTAATTAAACCAGTAAGGTTAGTTTATGTTCAGTTTTCAAAGAGGTGTTTAATCTGCAAACCAACTGAGGCTGCGTGCATCCTCAAGTGCTCATAACCCAAATTAGTATGTTTTAAACACAAACAAACTTTAATTTTTACAGGGATTAGGAAGAACAAAACATAATTTAAATATTTAAATAAATGACAAACTTGTAAAAGGACAGTTATGCCATACCATACCTTACATTTGATAATATTGGGCATTGTCTAACAGAGTATGTTTGCTTAAGAAAATCCATAGAGGAGACTATGGTAACAAATTCTCTTGAGGTACGTTTTTTTTCTTCAGGATAACCTCTGAAAGTACAGCAAAGGAGCTTAAAAGCATCTTTCTGTGTTTCTCTTTTCTTTTTTCAGATGGCCCCCCTGATAAACACAGCAGCTGACACTGGTGGAAAACTTGGAAGTTTATGCTGTCTCCGGTCAGAGCTTTGATATTCATCAGTAGGTTTGAGATAAAAAAAAAAAGTACTCTCGCAGGCTTTGAGGAAGGCTTTTCTACAGCATGTATCTCAATACCACGCTTGACCTGGAATCCTCTAACCTTTTCAGTACCACAGTGAATAGAATGCTATGTTGTGCTTTTGGTCTTGTATCACTATACAAATGACACATACATAGGCGGCGCGTGAGACTTGCATTATTTTTTTTATTAAGCTGTTATTAGTGAGTCTGAATATTAAGTTTCATTCATTGTGTTGAGTTTGAAAAATACTCGGACTGACGGACACAAATGAAAGCTGTAAACTGGATTCATTCTCCTGTGTCTTTTTGAGAACTTGTATAATAGTACTGTATAATAGTTTATAGCACAAAATAGACCTCGAAACCACTCAGGTGTGCTACATATATATTTGACATTGTTTAACATAGCACTAGCTTGTACTTTAAAACATGTTATGCCTATTTAAGCAAAATCGAAATACAGTAAGGATAACAAGCTGCACTGTTTTTTTTTGTGTTTTTTTTTAAAAAAACCTTTAAATCTGCTATAGGACTGTTCTGCAGTCCTATAGTACCTACACCAATTTCGAACACCATTTCCATCACTTCACACCAATTTAAATCAATTATTAATACTGACTATTCAGCTTCTAAACACACACTTACTATCATACTTATAATCAAGGGGCATTCAATGTATTTTATAAGGTATATTTGCAAAAAAAATAAACAACTGCGCTCTTACTGTAAACTTTCGAATATCCATATGGGGCTCAGATCAGCGGGAAGAATCAAACCAGCCAAGCATTGTCTCCTCCAATGACATTGACATGCCAACTAAATCCTGTATTTTGCACCTTAGTGATACTGCAACAGGACCGTCACAGCCTTGTTTACCTCTGTATCTGAAAACTGTCTTTCATCAGAATATTAAAATACGTTTTCATATTTAGAGTACAGTAAGCAGGCAGATGCGGTTTTCTGCTTTCCTTGCAGACACTTTTTCAGAAGTTCAAAAGAACCCGCTTTCACTGAAAATGAAGGACTGGAAAAATCTAAAGACAAAACTTCAGAAACATTTGTAATCTGGCACCACAAACAGTGTTAAAGGTGGTATTTGTCCAAACAGTCAAAGGAAGTAGGTTCTGACTGTAACGTCACAGTTATCAAATTCTCACAAAACGGTGGTGTGTGAAAACAGACAGTATGGTACGAAATTATTTTGCCACAAGTTCTGTAAAATCAGATTCGGATCAAGCTGTTTTTATAGATAACAGCAATTCGAATAAATGTAGAAATTATGAAGAGGATGTTCCAGGCAAGGGAATGAGCGAAAAGGATTCAGAGTTTTCGTCGGCTGCCTCCTGCAGCGGTATGGGGGGCTCAGATCGATGGGAAGAATGGATGAGAAACCAGCCAAGCATGGTCTCCTCCAATGACATTGAAATGCCAATCAAATCCTGTATGTGTACTACAGTGCTGATTTTGATATCCCAGCTGCCCTAGCGGTCTGGCAGTTGCGCAGTAGGAAAAGTTTGTTAACCTGCTTTGCGCGCTTGTGGGAAAAAAAATGGATCTTCTCTCTCAATTTTTTTTTTTATGTTGGTCAGAACAATTTCTTGTGAGGGTTTGGGCAATTTATTTTGGAGAACCTTAGTCTCCCCAAGCCCCTTATACGCGCCGCCTATGGACACATACCTCTATTACAATACGATATATCATGTAAGGAAAGTATGACCCCTAGCAAGACTTTTACATGCCCGTGTAGTCCTGCTCAACCAATTATTCAATGCCATAACCAGCTTCACTAGAATGAGCCTTATAAAAGGTGGCAAAAAACAGGATCCTCACAAGTACTGCACTGTAAAACAGCATCTGTTATTAACAGATCCATGATTACTAGTAACAGAAATGTTCTCAGATTGGCAAAATATCAACAAATAAACACATATCCTCTTTTTAATGTATTTGTATCAGTGCATATTGAGCAATCTACAGCGCATTTATCATTTTCCTATTTGTTTTGCTTTGCTATATTATTATTTTATTGGTTTTTTATTTAGCTTCTTTTACGTGCACAGGGAGATTCAGTAGCGCCAAGCACAAAAAACTGAAGAGCATCATTAATTACAAAAATTAAACATAGTACAATAAGAAATTCACAGAATGCTTGAATGCATGAATCACAAGACGAGTGGTGCATTGCAAACAGATGGCAAAGGCATTGTGAATTGCAAATAGCAGAAGGTACAAAAATAGGTTCTCTCTCCAGTACAGCCACTCTATTTTCCATATCACTGTGCACAATACCTGTTTTGTGAATAGATCCACGTGTAGAAAAAAAAATGACTTCCATCCACCAATCAGGAAGTTCTATTGCAGAGCACTTCCACACTGCGGAACGTTGTGATGGAATGTCTAGCTTTAACAAAGCTAAACGGGAGCAAAGCAAAACATCGAACTTTATCTGTAAAACCCTGATTACCTTGGTTGTTGACCTTGTCTGTATGGTACCACCCTCATATGGATAGCTTTAAGTCATCTGGGTCTTGCACACCTTGTTGTGATTCAGTGATCCCTACAGGTGGTATAAAAAAAGTTATTTTTTATTGATGATATGTAAAGTTCATTATTTTATACTTTGTAGAAAAGGTAGAAAATGAGTGAGGTGAAATATTTGTATTATCTTACTGCTGTAGATTTTAGAACTATCACACTGGGTTAGGTCACATATAGGATTCAATCGCATCTTTCTCTGGCTTTAATAATCTAATCTATTTGAACTTCACTGAATATGCATGGTTTATTTGTTAATCAGAACTCTTGTTAATGTTAGGTAAGCCAGGGATGAGGATTGACTGGATCTGTATGAAAGTGGAATGGAAACTAGACCAAAGACCTGCAGTGATATGTAACAGAGTGTGATGCAATGTGCAGCTGAACTCCCTTTCACCCGTTAACATAGGTCTGAACTGTCTAGACACATTGTACTGCTAGGGGCTGGTGAGTCTGGTCCTGGGGTACTTCACCTTTGATTTACAATTACTTTTTTTGTAAAACAGAATTACATTTATAAAAGATAGATCCTGGTAACTAATGTTTGCAGCATTTTTAGTAACAGGAATGTATTTTTTATATAAGCATGCAATGCTTATTATTGGGAAAATACACAATGCAGGGTTAGAACAACAAACATTGGAAACACCTGCCGTAACATTAGAGTGCTACTGTGGACATGTAAGAAAGCACTGATCCTCACAAGACACCAGTAATGTCTGGAGTCATAATTATCCTCTGCAAGCGATTGTACATACATAAGTAATTATGTTACACTTACCAGATATCTGGTAAACAACTTACTGAGTTGTGATAAACCTTGATAAGGTTTGTAGTATTACTGTCACACTGGGGTCTAAATACAGTCAACCTTTACTCCAGCTGGTGTTTACCTCCCAGGTAACATTAAATTACCAATAGGTGTGTGCCGAGTAACAGGTATAAAGGATAATCTGTAACGATTAGGATGTATTTTTTTCAGAGTATGACAGGACAAAACCTATTACTTACACACATTTTTTGTGCACTTCCGTTTTTTGCATTAGGACTTCAGAATCACTCAGAATTACTGTCAAATTATTTATTTATTTATTAGCAGGCACCCTTATCCAGGACAGAGAACAGCAGTTATGAAAGTACAATAAGATCAAATTCAAGTAAGAGCAACATAAACAATACTAATAGTGCGTTGAAAATCTGGAAAATTGCACCGAAGCAAGAATGAACAGGTGAGAAGAATGTGCATTTTAATTTTGCTCATTCTGGTTAAAATGATTTATTGAACAGCAATAACAGCAGGAACAAAAATAAATGCTACTTACTACTGTAGCATGTCAAAGAGGTTATCAGGGTAAGAGATGCAGGGAAGGTCAGTACGAGACTGACCCCTGTGGTAGTAAATGAGGTAGTGCATGAGAAGGCAGTTGGTATGTAACTGGTCTTCCAAATGAGCCTGGCTCTTTTGAGTGGTTAAGGTTTGGGGTGGCATGCACAAGATACAAATGTCGCGCTTATGCATAATGTTACCTCATCCTGTTGCTCCTCACGTCTGCGTTAGGAACCCCAGTGCCTGATTGACTGGTTCCTAATGAAACTGCATATGAAAAAACTGTTGGATATGTTGTGGAATTTGATGAGTAGATGATAAAATCTTTCTTTCTGAGAATAATGTAAAATTAAAGAGCCAGCAAATGACTCAGATGTAAAGCAAACAAGAAGAAGAAAGATTATCATTGAGCTCAGAGACTAGGCAGATTCCCATATTCAATCGCTAGCCTATTTTGATTGCTGCATATAAATATTACCAAAACAAAGTCATCAAAGTGATCAAAAATGGTTTCATACATATTACTATGCAGAGTTGAGTATCTGGAAATCGGTTGTTTAACCAGACCACTAGCTGCTCCCAATAAGGCATGTATTTGTCTACCATGTTGGACATTCATTTGGGTTCTGCAGGGTATAAAGGTTTATAAGTGACAGTATTGTGCTTTTAAGTGAGTTAACAGTAGTTTTTGGTCTTGCTTACAAATACCGTTTGACTTGTAATGGCTAAAAACGAACCCCCATTTACATCAATTTCACATACCATATAAAAACTGTTTGAGTTGCAAGTTATGCAGCTTTCGTAATTTCAAAATATCAAGAAACTGATCTGTGTATTTCTTAAGGCAGTGTATGTGGCCTGAGGGACAATTTGAATGCAGACAGGAACCCCTCTAAAACAAAAAGTGGTGTCCCAGCTGTACAATCCTGAATAATTCTGAGTTTAAGTAAAATGTAATGGAATTACACAGTGGTGGAAGCCATATTCAAGCACGCAGTGTAAATGACTGATGGGCAGACTGGCTCAGCCAGCTGATACAGGCATGAGGTAGAGGGTGGTAAGCAAGCTTTTTGTGAAATGCTGGGCAACAAGTATTATTTACACTATCAGTCTGAATGACCAGCAGCTGCTGGTACTGTGAATCCTATTTAACAACTGCAGGGGGTGGTGGGTGCAGTGGCGGCTGTGGACTGTGAGAGGTGATGGCTGCTGAAATATTCAGCAGGCAGGCCTGGCTGGAAACATTCATTATTTGAGAATTAGACGGCCGGCTTCCTGCAGTTCCTCTGGGCTTGTTTATTTCTCCCCCTTTCCTCTGCAGTGTTTGTTTAAAAAACAAATCTCAGTGCAGCACACAAGGTCGCTGTGTGAACTGCAAGAACAATATGGCAATCAAGTGATCAGGATACCACGAGTGGACTGGCTCCAACGAGGGACCATATGAGGCATATCACCCGTCATTCATCCTTAACTCTTACAGTGTGCAGAGAACAGCAAAGCCAATTTTCATTTTCCTCTAGGTGTTCCTTTTAAAGAGGTTCAACATTGCAAGATAGCATCACCCAACAGAGAGCCATAAGAGAGACAGCTTTAAGATGGTAGTTTATGCAAAAGCATTTGTTTAGAAACAGCTGTCTTTGAATTTGTGTATTAAGTGCACATTTCTTTCAAGACTAGTGCTAACCTAAAAACTAACTAAATCTCTACTTGCTGAAATCTTGAGCCTGTTGGGTGTTTTCCAGTTTATTATACATTGTTTGTTATATCAGTAATTAACACTATTTGGCAGTGCTTGTTCACAAGCTGCCGTTTGAAGTTACCTGACATTTGGGCCCCCAAAAAAAGAAGCTCTTGGGGACACATCTAGATAAAGTAGAAATATGGCATTATGTCATTAGCAATAACAATAATAAAGCTACATTGTAAAATATGTATGGCAGACATTCTACTGTTTTGGAAAGGTATTCTCTGATTTTTGCCAGTGTAATTTGAACTCCTAGAGCTAAACCATGGAAGTTAACAGCATTGGCAAGCTGGGACCACAAGTCAGCAACATTTCTCTCCTTTGTGAATTATTAATTCCTCCTCTTTTCTAAGAGAATTGTTTGCATGGATTTAGTGGAATAATGGATACGGTTCTTGACTCTACATTTGATATTTCTAAAATTTTATTACAGGGTGACTTGATAGTGGCATAAATAAAAATTCAGTGGGCTTTCCCAGATCCTTTCAGGGGCAGAAATGCTATTTTAGGTCATGCTTGGAGAATCTTTGCACTGTAAGGGTGTTTTGTTGATATGGGTCAATACCGTCACAGGTAGCTGGTGTCAGTCTTCTCAAACTAATCAATTTTTGTGTTATTGATTGACAGCTGCACTAGCAGTGTGGTATCAAAAAAGGCAAATTACTTCAGTTAAGCTTTAAAGGGGAAGCATACCGTTTATAGAACTGTCACAAAGACGGCCAGAGTGGGTGGCGTCAGACCAGACAGGAATACACAGACAGAGACGGTGGTGATGATGAGCTGAGTGCAATGGCTGCACTCAGCGTTTATTAACAAATAAAAAGGTTTTAAACGGTACACAAAACAGGACACGGCACTTGCGCCAAAATAAAGAGACAGACAAAACGGACTAACACTAAACAAACGGTGCACGGAGACAAACAAACACGGTGAGAACAAACAACTATTATATTTACTTCTAATGATTTTAACTCTCCTCTCTCTCACCCGTTCTCCTCTTCCGAACACCCAACCCTGAGTGAAAGAAACGTGCATCTATATATACTGTTGTGCTGGGATTCAATTACTAATTAATTATTCACTTGAATCCCAGCACGTGAATTAATTCTGTGCAACCCCGTGCTCACATATTACATTTAACCAGCACGTGAAGTGATTTGTGCCCTCCTCGTGCCTAAATACAAATCTACACTTTTAAATACACGTGAAACACAGACCCGTTTATATCCCGTGTACCAATCTATACACCAACATTAACATACGCACGCATATATACAACACAGAACACACAAATGCACACAGGGGCGGGGCACTTTGCCACAAGAACTTACAAACTTACAAAAATGGTACAAAAAAATGGAAACATTGTCCAAATAATCTTATTTTCCCGCTCAGCCTGTTGTTCTTAAATTAAACATGGGCATGTACTGTTGTAGGTCATGATATACGTATTGGCCGAGTCTGCCTTTTGTGCAATTATATCTTGCTGGATAATATATTTTTATTTGGCTTCTTTTTATTGTGTTTGGTTTTCTGTTGTTTTGAAGTATATACTGTATGGACTATCCTTCATTGAAAGTGAATTATAGTAAAACAATATACCTAAAGACACAACGAAAGGAGGTAAAACAAAGCATAATTATTTTTAAATATCAATTTATTTCATGTTCAATTCCGATAAACTAGCCATTAATTTATGATAAACTCTAAACTTGAATTCACCATGAATAAACTGGTTTAAAGTTTCAACAATAAGAACAAGCATAGTATATATCATGAATTGTTGTTTTTCTTTAAAAAAATAAATAAATAATAATAATAACATAAAATTATTATGGAAAAACTCATATCCTTCCTTACACAGAAATAATATTGAGGTTTTTTTATTAGTCATGGGGGCAGTGTAATTAGTTGCCCTTAAATGTATTATAGTGTATAGGTATCCCTTTAGTGTTGCTGCAGGGAATCACAATACAAAGCAGATGTTATAATGTAAAACACCAGTGCAGAAAGAATGAGATTACATTTGACCCTTGATTATTTGACTAAAACCTCTGATTTATGGGTGGGGGCTTATGTTTTATGTATTTAATCAAGTCTGAGTGATATCTCTCTGCCTCCAGAGATTACTGTCCTCGCCAGACAGCCCCAGGCAAGTCCTCAAATGCAATAATGTGTTTTCATTCAGATTGCTGTGCCCAAATAGGATAGAACTGCTATTTAATTTGATAGAGCAGTATGCCAAAAGTACAGTAATGTCAAAGACAATAATCTACTAAGATTGTATTTTTATTTTTTTAATTGTGACATTATAACGATTTAATGCTTAAAGTTGCACAGCCGTGAAAACTTTTCGGACTGGTTCAAATGATAAAAAAAGTATTTTTTTTCTGGGCTATGAAGTCTACTTCTGGGAGCAAAAGACAAGACAGAGCTAGTCCAAGGATGAACACCTCCGGTCCTAGAGTATGAGGTTATCAATTAAATACTTTACGGATTAATAGCTGAATAGAGGTTGAATTGATTCAATTAAGTGTATGGTGGTAATAATGTCTGCGCAAGAACAGTCTTCGCTGTGCACCACATCTGTAGAGGCTATAGTGCAGAGGGGAAGCAACCTCTACACTTCCAGTCCCTGTCTTTGTTAACTTGCAACCATAATTAATACATTGACCAGATCCTAAGTAATTATATTAAACCTGGAGGTGAATGGCCCTGACGGACCGGAGTGATTTAACTAGCAGGAAATAAATACTATGGCAGATCAGAAGCATACTTGGCCATAATTACAACAACCACAAGGTCTTAGAATTGCATTGATTGTACCTTCAAATATTATTATTATTATTTGTTTATTTAGCAGACGCCTTTATCCAAGGCAACTTACAGAGACTATGGTGTGTGAACTATGCATCAGCTGCAGAGTCACTTACAACTACGTCTCACCCGAAAGATGGAGCACAAGGAGGTTAAGTGACTTGCTCAGAGTCACACAATGAGGTGGGATTTGAACTGGGGACCTCCTGGTTACAAGCCCTTTTCTTTAACCACTGGACCACACAGCCTCCTCAAATACTTATGAACGGAGTACACAAGACTGCAAGGGTTATTATAAGAACAGCAAATACTTCTGGACTCTGTAAGATGTCTGACATGGCATGGTAGAAGTACTGGAGAGAACACATTGATATAATATGTATGTCCATTATTCCAGTCTCTTTTGTAAGATTCCTTAGTCACCACTGCCTAATAGTGACACCTGCAGATAGTAGATGGAATAACTCTTTAGACAGCAGCAATTGGAGACAGACATGCTTAGGGCTGTAGTTTTTCACGCCCGGTCTGCTAACCTGTATTTTAGTTGTACAGCCACACAATGTCAGTTTAGACTCGACATAAATAGAGTAATTAGCATTAATTATGCAGCTGTGTGGTTTGAGGGAGCACTCTGATCGTAAAGAGTTAAAGGCACACCACTTTGCGTCGTGCCTCACAACACCTTTAGGGGTGTGATTGTCTCATGTTAATCACACACCCTGTCATGTCTTACTGCTTAATTAAACAATCACCCCATTAATGTCCACCATTTAGTGAATTGGTCATCAATTTACTACAAACTACCGATTCTAAAGCAGTTTATTAAATAGAATGCTTTAGAAGGCCAGTGGCTTTTTAACTGGCATCACTTTGTTTAAATATACATCCTTGTAAATACATTAAGATCGATTGTAACATACTGATAGTGCAAAGGCTTTTACAGCCAGATAAACATGTTATTGGCCCTTTGTTTAAAGAAAAGGGGACAGGTAGTTAGGACAGGTAGGACAGGTAGGTAAAGAATGGGAATCGAAGGCTAATCGCCTGCACTACACATCGGTGGCGTAATGGCCATAATTGTCCCTTCATTATTTGGTCTTTTTTTCAATTAGCCAGTTGTTACAGTGTATCCGGCTAAGAGAACACCTCTCGGGAAGCAAGCGAAGTGTTCTCTTAGCCGAAATGTTTTTTTAAGACGGAGTTGACCACCAGACACAATCAATAAATTATAAATACTGTAAATGTGTATTACTTGTCATGACGCACGTGAATCAACATATGGAAAGAATAGAATAAGTAAGGGAAAAGCAATAGGCAAGTGTATGTTAATAAACTATAATAATAAAGTAACAGACAAGCTAACATTAATAAACTAACTGTCAAACTAAATTAACACAGCACCCCTACACATGGTAAAAAATGCAGCAGCAGCTCTAGATTAATTATGAATACCTGTACAGGAGCAATATTCATACATACACACCATTTTTTAAAAGAATGGTGAAGCAACTCGCCAGAACAGAAAACAGAGCTATCAGGTTACAAGTCAGTACTGTATCAGTTGTGAACGAATCACAGCTAAAACGACAGATTTTGAAGCTACTCTTTCTTTTAGCAGCATTGCCAAGGATGTAATACTGTACTTAACCTCTGCAGTTTAGTAATCTGGCATATTTAAGGAGAGCAAACCACTTGATTAGTAGTTTGTGCAGCAACCTGCGAATTAGGGAGCAGTAAGGATTGTGAGAAAAGGATTGGTTCAGCTTAGATGCAAGAGTAAAACAGTAAATCAGAAGGGTTTGCAACATGCTTCCTGCATATTGATAACAAGCCATGATGCCTAGCTGATGCCCTTCAGGGGAAACGAAGTATTTGTGAATTTGCAAGTCGACACTGTCTGTAGCTTCTGGTTTTCCTGTGAAGGTCCCTTCGCACTAAGATTCATTGCGTTACGCTTCTTTAAAGCTTGAGGCTTTTTACAAAACTGCATTTATGACGACAGCACTTCCCATGCTTTACAGACATTCCTAAAATAATAGTTCACATTAAAACATCCCTGAAGAAGCACTACAAAATAATATGCAATATGGATAGAGAAGTACAGTACCAGGAACGAGCTGGCCTGTTGACTGATTATTCATTGGGTTATTGTTAATGTTTCTAAAATAATAAATACCGTATTTGTTTGCCATCAGGCCAAGACCACCAATTTTGGTATGAATCAAATGTTTTAGCGCCTTACTACCTACTGTAAATGTGACATCTGCAACAAACTACAGTCTTATCTGAAATCTCAGTCTGCACATAAAGTGGAAATTAACCATACGGTATGTTAAAGGGACCTTATTTCCTAATTGCTGTTTTCAGCTTCCTTCCCAGTTTTACAACTCAGCTGCATTGAGGCATTGAATTTCTCAGTGGCTAAAAGGGAAACCAGATCAAAACATATTCTATCTGACTCTCTCATCTAAATTCCAATTTGGCTTTACTGCTTTTATATTGATGTCCTTGTATGTGTATTTTAAAATGTCAAAGCGTCTTTCCTGAAGAAAATAACTCAAACTAATCAGAGCAACTGCAGCCTTTTGATCTGGATATTGACTGTGACATGGTGGATTTCCATTTTATATGGAATGAAAATAATATAATCCTGTGAGTGAAGCACATAATGTAACCCAAGGAGGTCTTCTGATGTCAGTACATTGGGAGTGCTGCGCTACGCTTCAGCTTTTGACAAAAAGGTCACTATAAATATATGTAGCAGAGGGAATATTTTCTTGTGTCTCTGAGTTTCTCATCATCCCTGTTGACAGGAATTTAAGGCTTAACTTAATTATTTTTTTAGCTGGGGAAAAAGGGTTTTTAGAAAATAATAAATCAAATTTGGAGCAATTATTAGTCACACATTGCTGATCATTTATTTAATTAAACTTAAAATGGATCAACATGCTTATTGCTATGTTTATCACAATGCATTTGTAGTTTATTGAATTGGGCCCACTTTAGATTTTATCCAGTTGTAATGAAACTTGGTCATGCCATTCTTTTGCACCAAAAGTTTTAGAATCTGTGGGGTATAAGAAGATGCTTGTGACCATCTGTCTTTACATACATGTCATCATTTTTACATTGTGGTAAAACATGGTTACCAGTATGACAAAGGCTAGCACACGTTAAACGTAGCCTGCACGGAGGGACCCATCCATGTATCACATGAAAAGAAAATGTATATGCATTTACATGTATGTATTGCAAATCAAAACACTGTTTACAATCTAAACACTCTGTGCCATATATAAGACCCCTTTACTGGCAGGAACCTTTAGATGTTATACAAATTAGATAGTGGGTGTTACATATTTATCATCAATCCTCCTTCAAAGTTGAGAAAGAAAATTGCATTTTTTCCCCCTGGCAACTTGTTTTTATATCCCCCCATTTACAATTATTTTGCAAGCCGAGGACATTCTAGTAACTCCCATTGTGTGACTGGCAACTGTTTTGAATGTCTCCAAGTCTCTTAGCAACATTGAAGAGATTGAGAAACATTGAATTGTTTCTTGAAAGTTGAAAGTTTTAGTAACTGTTAGCATGAAAACGTGCATGCCAAAAAAAGAGCTACCTTGAAAAAAAGAAATATTCCCTTACCACTTTAGCTAAATGAAGTACATTCTGAAAATAGACATGCTGTTTCAATGCTTCAAAAGCACTGGCAAGCAGTTTTTAGAATGTGTGATATAACTGCTTCTCACATAGCAGGCATTTTATCTGGGGCCTAATTTTCCTGCCATTTCATTAAATGTATAATGAGCTTCCTTCGAGTAGTGCAATGTGGTTCGTCATTTATGCAGATATGAGATGAATCTGGAGATGACTAATGAACGAATCTGTTGCTGCATCTACGTCTGTTTGTGTATGAAAATTGAAAGTACTGTAATCCAATTCCCAAGGAGAGACGACATGCCTCTGCATCGTGAAAAAGAGCATGGTCAGCAAAGGTCAACCACTAACCTATTCAGAGTTTCACTAATTGGTGCAATTTGGAATTTTTTGCTTCGCATTTGCAGTTATATTCATATTTAATTTCCAAGAAGAAATGAGCTCCAATGAATTTAAATCCCCCCTCCCCCCACTGTACTGCCACGTTACAGATAATCATTCACATTTCTGTAATCTGCTGTGCTAGTTTCATTTCTAGGATGGCAGTCACAGAAGGATTTTAGTCCCGACCTTTAGGTGGTTGATTAGTAGGTTAGTTAACCCTAGGGGAAAATTATCAGCAAACGTAACCAAGGAGTGTTTTTTTCCCTAAAGTAATCTGTCCAGACCCTGCATAGTATTCTGGGCACAAGTACACACAGAAATTGGTTAAAAAAATAAAAATAAATAAATAAACAAACTTTTTATTAATATTTTAACAGGGTGATGTGTGTATGTGAATTGAATAAAATGTTTATTTGCCTTATTCGTGGCCAGGTCTTACTTGTAAAATACATTTTTTTATCTCAAGTGACTTCCTGGTACAGTAAAAAACAAAGATAAATAAATATACTGCCTTCAGGCAGGCAAACTATGGTAGCCAATGTTGTGGTACTGAGTGGGCCCTGGGGCTGTTTGTCATGGTTTTATGCCAGATACACAATGCAGGTCAGTAGGTTTGAAATGTCAGTCTTTAGTGTTTGATTGCAAAAGCCTCTTTTCATCTACAGCAGTATTTTTCACTGACTCTTCTAGTCAGCAGGTTTATAAGCATGTGAGGATGCACTCACCTGATTGCTCAACCCACAGGAGCATCCTTAGTGCTCTCTTATATCCATGTAGGCTTAAGAATCTGTCCTCTTTTAATCAGGAGCAGCCCATATGCTGTGTGGAATTGATTGGTGTTCAGTGCCTATTGAGGTAAAGAGCATGTGATAGGCTTACAGTTCCAAAGAAGCATTGTTAGCCACTCAAGGCTTTTTAAAAATATAAATAGATGTGCTTTTATATTGCCCCTGTAGGATATTGATACATTCGTCTTCTCTAGTGTCCTTAAAGTGCTTTAAAATTAATTTTCCTACCTCTTATTAGCTTTATTAACATTGCTATGATACCCCTTTTATTGCACTGAGGATCTGCAAATATGCAAATATTTTAAATACCAAGCTGTAGCTAACTGCTGCATCCTGATACCTTTGCTGTAGACTGTGTTTGAACAATTGTACAGCACAAGGCATTAGGTACCACTAAGTAACAGCAAAAATATCTGAATATTCCAAACTGAAGCATAAACTACATGCAAAGAACATAGTAAGCCAATTTCACCAAAACTACACATCTCTCCTGTGCTTTCTGTTTTCTTATTTCTCTTTTGCTGGGTTTTTTTTTTCTTCTCTCGCTTCAATGAAATTCCTCGTGACAGTTCACCCATTCACACCTATGCAAGGTTAATGTCTAATACGTGCACAATCAGCAAATCCCATTAAGAGAATTCCATGCTTTATCATCGGGAGATAAGAATGTGAACCAAATGCCTTTTAATATTGAAGACATTAAGTAACACTTTCAGTATTTTTAAATGTACCACTATTTGTAGTTTTAAAATTATGGATACAAAACTCAAGAACACTGCATAGCTAGCATATTTTAAGCATATACAGATCACTTGATCTGTATACCTGTCGCCTATGGAATGTTATGGCCCTGTATATTCCTGCAGTTAACTCAATTAACATCCAGGCTTCCCATATAAAAAAATAGCTCTTTCTGCCATTGAGCTTCCACAGAACCAATCTCAACTTGTTCATTCTTAAGGGGTGTTTTTCTAATTATTCATTAAAACTGATGTTAATAAAAGCAGTCGATGAGGATTGAAAATATATAGGCAAGGTATGGAACTGCCAAGGGGCACCACTGTAGCTTTATCTCGGTGCTACAATAATCGCTAACTAAGGGGTTCGTAGGGTAGATTACAAGGCTACCGTAACGCTTCATGTTCAGGCTCTCTGGAGACAGTGAACAGTGGGGAACTAGAAACCCAGTCGCCACATTATGAATGCCTTTGAAACCTCCAATGCGTTTCCTCAGTTATCTCTCAAAAAGAAACAGGCTGCATTTTTATATGTGTCACCAGAAAGAGGTTTAAACCCTACAGATTGAACTATAAGCAGATGGAAAGCTGTGCTAGCAAAATGACACACAAGCCTCTATCGATGATTAGAGCCCTGAATCTTGGAGATGGAGGGAGAGGATTAGGGTAATTGCTTCTCACGGAAGCCATCTGGCTCCAGGAAATAACCTATACCTGAATGCGGTATAGTGCCTCAGTTTCTTGCAAAAATACGAATGTGGAGAATGATTAGTTTTACAGTAAAGAAACATTTCCCAAGCTGCTGATTCTAAGTATGTAGACCTTACATGTTCCTAAAGGGGAAATTGCACTGTTCACCAAATCTGGAGTACCTGGAATAATAAAGTCAAACAAAGTTTTGACCTTGATCGATAGCTGCTTTATTTCTGATTACACAAGCTGTACTGTGATGCTATTATCCCAGCTGGATTCGCTAAACTAAAACGTCCACTGTCTTTATTCCATTAGACTCTGCTTAGAGTATGGAATCAGACTGGAACAGGAAAGCAGTGATATGACTGTTAGGCGCATATTGTATCCTTGTGCAAGTCTTTAAGGATGTGGGTTACTGTGACCCAAAAAATTCAAAAGGCAGTGGGGTCTATTCAAAGGATATGAACTGCGACAGATCTTAAAACTCCGATTTTTTAAAAATTATTTTATTGCTTAGATAATTTAAATATGGCCTTCCCTGGTGCTTTACAGATTTTTTAGACCAGAGTCCACTAAATAGACTCACCTGCTGTGTTAATTGTTTGAGTATACCCACTGTCTTTCCATGGTTTATGCCCCTTGATCATCGAATAAAAGGAACTTACTTGGTAGGGCTACATTGAGTCGCTACAAGGGAAAGCTTGCATCGCCCTCTGCTGGACAGTAAGACGACTCCATTCTCCTTTGGTTTTCTTTATTAAATTAGTGCCAGTCTCGATACTTGCTTCAGCCTGCCCTGCTTCGTGCTGGGGAGTTATCAGACTCCACATGATGTCTTTCATGGTTATCGGACTATAAATATTGTATTTATCCTAGTCAGATTCACAACAAGCCCCGGATCTTAGCGAGAGTTTATTGTTAGATCTGTCGCATCTTGTTAATGTGTTATTTTTTATGAGTTTATATATAGTCCGTGCTTGATATTCATGATGTTTATTTTTAATTGCATGGAGCATTGTATCTTTAAATTCAGATCTGAATGCAGCTCCCACTGTGCAGCAAAATCATGCTTGAGCAAATTCTGCTTGCTTGTGTCGTTCTGCAAAATGCTTAGCATTGAATAAAGGGATATATACAATATACAATACTGCAAGGCACGAAGTACACTAACAATTTGTTGTCAGAAATATTGACAGGAGAACTGGCTCATGAACTAATGTATTACAATAGCTGTCCTTTCTAATCAAATTATTTCATATTATTTTGACATTGGTCATCTCTTAACCCATACAGTTGTATAGTAAAATACCAGAGAACTATATTTGAAGTTACTGCATTATCACTGTGGGTGCCATTTTAGACACAGAAAAGATTGCAACAGTAGATATCCAGTTGAGATAGTGTAAAGATGATTCTTCTATGACAGAAAATTCAATAAAAGTCAGTATACCTAGGCTACATTTTAAAGAAAAATATAATTGCAACATTGATGGGCAAGTGTGTTAATGAGAAAATCCTGATTAATTTTAAGAATAATAGTAATTGATAACATTTTGTTATTCCCAAATTATTGACGGTTACCCAGGAAATACTTTGTTTAGTTAATCTGCAAATACATGCATGCATACATACATACATACATACATACATACATACATACATACATACTGTGGCAGAGTAGGGGGAGGAGCCAGAGAGGAACACCTAGCTCCAATTGAATTAATGAGTCCCCTGCATAGAAGGGTAGGAAACCCTGCAGTCAGGCCTGTGTGCCAGGCTGAGGAAGCTCCATATGTGGGGGAGATGTGTGGTAAAAAGAAAAAAGGTACTGTGTGTGCCTTGGGTGAGCTGTGTAAAGTTGTTGGTGTAACAAGGAGTTTTAATGACCATTAAATGGCTTAGCCGTCCTAGCTTATAGTGAAGGATTTGAAAGGAAAAATTTAGTTAGCTCTCCGTTCAGGAGTTTTTTTGTTTGTTTGTTTATTTATTTATTGTAAAGAAACGTGTGCAACGGTGCTAAAATCAAAGTTTAGGTGTTGGGTCAGTGTTTTGAAAGGATGCAAACGAGCCTGAGTTGAGGGCTTTGCCACAATACCTTCCTACATCTATTTATCAGTGTACACCTTGCTAGGGTTAAGTATCCACCTATAACTGGATCTGTACCTTAGAGATATATATTGAATATTTCAACAACTAGTTGCATGAACAGTTGCACAGTCAAGTTGTTTATAACTCTGTCAACAGATCCACCTCCTGATTGTGTCACTTGAAGGGTGAAACCCACTCTGCACTAATGGCAAACAGCTTCCTCATCAACAGTACAAGAGTTGTTTTCTTGCAACAAGTTGTGCTTCTAAATCACGAAGTGTGTTATTTCGGTACTCAGTGGGAAACAGGCACCAGTTAATAATAGCTCTGGGATTAATCATCAATCAGTCCTTTTATAACAACACTTTAGCAGCATGTTAAAATCTTTGCACATACGACTTTGCATTTCCATTAAGTACCTGCTTTTACCCAACAGCTTAGTGAAGCACAAGAAATGTCACACACCTAAAACACACGGACACGCACACATACAAACTACACACCACAAATAACTGGCTGAGCTAGCATTTAAACCCACATTCTCCAAGCTCTTGGTACTTTGCTCTAACCACTCAACCAAATCTTGTTTTAATTGGTAATTCATAACTGCATAATGAGACAGATATTACAATGTAGTATTTTTTTTTTTAGTATTTTTTGTGATGCTAGTATAATTTCACAATGTGTCACAACTTCAGACTCATTAAAGAACAACTTACAGTTGGCTTATTTCTTTGTGTAGTGTGCAAGGTATGTTTGTACTTGGACTAGTTTAAATTGTAGTAATAAAATACCTTGTTTTGAATTCACGTCATGTAGAAGCCGACCTTTATCGAAATCAGACTAGACAACGTTTCTAATGAATACAAAGGAACAGTTTTATTAGAAATAAAACTAAATAAAAGAAAAATTAAAGATCCAACAACTAAACTAAAATAATACAGAAAGGAAGAATTAACTAAACTAAACAGTACAGAAAAGAAAGTTTAAACAACAACACCCCACTCCCGCTGGTTGATCAGCAATCCAAGGCAAACTATGGGAGATTCCCTTAAAGGTTACAACTGCATTCCTGACAGTTATTTAAAATGAAGGTTAGTCTTAACCGGGGTATTGTTAGTAACACAAATATTTACTTTCGTTAATATTTGATAATCAAAACATTGTTAAATCAGTCTTATATATATATAGTTTTGGTTCAGAAGGCAATTCTCACTCTTAAGGTCTGCTTACTCACTGAATACTTAACGGACGTGCGCTGCCTCATCCAATTGATCCGTGTCTTCAACAATACAGGCGCTCGAAGGCTCTCCTGCTGGCAAGGACAGGTCCAGGTTTCGTCTCTACCTCAGGGTACGAAAGAAATGTTTTTGCAAAGAACTAGTCATTAACTATTTAGGTATTCCACTGAAACAGCAATTCCTCCACCAATATGTTCACTCTTCGTCCAGTTATGTATGGGATATTCCACCGCAAACTCCGGCACTGCTAGTTCAATAAATTGAATATATTTCAATTTATGTCGACTTCAAATGTTCATCCAACTCTTTCTCCGGTGATCCATCGGGGCTAAGTTAGAGATATATTTACAAGTACTTTTAGGATTTTAGTCGTCTTACGCAGCGGACTCCCACACCAAGGAAAACACTAGGATAGTTATCCCGTATTAGTGTCTGAAAACGGTATCTCTGTTCCAGCTGGTCGCAGGCTGGATCTCCAAATTCTCACAGTTCAAAGACTGGTTTGTGTATTAGAACCTTGGATTTTCCTGTTTGAGTGTCGCGCTCATACTTTTGTAATGTTCTCTTTACCCCTGTGATTGGATAGTTTGGTTATTTTAGGCGGTGCCTGAGTTCATGTGGAGTGTTTCTCATTGGTTGTTCTCGTTCGGATGCAACCCCTTGTTCTCCATTGGTCCGCTATTCTGCCCCCTGTCGGCTGGATTTATGTGATGGACTGGTTCCTGTCTTAGGTGTCAAAGCACCCATAACTGTCTGGGTTGTGGTGCCGAAAAAGTCATTCAGCGATCGTGAAAATAAGCCATTTGTTCAGCATTTAGTTTATGACTCTTTTTAAAAGCATTCTTTGTCAGTGGGGGAGTTTGTGACCAGAAACCAAGAAGACACAGAGAATGGTTTAAGATTTCCCTCTGTATATTTCAATTCTGTTACTTTCATACACAGAATGAATTATGACCCCCTCTGACGCTACATTTGGAAAACTGACCTTGATTATATAAAGGCTTTTGATCATGTATTTCGCTGTCTGTCTTGTTGGTCACACTAAGTTATTTGTTTGTTTTAGTGGCGTATAAGGTAAGCTGTTGCAGATTTTTTTTTATCCTAAGTGCTGTTTCTCTGGGGAAAAAAAAAAAAAACCTCATGGAAAAAAAAAAGTGGTCCTGTATATTGTCGCAGTGCAGAGGAAACTGTCAGCAACTCTATTATATTTCCATCAACAGAATAAGAGGCTGTAAACATGCTGTTAGAAACCTCCAAGAATCCCAATCTAGTAAATACTGCATGGGCATTAATTAGGGATACATGCAAAACCTGCGTGGATTTCTGTGGTGCTGTGACATATAATATTCCTGTTCTGCTATCTAGTGAAAAGATCCTTGTGCTTTGTGCATTATGAGACTCCACGCATGCTTTATACTTATGTTTCTATGTGCAGTGGCTGGTGTTACTAGTTTGTTTTTTGTTGTGAAATGTTAATAGTGCATCAATCACCAAGACTTATGGTAAGGACCTTATCAAAGTTTACTGAGGTACAGTATACTGTGGATCAATAAAAATGTAGCAAAGTGTTGAAAAGCATTTGCAAGGGGAATCATCAAATGGGAAACAGATAATTTTTTTTCAAATGTGTTTTGCATTTTCCAGTTTCCTGTACTGTTGTTTCTTTAGGATGCACCAGATTACAACAATGTGCAGGAGCTGCAGTATTTAGACATGGTTATCTCTGAGACCTTACGGATGTACCCACCTGGATTTAGGTAAGACCTCCTTTAAATATAACCTGGTCCTCATGTACCTATATTTTAAATCAAATTGGCTTCCCCTCCTGAACAGATTATTTGTATTATTTTCTTCTAATGGGCGGGAGAAGTTCTTCATAAAATATTGTACCACGAGGATACCATTTTCTTTTATGATTGTCCGATACAGAAATAGGAACATCTCAGAGAAGGGAAAATCGCTCCACAGTACTGTGTAAATATGATAGAACTAAAGCAAAAAATGTTAGGGACATTTATAGACCTAAAATAATACAACAATGTATAAAAACATTACCTTTCACGTGTACTGTGCCACAGTTGGGAGCCGACTTACAGTTTATTTGTAGAATGGACATTAGTTTATGGCATCTATTTTGAGTATAATTTGTTTTGATTGTGCCACAGGTTCACCCGTGATGCTGCCAAGGACTGGAACGTAAATGGTCACTTCATTCCAGCTGGTGCTACAATTGAGATACCTGCCGGTTATATCCACTATGATCCTGAATACTGGCCAGAGCCAGAGAAATTCATCCCGGAGAGGTGAGCAAGAACACGATTAAAAACCAAAACTCTAGCTGTGTATGTGCATCCCTCCTAGGTTCATCCATAACCACCCTTAGCACAAAAGGGAAATAGTCAAATACAAAAGAATAAAGGAAAGCAAAAAAACAACACACTGTCAAATAGTTCAACCCCTCTGCAATGTTGGCTCAAAATGGCAATCCTGTAAATATACAATATTTGTATCTCCACAGTCTGGAAATCTAGTGACATTTCTTGTAAAATGAAGAGATGCCTCTATCACTGCAGAAGTATGCTTCTCAGTCAAAAATACATGAGGCAAGAAAAACAAAAGCGGTTCATGTAATAGTAACCCTTAGACTGCTTAAAAGAATCCCTCATTTCAAAGGTGAATGGACAATCAACAAAGTGAAAAATGAAAAATAAATGAGTCCCGTAAGATGCAGCATAGAAACAGTAAAATAATCAAGGGAAGTCTCAGTCTTGTACATATTGCAGTGCATTAACAATGTGAAGCACAGTTACTAATGGATACATTCTTTGTCTTCTGTTACTTTTTCAAATATGTATTCTTGTTTTACTACAAACTATGAATACAGTGTAATGCTGTGACTTGATTGATAATTATGTCCAATTCTGATTTACGGTCAAAAGAAACCGTTAGCTTAAAGACTATTAACTGCAGTACATATACGGTATGTGAAGACTCTGCAGTAGGAACATTTATTGATTTCTAGGTTCACAACTGAAGCCAAATCCCAAAGGCATCCTTTCACATACCTTCCATTCGGAGCCGGACCCCGAAGCTGCATTGCAATGAGGCTAGCTTTACTGGAGGCAAAGATAGCCATGATTTTGGGCTGTCCAGAAATTCACCTTTCAAACGGGCCCAGAGACTAAGGTGTGTCTTCTCCTTTGTGTGCTTTTTTTTTTTTTTTTTTTTTTGCAGGGTTTAAATATGACGTTACACATTTTCTTCCTTTGAGAGTGTGAAGTCTATCTAGATATAGATTAAACCACAATGGGCCTGTTTTTAAATTTCTGTTTCAAGCTCTTACATGTTTTGTTAGTAATTTTACTAATGCATACGTGTTTAATTACCATAATGCTATGAGTATAGCATGCACACTATTCTTTTCACAGTTTTTATTTTTTATACAGGTTTTGGTTGTTTGTCAGATTTAAAAACATAACAGGAATCTCAAAATAAAGCATAGAATAAAATGCTTGTTATGCACTTAACTGAATTACGAAAATGAGCAATTACAACAAACTGCATTCAAAGACCATTCAAAGGGGCCCTGCTATTGTTGTTACAGTTTCTTACAATGACAGCATGTTAATTACGATATGTACGTGAATTATATATGAATACAATACAGTACAACATCGCATAACCAACAGATATGCGACGTTCCACTATATAAGCAAATATGTACCCCAAGGGTACACAAATCAGGTCCTCGAGGTCCAGAGTCCTCCAGGTTTCATAACGATCAATAAATAATAAACTGATTAATTAAATTCAATTAAAAAATGTAGGATACAGGTGGAAAAAGACTAGGAGGACTGGAATTATCAACTCCTGCTGTACCCAGTCAATATTACTATTCCTGCACTGCACTTTTGGAAACTTCAATTTTTCCTACCCTCTTTAATGTCATTTTATTCTCATTTTTAGATTCCTCTCTAGCTGAAATCCAATTCAACCCTTGGGCCGAAAAATGGCATCATCATCAAAATAGCACAATGCACTTGACAGTTGAGCTGAAGGCCCCCATGAAATGAAGCCGTCTCGAATCTGTTTCTGTATTAATGATTTAATCTTCCTGCGCGAGACCGTTATTTGCAGGCAATACGCGGGTGAAAGGGACCTACTTCATAAATTGGCCTTCTATTAACAATGTTACAATATAATAAATGACAATAGGTACACTTTAGTGGTTTTATGTTATGTGCATTGTGATAAAGGACTGGTGTGCATCAGTATAAGGAGAGAGTATGTGAGTCTAGTGTACAGTGAACTCTTGCTAATCAGAAGTAGTTAGAACCGGACCCTGTTCAGAGTTGTGATTAATTTGGAGTGATTTTTTAATTGTAATTTGTATGATACTAACACGTCTTGTTTTGTTTTTGTTTTATGTTTTTTATACTTATATTTGATAGGTATAGTTATTGGAATAAAATCTAAAGCTATGTTTTAAATACTTATAGAATTCTGAAATTGTTCCGTTTCTACTGCTGCTATCAAAGTGGTTCATATTAATGGTCAACTCAAATTACCAGGCTTCAGATTTACGAGAGTCTACAGGCATTATGCACATTTTTTGTTTAAAAAAAGTTCACCTGTGTTAAGCAAGACAGACATCCTGGATATCTTAATGTTGCCGATGACTTTGGAATAAGGAAGACAGATGTTATCTAGTATCTATAAATATTGTAACAGGAATTTTAAGGCTTCACTATTGGAGCAAGGACTTAAATGTATGTAGTTCACAAGGTACTTGCACTTTTACATTGTTTCAGGTCCATTATAATCCAGCAACAGTCAGTCGTCCACTGAACAATACTTAAAATGGTTAGGAAACACTGATACCAATAGGTACAGTAAGAATGATCTGTGTGAGTTACATCTGTAATTGATTTGTTGAGGAATAATTGTATGGTGTTTGTGGATTAACATTAATAGTAATAATAAAAAAATAAAAAAACACATTAACCACCTGCTATTCATTTAGTTGCCTCTATGTATTTACCTTGATGTGAATTACAGTAAATAATAATTTTGCATTATAAATAGTACACTATATAATTAAAATGTCACATTAGAATAGAAAAAAGTTTATTTGTTAGGCATTTTTATTACATAAATTGTGCTCCAATACATATTTTAAAAAGCATACGATATTCTTCATAAACAGCACCCTAATTAATAACAGAAGCGACTTGTGGAACAAAAGTCAACTGTTGTGTAATAAAGCAATTCTAGCAGGCATGCAGTTGTAGACTGGATCTCTATCATTACATTATTTCATTTGAGCAAATTAGTGTCTGCTGGATGTCATTTTATACTTTTTTGTCACCAAAAAAAATTAAATGATATTCCCATGGCTCCCTCTAGTGGAACTGCTACAAGGTGAGTTTGCTTGAGGTTTACTGTGTGTTTTTTTTTATATTTTATTTTTTTCTGGGAACATAACCCGTTACATTATTTCCCCAATCAATAAGAAGAGATTGTCCTAAAAAGTAATGTTTTCAAACCCTACATTAAAAAAATATTCAGCATATCAAAGTTATGTATAAAAAATGTAAAGAAATCTGTTTGACAATTCATTTCTACCTCCCAGGCTGGTTTTCAAATGTTATGCTACTGTACATATGTAAAGAAAATTATTGTATTTTTTTTAGTCTTAGTCTTGAGTCTAAATAGTTTTCCAAGTTCAAATTTTCATCTCTGTATTTATACACAAAGATCTGCCTAACTATGCATCCAGTATAATATGCAAGGTTCTCATTTTTCTGAACTCTTATTTGAAATATAGCCTACATTAAAAGTACATCAAAAGTTAGATATATTCGGTAATTCCCTACAGGTAAGCTGAATACAAAATTACACACAGCAGGTTATGCAGTGTTTCGTTTAAAGATCAGAAAGATGTACATGTTGTTTTTCCTACCTGTAATACAACATAGTCTGTTTCCTTTTGTGTAACACGTATGACAGGAAACAATTCACAAGTTAACAATAAACATGTGGAAGATGCCTAGATTAGATAAATATGCAGACTGGTATAATACAAAGTTCTTTGTTTGCAGTTATTTTATTACATGTACTACACTACAGATACAAGCACTACTGTTATGTTGAAAAATATAATAATAATAATAATAATAATAATAATAATAATAATAATAATAATAATAATAACAACACACACCTAAGTCAAGTTGACAATTGTTACTGTTGGTGCCTTCAGCAGGTGAAACACAACTTGAATTTGTCTCTTATGTGTTGTATTGCCACAGGCAGACCACTTTCTCAAAATATAAAGTCATAAGGTGCTGGTTTGTCTTCCAGCCAGTACTTCATTATAATAAACACAGCATTATTTTTATTTTTATTTTTTTTACTTTAAAAAAAAAAAAAAGTAAAAATCTGATCATTATTTGGATTAGATATAAATATTTATATATATAAAAAAAAAATGTAGTTGGTTTAGGCCTAGACGTATTATCCGATTACAGTGGATGTATTTCATTTGACACCAGGAGTTATTCCTCTCAGAATAAAAGGGATTTAAATCAGAGGGGTAGATGACATACATTTGCAAATAGGAGACTTGACAATCTGTTCCCCAGTTTTAAAATGTCAGAAATGAAGAGCTACCTGGAACAAAAATAAAATTCTGAGTAAAAGTGAATAAAGCAAAACGGTATGGGGAAGTTGCTGTAGAAATGATAGGCAAGAATGTTTTTGGGTGCTTATAACCCTTTACTGATGATGCTAAAAAAAATAAAAAAATAAAAAAATAATTATATAAGTAAAATGTCTTCATTACACGTTCATCCCCCGTGTTCTGCCATACTTACTGTACTCTATCACATATTCTGGATAAATTTGGTGTTTCTCGAAGATGATAAAAATGGAAGGGTTGTATTTATTGTCCACGCAGCTGTCGTAAAAGGTTGTGTCATTGCCATCTTTAGAAGGGGGGCGTAAATAGCTGGTTTTTCCTGCAGTCGCCTCTCCAACCAGCACTCGAGCCACAAACATGATCCGGTGTCCAGATGTGCACATGGTATAACTGTGGGAATACGAGGCGTCCCTTGCAAAGTAACTCCCTGTAACATAAAACACAA
The DNA here is from genome assembly GCF_902713425.1 of Acipenser ruthenus. Classification (NCBI taxonomy): domain Eukaryota; kingdom Metazoa; phylum Chordata; class Actinopteri; order Acipenseriformes; family Acipenseridae; genus Acipenser; species Acipenser ruthenus. The sequence goes on along the minus strand of NC_081195.1, from coordinate 62,691,459 downwards.
AAAGGGTTATAAATTATGAATTTGAATACATGACTTGCTGTATATTAAGGTTATATATGATTTACATGATACAGGTGTATGTGTCATTCCCTATATCAAGTGCTTCAACCTCGTTTGAATAAAAAAATCCAGTGCACGATTTATTTATTTTGGAGAAAGTCACAACTTTGCTACATTAATGTCAAATGCACTTCTGCAAGTTAGGACAAGGTTTTTTTTTTCGTTCCTAACTTTGATCAAATGTAACACAGCCTACAAATTACCCAGTTGTTTTTTTTGTTTTGTCTAATCCTCACCTTTCCCATAGGCAGTCCCATGGACTCCACAGATTCTCCAGTCAAAGTTTTGGCTGCAGATGGCATCTACAAGAGATTTCTGTGTACCGTGGAATAACAATTGCTCATCAACATCCTTCCCTCCATTTTTCTTCTTCATCTGTTCCTTTTGCCTATAACATGAAACAGCTGTGGTTCAGAAAACGTATGGGGCAAGCTGAAGCAAGTGCAAAGGCTGCAGTTGTATGCAGTTCTAAGACACAATCCACTCTTATGCAGAACTAATTATAAATACCTTTGTGCAATTTATCAATTAAGAAAAGTTATTATTTAGTGTGGCGGAGCAGCACAAGTCAAGAAAGTAAAAAAAAAGTCTCCACTAATTTATGCTAATTCATTATACATGCATACGATTTTCTTATTTAAAAAAGATAGAGGTAGTATGGATTATACACAAACCCTGTAAAGAGTGTCAATTGCATATGAATGTTTTGTATGAATTGTACATATTTATAAATTACAGAATCTTTAGAGTTTCATTATAATTGTAAGATATGAATATTTTTTAGGGTCCTCAGTAAAAAAAAAAAAAAAAAAAAGAAAAGGGAACCCTTATTTGCTGATCGGGTCTGTCTTTTACCACAAACTCCTAACCTTCAATGTATTACACGAATGTATTGTACAGTATGTGTGTTCACTGGTTACAGATATGCTTCCCAAAATTACAAACCATTGATACACTTCCCAGAGAGATGGGTTTTGAATTCTTTCGATTTTATGGATGGTGGCCGTGGTCATTTTCTTCAGAAAGAGATCTTGAATTTCCTTGAATTCCTCGGAGGAGAAAGAAAGTTGAATCAACTGAAAAAAAAGGAAAGAATGGTTAAAAATGTGGTTCTAGTTCAAGCAAATTAGTAACCTTATTTTCAATTAGAACACTACAAGTTAATATTGGTTCAGGTTTGGTTTTGTAATACAAAATACGTACTCGTTATTATACTGTTGTTGATCCCTTGATTGGTCAATATCCAGCAGGAAAATGGGAAGAGATGTGTACACAGGCTAAAAACTGGCAAAGATACAGTGTTTCTTGAAGAATACAGGAAAGAAAAAGATAAGACGTTTGTTAATTTGATATTAGAAGTAAACTATCTCAAATTGACCTTGTATCCAGTCTCAGGCACAGCATCCATGTCCCAGTTCTCTGGAAATGATTTTGTGGTGGAGCTCGATGCCAGAGCGAAGTCACTTTTGCTTTAAAAAAAAAAAAAAAAAGAAAGAAAACAAATTATTAATAAACCTTGAATTCCAAGGTTTAAAATTGCTAAGCTAATTTGCCAATAACAGTTAGGGATATGGGTAGGATTCTGAGTAGCATCCATTTTAGATAGCATATAAGATACGTGCTTCTTGACTGCTTTATTGTTCTAAACTTGAGAATGTCAACTTCAAACATGGGTCACATCAAGCCTCATGTATTTTGTGATGACATCACAATCATTTGAAAAGAACATGTGGTACTTTGACTTGCACAATGCTGCATTACTTGAATACACTGCTCTGACAAAACCAGGGCCCAGTTTAACATACAGCCTTTGTTTCAAACCCTTCAAATGGATACAATTAAACAACTACCGTACCCCATTCTCTTGTTTTCCACTGCTTTTTCAGAAACAAATCTGGGCCTTCTCCGCACCTTCCTCTTCGTATTATGTTTTGGGTTCCGTTGATACATGTCTAAAAGAAACAACAATAAAACAGAGACATTTCAGAACTAGTTTAAAACATCTAAACAAGAATTGTTATCAACATGAGTGTGAAATGAAGTTTGTGCTTCACTCTGTTCATTCATCTGCTGTTTGCAATAATCAATTGGTACTCAAAGTTCGGCTCCATGCTGACTGGGGATGTCCTAAAAATGTTCTGTATCTGGAAGACTGTTTTACTTAATGACATAGTAGTAATAACTGTTGTTATTTAAAGGCACATTTCTATTTCCGTAAGAGAATTGGTAGAAAGTGGACGAATCCAAGAGTAGTCAAGTTTGCCACTAGTTTAGATTGTCGAGTTTTGGTTTATTCATTGCTTTGGACTTTTTGATTCACATGATGTTTTTCTAACACAGCATACACTTGTTATGGATGAGTAAATGTCATGACACAGAGCACAGTAAATTCACGTTATCAGCTCAAGGTTAACTGGCCATATTGCAGATGTCCGTTAGCAAATACCTTTAAAACTGAGCGTGTACTGGCGATGCCCTTTAGTCAGGATAATTTCAGCATTGTTATCTGCTAGGTATGCTTGCTCCAACTCCTTAGAAGTAACAGAAGAGACTTTGCGTTTTTCATCCTACAAACAAGAAAAGAAGCCCAATTTCATCAGTAACGTGAGTTTACCATTGAATAAGGTCATCTTTTAAATGTACAGTCATCTATTTTGAACTCAAAAAATTTTGTTATTGGTTATTAAAAATGGGTCACTTCCCAGTTCATATTGTATAAGCTTCTTTTAGTATTACTGCTTACAAGCACCCCAATATTAAATGTCTGAGCTGTTCATTTCTGGTTTGGTAACTTCCTTTCTGGTGATGTAAAAGAGTAGAGCTTTTGAGAATACTGTCCAATGCATATTGCCCCATTCAAACCCATCTTTCAGATTCACGGTGGGCACTCCCACATCAGGGTGGTTCCGTAGGAATGGTAAAACACCAAAAACAAGTAATCTGAGGCAGAAGAATGCTTTGTCAGATACATATTTCAATTCCCTTTGTCTTCTATTCTCAAGAAAGAGAAAAATTCCTTTTAGGCCAAATTGAAATTTAGGCGATGTAAATTTGTTGAGAATTGGTGTTTCCCACAAATGTTACAATGCTGGAGACTTTACTCTTCTGATACTGTAGAATAATATATACAGCCAGCAGTAGAATTAAAATACAGCAGATTTAGCAATTAATACACTTTAGTAATTAATAAAGCTTTGCTTCTCAAAAACAAAATGATAGGACAGACTGTTCAGAGTGGCTGTTATTATAAGGCAATAGATCCAAACTCACTGGCAGTCCGTATTCAATCCACTTGCCGTTTTCACCCTTGCAGTACCAGACCCATTCTGTGGTCAGGATGTAGTGCGGTGGTTTGGTAACAGAGGAAGCTGTGGAGAGGCGTCTGACTGGAGCTGAGTTTCGTGTCATTTCCAGGAAGTCTACCGGCCGAGACCCTTCACTGAAAATTCAATTACAAGTCATTTGGTTTCTAAGAGAGAGGAAATATATCACTTTTGTCATTTGTTGATTCTTGAAAGCTGATTCCAATCGTGTCAAACAACCACACACAAGTAATTCCAACATATTCAGCATCACTGAGATACTAATTTTTTTTTAAACCTTGCATAAGAAATCAACCAGAGCAACATATTTGTCAAAATTTCAGTACATATGTATAGAGATGTTATCCTGTGCAAAGAACACAAGTCAAAATTCTAAAGTTTAATAGCAATTCCTGAGTATAATAACAATTTGGGGATTTATTTAAAGGTAATATGCAGTGTGTCTCTTATTAAAAGATGTCACTTCACATAGTTTACCTGCCAGATTTTGTTCAATTGCACGAGATGCCCTACAAGTCACGCAATGTATTAACTTAATCACGAAAATGTATATCGTAATTCATATTATAAACCTGTCAGATGAATAGAACGGGAATGCTGTCTTCTGATTGGTTGCTGTAGAGGGCATTAATGGCCAGGTAATGCCCTCAGAATGTTCAAACAACCATCACTGAAAGTACAGTAAGATATCAATCAGCCAAAAAGAACATCTAGTATAACTGTCAACTGTCAGAACCACAACAACCCCATGAAATAATGGCTAGAATAGGTCACAAAAACGAGTCCTCTATAAAAATATGAGTGGCTCCATTTCTACCCAACAAAAAAGAATGGTCTTCACATCTTTCCAATGTAACTCCTGCAATTATTGCCGTCCATCAGCCGTCAATAGTTGAAAATCAGCAGCAAACCTTCCAACAAACTGCAAACCTGCAAAACCACATTAAAAAACCGAAGCCCAATGCTTTGCTCCACCCTCAGAAATTTCAGCCACGAACATACCCGCTATGTTTCAAAACTGCACTTTCACAGGAAACATGCAATTCAACTTGAAATAAACTTTTAAAAAAAAATGAACTTTACAAAATCAAATATTTAAATAACTAATTTAACTACTTTAAGAATAAATTAATTTGTTTATTAATACTGTTAGTTATAGAATCAGTTTGTTATATTTAGCTATTAAAACTGTAACTTTTCTTTTCGAAAAAGCGACAAAAAATGGTCTTAAATGTTTTCCCTGTCTTAAATAAATTAAAAACTAAACAGAATTTTGATTTTTTAACCCTTTGCGGTCCATTTATTCAGCATGTGTCATATTTCACAGTAAAACAGGTTTAAAAGGCACTGCATATCAACAGGACACTCAGCACTGCATCTCTAGCCCCGCCCCACCCCTTGTTCGCTACATTTTTCAAATAACTCTTAATAATAGTACATACCGATAAATCATCTCTTGATCGCTCGTTTTATCACCAATCAATAATGCGATCCAAGTAGTTATTTTATTACTAAAACATCTAAAAAAAGCTCTGCAAATGTCTCTGATATTCTTTGAGCGCTGGATGCGGAAGCAGCTATCTTGTTTGTTTATGTCCGTGTTATCTATGTGGTGTCAGGTATATCAGTATTCATGAGATAAACCGCCTTTTTTTTTTCGGCTTCTCTCGGCTCCTATCGGTTTCACTCGGCCATTGAATGGCTTTCTCTGCTTTTTTCGGAGAAAAAACAACTAGAGACGTCTTTTTGATGATGTCGGACAGGGTCAGACATTGGACCGGAAAGGGAAAATAGCGATGTCGGACCAGGGTTAATATTTGGTTTGTTTGTTAAGAAAAAATAGTTCCCTTCACTGTTCCTAGGCGGAATTATACCGTCAAAGAACCGCTGCAGCAGCATGGGACAAGCATCGCAGGACATACAGAAAAAAAAAATAAAAGGTTGTAAATCATAATGTTATTGCTGTTAAAACCATAAAGACGGTTTATAATAGCAATAATGACCTCCAGGCAGGGCATTTCCAGCCTGTCGGTCATTATTGCTTAACTAATACTTCTGTAAGGGATAAATAACAGTAAGTGATGATTCTGGTGAATACTCTTTTCTGATGAAACTACAGTTCTCTGTGGTTTCTTTGATAAATACAGTATTCAATTGAATTGGAAAATGAATCATAAAAGACCAAAGAAATGTTGGAGAAATTACATCATAAAAATTGTAATTTTCCAGTTCAGAATGCTTTCTGGTCAGCATCTACTCTTCTCTGAATTCTATGCTCACGATATAATTGTATACAGAAAATGCCAAACTGAAGAAAATTCGAATTTACCTGTGGGTATTTTCCGGGTCACAAAAAGCCTTTTCAATTTCTTCCATGTGGTGGAGCTCTACCCAAGATGACTTATCATACACTTCCCATTTGTAGGGCAGATGAAAGTGGACGTGAATGCACTTTTCTGTAAAAAAACAAATAGCTCTGAATAAAAACTTTAAATGGGACAAATACATTCTTTACAGGGGAAATGAATGAGCTGCCCTGCTAAACCTGCAATAATGTCCTCCCATGTGTTTGCAAAATCATCAAATACAACTGGCAATATCTTGTATTTAATATTTGGTTTTGTCTTTTTTGTCTTGCTGCTAGGTTCAATATAGTCAGTGTATCAGCAACTATTATATTTATTACATGCGTTTCCTTGTGTACTGTATGTACAGAAATTATTCACTAAAACCAGCTTCAAATGAATGAGTCTAAGAAAGTTGCTGAATAGTCAAGAACCAGCACCAGTTTTTCATTGCAATACAGTATATTGCAATGAAAAACAGCAGCTCTCAGCTGCCAAACAAATGTCAAACCCATGCAGTTACAGTCACTAAGAGAGAGAGACAAGGCTGCGTACTTTTGATCTCTACAAATGTGTCAAATGGTACCAATAAGGGTTGTTTTACCTCATCCCAGTTCGCTTTGGGCTTTCTGGGCTTTCAGTGATTTCAAGATTATGAATCTTGCTGACATTCTGTATCTGAACTGCAACTCGGGATCCTACCCAACCATGTTCTATTCTAGACTAAGACAGCAAGCACAGTGAATTATAAACTTTGAACAAACCTTGAAAACTGCATTGTTTCCTGATGTAATGGAGGCAGATTTCATTGCTCTCTCGTTCACTTACTGATGGCCCCTGTGATGTGTCTGTGATTTCTCCTAGAATAGAATATTGCAATAAATAAATGAAAGAACGCTGGTGCCCACTACAGGCATACTGTATTGTATACCTACTGTAGTCTACAATATGTTTGGGCTCCTTTCATATCTTAATGTTAACCAATCACAATACGCAGGACAGCCATTCTTTTTGATTGAATAAGTATGGTTTAGACGAGTGTTTGTTTTGTTACCAGATAAACATGTCTCATGTTTTCATATATACTGGGAATATATTCTAGTTTAAACTGTTATATTTTAATATGTTCACACTGAAAACAAGTCAGTCATATTGGATAAATCACATTACTGTAGAGTACATTGTAAATACAAAGTGAAATATAATGACACAGATTGCTGCTTTCATACCAGATATAGTATAATATTGTCATTAATATTTTTTGTAAAGCACAATATATTTTAATTATATAGCTATGTATCTAACACTGTATTTTTCAATATACTGCAATACTGTATATTTTTTTTCAGTAAGGGTTTCTACCTGGCTGTGAGCTTACTTAAAGAATCCTTGTTGTTTGGCCATTGTCTGTGCTTCCTGGTTACAGAAATATCATGTGACACTGACCATTAAATATTTGGTTAGACCCACCTGCTCTATGGTAAAATATATAAACAAGTGGACCTTACCAAATTTAACAGCAATATTATTTTTTCTAGAATAAGGAACCACAGGCAATAACCAAATAACCCTGAATCAAGTAAGGGAAAGAAAATAAAAATACTTCTTTATGAAAATCTCAAAACATTGTTTTATATGGTATCTTAATCTTAAAAAAAAAAAAAAAAAAAGAAAAACTTTCTTTAAAACATTGGGATAGCCTCACCCTCAATGGAGCTGATGCTGCAGTTTTTTAAGTCGTAAATATTCCTGTATATAGAGGGCAGATTATGAATATTCTCTCTGGTGATCCCCCTCTCCTCCAGCTTTTTCTGATCATCCAACTCAATCCTGTGGGATCTCTTGCATTTATAGCCGAACATGCAGTCACCTTGCACAAAGTGTTGGCAGATGTGAAGTTTGGTGCAGCTTGCTTTGAATGTACAAGCTCCATAGGGTCCACTTCCCTTGTTGTAATGCACACACACCTACAATACAATGCATTCATTAATCAGAAAACTATTTGTTTGACCTTTTCTTATATTCAGCTTCACTTAGGTTATAGAATCGCTGCAACCTGTATAGAAACATTAGCAAACCTAAATTTAGGTCGTGTAAAACAAGTAAGAACACAGTTTCCAGACTATGGTCCGCACACCTAAATGTATATGCACAGTGTATACAGCTAGTCCAAACTTTTACCTCTGCATGTTACTTTCTGGCTTGTGTGTCTGCAGTTGAAACACAGCTAAAACACCTTGTGATAAATGACAGATGCAATTTACAACAATATACAGCAGAACACTGTTCTGTCATATTCTGGAAAATCCCATGAACAGATTTACAACTGTGGTATATGTTACAATTTAAAAAAATATGTATATACTGTATTAAAATATATAGCCTATAATTAGTTCACAGGGCTTTCATTCTTTGGTTAAACTGAACTATATACATGTAGGTATATGGAGGATGTATGTCTCTATGTCACATTAATATTTTCACATAATAGACAGCCGCTAATTTATGATGAAAAAAAAACATTTCTTAAGTCTTAGGAGTGTCATAATATCACGATACGTTTTTACAATACAATATATCTAGAGAAGCGTTTACTCTAATTATTTTGATACTTAGTCTGAAGATACTTTGGCACAAGCTATTTAGAGGATATGATCTGGGAGTACATGACAGCATTTTTGTCACTGACATGCTAGCTGGTTATGTGTTTTCTGTAACAATCAGTTGTTGCATCATGCTATGCATGTTCAATATGAATACTGGTGCTGTAAGTTCAAAAGGATGGGTTGATTCTCACCTCAGGTAAAAGAGAGGGGTCATTCTGTAGAAGCAGCATAAAAAGCTCATCTTGATCCAGATCAAGAAGATGATAATTTCTCAGGACCTCATAATTGTGGCCTGAACTAAGTTCGTGTGAGTACCGGCACGGTTTCCTGGAACAACAGTTGAAAAGTTGAAAACCTGTGGCATGTTGCAATTCAAGTAATAGTCCTATTCAAATCACATTTAGCTGGGGAAGTGTTTTTGGAAAAAAATAATTCACACATTAAACAACACGCTGATTGTTAAGCAAAATAAAAAATGATCCATATTAACTCTACTTATATTTTCCAAAACAGCCAAAAGTTATTTGAATTGTGCCCAAAAACAAACTGATATACAAACCTGTTCTTACTAGCAGAATATGACAGTACCAGCTTTTAAAGTGAAATCCTCTCAATGGAATCACTGGAGAATTGAATCTATTCACACAAAACAGAATCAACATAACACTGCCATTCCCCTTGTGAGTACTGTATATCCTTCATACACACATTGCCTCTCTCTATTGTTTATGTCCTCAGTAAAAAAAAACACAATGACAGTTATGTCAAAAACGAGGAAATAGGACACATCAACATTCAATGATAACAACAAATTAATGAGTAACTTGGTACAATATGGGTACGGAACGTGACAGTTATCCTAACTAATATATTCTTTCTTTTTTAGATTCACTTTGTATTTCATTTTACGCCAGTCACAACAACCTGGTGACTTTAAAACTCAGAACCCCTGCTTCAGTCTTAAAAGGGTTGAAACAGGTTTCTTCTCCCAGCTGGTACATAGAAGACAAGAAAGATATCTCGTCAAAATGTTAGTATTTGTCCTATTTCTTAATGGTGCATTACAATGTAACCATTATCCCCCCCTAGCACCTATGAAATACATACACTATGTGGTATTTCTTGCTGATGTTTTCCTGTCTATTTTCTATATTCACTAGTGAAGCGCGGTAGATAAATGATTCCGCTCATTCCTGCATCGGTGCTTCTTGTTAGTTTTCCCCTTTCTGTTACACTGTTCCTTTAATTTCATTGAACAGATGAATGTGTGGCCCATAGTAAAAGCATAGCAAAGTGTAATAAAATGCAGTGAAAGCACAGTAAAGCATTGATGAAGTTATAAGGAATGTCATATACAGTAAGCTAAACTATTTTTAACATACATATCCACTTTTCCTGCATGCTGTACTTACCTTCCTTTGCCAAATCTGCAGTTACCATAAACAAAATATTTGCAAAGATGAAGCCCTTCTTCGCAGTCAGCACATCTGTCTTTCGGATAGTCCTTGCACAGTCTCACTGCTGTTCTTGCAATTATCCTGCAGTCCGGGCTGATCTCTGTATATGACGTCCTGTCTTCAGTGCCACCAACAACAGCAAACCTACAGCATTCCCTCAAGATGTAGCACAGGCCGTAGTCTGAAATGTCAAAACTGTTGCAAACGTGCCTGTGAAGCTGCCTGTACTCCAAAGAGCCTTGATGGGAACAAAGGAGCCGTGTGGCATATCGGACAATTTTGTCGTTAGACATTTTGTCAGTTCACGCGTCTCTGTAAATATTTTTTTTCAGAGGCACCACTTATGTTTTAGAAGAAATTAAACTGAAACTATCTGCTATGAATGATCTGATTGGCTTTCGCCCAACGACATGATTTAGCAACAAGATGCAACCTATCTTACAATTCAGCAATGTGACAACAACAGTGCGGTCTGTTTAAAATGATAAGTGACTGGAGCATTTCATTTTTGCCAAACAAAGACACCAAGGAATTGTATTTCTCTAATGAGCGTGTAGTCCACAAGGTTTTAAAACCCTAACGTTTACGTGTAGTATTTCCACTGCTTTCCTTGTCATTAAGTGATGTTAACATAAATACACCTAATTAATCCATTATTGCATATGTAGGTAGGTCGATCACTATTAATATTTACCAACACTAAGGTGAAATAACATGTACTGCATTTAAAATTGTTTTAACACACCCTTACTGTCAGATTAAACCCTGTTCTCAAACATTACTGAATTCCAAAACACGGAAGAGCTTGTAGAGACGTTTCTTGTTTTTCGCAAGGATCGCAAAAAGAAGGATAGGACAACCAATCCCATGGTTCAATCGTGCTATACCATGATTCAATGCGTGCCTCACTACAGGCGCCATTATTGGAGCCCACTCAGGCGGAGGCGAGGGTATAATACAAAGCATTGGACACCTAGCAGAAGAAACTGAATTTTTTACAATTTCTAATTTTGTAAGATAATTTAAGAACCAATCTATGATTATGTGATAGTTTACATTTATTGTGTCATTCTGTCATGTTATGTATATGTGTTTCTTTAAAATGTTTTTACGTTGTTTACATGTACGATTTCTATACAGATTATGTAAGAATTAGATTTTAATTTTTATGCAACGCGTATTTTTTCTGTCTGTAATTGTATATATGTGTGTGATTCTTGTTTACACTTTGATGAAGGTGTGAATGCACTGAAACGCCTGTTTTTCGGCTTTTTTTTTTTTTAAATGTGTAATGTAAATTTATAACTGAACTTTCATATCCATATGGAGCTTCTGATGTTTCTGCACATATGACATATTTTGGTGTGCTACATACATTTTACTTGACCACATGTCATGTTATTTGTTTTGTCATCTGTGTGTTTGTTCATGCTCCCCCAACGAGTCAATATTTCAATTCTGATTTCATTAATGGACATAATTAATGGCTGTGGGGAGCAATAAACTAATACAAATACTGAAAGAAAAAGTAGATTGTTTTAGCACTTGTCTATATTATACAGTATTAAAAAAAACACTGGCAGTAACAGTTATATGCATTATAGAATTACCACAATAATAATAATAATAATAATAATTTGCGATACAACGATTCTGCATATAACTAACAACCCCTTTTTGATACCTATTTTTTAAACCGATTAATGAGGTATAATAATTAATTTTGCATTTACTATCGCGAGTCATAGCAGTGTTACTCCAGCCTTTCTTCAAACTTGGCTGGACTCTACTGCAAAATACCTACAAAATATATTCCTTACCACTCTAGTACCATATGCAATCTGAACAATAATATACTTTCTGGGCTCCAGGCACTCGCCCCTGAATTAGCTCCACCCATCTATGACATCATTATCTTTTTTTTTTTTTTGTCGTTCAGTTTCTTTCACCAAAGTAACTACTTCCAGGTTGATATGCTGGTCTGCTATAACCTTGCCACAACAATAGCTTTAAAAACTGGTGTAGCATGTTCGGTTCTCAGTAAATATAATTGTCTTCATGATCACAGACACGTAATAGTTCACAGTACAAAGCTGGCCAGGAAATAGAGCCATAAAGCTTTTTTTTAAGAAATACAAATGTGTTGTACATACATTTTGCTGGATCGTGTTTGCTGTTGTGTTAGAAATGCAAATATATCAAAACATATTGTCAAATGTGTTTTTATACAATGTATTTAAATATGTTAACATATGCACTGTGACACTGCGACAATGTCACAGATCTCAACTGATTCCTAGTTCAGGTGTCATAATAATTATGATGATGTAATCTCTTTTTGTTTTCTTAGAATCTTCCTGTAATGGTGGATATGTTTCAAGCATCCTAATGTGAATATAAAACAAACACACACGCACACACACAAAATGTATTCATAGACAAGAATGTTTGCGGTTTTAAATTACTACAAATATAATTAAGGTAATGGGTACTTCAAAAGGTATTTCATTTATTTGCTACACATTTAAATTATGTTGTCTCGGTTTTGTAATTTCCCTTTTTCCTGTCATTTCCTATGTATGTGGCAAGTTTGTTTTTCAAAATGATTTCTGTAGGTTTTCACATACTTTTTTTTATTTATTTTTTTTACTATTTTTACAATCTGGGTTTTGTGTAATGTTGGTGTGGATAGGCTTTTTTAACCAATGATATTTAATTTAAAAAAAAAAAAAAGGTCTGTATACCAACAACACAATGGACATCAATTTTGTTAACAAGATTTATTGGTCCGAGAAGCTACTTTGCATATCTGTACAGAGAAAACTCACTGCAGGGCTACTGCTTATAACACTTCCCAGTTATAAGGCTACAGTGTCTATCATTGGAATAGTGACTGGTGTCTCTTTATAACCCTCACCTCAATCTGCCTGTGAATTGGATGGCCCCAACAATATCCTTCTAGGTAGCAGTAGCTGTATTAGCTGGTTACTGAATTAGCAAGAAATATAGAAACAGATGCATTGATACCCAGTAGAAAACCTTGTGACTGGATTAAGAAAATGATTTTCAGGTTTTCTAACCTACACATAAAAACACTTTTACAGACAAAAGCAAAAATTGTGGCTCACCAGTCTGGCTTCCTTTGTTATTATTAATTCAGCTGATTGGCAAACCAGACAGATCTTCCACAAACCTGACTATCTGGGAAGCTAGTTGCTCCTTGTTAAATAATTAGCCCTTGAATTTACTTGTGAGTGAGTGGGCAGCTCCTAACAAACTTTACAGCAACTGTTTGTGATTAATACAAAAATATATAATAACAAATAGGGATATTTTTCCCCACCCAGTCTAACCTAGTACTAGGAAAAGGCAGAGGAATACTCATTTAACTCAGTCAACAGTGTACATAAAAAGTACTGAAAAGAATTAATAGTAGTAAATCTAGTAATATATTTAGACAGACGTTTTGAATATATCTCAAGCTTCAATATATTCACACATTCTGATACTCTCAATAATTTCTGCAAAAGAATGTCCTCCCTGATTTAGCATTCTTGGGAAAGAGAGACAAACTACTGTGGTAATTCTTAAAAAAAAAAAACATGCAAATAATTTGTGACACAGAGCAATCACAATAATGTACTGATTTTTGATTAATTAATTTACCACACAGCCTTACATAAATCCCCAAATGGTTTGAATGGTTTGAATCTCGATGTAACATGATACAATTGTAGTACTTCTGTAGAAGAAGCATAAGAAGCTTCTTTTTTTTACATCTTTAATACAATTTCCTCAACAGTATATACTATAGGAGCAGCAGGTTGATTGCTTAACTCTTGCAGTAGACTGTTACTCCTGCTAATGGTACTCAATTAGGTACTCTGGATAAATCTGGTGTTTCTCAAAAATTACAAAAATGGAAGGGTTAGACTTGGAGTCTACGCAGCTGTTGTAAAAGCTGGTATTGTTGCCATCTTTGGGGGGAGGGCGTACATAGTTGCTTTTTCCTCTGGTAAACTCTCCAACCAGCACCCGAGCCACAAAGAGGATCTGGGTACCGGTTCTGGTCTTGGAATAGTTGTGAGAATATAAGGCATCCCTTGCAAAGTAGCTTCCTGTAAAACAACCGCCAGAATTGATTTTAATTCATAACATATAACACTTAACCAGCAAGCTCTGACATCATTGTTCAATACTCTACATGATCAGCTACTGGTACTGTTCTTAGTTTGAATTGCTGTAATCGGGATAACCATATATAGATGTGATGTGTTCATATTATTTTCAAGTGAGTCCTATAAACAGTAGGCAAACGACACATTCTTATTTTGTTATAAAAGTTACTTTACCCCGTTTTTTTCTTCCCAGTTTAGATTGTCCAATTATGTTCCCCCACTGCAATTCCCCCCAACAGCACAGAAGTACTGAAGATCAATGGGCGTCCTCTGATCAAACGACAAAGCTAATGGTCTCTTTAACAGCCAGGAACTCGAAAGCGAAAGTCAGTGAGTTACCAGCCCCTGCCAACATGAAGCGCTGGAAAGTAATGTTATAGTATGTTATGGAATTCTCCACACAGCCCTTTGCTAATGTGTCTCAACCTTGCCAAGGACTTATTTAGGTTACACGTCCAGGGTAGAGCTGCATTCTCTTCCTTGGTTAATCTTACTGTACCTTTCCCATACAGTGAGCCCTGGACTCCACAGATTCTCCAGTCAAAGTTTTGCTCACAGATGGCATCTAATAGGCTTTGCTCTGTACCATGGAATAGAAATTTCTCATCCACACTCTCCCCTCCATTTTTCTTCTTCATTTGTTCTTTTTGCCTGAAACAAAAACCAGAGGAACTGTGTTCCATGATTTTTTTAAACACTTTTAGTGCATATACTGTACTGTTTTTATTTATTTTTTAAAATACATTTTCTTGTATGGATGGTTGTTTCTTTAAAAGCTTGTGACTTACATAACTTGAAGATTGATTTGTATATGCCTTAATGGTAGGGAATGATCGTTCTCAATACATTTTCATTTTACCAGATCTCATTTTAGACTTGGGAAAATGTACATACTTTCCTTTAAGAGTTGCAGTGTGCCAATTTTAAATAAAGCAACATATTTGAAATGTATTAGAAAATGTTTGTTTAAAACGGTGAATACTATACTTACAGTGCTGTCGTGATCCATAGTTAATGCACATAAAAAAAAAACTATTGTGAGATATTAGGGCCAGGGAATTTGTGAATGGTCCTTACACTGTATAAGATTTCATACAGTACATCTACAATTTACTGCAAACATGGCCTAACCACGAAGTCATGAATTCTGTTGAACCCTTTCATGCATGGCCACCTCATGCCATTTTTCCCCATATAAAGCAATGGAAAAAAATTGAAACATTTTTCAATGAAAAATATATGTATTATGTGTCCAAAACTATTTATTTCAGCTATTTCTTTATATGTCATGCATGCATTATTCAGTATGTGTTACAGACAAACATGGGCAGAAAATGAGAGAATGCTCAGAGAGTGCTGAATAGAATACAGTGTTTCACAGATTGCATCTCAGAAAAGTTTATATTATGAAAAAATACAATCTACGCACCACTGGAACACTTTCCAGAGAGAGGGGTTTTGGATCCTTTGAATCTTATGAACGGTCGCTGCAGCCATGGTCCGCTTGAAGAGACCTTCAACATGTTGAAATTCCCCAGAGGATTTGGAAAGTTCAATCAGCTGAAAACGATTAAAAAAAAAAAAACACTAAATGGCTAGAAGAATTAAAGAGATTGGGACATTTTATTATTTTTAAATTCTGCTTTGTGTAAAATACAGTTAAAATAAAAACATACCTTGTATCTAAATTTAGGCAAGGCACCTTGGTCCCAGTGACTCGGAACAGACATAGCATTTGAGCTTTGTGTCTCTGAAGAGTCACTTTAAGAAGCAAAAAACAAGAATACATCTGTATTTAAGTACTTAGGTTTAAAAAGCATTACAGAAATGCATAACATTTCACTGAGTAATAATGTAATTAATCTAAATGGTTAAAATATTTTTCAAAATTGTTTAAATCTAATAAAACATTTGATTAATGACACAGTTTCTTTTTAATAAAGACAAAATAAAAAATAATAATAAAAACAAAAAGAAAATCAGTTTAGAAATGATGATTGCTGTCTGGTATTTTAGAGCTTAATTTCAAGTTTAAATTATTATTTTTAATGTTTTTTGTTTGTTTGTTTAATGTACCGCTTTATCTTGATGTCCACAGCTTTGGAAGAAACAAATCTAGGCCTTCTCCGCACCTCCGTTTTTGTTTTGTATTTCAGGTTCTTTTGATACATGTCTAAAAGGCAGAAACAAGTAGAACACTCAAATGTTGCAAAATTCATACTTAAAAAGATTAGCTCAATACATGGAAGTATATAATTAAGTATAAGACTAGAACAAGGGTTGTCAGATGTAAAGATTTATAAATATTCCACATTTTGTTCTAAAGCAATACCCAGGCCAAAAACCTGGACCCTAGAGGACACATGGACTAGACAGTCTATTGAGGTAATATACAGTACTGCACTGTACCCTTTTCTTATATTAAGATGCTTATAAGTTTATATTTTCTCTGCCTCAGAATAAACTTCAACACTAAATATTCAAATTAAACAATACAAATGCATGTACAAAACTGCAAAATATGTTTTTCTTTTTTTCTATTCTAGCTGCACAGAATGCATATGTTACAATAGACTGATGTACTGTAAAGTTATACCATAATACAATTTCAAATATGCTCTAACACCTGTGTTAAATAACCATGGTCATCAACATTACATTACACTAAATACTTTTTCACCATGATGTACATATTTGGAAGAGTTATGCGTACACAATCTACTGGTTTTAACATACATGCAGTATTGCCAGTTGCCAGTACCTTTAAAGCTGAGGGTGTACTGCTGACCACCTGAGCTGAATGGAACAACACCATCCCCATCAACTAGAAACACATTCTCCAAGACTTCAGTGTTGACTGATGAGACGTTCTGACCATCGTCCTGCAAGAAAGAGTAGTTATAAAGCAGACAGAAATGTACACCTTAATGTAACTTCTTTAAACAGAATCGTCTAAGATGTGCATTGAATACAGCAGTATCAGTATTCACCTTATTCTTAAATAGCTGTTTAAGATGTGTTGCCCTACTGAAAATATGTTGAATTTAATCATTTTGATTGAAATATATATATATATATATATATATATATATATATATATATATATATATATATATATATATATATATATATATTTCACCTCATTCCTCTTTGTCTAAATATTATTAAAAACATTATTAAAAACTCTGTTCATATAAATATCCCTATAGAACAAGTGCATACTTTATATTGTCGGCATAATAACAGATTTGAAATTAGGCAGTTTTTATTGATAAGTGAGGACATTATCATGAGCTGAGAGCCAACCCCAAAATGATGCCCAGCCAATTGTTACGCAAAGGCAGCAACTGCATTGCCATTGGCAGAATGGTGGTAATATCTGATTTATTGATATATTTTGACAAGGGTGACATTGTGGTATAAATCAGTGTATATATACTATAAGGACCACCGTGCATTGTTTTAAATTAATTGTGTTGGTATTGCTTATAACATTATTCTCTGCAAATAGTTCTGTTTAGGTTTCTTCTTGGTACTACATTCATATTACAGTATTATGGTAGCCCTATGGTGTTTTTTATGCCAATGACTATGAAGTATTAAAGCTTAAATTGGGGATATACTTGTTAGATCTATATTAAAGCCTCCAAACTCACTTGCTTTCCATATTCAATCCACACACCACATTGGTCTTTCCAGTACCAGACCCATTCGGTAGTCAGGATGAAGTGTGGGGGCTTAGTGACTGAGGAAGCTGTGGAAAGGCGTCTGACTTTAGCTGATCCCAGAGTCATTGTGAGGAAATTGACTGGTGGAGATCCATCACTGGAAACAGAATTGACAATGTACTTATTGTAATGAGGTAAGACTATAAAAATCCTATGTGGGAAGACAAATACATGTTGAAAATATGTAAAACATGATTGCCATATATTTTTACTTGTATGAACTAAAAGTGGCCCCTTTATATGAAACATAAGTAAAGAAATGTTCTCAAGGAAGCTTGGGACATGGCAGCAGAGCTGAGAATGAATAAGGCTCTTAGTATCTCACCTGGTTGTGTTTTCTGGGTCACAGTAAGCCTTTTCAATCTCTTCCATGTTTGGAAAGTCATTCCAGGTCAACCCGTTATACACTTCCCATTTGTAGGGCAGATGGAAGTGGACGCGAATGCACTTTTCTTTAAAGAGTACAAACAATAGGCTTTTGTAATATATATATATATATATATATATATATATATATATATATATATATATATATATATATATATATAAAGGTGTAGGTGTATTGTATATTGACAGCATCATGTTCGAGTAGTCGAGTGACTTATAAAAAAAAAGGAATTATTTATGAATAAGATACAAACATGTTTTGTGATATATTATTATTACATATTTTTGTTGATTTAGGTCAAAAATTCACAAATTGAAAAAAAAAAGTCTTTGGGTCTAATCTTACACAAATCTTCAAGACATTTATGAAAAAAGATGTTTTAGAGGCTTGGTGTGAGATAATCTAAAATGTTGCTATTCGGGTTTAGATTTTCTTACATCAATAAACATTTAAAGAGCATACTGTACCAAAACAAGGGTACAAACCTTTAAAACTGCAGTGTTTCCTGATGTAAAAAAGGCAGATTTCATCACTGTCCACATCACTGATGGAGCTTTCTGATGATTCCCTTGTACGCACTTTCTTTCCTTTTGACAAATGGTGAATTATAGAAAGTTAATAGGGGGTTTTGAGCAAAAGAAAAGAGTTTACATTTGTTGCTAGTAGATCTTATAGACCTATCATAGACCACGATACTGATGTGAATCAGCCATCTGAAATCTCTTATTATTATTGTCTTATTATTTGTTGCTATACAGGTTACTATTATTATTTTTGTCCAGTAGTAAAGAAACAGTTGGTTGTCCTCACCTGCACTGCTGCCAGTGCTACAGTTAATGGTGTAGATATTGTTATATATTGAAGGCAGGTTGGATATTAGTTCTGCACTGAGACCCCGGCCCTCCAGCATTTCCTGAGCATTTGCATCAAACTTGTGGCTCCTCTTACATTGCTGTCCAAATTTACAGTTTCCTTGCAGAAAGTGTTGGCATATGTGGAGTTTGGTGCATTTTGTTTTGAAGGTACATGATCCATATTCCCCATTGCCCTTATTGTAGTGTGCACACACCTGGAGTAAAACAAAGCATAAGGAATTTAGAAGACTATCTTTGCATGAGCCTAACCTGTAAGATTTTGGCCAGTTTTACAGTTTCGTCAATCCCAGTGGGCCTTGTATTAAAATTAATGTACACAATAAGAAGAAGGCATTGGTGAAAACGTTTGTCTGTATGACTTTCTTACAGATTTATATTGAAATTCTATTGAATATGTTAACAACCTACTGTTTGAAAATCAAAAGTTAAACAATAAGATCTTAATTTATTGTTCTCAGTGCCTATTGTTGCTGCTTCCTACATACAAGGTTCAGCCTTCTACGCTAATCTTATTGGCTAACCAATACTCCAAGCCCACCTTTCACTAAATGTTCTAAAAGTCTTTCTACCCCTGCTCCCCACCACCTCCTTGCAACTGTATCTCCCTTCTGGGGGGTCAGTGGTCTTCCTCACCTGACCTTGGTTGACCTCTGACAGACATCGGCGGTCACACCTCAACTGAGGGCGACGCCTGCTGGTCCAGAAAGCGAGATCCTGGGCTAAACAGTCTAATCATCCCACACTACATTTTATACAGCCTGTAGCAATGCTGTGCCTCATTATTTGAATGTTAAACCAGGGCGTGTAGATAACAATATAAAAACAAACGCATGTCAGTAAAATACCTATTACAGTACAGTTGGCCGCAACAGTGGGTACTGAGAAAGTTATAGGATGTTCTGTAATGTTTCAAAAGGGAATTATTCTGGCACAACTATTTTTGCACATTAAAGAAGTATTCTAGTCCTAGGTTCTGTCTCCAGTTTGCTCACATGTTATGACTGCATCTCTGCCAATGAAGGTTTGATCTGTAGTTGATGTTACCTCAGGCAGAAGAGAGGGGTCATTCTGGAGCAGTAACTGGGATAACTCAGCCTCCTGCAGACCCTGAAGCTGATTAGCTCTCAAGATGTTACTGTTGTGGACTGAATGAAGGTCATGTGAGTTTCTGCATTTATTCCTGAACATAAAAAGAAACCAAAACAATGACCAGTTGTATACTAAATTATAATTCCTTGGTTCCTATTAGCTGCATTCCTCTTCGGTTTAATCTTCTGTGCAGTCTCCACCGAATGATTCTTGAATGATGAATCAATGTGACTTAGAGAAAATTAGAATAATAATTCCCCATACCTCATTTAAGTTTGGATATATGGATAAAGCAAGTGAATAATATCAATGTAAGAAAACGAATCAATATTTGTTCAAATCAAACTCCTGTACCTTTAATCGTGAGTCACTCCTTCATGTTTTAATGTTTTGTAGTTGACGAAGCCCTTGCACAACAATGTATAATACAATACAGTAGGTCAACAATTACAGTCCTGTAACTAGGGCCTGTAATCAACACCAGACCTCGGGGAGCAAGCCCAGGTTGTGTGTTGTACTTTTTAAAACATGACTACTTTAACTTGAAATATACAGAATAATAGCCATCAAAATAGGCTTTTGTTCTTGTGAAATAAAGAAAAAACATTCTTTGGGATGTAATGCACAGGGATTGGCATATATGATTAAATAGTTTGTAAACATGAATTAAAATGTGAATAAAAAGATCTGTATCTTTTGATATGGTCGATGTTTAAAACAACACTGGTAATGGAGCTTAATTAATCAAGTCACAGAATACAGCTGTGCACCTAATATTAAGACAATAACTCAGTGTTCTGTTATTATACTTAAAAGAGTCAGATTGAGGTCAGAGGTCAATATCAAGGTCACCAAGACATTTAGCATAAAGAGTTTATATAATTTCTGTACGTACAGTATAAGCTCTCTTAAGAGGATGCTCAGGTATCCTTAAATATAGTATTTTCCTGTAAGATTTGGTGTATGACTGTTTCTAAATTCTTACTAGTCACTGGTATCATTATCATCATATTAAGTTCATTATTATTTTGTATTATTTAATTAAAGAAATGAGAGGAATACCTATGTATAATAAATATTTACTGTTTGTACTGATCATAACACAGGACTGTTAAACGCACCATTATGAAACTTCTGCCCTGTCTATATAGACAGAAGCAGTATTTTGTTACCCTTACCTTTCCTTGTCAAATCTGCAGTTACCACAAACAAAATATCAACAAAGATGAAGCCCATTGCAGTCAGCACAGTCCTCTTTTGGGTACTGTTTGCACAGTCTCACTGAAGTCTTTGCAATGATTGTGGTATCATTGCTGAGCTCACACCCTGGAATGTTCCCCTCAGTACCTTCAACTATAGCAAACCTACTGCCATTCCTCAGGATCTGACAGAAGAGCTGTTCTGTAATCGTGTGATACTTGCAGAGTCTCTTGTAAAGCTGTCTGTAGTCCAAGGATCCCTGACTGCAGCAGAGAATACTGGTAGCACAGCTAGCTACAGCAGAAGCAGACATTTTGTCAGAATCCACTAGCGTTTTTACTTCCTAATCAGCACTCTTGCTGCAGGAGAAATGAAACTGAAACTTACTGGACTGTGAAGGCACAAAACCAACAACAGGGGCTGCTCTGGGATTAGCACTGGGATTTTGAAACTCCCTTACGAAATACTATTCAATGCCAATGCAATGGTTCAGTACTAAGGGGCAATGGTAATATTATGACATACCACCGGATAGTAGCAAAGACATTTAAAAAAAAAAGAGAGATAAAAAAGAGATTGTACTCTGACTGTACTTGCTTCAACTAAAGACTACAGATTGTCCTTGCTGTCTTTTGAAACCCATTAAAAGTCTTGAATTGGAGAATCTAAAGAGCTATAATGAGGAGCTCAGTAAGCCATATATTAGACTCAAGAGCCATCCATTGGACAGCCCATTTATATATATATATATATATATAGAGAGAGAGAGAGAGAGAGAGAGAGAGAGAGAGAGAGAGAGAGAGAGAGAGAGAGAGAGAGAGAGAGAGAGAGAGAGAGAGAGAGAGAGAGAGAGATAGATAGATAGATAGATAGATAGATAGATATGTTTAAATATGTATTTTTCCCTTACCTTTCATTGTCATACTTGCAGTTCTGATAAACAAAAAATTTACAAAGATGAAGACGTCCGCAATTATAACAGTTCCCTTCTGGATAGTGGTTGCACAACTGTACCAAGGTTTTAGCAATGATTTTACTGTCAGGACACAGCCCACTCTCTGCAGTCTTTACCTTGGTGCTGTTAACTATAAAAAACCTACTAGTGTCTCCCAGGATCTGAATGAAGGTGTGGTCCATGTTCCTGAAGTAATGAGTTACTAGTCTGTGAAGTTCCCTGTATTCCATGGACCCTCCATTGGAGCAGATAGTTTTTGTGACATAGTTGGTTAGGCAGGAAACTGACATTTTCAGAAATGTGCTAACTTCCTGAGAAAGTTTTCTGTATACCAGCTTGCTGTACCAAGTACAGGGTGTTACGTATGGGATCAAAAGGTCTAACATTATTTTCTTTCATTTCCTGCCAAAACGTTTTCTTCCCCATGTCCTTTATGAGCCACCGTACCAGTGTGTAAAACAAAAACCGAAACTGAACTGGTACTGTACTGGTGTTTGCATCAGTTCCCCGACAGGTATGTACAGCAGGGCTTCCTTTTTAATCTTAGAAACTGGAAAAGTTTCTAAGATTTCAAATTTTTTAAGTTAGTCAAAGCTACAGTAGTTACAGCCTCACAGTGGTACCCTTTTGTGGTTCAGAGACTCTACCACATTTCTGTTTCAAGTTTAGCACAAGTCTGTAGATCAAATGACTCTTTACATACACTGTTCTTCTGTATATATGTTGATGAGTTTAAAGGTAAAATGTTTCTGTTCAAAGTAAATTGTAACAGAAACATACAGTATAGCAATATGCCAAGTTCATTTAATGAGGAAATAGTTTCTCTTATTGCAGCTGCAGTAAATTAAACCTTGTTTGTGGGGAATCCCCCGGAGGGAACTAAAAAAAAACATGACATTAAATTCAGTCTGATTTTACTTTTTGTAACCAATAAATGATGTATTTGCAAAGTGAGGACCTGAATGTAATTCAATTCACCACTCTAGGGAAAGCCATATCAACTTTATGTAGGTGTACAGACAAGTAAACAGAGCCCTAGCACAACTATTAACAAACAACCAGCAATTCACAGCATTAACAGCCATGGTAACAAGAGATTTGAAATAAATGTTGCACATTGGTTCTGATACAGTAGCGTACAGCACATGGTACTGAATTGTCAAAACCAGTAACACTTAGAAATCTGTTAACAGTGTTGTTGCGGGCCTTAAATGCAAATAATACACAGCACTCTTAAAACAATAAGAGATAGCACTGCAACACGTAAAAAAGATATACTATTGTATTACAAAAATATACAGGGAGAACATACTCATAAGAAAAAATACATATATTTATACCTTAAAATGTATGTTAATTCTGATACTGTATATTTAGAATACACATTGTCATTGTTTTGCATGGGTTCCCACTGCCAATGAAGATCATTTTGAAATGACAATTTTTAAAACTATGCTTCTGTCTCTTTCAGTGTCACTATGTCCCACCCTAATGCTGTGACAACAGCTCCCTGCGGGACTGACCAGTTTGCCAATCTGCCGATGAACATGTGTGGCATTCCACCAAAGAAAAGAAAAT
Organism: Acipenser ruthenus; assembly: GCF_902713425.1. Lineage (NCBI taxonomy): Eukaryota > Metazoa > Chordata > Actinopteri > Acipenseriformes > Acipenseridae > Acipenser > Acipenser ruthenus. The sequence continues at coordinate 62,667,677 of NC_081195.1, read as the reverse complement.
GTGATTTTCAAATGACCGGAAACCAGCTTGTTACTCTCATTAGTCCAACCGAAATAGTTTTGAAATTACCTCAGAATACCTCAGCCAGCTTTCCCATTTGGGGTTTGATACAAGCATCCCAAGCTGAGGGGGTTTGGAATGTGACACCTTATAAAATAGACATAAGGATAGTTCCTTTAAATGCCTTTAAACCTGAGGTTTCAGAGCCTAGCGACCAGGTGGCTGAGCACCAACAAAGAAGTGGTAGCTCGTTTTTCATAGTACGTGAATCAGTCCCTAATTGGGGCTCCATCTTTTATGACCCGGTTCAAGAATCGACCTTTGATCAGCAGTACCAAATAGGCAAGACACAAATCTGCGACCAGTTCCTTTTAGGATGTTGCTCCCTGGATTTGCGATGCCCTCTGCACCACACACCGTTTCCCTTCCACTGGCAGCTGAGACGGAGGGCTAGGTATCAGTGGGTCAGTGTGTCCCAGTCAGCACAGATTCACCTTGAGAAGCTTTACTGCAATACTGACAGCGATGAAGCAATTCTGAACCTACTGTACGTAAAAGTATCATAAACACAACTGACAATGTGAATGTGGTCAACAAAGCATACTACTAACAATGGTAGTGTATGCCACATGTGTGCTGTGTAAGCCAAAACTATAGTTTGCTTCCAGCACTTATTCAGGTCATCACTGCATAGAGTAGTCAAATGCTGGTATTTATTTGAACTAAATTGCCAGTTAGTTTCTATAATGTTTTTTTTTTTTCCTTATTGGTTTTATTGGATTTAATCCTTAGCTATTACCCTTATGTGGAACACTAGGTCTTTTATTTTTCCCGACTTTATATAAAGCTGAACACTTTCTAGTCATGTGCCATTCATACAGTAAGTTTAAAAACAGTAGGCAAAATATGATGTAGACATTACTAAAACATACATAGCCCCCTGGAACGATTTAGGTTTCAAGGGTTAAATGTTAATGAACCATGATTGTTTCTATCCTGTTCTGCAGTGACAACGTCTTCACCCTGAATTTTGACAGCATGACAGTTTGTGATTCTGACAATTATGATGAAGTAAGAAGGTTCTCAAACACAACCAAATCTGACTGTAATCCACACTTTCCTACTGTGTGGAAGATGTACTGGAGGAATGATTATGACTTATTCGTTGAATATGATGAGGTTGGTTACAAATTAATCAGAAAATGTTGCTAACAAGCTGACAAGCATGAAAGTATAGATTTGCAACATGCATACAGGGTGTTCCAAAAGTCAGGTATTCTAGGCAATATTATATATTATGCAGATTAAAAAGTTAAACTATCTGCACCCCACTGAAAAGGTCTTAATTTGTTCCTACAGTATTTGGTTAAAGTCATTTCCCACCTGAAAAAAATAGAGAAACAAACAATACTACCAATTACTCCTGTGGTGTCTCACTTTTTAAAAGAGGGCTATTGGCACTGCTCTACTGAATGATAAATAATTACTGTGCCATGTTTGTTTATGGACCACTGTAATAAAAATACATTTTGAAAAGTTTGTGTGAAATGCCCAAAAGGTGTGCTAAGTCTTAGTGTCATGAAGATTCTATTGTGCTTTCTATTGTGCTTTGTAGTCTATTTCAAGGCAGCTGGAAGATGCAATTCAGAACAGAGCCCTCAAGTACACATTCACACAAACAGGTCGACAGTATGAGGTGGACTTCTCCAACCTCAATCAAAAGAACATAGCGACAGGATTCATCCGTGAAATAAGACGAAGACCTGTCTTCCGGTTCCTGCCGGCACTGCAGCCTCATCTAAAGTAAGTCAAATATCACCCAGCCATCAGATGACTTGAGTCTAATCTAAATAGCACCAGTATAAATTGTAATGGCATGTTGTTTTTCTGCTTCTTGTTCCAGGACTTTGAGCCCTAATGTTTTTCCAGGACATGGGGAAGCGCAGCCTCAGGTTTGTTTGGCTGACCCTCTAGAAGAATTCACATGTTGGTATCCCCCTGTCTGGAGACCTGGGCCCACAGAGGAGGAGTTCACGAAGATTGAAGTCAAACTCTATGAAAAGGCCTACCTGAAAGTCTATGAGCTGTTCCACAAAACCTTATCCGAGGCAGATGTAGAGATTGTGAACATCTACCAAATCCAGAACACTTTTCAGTGGGATAAATATAGAAGGTAAGGTTCAGTATAAAACTGAATCAATTTCAACTCCCCTGCCCAATAGCACACACATGTGTGGACTTAGGGGTTCGCCTTCAGTTGTGTAGCTCCAGAACTAGAGCAAGGCTCTACTTTTAAGCTACTTGTACATGTCTTGTTACTGAATAGACTTATCCCAGGCACAATCAGGGGACAGATGTGTGGGCATGAGTGTTCCAAACTTGGTAGTAAAACTGTATGTGCAATTATGTGCAACTACTTTAAAATGATCAGTATATTAAAAGCTGTACTTTTTTTTAATTAAATTCTAAAATTGACTTTTAACTTGTGTCAAATTGATGTGATATATTTAGGTACTGCACTATCCTAAAGGGAATGAATACATAATTATTATGGCCCACTCTACAAGAAAAAAAAAAAATTACAACCAGGCTTTAATTTGCACCCGCTTTTCTAAAATATAAATTTGGCCACACCATGATTCTGCTGACTTTTCAAATGTGATGCAGATTATTAAAATCATCCTAATTCTTTTAAATCAGATGGGGTTTTTTTTCTTTATTTTTTCAGACAAAAAGAATACATGCTAGCCAAATGTGGTGAAAATAAGGAATGCACCATTGAGCGTCATTTATTCCATGGAACTACAACAGATGCCGTGGATAGAATCTGTAAGAACAACTTTGACCCCCGTGTTTCAGGAAAGAATGGGAGTGTGTACGGCAGAGGAAGCTACTTCGCACAGAATGCCAGCTACTCCAATGACTTTGCAAAACCAACTAAGGATGGATTTCAGTATATGTTTTTGGCCAAAGTTTTGGTTGGAAAGAAGGATACTGGAAAGTCTGGCTACAACCGACCACCGCCTCTTTTACCAGAGAATCCAAAAAGTGATTTATACGACTCCTGCGTAAATAACCCCACGGACCCAACAATATTTGTTATTTTTGACAGCTGCCAGTGTTACCCTTACTACCTCATCAAATATAGGGTTATGTCTGATGTTGTCAATATATCTGAATGGAATATGTAGCTATAGGTCCCATTCACATGGGAGCGATTGGAGCAAATATCCGCTCCCGGGAGCAGATCAGATCGATTGGAGACCCGTGAATGCTCAGACTGTCTCGGCTCGCTTAAAACGATCCGATTCGAGATCGGAAAAACAGGTGGTCTCGGCTAATCTGGGCAATCGATCCAGGTGCGGGTCCCAGTCCTTCATTTGACATGTTTTATTATTATTATTATTATTATTATTATTATTATTATTATTATTATTATTATTATTATTATTATTATTTATTTCTTAGCAGACTTTATTATTATTTTGAATTAGGTTTTTAAGCATACAGATTTTAAAGCAGAGTCAGCAGATTATAAAATGGATACATGTATGCTGCTTGTTTAAGTCTGGTTTGGTACACAGTTATGCAAAGTTACAATTTTCAACTATGGTATTTTTGCATAATTGCTACATTGTATTGATGCGTGTTGCAATTATACAAAAGCGTTGCAAAGAAGAAAAATCACTTACAGTTCAGTTTGTCACCACAGGGTGTCGGTACACGCCCTTGAAACACTCGTTTCCTGTATATTTGATTACCGGCGCATGTTTTAGTTATACATCTGAAGAACGTTTTGTTAAAGATGTGGTTGCAAGTAGTTTACAAACCTTGACATTTCAATGCGCAAGGGAAACTTATGTCGCACATTGATAATATTTTGAAATAAAACCTTAAACACAAATGACAGACATAACGAACCCCCGCAAACTTCATTGTTATTCGCCATTATCTACACATATAGAAAAATACAGTGCAGCATAAAAATCAGTTGGGGATTCGATGTGAGCAGAGCTCGTTTGAAATTCCTGTGAGAATGCTAAACGATCTCGGGCCAGCAGAAGGCAAACGAGCCACCAAACGAACTCGGCTCGTTTTCCCGGACTATCCTGTTTGAATGCTTCTCGCTCCCGTGTGAATGCCGGGGTCAAAGTCGATCATACCTAGGTGACACAAAATTATCAGAAAGCAGAATTTCAGATTATATCTAAATACATTTCTATCAGCAGCAGTTTCTCCAAACCACTTGATAATGTTACCGTAAAGAGGCATACACCCTTTTCTGAGTATAAGACATGTTAATATTGTGACCTCATTTCGACAGCACTGTGTTTAAATGTTCAGTCACTTACAGTTCAGTTTGTCACCACAGGGTGTCGGTACACGCCCTTGAAACACAAAAGAAAGCGATTGTATTTTGTCGCTGCTGAAACCGTTTAATAATTTTGGTCCAAGCTAGATGCCGTAGTAATTTTCAGGTCACAGGGTCTGTGGTACTGTTTGTTTTTATTTCACTGTAAGACCTTTACAAACATATTAAATATGATGTCATACACATTACTCTTTATATATGGTGTATAGAAAGGGAAAACAAGCTCTCGTTCGGTTTGTAAATGTAAGCACTGTATTTAGTTAAGCGACATTACCACGCATAGGTTTTGTTGTAACTTGCGTTGTTTTGGTTTTGTTGACCAGAAGACAGGTGTAAGATGAATATTATGAGTGATTCGCACTTGACCCCCGTGCCTGTTGAGCAGGCGGTTTTGCAGACGTTCTTCTCTCAGCTCGGGATCTTTTCGTATGACAGAGCCAAGGACTATGTGGAGAAGGAGAAGGAAAGCAGTAAGACCGCCGGGGCTAGCTGGGCATCGGTACTGGCAGCACTGGCTCACCTGGCAGCCGCAGAGAAGGCCTATCACAACATGACATTTCTGGGACAAAAGCTAGGTAGGTCATGCATGACAACACGCCACAGACGGAGGATTGAAGTTAAGATGCGGTACCCTGTACAACCGTACTCGTGCTGTATCTCTGTTCTGTCTACATTTTCAACATGTTTTTTTTGTTTGTTTTGCTTTAAAGTTGTTGTATTAAAGCAAGTCATGTTTTAATTGAATGTGAACCGTGGTATTAAAACAGCACAGGCAGCGGTTTGCTAGCAGGAAACAAGCAACTGGCGCTGTTTTTTCTTTTTTTCTTTTTTTTAATTAATTAATTAATTAATTATATTGAAATATAAAATACAAGCAAACAACCTCCAATAGAAAAAGGTAGTGCAGATCATACAATGGGATATGAATTAGCTAGCACATTTTAGTGCAAATATTTGTTCAGCACCATTTAGGTGCACATGCAGAATTAGTTGTCCCACTGTATTTATTCTTTAAATTGGTACACAATTGGTCTTTTAACCATGTAATGGTTTACCCAATGCAATCTAGATAACACCTATAAACGTTTACCTTGGTAAATTAGCACAGTATTACTAATTTAGCATTTTCCGCTATGGTTTTACTGTGCATTTAGCTTAGTTTACCCCTGTTTTTAATGTATTACCATACCTCTGGGCTTTAATGATGCTTGCAATACGCTTTACGACGCTCTGCTATGCTTTTTGCTATGGTAAACTTTTAAAAGGGTATTTGGAAATCGTTGTCAGACTGTATACATCTTCTTGCTAGCTGGAAAGAAACAATGACAGGCAGTGTGCATTAAGAATGGAGAGAATATTCCAAAGCATATGGTACACACTCACAAGCACATTTATACTGTAATGAAAACCTTATGTTTTATGTCATGTCCTGTGGGCTATTAATCATCATGAACAATACCAAAAAAAGTAATTGTGTTTGTAATCTGTATCAACAATACTGCAAAGATGTAGTGCTCCTTTAGGTTTTTACTGGTCTGGTACAGTTAAGTCATTAAGGTGGCTTTGCATTGTTACCCATTTAATATATCAGCTATATAATGTAGATGTTTAAAATAAAAACACCATCTGAAAAAAAGACAACCCTCTGTGATGCTTTCCAATCTATAACAGCTTAAAGAAGTTAAGCCCATTTATATATTTTTTTCTTAAGTATGTTAGGATATTTAGAGCAACTTCAATTATCCATAGCACCTAGACTGCCAGAAGAGTTTGTGTCTGCTCAAGTAGCTAGGTCCTGTTATTCCACTTACTGTATCATAAAGAAACAACTGGTGTTGGGTGAAAACCACAGAAAAAAATATATTTTAATGATTTTTTTACTGTCCAAATGAAGGGTGCTAAACCTTACTTTGTGGCCGACTAGATTGTGTTGCAAGTCATTGTCCCACAATAGGCTAAATGTTTCTCAGAAAACCCTGTCATCACAAAAGGACTATTTTTGAATCTATTTAAACAACTGCATGCCTGGTATCCTGGGGCAACCATCAAGAGACCGGACTATTGGGGTTTATTGCATGATTTGATTGAACGCTGCCCATCTCAGTCTTTAAACCAGAAACCTCACACAGCATACTGTACATAATAAGCTGGTGAGTAAAAAAAACTATGTTTCAGTGCCTGGTTTGAATTTAAAGAAGATAATATGGACCACCCTCTACAGATGCCACTTTGACCTACAGTTGAACACAAAGATAAATAATACCTTCTCAATATCATTTCTCTAAATTGAGTCATGTTTGGGGAGCTCTGCGTTGTAATGCCTGTGTTATTTGAATCGGCAGGTGGCCAGTCTTTTTTCAGCCGAAAGGATTCCATCAGGACGATATACACGTCGCTGCATAATGAGCTCAAGAAGGTGGTGACGACAGGACGCAATGCAGTGGGGGGGACAGCACCCCATCTCGAAGAGCTTCTTTCTCACCTGTCCGAACAGCTCTGCTATTTCATTCAAGCCCGAATGGAAATTGCTGACTTCTATGAAAAGATGTACTCCCTTAGCAGTCAGAAATCTGTCAACTCTGAGGAGCTGGTGAGCACGCTGGAATCTGTTCTGCACAAGTACAGTTCAAGGTTAGTTCTAAAACAACAACCACCACAAAGAAAAAAACATTTCTGCTAGGCTGGATATCGGCATCATGAAGAAATACAATCACACTATGTAGAAAATAGCTTTTAATAAGAAATGGCCATGCATGGGATTAATATATCAATAGGTCAGCCACTGAGGTGTCAGTACCATACAAAGTAGACCAGCAGCAAAACATATTTACTGTATGTAGAAGAGCTTCTAAAAAGGAACCCTGTACAGTTTAATAAAATCCAGGCAAGCTCTTCTGAAGCAAAGCCATGCTCTGAGAATCTGAAGAAACATACTTGTAAAATATAAACTAACAGAAGCAAGAGTTAATTATGGTTTTTCAAACTTGCAGATTTAGCAACTTTAACACTTCACCTAGCAAAATGAGGTGAGACTAAGCCCAGGCTTCACCCCACAGTATAGGTCATATCTCCTGCCATACTTCCTGAAATAATTAAGCAATGCTGACATCATGTGTTTTTTGTAAGAAGCAGCTGTGTCAGCAGGAGTTGTACATGCCTAAAACTACATTCAATCCTACACAATGACAAAACCACTTTCTGAAAAGAAACCGGTTTCATAGTTAGGAGGAGTTTGGATGTGTTTTATTAATGTGCTGTTGAACTGCATAGAGAAGCTATTCCACAGAGCAAACAGGGAAGTGAAAGGGCAGCAGTGTAACCTGTCTCACTGTAATATGTTCTTATACTAATACTGTAGTGAGTGGGGAATATATTGGTTAAATAAATAGTTCTGAGATCAGACATGAACTTAGAAGAGAGATGTTTGACGCTCTATACGACCGTCTTACTATTCTTTAATTATATTGAGACTTAATTCATATTACAGAAAGTTTCGATAAGAAAACAAATGTAAGCCCTTATGTGCTTATGCAGTACATGTTCTCTTTGGTTATTGAAGTCGTATAATGGGATCAACACTCCGAGCATTATTTATGGTACAGAGAACCTGTTAACTCTGTTATCATCACAAACATGTTGTTGTTATTTTTTTTTAAGGTTTGAATAATAAGGGTGTTTATAGTCACTTGTGGGCTTAACAGAAAAAGTATTGGTCACAGAGCAATGAAATTTGGTAGTTCACAACTTACACGCTTACCAAGTGATTTTATATCCAGTTTGTATAACCCTTTATTAAGATATTTTGCAGTGAACTTCTAAACAATGGTATCCTTGACCTTGTATTCTACAACTGAATGACACAGTAGTATATTTATCTGTTTTCTGTCAGATGAAATATTATGATATAAAAGGCTAGTAGAAGTTATAAAGTGAATGCAACATGGCTGTGTTGGATGTGTTACACAGCATACTTAGACCCAACACAGGGAGTAAATTCTCAACACTACAGGATAATGTTAGTATGCTCATGGTGTCAGTCTTATGTTGGAGAGCCACCCCTGCTGACCATCTCTCAGCTAAGACACAAATGACATTCGACACCACACCTTTTAATGGTGTCTTTGTTTTCCCCTTGTCTGTACGAAGTGCATTTAAAAATAACCTACTTTCCTTGATAATAAAGGCTTACAGCTTGCAAAAACTGAGATCATTGAACATAATTTATCCGAAGCTATTCATATAACAAGTTTGAATCTGATGACATCATTAGTGCAGTTTTATTTTTAATTTTTATAACCGCTTAATAAATGTGTGGGATTCACATAAAGAAAGCTAATTCCCAAACTACAGGCAGTGGCAAGTAAACAGTCGCATAAAATGGTATATATATTTTTTATGTTGTGCTTTTGTTTGGATTATAGATTTCACCATCCAATCCTGAGCCCCTTAGAAAGCAGTTTCCAACTGGAGGTGGATGTGCTGACCCAGCTGCTGAAGTGCCAGGCTCAGATTTCCGAATGGAAGTTCCTGCCATCCCTTCTCAACCTGCACAGCGCCCACTCCAAGCTGCACAGCTGGAGCCAGATCTTCGAGAAACAGCGAGAGACCAGGAAACACCTGTTCGGCGGGCAGATACAGAAAGCCGTACAGCCCCCACACCTCTTCCTGTGGCTTCTGAAGTTCAAAAACATACTCCTGGCCAAGTTCAGCTTCTACTTCCATGAGGCCCTAAGTCGACAGACCACACTGTCTGAGATGAAGACGGTGACTGCCAAGACAGCCCCAGATTACTTTGGGAAGATCTCCAGCTTCATCCGCAAGTACGACGTGGTTAATGTATCGCTCATCTTCGACAACCGAGGTTCAGAGAGCTTTCAGGGCCATGGGTACCACCACCCCCACTCCTACAGAGAAGCCCCCAAGGGGGTGGACCAGTATCCGGCTGTAGTATCGCTGCCCAATGACCGGCCAGTGATGCACTGGCCCAATGTGATCATGATTATGAGTGATCGAGCCGCGGACCTCAATATGCTGGACAAGGTGGTGCATTTCTTTGACGACAAGGTTCAGAGCACCTACTACCTGACTCGACCTGAGCCTCACTTCACCATCATTGTCATTTTCGAATCAAAAAAGTCTGAGAAAGACTCCCACTTTATCTCTTTTTTGCAGGAGCTCTCCAGCTCCCTCAAGAACTCTAAGCCGTTTTCTAGTTTGAAACCGGGATCAAAGGGATGAAGAGTGTAAGTGCAGCACAATGAGCAAAATCAGGCTATTGCTTGTATTGGATTATTAGAATTATTTAAGAGTTGCATACATGAGATTCTGGGGATAGATGTACTCCTCATATATATATATATATATATATATATATATATATATATATATATATATATATATATATATATATATATATATGAATTATTATTATTATTATTATTATTATTATTATTATTATTATTATTATTATTATTATTATTATTTATTTCTTAGCAGATGCCCTTATCCAGGGCGACTTACAGTTGTAAACAATAAAAAAAAAAAAAAAGTTTAAAACAAGTTTAAAACAAGTTCAGATCTTGAGAACAGCAGTTTCTGTATGTATGATATACTGTAGTTTGTTGATTTAAACTCGTTTCATGAGAATTAAGAGTCAAATATGTGGCAGTTTACATGTATCTGGTTTTGATATGTTAACCAGTTAGCCAAATGGGCCAAAGAATGTGTTTGTCTTGGTTTGATATAATTGCAAAAATGATACGCAGTAAAGCTTTCATTAACATATACACCTGCCTCTGTACTGTTTTGTAGTAAGTTAATTTGTAGGTCATAAGAGAGATGTAGTCCTAATTGAGGGATATCTTCAGATTCTATCCAAATCAAAGGGGACTTATACTGAGGATGGAGTTGACTGTACTAGTGTGCACTTGTGTCGCAAAAATTGTATGTGTCTGTCTTGGTTCTCGGCATTGACGAACAGTACAGCAGCACTGGCTTCTTGGTACTATATGCTTGGTTCAATCTTCACACTCTTTCTGTAAGTCCAGTCCTTGAAATGCATTCACATTGTAATCTCCCTGTTATTCTAGTGTGACCAGGGCCAGTGGCTTATTGAAAGCCCTACATAACTGATGTACATCAATTTTGAGCTTCAATGCTGCAGTTACAAGCCTTCTTCCATGTTAGAATTAAGAAGCTTTGTTAGATGATATCTGTATTTGTACAGAGCACTGTTTTATAAACATAGGTTAGGCTGGCACATTAGTCTCCTGTCAGATTTGATCCTGCTTGTATTCATTTATGCACAAACTCATTAATAAAAAAAGACTTACACATAAAGGATCAATAACCAAAAAAGCCAGGCAACACTGTTAGTTTTATCAGAGGGTAAAAAACAGTTTTATTTGAATCTTAGAGGGAGTAGACAAATCAATATGGAATATTAAGTTGAATAAAATGTATATTTACTGTAAACTGTTGTGGAATTTGATTCAACAAAACCAAATACTATAAGAATAAAAATGAATTGAAAGAAATCTGTGCAGGCACTATTTTAGAATATAATTATACTGTAGTTTGTTTGAAATTTGAATGAATCCATTAAAGACTGGAAACTTCTTATCCCAGCAGTCTGTACAGATTACACTTTAGAGTATCATAATCTGACACAGAGTATTGTTACACCTAGTACAGTGGATGTAGGTTGTGGTGATATACTTATTAATGATGCTGGTAGCTGTGTCGAGAGATTTGCATGCATTTTACTAACATGCAGTGCTTTTTTAAATAAATATTTTGCAGTTCATCTAAACATTTAGTGCACACCATTGCGAAACCTGCCTCAGATTGAAGCATTACAGAGAAGTGAAAAGATATATACCATTGGGATGTACCCTGAAGAAACACAAGCAGAACCATTAGCAAATCACGAATAGCAACACACTGTGATACCACTGGTTTGTCAAAACATTCAAATGTTACCACTGTGTTACCGGCCCATCACACTAAAGTCTTTGCTGCCCTTGCCATTCAGTACAGTACTGAACAAACACATTGTCATTGAGGATCATTTGTGATTCTTTTCCAAAGTATTGTGGTCAAATCAGAAAAATATAAAATGTGAGTACTACTGATCAAGAAGAAATTACAGTCCAGCGGAATGCTACAGAACACACATAATATGGTTCTTGAAAGATAAGAAATTAGATGTACATGTACAAGGTAAATTATCCAGGAAATGCATATATGAGGTCTGTAGTGCATAAGATTATTTTCCTCGCCTCACTAAATACTGGAAATTTCCACACACATACAAACGTGTTAAAAAATCTTTTTTTTTTTTTTTGTTATTTTAAATCCCAGTTGCAGGACCTAAAATAGAGCACAAAAGCTTTTGTAAAGCCTATACATTTATTCATTTACTTCCTGTGCACCCTGACAGAGACCCCAATTTAACACTGCCTGTCAGTTAAATGCATTGGACTGTAGAAGGTATTCTCAAACCTCTTTCATATTTAATACTCCTATCTTTGTTAAGGGCACTCTACTGAAGTTGTTCTCCTTGAGTAACCTACAGTATTCTCAGCAACTCAACCTTTTTTTTGTCATTGCACATACTTATATATTCTGCATTTGAATTTGAAACCTGGGTTACCTGAATATAACAAAGAGTAGTATTCAAAAGGTGTTGATTTGTCCATTTCAGTTTCACATCTGAAAATGACTAGCTGATTTGAGTTATAATACAGTAATTAGTAACTTCCCATACTGAATACATTTTGTGACATGTTTTGTATTGTAATTTTGCCTTTTTTTCTCCCTATTGGTAGAACACAAAACTACTAATCGTTTGTGTGTTGTGGAAAAACTTGACTTTTGACAACATAATGTTTTTTTTAGATAATCTATCGTTGCCTCATTACCAACCAAATAACATTTTCAGAAAATAGCAAGTTTGCAACTTTTTAAATTATTTCCGTAAAATAGTTGTGGATGGGAATATTTAGCCAGAATAAGGCGAATCTGCAATTGTGGGATATCAAGTTTTGTTTTTGTAGTTTCTCTCTGTTTGCAGGGACAAGTTAAGAGTAATACATTCCCCTACATAGTGATCATGTGGCATATGCAGTTACTCCCCACCCCAGTAGTGGCCATCCTGTCACACTAATTGCCATAGATCAGCGTACCGTTCACACTACAGGTCCCGTCCATTAAGGTACCGTCTGAAAACATAAGGCAGGTAAATCAGAGGCTTGCTTCAGTGCAAGCAGTTTTATCACGAATGCATCTTATAATGAATGCTGTACCTCTGAAGAGTGTAAGCAGCACACACTGTATTCTTGTGTATGCTCACAGCTGGATGCCCATTCGAATTTATCTAGATCTTGGGACCTCTAATCGGTGAGAACGGCAGAAAAAAAACGCACAGCAGTTATAATAAAGCAACCGCTCATTTTCATGCCCTTGATTTGAACCATTTTCACTGTTTCTTTCAGTCATGTAAACACATGTTTCAGATAACACTGGAATATTGGTATTGGATTGGCTCATGTAACCACAGAAAAGTACAGATTTCAGAAAACTTCAACTTGTGTACACTCACTGATTGTAAAGATATACTTTTCAGTCCAATACATATTGATCTGCACCTTTTAGCGTTGTGCCATCCTGCTTTAAATCGGAGTAGATTGAAGTTACACCAAGTCGAAGAAGGAGAATGCTAATGTTCCAGTAACAGGTGTTGAAAGGTCATCAAATTACACCTGGGTATGTCTTAGCCCATTAAGCTAGCCTGGAATACAATTAAATAGTAAGAATACTGGAAATATGGTAGTGGCTGTAGCAACTCAAATTTACATTTGAGAAATTTGCTTGTGGACAACTCGCCTGCCTACACAACCAAAGTGAGCTATGCCCACATAAACACTAAAACAAGGACTATTCCTGAACCTAAACCTCCAACCAGACTCCCCTAAACTTGTCTGTCTTTAAGGCAGGGGAAAGTGACCTGCAGACACCATACCAGATGCTATAGCTATGCAAAATAAATTCTAGCTCGGTTTCATTAGCTATGGTCTCAGTGACAGCTGACAGCGGCCACTAGAAAAGTGAAATACTGGACATAGTGTCAATTATTTATTGCATTTATATATATTTAAATATTTTTATATACTTGATGTGTCATATGGATTGAAATCTGCTATTTGTCCACGTAGTAAGACGTGGATTGCCAATTTATATAGGCTTGAAAAAAAATCTATGTGTAAACTGCAGGTGCAATAAGACCGGAACATGATCTATTTATTTATTTTTTTCTGAAAAAGTCTAGTTTCACTTCAACTTATCTGGAAGAAATAAAAGCTTAAATAGGTTTCTGTTTTGTTTTTTTTGTACCTAACAAACCAACCATACATGTTAGTCATACAGCAAAGGAAATTACATTTTTATCATTTGCTGTAACCTTGGTTGCTGTCAAGAATGTCTCCTGTAATTTGAGTGTTGGAGCTCAGGGATATTTTGTATAAATAGATGGTTTAATTGTGGAAATTAATTAGCCATAAAAAAAAAAAAAAATTGGATAGGGGTCATGAAAAGACCAGCATTCTGTAGCATTCTGTAGCACTGTGTTTGTTAGGAATTTAGAATCGCTCTATTTAGCACATAAAATGCATCAGTACCATATTTCTTATAAAGTTTCATAGTAGTCATTTGATAGTATGTTTTGCAGAACAGTAGTATTTTTTTATATGGTAAACAATTTTTTTTTTTGTAGGACCGTCAAATGCCGCTATAACGACATTAAGTTATAAACATGAAACACAATGAAAAATGGTGATACAATAAAAATGTGTTTTAGCACATCTCCAATCCATTGTAGCTAGTAAAGAAATGTCTGCCAGCATATCAAAACAAGTCTTTACTTGGTTGACCGACAGTAAACTGTTGGCAGACGTTGCCAAACACATCCCCATCATCGCAATTTGTTGTACAATGTTGTTTTTCTACAGTGTTGACCTGGCTTTAGCCTGAAAAAAGAAAAATTATGAAAGCAAAGGGAAGCTTTGTATTTGTGGTGGGTAGAATATTCAATCAAGGCTGGAGGATGTCAGAGAGTTACATATCGTATCCCAAAGAGAAGCTTGGTATTTGAGCTGGGTAGAATATTCAATCAAGGCTGGAGGATGTCCGAGAGTTACATATCGTATCCCAAAGAGAAGCTTGGTATTTGAGCTGGGTAGAATATTCAATCAAGGATGGAGGATGTCTGAGAGTTACATATCGTATCCCAAAGAGAAGCTTGGTATTTGAGCTGGGTAGAATATTCAATCAAGGCTAGAGGATGTCTGAGAGTTACATATCGTATCCCAAAGAGAAGCTTGGTATTTGAGCTGGGTAGAATATTCAATCGAGGCTGGAGGATGTCCGAGAGTTACATACCGTATCCCAACATAACAAGGTCCCCCTCGAGGTCATTTTAGGATGAATTCCTTTTTGTGTCAGCAAACTATCAATGTGATGATGGAGTTAACTTGATCAACATGTACCCTGCTGGTTTAAGCCACAGCTGGATTTTAATGGAGCATTTTGCAGCCCAGGGGACTCATCCTGGATGGCATCAACCACCTATCTGCGGTTATACTGAGATTTCTCCTAGAAATAGGTGGTCGATGTAATTCCGCAGGATTTAACAGTTGTAGTAAAATGCTCTAATCAAATGTAAATCTATTGTCACTAGATGGCGTTGCAACTGTAGACACGCAAGTCAAAAAAAATAACACAGTACCTTCATACAGCAAATGTAACCTTGACCTACATAGCTACGAATGCATTACAAAAATAAATAGAAACACAGGCTGACAGAACTATTTCCTTTATTAGAAAGATACACTATGAGGAACAAACCTCAAAGTGTACTGAAACTTTTTTTTTTTAATGCTACATGCCAAAATGTACAGTACTATACATAAAAGTGCAGTGTCACATGGATGAACAGTACATTTTCCAGAACTGTACAGTATTACACTTTGTTTTATTTATTTATGTATATATTTATTTTCTACTTGTTCATTAATGTATGGATTGAAATGGAAACGCAACAGTACAGAACAGAGTCTGAAGTTCCTCTAAAATTTTAAAGGCACTTTCACATGTACATACTACAGATGTACATTGACACAATAAGGTAACAGTCAAAACGCAGGAAACTACCAGTACTGAGGTTTAGCCAAATTACAGTGAGGACAGATTGAATTAGGGGTGCGCGGGTGGTACCACTTAGTACGTCTGCAGTTGTATCAGTCTTCCCTGTTACGTGTCCACTTTTTTTCACTGTACTTTTTAAAAATATACATAGAACCATCAAACTACTATTTACTTACACAAATGCATCTAATGGCCATCCACTAAAACATATAATTACTAATGATTATTATAATCTGTAAACAGCATTTTATATAAGCATTATGCAGTCCAGTACTGTATTTATCACTATTTAAATACACACAAAATTGTGCAATTTTAAAGGTGTGGTATCTGTTTTGATTAAGTGACATAGGCTTATTACGTCACCTTCAGAAAGAGTGTGGGCCAGATTTTCCTGGCACGTGTTTTTTACTTTCAATCTTTTTTTTATTTTTGAGGCTGTACTTGAGTGGAAAGTGGCACGTATAAATGATTAAAGAGGTTTTATCACTTTAATATCCACCGGGATTTACTGTAAAAAAAAAAAAAAACACTAACTAAAAACAAACAGCTCTGTGTAGTTTTCCGCCTGCTAGAGAAAAGTATTATCATTCAGTTGAGTTAACAGGCATTTAATTAACACAAACAAGACAACCAAATGCAAAGTAGATTTGTACAGTCATAGGCACAGAGCAGGTTTAAGGGAGGTTAAGATTTAGACAGAACAGTGCCTAGCACTTGAATTGCTGCCCCTGAAATGGCTCTGGACAAAATGACCCGGTATAAAACCAACAGTCATTGACTACTAGTTTAATATATTACTTCTTTTAAACATACAGTATGGTGTGTATGTTACTTTGGGCTTGGGATGGGAAGGGCAGCTGGTTTATACACAGGGGTTATACTGACAAACAAATAATGTTCTAGAAATTCAGAACATGGCAAATACAGGAGAAAAAAAAAATTTAGTATGTGCCAGGGGTGCCCTCAAGAAGCTGAATGTGTCTTTTGTTAGGGGAAGAAAAAAAAAAATTGCAGCAAAGGTAGGGTCCCTTATGAGAGACCCTCAATGTTGTGTCACCACCCCCGAGACTATGTTGTATGGCTTGCTTTGACTAAATAAAAAGTAGAAGTACCACTTAATTGAAAAGGCTTTTTCTATTGGCAGTAGGACCCAAACCAGTGGGTCTGTTTGCTGCTGAAATAAAAGGGAGAGTTTTAAGTGAGCGCTTCCTCTCCCGATGGTCGCACCTTTGTTTCTTGGCCTATGTAAACACCTGACATGAATACAGCAGCTTTAAGCAGTGGTTATCAGTAAGGATGGAGCTACAGTTTCTACCTGGCAGTAAGGCCTGAAGAATGTAACACGAAAACAACCGTGCTGAACAGAGAAAGAGAATGTCCGCCTTCAAAAATCAACTGAGACTTCCATAGTCCCTCACAGGAAGTTGTAAACTAACACGGATTTGAAATGCAAGCTTTTGAATGTTTGATTTTTGCACAGAGTCCCTTTATGTAAACTAATGGTTTAAAATGATTTTACAATATGGGAAGCCTTTGTGATTTGTGTTGCTTTTGTTTGACTTTTTTTTTCCTTTAAAATCTAGCGGTGCAGCATACGTTTTTTTTTTTTTAATTTATTTTTATTTCAAGTAAGTCTCTGTGGTGTTTGTTATTGTCTTCAAATACTGTATGATAATCCAGTTTTTACAGAGGCATGTAAAATGCCCTTTGTTATTAAATGCAGCTAATTGGAGACATTTAGTTTCTAACACTCAAAGAATACACAGCCAGCTTACAAACACATAACTACCAATATTTATCTTAATATCCCTTTAGTTTTGACCACGCTGTGGATCCTTTTTATTCATTTATTTCATTTTTTAGTTAGTTGTATTTAATCGTCCCTGCATTTTATTGTGCAGGTGTAACATTCACATTCACATTGTGCATGACTTGTCTGTAGGACCTTGACCAGCGGCAGGAGGTCCATGGCTGGGGTTAGTCTTGGGAAGAACCATTGGTTTTGGTCTCAAGGCTGGGGGTTTCAGCTGGACTCCCATGCGCGGGGCCACCATGGGTTTGAAGGTGCTCATGGTGTCGCTGGAGGAGCTGGTGCTGCGGCGCATTGGCGGCTCACTGGTCTTCAGCATGATGTTGTGGAGTGGGCTCAGGGACTCGGTGGAGGTGGCCGGGGTGGGCGCGTTCTTCATCTGCTCCAGGGTGTCCAGCACTACATCAGGGGCGTGTTTGGCTGTGCTCTGGCGTTCCAGCTCCCGCAACTCATTCAGGGCTGTGTTCATCGTCTCCTCGATATCCTGCCATAGGAAATACATTCTGGGAGTTAAATATCATGTTCACCTAATTACAGTGCATTGTGTGCTCACTTATTTTCTATAATTTTTTGAAAGATTAATGTAGATCTCTGCTGAATGAATTGTTAAAAACCTATTTGAAAAATGCTGTTCCAAAAAATGTCAGGCTTTGAGCACATGTAGAGAGGGAGAACCTATTTTACTCCCTAAGGTGTCTTACAAAATGAATCATTCACAAGTCTGTTATATAAAGGACATGTCAAGTTCAGAATTAATTATATTAAAAACACAGCAATGAAATATTTCTCTCAATTAAGCCCCCACTTTTAAATTTTTGGTTTGTGTATGTAACCTTCTTTTAAGACATCATGCTGACTCAGTGTGCAATACTGATGCCTTGAAAGTGGCCTTCGTTCTTCCTTCAGGGAAGGGAACTGGCTTTAAATAGTATTTTAAACCATTAAGGGCTTTACAGCCCCATACTTATATAACCCATTACTGACATACAGTCATTTGTATACTTAATGGGATAGGCTTATGCTAAACATGTGTTTTAATTGTGTCTGATTTATCCTAATCTTATTATAGTCATCATAGTCTTGGAATGTCCTTACCTCCTGAAAGCAAGGGATATTGATTCATTTAAAGCTTTTATAAAGGCGTTAAAATAGATATATTTATAGAAAGCCTCGAGGACTATTATTATACAGGCATGTCTGCTTGCATTACTGCAATCCTGATGCTGATGTAGATAAAGCCCCCTTGAGGATGAGGTGTGGTATCCCACGGGGCCAGTCTGTGAAATGTGTGACTGTTGGGTGGGTCAACTGTGGGTCACCTGCATCGCTGTCAATGAGCAGATTGGTTGAAACAGGAACAAAACAGAAGGCCTGAACCAAACAGCCGATCTTATCCTGTTGTGCGCACTTTTATTGGGAACCTTAGTGTTTAAGTGAGACAGAAGATGAAACAAAAAGTGCTTTCTAACAAGTAATGATCTTTGTCTCAGAGCACCTTTTCCTATACAATCGCAGCACACAGTCAGCTCTTCTCTCATGTTCCCAATCCTCCTTCCTTTATACAACTGCAGGTCAACGATGGTCAATTAAGGAGGACTGGCTTCAGTCATCATTGACTGACATATGCACAGGTTTTTCTATTAAACATGTGCCTATTGGTGCATCCATCAGCACACACCTGAGGAAAGCTGGGACGTAGGGCAGGGAATGAACCCCTTTCCTATAAAGCACACACACATTGCAACAGTCTGCAGTGATGATAAAAGAAGGAAAGGCTGGTGACTGTGCAGAGGTCTACATATCTTGTCACAATATAGAAGTTTATTTTAATAATGTAAACTGTAAGTAATGAAATAATATAAATTGTTAAGATTTATGGAATTATTTTGTTAGCTAAAATTACTTAAAAAACACTCACCTGAGCAATGCTCTCTGGGTCTAGGGGTTTGTGCTGCTCACTGAATCCGGGGTACTGCCCTGAAGAGGTGGACCTGCGGATGGGAGGGCTCTCCATCTTCTTGAGGGAGTCGTGGCGGCTGATGTTGGTGAGGCTGCCAGGTCCGGCGCGGCGCCTCCTCTCAGGGCTGTCGGCAGGCAGGTTGCGGTTGTGCAGCAGGGAGCGCTGGCTGTGATGGCTGCCGTGGCTGCCATGGTTACCCATGCTGGGGGAGCCCATCTCCAAAGAGGTGTTCAGCATGGGGTGAGGCGGGTGCATCATGCAGTGACCCTCGCTGGAGCGGCCCGTGGAGCGGCCCGTGGAGCGGCGTGGTGGGGGAGGCTCTGTCCTCTTTCTGTGTCTGAGGAGCAAAATTAAAAATAAAAAAATTAAAAAATTTGCAGATAGAACACAGTAACTCAATTGTGACTCTTTCAGTGCCTTCCAAATCAGTACCTTGTTTCAAAACCAGGTCCTTCACTGCTTAATCAAGCATCTACAGTTGGTTCAATTAAACAGTTTAAGAACTGGCTGGAGCAAGGCTCTAGACTGTTCAATTCAACAATTATGAACTTGGACTAGAATGAACAAACAAACAGTGAGTGAGTGCCACTGAAATAGAACATTTTAATCAGTCTGTTTTTTTATTTATTTAGGAGGGAAAAAATCATATTGCATGCACCAAGTGAAACCTGTGTTAATTTGTCACCACAATATTTGTGATGGATAAAAGTACATGCTGCTGCTTTTGAAGTATTTGAAATAAGATGGTTGACATTTGAAATAATGTTATCGAGTAAGTTTGCTTGGCTGATTCCCCGAGTAATAAAGTTAAGAAAATAAAGAAAGGCATATTATATAATATGTAATATATAATATGTAACACAGTGAAACCAGAATCAACTGATCGTTGAAACATTTGCGACTGCTCAGAGGTGCCTCTCACAAGCTATTTAAGTCTCATTCTTTTGGAGAGATGTCAGCATTAACAATTCATTGAAAACTTAGCTTGTACAGCACAGTGTGGCACAGAGGACACATAAAGAGAGTATTTTAACAATAAATACTAGAAGGTGCCTCTTTTAAAGCTTTGAGGCTTTCCTTATTAGACATTATTGTAAATAAAAGCTGATCAGGGCTGCATAACAGTAACAAGCTGTAACCACAGACAGCTTTATCAATCGACCAGAAGAACTTGTTGTCAAAATTCATTATTATGGGCTGCTACCTGGTGTCTAATAGGGTGTATAAAAAAACCCTAGTGTTTTCCCACAATCCCTTATGGTATTCTCAAACCTTTGCCATAAACAGTGTTTTGCAGGTCTGGATATCACAGTAACCCTAACCCTAACCCTAACCCTAACTGTAACCATTAACCTCTCCCCCCTGCAACCCTCTACCTATAATGGACGTGTCGCAGGGGGACAGGCTAATGGTTACTCTCTGGTGCACCAGCTGTACATTTTGGAGAGCCCCTTTGAGGCCACTGGGGTATTTTAAACTTATGAGTTTTAAGAATTCAGCATATAACTGACACATAAATGGTAAAGTTAAACTAAACTTTACGTTAGTTAAGATGAATGTGATATTTCATAACTGTACCAAGTTGCTTTTTAAGTGGAACATAGTAAATTGAAGATGCAAAGGGAATAATAAGAACTGAAAAATATCTTAACTCTAAAATAAAAACCCATGCTGTTCCAATGGGTCTTTGAACAGATTCCATACTGAATCGAAACAGGAGAAATGTTCATAAAAACACAGCATTGAAGACTGCATTCATTATTTATGGTGATGCATTCATTATCAAGTTCCTCTAATTGTCCTTGAACCCAGTATTTTGAGCAGAAATCGATAATTGTGGCATCAGCATTTTGAATCCAACCGGTGCTTTTATATACAGCTATCAAGCAATGCATCAAGGACTGATGATCCTTATTGTCCTATAAAATTACATCTCCTTGCAGAACAGCCGGTTGCTACTTAAGGCTCTGTCACCTGCCAACATAGGCCTCAGGATGCCTGTCAGGCGGGGAGCTGATTTCATTCGACAAACACTTGTCTTCGCTCAATGGTCCACTGCTGGCTTCACTGTCAGCTTTCAGGCTCAATGTATCTGAAAATGTATCATCGCTGAAACAAAACAGACAAGGGACAGATACAATTGTTAAGTTCATCAGTACACTTTATAGCTCAACACTGAATTAAATGAAGTAAATGTTTCTAAAAATAACAATCCTGCCAAATTAAACAAGACTTGCTTAGTTGTATAATTTCAGAAGTTTGAACTCTATGTAAAAATAATTAGCATTCTGATCTGTAAAGGGTATTCTTTTTTTAATCAATAAGAGCTTAATTCCCCCTGCCAGGACATATGGCTGAGCTATCACAACAGCTTGAATAATGTTTCTGATTTCAGATAGATCCCACTCAGCCAGTGAGTTGCTGAGCTGCGGGCAGTTTCCACAAATATCATGCTGATCTTCCTTCAAATCTTGCACTATGATCATAAATAAAGCAGGATGACATCCACCTCTATGCGTGATCAAAACAGTTTAAAGGAAATAAGGTACCAAATATTGGAAGGCAGGATTCCCCTTCATCACCCTGGAGAATCTGCTCACAGTGAGACTTTTTAACACTGAATTTTAAACATGAACAGGTGCTTGCCTGACCCTTTAACTAACAAAACACATCAGAAGCTTTAAACTGAATTATTGATACCAATAAGACGATAAAAACAGAACGATGGACTATGACTAGTCATTAGGCAACACAAAGAGACATCCCCAGTTTATTTTTCCCCATTTGCTATGAAGTAATGTACAGTATATGACAGGTCTGGATGTGGTTAACATGTATGTATTCTAAAACAAATGGAAGTAGTTTAATGATTACAGAAACAAAGATACTTTAAAAAGAAGCCCGTGATTTTTTTTTATCCCAATAATTGGGTAGTTTTCTATACTTCCTTAGCTATTAGAGAGATGTAACAATGATTCAGCTAATCTGTTATTGCTCGTCATTGCTTTGATTTTACGAGCCTCATTAAACATTAATTGATTGATTAATCTTCCTGGTGCCCTACTGGGAGGCTCATGCAGTTAGCTACCTGGTAGAAAAAAAATAATACAGTTTATGGATTAAATAGTGTGGTCAGCTAGACAATTCTTAATATTGGTAGAACACTGTTTGGCTCCAGGGCTTCTTCAGATTGCAGCTGATACATGAAGTCAGCCAGCAGCCTCAGGTACTTCACTCTTTGTCTTTTGCTATCGGAAAGCTTACTGTAATTGTCTATGTTAATGTAATTAACCTGCGCTGGTACAGGAATGTAATGTAAATCAGCTAGATTGTGTTGTGCTGCTTTTCTCTCACTGTCTCATGAGGCAAGCAAGAAGGTTCACCTGAATGCTTTGTATCAGTATTATTTAAGTAATAATTCCTTGGGATTGTTCCATCTCATCCAAGTATTGACCCTGGCATAATGCCCAACAGCAATTGAAACTAAAGGACGAATACATTTAATTTAAAATAACTTCCATTCTGGAGAAACTGGCATTCCTCTATCAAGGGTGTCAAACTCCTGGAGGGCTGCAGTGTTTTCGGGCTTGCGTTCCACCGAGCTCTCAATTACTTAATTGGTCTCATTATTTTATTAATTGGACAAATTTAACACTTCTTTCCAGACCTCAAAAGGTTTTCTAGGTACCTTCAATCAAGCGCATTTTTTGAAATCATCAACTGTAAAAGACCTTGAAAACATATTAAATATGTCCAATTAAACAAATAATTAGATCAATTAAGTTAATTGAAAACCAGAAGGCCATGCGGCCCTCAAGGACTGGACTTTGACACCCCTGCTCTATATATTGGGTGAGCAGTCACACAAGCCTTTAAAACAAAACAGTCAAGTTAAGGGGGTTTGAAATGTGTATACAATTCAAATACTTACGTATCCTGAACCACTATGTACTGATGTGGCACCAATCCATCAATCCCATTATGCCTGCCTTCCCACCAGTCATCAGAAGCACGGTGATAGAGGAGCAGGGAGGCTCCCTTTTTGAAGGACAGCTCTCGAGCAGACCTGCCAATGTAATCGAACTTGGCTATGGCTTCAATGGGCTCACATTCTGAAAGAGAAAAACAAAAGGAAGAAATGGCTTGAAAGATGCTTACACAACCATTGTCAACAAAATCCATTTTCCTTAACCCATGGGTATAATTATTATTCGATTTAAGTATTTGATTTAAGAGTAAGTAGTTTTTAAATGACATGTTCTTTGTTGCTGTCCCTTTTCTTTTTTTTTTATCATGTTGTCGATCATTCTTCGTGGTAAAATGCAGGCTAGATCAACCAAAATGTCTCTATTAGTGCACAGCCGTGTACTGCCAGCAAAACCAAACCAAACTCAATCCAAAGTAACGGACCACTGGATGGTGCTGGCTCTTATTTATATAAAGACACTTTGGCAGATCTAGCCTAAGATACAATATATGAGCAATTACAAAAAGAACCATGCAGAATGACTGTAAGGGCCAATACAATGTCAGAGCACTGGGCAATTGTGTGTTTATGAATTGCTATTAACACTTAATAATAGAATATGTTTACCATGTGTAATTCATGATTTTATTAGATCTTAAGAATATATGCTAAGCAAGATGGGCCCTGGTAGGAACTCTTGGAGGGAGATCTCCAAGAACACAGGGTTCTTTAAGAAAGAGTACTGGTGTTTTATAATGAAACTCACTCCCCTTTACAACTGGACCAATGCCCCTGTACTGTGTTGGGGGGATTGTGCCATTTGATGTCTTGCATACTTGCACATTAATTTAACTACTGTTGCAAAGTGCCAGTATAAGCATCTGGGAGATTTGGAACAAAGGGGTCATGAACCTGGTCTACCATGATTTTGTTTTCAAATAAAATGCTGATGACAGGCCAAAATCATTTGTGCATGCATAAGTATTCCCTTCTAAACCATGCATACGCACATTAAAATAGAAAGTATGCGATTTATCAACACAGACTTTTGCATGACAATTTTTATGATCGTTAATATTGTTTTTAATATTTAGGCAGTAGTATGATATCAATATTATACCACCTCCATGATTATTACTTAATAAGCAGCAGGTAATGTTTTTGTCGCGCCTTGGTTTCAGCTGAGCTGTGGGTAATTACAGATGACATTGATATGATACTGTAAGTTGTAGCAGGTGTGTAGGCTATTAAGATTTTTTTTCCAATAAATTCACATACAGTAATTAGTCAAAACATCATTAGAAAATGGTTGATCTCGCACTTTCCAAAGGAAAGTCCTAATGGAATTGTGCGAGATGTTGGATCCTAGGTTGCACAGACCAACCAAGAGCAAACACATCATATTGCTGCACATATTCAAAGTCTGTCCATTACCATTGGCTTTTTGGGCACTGGTAGCTTCCAAAGGCAGATTGGAGACAAATGGAATTTTACATGCCTGGAGTTTTGGACGCAATCATTTCACTCTGTGGGTACTCGCAAACAACTTTAGTGACATTGAGATTTATTAACGCCTATTTCTTAGAAATGTGCGTGCGACAATTATAAACTGCAAACAAATCAAGTCATTTATTCACGCACAAATGACAAATATAGGCCCTGGTCTTTAAAGGGTTAAATGATTGTAACACAGGTGTTCAGGCCTTAAAAGAAATAAGAATAGAAAACTAGCTAATTTGTTCATCCCCCGTAGGTGGAGAAACTTTATTTTACACATCACTGAATTTATCTTTCTGTATAAATAAATCAATACTCTGCAGACTGGTATTCCTGTGTATAAAAACAAACCAACAAATATAGGCAGTTGATATTGGTATAAACATTTTTGCCTCATTAATGTGCCAATGCTGTTGTGAATGTACACAAGAAAAAAAAATTATAGATATTTTAAACACCTGTCCAAGGTCTCCAAAATGACTCCAAGCTGGCCTCTTCAATCAGAATGACAAGAGTACAGCAAGTTAATTAGACCCGACAGGTTTATTAAATGTACACTGTCCCAATGAGTAAATCCTGCATCGGCAAATCTGGCTGCTAATAAAGGTAAGGTAATTGAATCAATAGAGCTGTCTTGACTCTTACAGATCTGGGATGTTTAAAATCAGCCTGTGTCTCAGAGGGTTCAGATTCCACATCCCAAATGGGGAATTTGAAGAGGTGCATTTAAGCAGACAATGTTTTAGATTTTTTGGAATTTCATTGAAAACTGACACACTTTTTTTGCTATGTTTTCTCTGGGAAAAACCAAATATGCCAGTGGTCTTAGCTCAAAGATATGCCAGTGGTTTTAGGAAAAAACAGAGCCAGTCACTGGTTTCACAAAGCTTGAGAAACACTGATATACAGTCTAAGATTCTAAAGCTTTTTTTGGAGAGCACAGTGCAAATGTAAACCAGCAACATATCCTGTTATACAAGACACTCAGTGTTTGGAAGCTGACCGTGGCACGATCACACTATAGTTAACACCGGTTATAAGCAACTGCTGCGGCATTTTACAGGTGAATCAATACAGCTGACTAGTTTTTCTGGTAAGGAAGATCAATATTGGAACATACAGTGAGTACTTATTGGTTTTTAACAAAGACTGGAGTTGTATTGCTAGTCTATAACTGCACTCTCATCACACATCACCCCAAGCTGTATTCATGAGATCCTGCTGTAAGTGTGCTGTTTTGTTTTATTACTCTTTTAAGTTTAAATCTATCCCAAGGCGCATAATGAAGGTAAATAGGGGTGAAACAGTCAAAGCACTTTAGTGACATCCTAAGGTTTTGTGAATTTAGTCTAAGCAAACCAGCATGGTTCAACTGTCCTTGTATTTTTTATTTATTTTTAATCAGTACAGTGTACTAAAACATAACAAAGGCATTGCAAAGAAAGTGCATTTAGGCAATGGAAGAGAAGCAAGGCAAACACTGCAATTCAATACCATATACAGAACTATGTGAAGTGTACCTTTACCCTGGAAGCAACGCAAATATGTAAGGTTTTTAACATGATTCCCCCTTTTTAGAAAATAAAGCCAAACCTCTTAGTGTATTTTTTTTTATTTGTAATTATTTTTTAACCCAAATTTATTTTTAACCCTAAAGAGTAAAAAATGCAGCTCCATTATTTGTACATTTAATTTGTTGTTGACGAACTACCATTAAAACAATGAGCTCAGAGAAAATGTATGGAGTCAATTCTCTTAAGATGAAGAATGAATGTGCTGGGGTGATGAAATTCCTTTGGATCCTATCGCCATGGAAACAATACTCCATCTCACAGTGATGGGAACATCCCACTGCATCACCAGAGCAGACGGTTCCATTGTCCAGCCTGTCAACCTTCTGGCCTTTCACAGGAGAGAATGCTGAACTTCAAC
Organism: Acipenser ruthenus; assembly: GCF_902713425.1. NCBI lineage: Eukaryota > Metazoa > Chordata > Actinopteri > Acipenseriformes > Acipenseridae > Acipenser > Acipenser ruthenus. The sequence goes on along the minus strand of NC_081195.1, from coordinate 62,640,934 downwards.
ATTTCCGTAATACCAGTTCATTTTAACAATAATGGGTAGAGACTGCCTGAATATATTTCATGTGACCTTTACATGGCCGGGTGATGCAGTGACTCATCCTGTTTGACTTGCAATAGGTTCCACCCAGCATGTAAACAAGTGAGACATTCAATAGAACTTTTACTTCTTAAATTGTTTTTATAAAATATATAATATATATTATATATATATATATATATATATATATATATATATATATATATATATATATATATATATATGTATTAAAATGTGTTGCTAAGGACAACAAACACTTTCACAAAGCAGTTTAACTTTCTCTATTAAAAGAGTAAGTAGCTTGTAATTACTTTTTATTTTTTGTTATGATGTTTACAATAATTCTAAGTAAGACCTGGGGCTACATAGCAAGGGGAAGTGCATGACAGGGAGAATTCATTGAGTTATTTTGTTAGCTACAATCGCTTTAGCAATTGCATTATATAAAAGAGCTGATAAGCAATTTTCACTCAAGTTGTCCATGAACACCAACACTCAAGTATCAAGTATCACATGCCTCTCATCAGAGTTGTTTCAGGGAGGCAGATGATTTCAGGGAAGATGATTTAGCCTATACAGTACTTTGCGTGTTCAAGTTATTTTATAATCAATGCTTTGCGTATGAAAATAAAATAAATCTATTCACAAATCAAATCAAAATATTACAGCACAGGATCTAGTGTCTGCATAGTAACTGTTGCAGTTTGTATACTGGCTCCATTTTTACAATTACAAGTACAGAAGTAGGATAGACAGGAACCTTCAAGTCCTATGGATAACAGAAACACAAAGCAATTGTGAGTTTGTTCCTCAGTAGATTTGCCTTTCCTTGATCTTATTTTTGCATCCCATAACTACTTCTATAAAAGTGACCCTGTTACCAGTAGCAATGACTCTGAGAGACACTGGGATCAATTTAAACTTGTGTAAACTTGGTCTTTCATGCACTTTGTTGTCTTTTGGTTTGGTAATATGGTCAATACAAATCCAAGAAGATGTGAGAAAGAAGCTACTCCCCTGCTGCATCCTCTAGTTGTCTAGATGTATTCTCTAGTGACGTTTCTTCTCTGTGTCTGGCTGTAGCTGTCTCTATGGTCATTTGTTTATCTAGACTGTACTGTGCTGTTTTATTGCAGAGTAACAACATGTCATCCCAATGACAGTGAATGGCAGAGAGATTGCACCTTTTAAATAATATACAGTTAAAAGTGGTAGTATTTAGATCAGTTTCTGTTTAGATCATTAAAATAGACCCTACTGTGTAAAGCTATTTGGTACCTAAAAAGTACCATCGTTCCACTGGCTGTGAGGACAAATTCAGAAATGCAGCTGCGTTTGCATATGAATGCATCTACATTCCAAGACCTAGTCAAGGTCATTAAACTTAGCAGTCTGAAAAGGAGGATTAAACAGAAAAGTAGCGTCTTAGGAATCTGCTGCAACTGAAGAAATAGCAGCTGCTCGAAGTTAAGGAATGGCAAAGTAAAAGCCATCCATGTTGATTGACGGCCGGTTGGATTAAAAAAAAAAAAAAAATGGAAGATTTAAGCTCTTGGTTTGGAGCATTAGTCAATGAAGACTTTGGGTTCCAATTTCTTTAGGGATTTTAGGCTAGCTACTGTAAGTAGCACTAAGGGCTAGTCGTCAACAACAGGTGCTTCCGTCGCACTAGAACCCAATAAATGCCACTGAGTGGTATAAGCTAAAGATGTTATGTTTTAAGTGACACATTATATCTAATGTGCTATTCTTAAAGACCAACAGTACATCACTTTTTGAAGGAGTGGAGTCTTGGTTACATTTCAATACAAAAATATCCCAAATATTACAGAACACCAGACAGTATCAATTTATGAGGAAAACCCTAAGAAACTTCTCTGAATATGTATTTTTGCGTTACCCTCTTAGAACCATCCTCATGATCTTACAAGGATCACGAGTACAATTATATGAGGCTTATAATAGGAACAGGAAATTGAGGGATGCTCTGGAAAAACTCGATACTGTATACTACAATTTCAGATTCATTTCATTTTAATTAATATCATGTTTTCTGGGAAATAAAAAATGACTACATAACCCACAAACATTTCAGTTTTAAGAAAATTGTATTACGACAATCAGATATTTCCAGGGCACCCCTCAATTCATCTCTTTTTACAGAGTTGAAAGCAACATAATTTGTGGTTAATGTTGTCTTTTACACTTTAGGTTGATGCACTGTTGTGCCACTTACAGAAGTAGCTATGTAAAACGTGTCCAAGTGTCCCTTCCACAACAAGCCATTTGGTTTGGACTTTGTTCCTATATAAAGTTTATTTTGTGTAAGGCAGTAGAGGTTAATACGATGACTCACCATCTTCACTGGTGTGGGGCTCTGTACTGGCATCCTGATCAACTTCCTCTAAGGTGCCGTGTTCGCTGTAGGGACTATCGCTGTCAAGGACAAATATGGAATTACTCCCCTGAGAAAGGTCATTGTCCTCTGAAAGATCCTCATTGTATTACAGTGTTTTCACTGCAGCAGGAAAAATGCAAGGCTGCCATTCTGTTATCCAGCTCTTAAGGTGGCAGCAATCACAAGCTTTTTTGTCTTAAAAAAGAAGTCTACCAAATTATCTCATTAACTCTCTTTTGACCTGTATAAAAAAGGCACATCTAGATAAGCCTTCAATTAAAAGGTCACTGTCTTTTTTTACTTTAAATAAATGCTATATTGCATGCGTCCTTAGAGGACACCTAATATTATTTTAATGCAATTTATTATACAATTAATCCTCCCCAAGGAAAAGTGACGTGACCCTTCTCCTACGGTACAAATCTGTCAAGGACAGTGCTTGTACCTACTGGTTGTGGACACAAGGCCACGAGAGTTACCTAGCAACGGCTTCCATCATACTTCACTTTCTGTGTCACCTACAACAACTGCTGCTGCTTATTCAGAACTACTGAATCAGCTTAGAAAAGTGTGACTGGTGTAGTTGTGGCATACATAACCTTTCTACCACAGAAGAAAAACCTACTGTAACCACAAGCATGTCTTACCAGTAGTCGTCCCCAGCCATACACTTCTCATACAGAGGGCCGTCCAGCTCCTTGGAATCGGGGTAAATTGTCTCATGGTGAATGATGATGGTTTTGACAATTTCATTCACATGAGCCTGGCAAGAGACCTGATCCTGAATGTCTGGCACGGGCATCAAAGTGGGACCAAAACAAATTGCCAAATTATAGGGGTCCATCATGTTTTCATCACTGTACTGCGACAAGCTACGGAAGACATAGAAGAACATGCCAGCAAGCTTTACAAAATAGCCATTTGTGAACATTAACAGTGGGGGACAAACGGGGTTCAGAAAAAGGGTTCTTACTGTACCTTGTAAAGGCTGTCTGATTTAACTGATGTGTTTCCTCAAATACATTTTGGAATATCAATAGGTGTGAACTGGCAGCATGCTGTTGGATGAGTGTTTTTGTTTATTTATTCTCACCAGCAGAGCCAGCAGCACATCACGTGACACAACACTGTTAACTGATTTTATAATAACCCTGTATATATTCATGTATTGCTTTTGCACTTATTTGCATTTTGATTCAGATCTGCCGCTCTCCAGTAGTATTCACTATCCAGGCTTAATAAAGGTTTGATCCTGGACTAATGACAATACTTACTGATTAAGGAAGGAAAACAGGTATCTCATCACTATGAGGACAGACCTCGGCAGTGTAATAAGAAGTTTGCGGATGTAGAGAGCCCTCTCATAGAGATTTTCTATTCCTGTAACAAAAAACAGATATAATACTTATAAGTACTGAAATATGCATTACAACACATGGGACCATTTCAATTGTGAGTTGCTGTTAATGCCTGTGTAAGGAATACAATATGTATTTTAAGGAATAAACTAAATTTCACATTCAGATTTTCAGCCTTATTTATTTTACTTCCAGGCATAACATTAAATACAATGTGGAAAGATATTTTAATGTTGTGTGTGTATATATTACTGAATAATGTATGTAGCACAAACAAAGACATATGTAGGCGGCTGTGTGGTCGGGTGGGTAAAGAAAAGGGCTTTTGTTATTGTAAGTGACTCTGCAGCTGATGCACAGCTCACACACCCTAGTCTCTGTAAGTCGCCTTGGATAAAGTATACCAATGTTGCATTTTAAGTTGTTATGTAAATAACTCATTAAAACACATTACCATATATATTACCAAAAATCTAGTTCAGAAGAAGTAGTAATATTAAAGATAAATTGGTTTCAATGTACAAAACCCTTCAGATACTGGAAATTGGCTTAATAAATCTGAAATACATAGTAACTCGATGTGGACTCTCAAATTCCCTATAAAAAGTTTTATTAACTGTAATTCAACACATGTTGTTTACTTGCTTAAATGCCTCCGTGGTCTCATTTATGTGGGACAAACTAAACGTAATCTAAAAATCACAATTGCAGAACACAAAGCAGTGATAAGAAACAACAATATAGATTATGCAATAGCAATACCTGCTAGAGGAGGCAACATTGTAAAACAGCTTTTGAGAAGGGAAGCGTTTTGGATACATACACTGAATTCTGTTGAACCCAATGAAAAAAATTAAAAATTTAAATATAAATTATGTAGGGTGTGTGTGTGTGTGTGTGTGTATATATATATATATATATACACATACACCTATCACAACTGTAAATCAAGCCACTCTTAAATGTACAGATCCCTTGTTAATCTAGTATTAATATTAATATAAAAACCAAAGCCTTAGCCCTGTGCCACAGTATTAGTATGTAAAATATCAATGAAGCACTTGGTGTGTTTTTACAGCTCCACACATCCAGGATACCTGCTACTAAAAACAACTATTTTTCTTCTCCTAGTTTTGTAGGTATTCCCTCCCAGGTCCAGAAATTAAAAGGCTCTTTTTATAGAATTCAGCCTCAAATATTTCTAACATATCACATGACTTTCAAGGCAAATTTAGCAGCAACATAATATTTTTTCAGAAAAAATCTGGCTGACATTCTACTTTGCCATCCTGAATATTTAATGATTGCTATCCATCTGAATAAGCCTTTTCATTGATATCCAAAGGTTATACTTATATTATACACTACCCTGCTACTAGCTTAGGAGACTTGGTCCTGGTTAAGCAGCTGGTTAAACTGGCCCATGAAAAAAAACATGTCCTTTAAAAATCCCTTTACTTTAAAAGTTGTAAAGTCAATTGCTACACTCATAAAATAACAAATTTGATGTAATTTGTTCCAATTCCCATTTCTTAGCTGGTCACAAGCTTAAGAGCAGTTTCTGGGATTTTCAACATTTTACAGGGTGGCGAACTCAGGAAATTAGAGCTAATGTTTTTTTACACTGTATATTAAAACAGGTTTCTGTTATTAACAAGAGTATTTTTAATGTTTAAAGACTGCTTTTTTCACTCTGCATCTTTTCTGAACTGTTTCTAAAGAAGGGTTTTGAGTTGTTTCTTTTTTTTCAAGCACTGTTAACCTTAGTGAAACCGGGTTTAAAAAAAAAAAAAAAAATAGTGGATTCAAGTTTTGAGTTAAAAATGTTAAATATCCATCCTACTAACTGAATGCCTTCCCATGTTTTCCCCTCTTTGTTGGGAAGTCAGCTGCACTTAATTAAATCCAGAACTGAATAGAAGGTCAGCGTCACTGGGGCCTTATCATTAACATGTGCCTTCCCATAAACAACATGACTAATCTGTTCAAAGGGACCATCTTGACAATAAATAAAAATGTACGCAAGAGCAACTGTTTTGAATGTATGTCAAGCTAAATCATAGTTGGTGGAAATATGCATTTTTCTGGAGTGCCGTGTGCTGTAACACCCATCAGGCAGTTCAAAAACAGTTAATTTATATAAGCAGCTGCTGCCACTCGCCCAAGACTCTGAATGGAAAATGTTTCAATTTTTATTTGTAGTGACTGCATCCGATTGGTATCAGTGCACTGGACCTGAATGAATTTTCCTATTTCCAAGACTTCCTGGTGGTTCCCCATTAAAAAAATCTAATCTACTCCAGGGGCAGTAATCAACAGGAAAGGACACTGAAGAGATGAAATGCTGCCAAAATAACCAAAATAATCAGAAAAAAAATCATTATTTGAAAAAGAGGTTCTATCAGCACAAATAGTCGGCACGGTGACACTGAAAGGAGGTTATGGTAACAGACATTTCAACATCACTCACTGGGTTTCCCTTTTTCTTCCCTTTGGGATATTTAGTGCAGCATTTCCTGTTAAAACAGTTCAAAATGAAACTGACCTGACCATGTACAGTACAAATGTAAATGTCCTGAGATGATAACATTTATTAAGGCCGCCAGTGACCAAAAATGAGCAACATCTTAGTTTCTGGAAGGGATAAGCTTGTAACAGTTTTCCAGTTGGGTGGGAATGAAGTACAGTGAGTTCAAGTGACTCATCAAGAATTGCACAGTAAGTAAGGGGCTGGGCTGATACTGAAAACCAGGGAGTCCCTGGCCCTGCTCATTAGACAGCCTCGATGTAAAATTATATTTACTGGTATCCACTTCATCACATCAAGGCTTACTCACTGAATGTGAGACCTATTTATTTTCTAAGCACTCTTCCTAAAATGGTATTAGTATATGATAGGAAGATATTAATAACAGAAGAAATCTCAACGGCCTTGCACTGTACGGTTGTGTAGCAATTGTTTGTTGGATTTTCAGGCCCAAAAATTGAGTTTAAAAGTCTATAATGTTCAACTGTATTGACAAGCATTGCTTTTCTGTTAGAATTCACCATACAACCACTGAAGAGTAGAAAAACATGGGAACTTAAAACTCTTTATGTGGTAAACAGAAGCTGGGCATGAACCAGCGACCTTCCTGTTGTCAAGCAAGCGTCTTCATCACTGTACAAAATGATTGCTCCCTCTGGGCAAGCGTTATTTTTTCAAACCCAGATCCCATTACTTTGCAGTATCCATAGCAGAAGTGCGTCACATAGCATAAAACCGCTTATTAAACCTAAGCTACCAATAAGCTAACACTACTGGTGATGTTGTGAATCATGTTAGGCAGCTTATTGTATCAATATTTTGGTGGTAGGTTTGCAAGCTGTCATAAGTGCTACTCCTTTCTACAGTAAGCGAATTAATGAGTAAGAAAGACAAAGGAAATCTTCACCTCTTTAAACTGTGTAGCTGAATAGTAGCATCATGACTTATCATACCAGCCAAAATTAATTATTTGAGTTCCTCTGTCAGGAAACTCAAGACAGTGTCACTACATAAAAAAATACATAAATAAATAACATTATATTGTTAAGATTGACTTACTGATACAGGAAATTAGATCATGAAATCTTTCCTTGGGAAAGAGTGGGTTTTCCAGACATCTGAAATAGAGCTTCAGGACTCCAGCCACTGAGTTAATATCATGGTTATTTTCATCATCTGTCAATGGATCATTACCTAAAGAACAGCAAAGTAAGGTCATTGATTTTATGCAGTGAACAGCAGGGATTACCAAATGACCAAAAGCAATTTTTTAAACACATTTCAACTATATTTATGTCTACTTTAAAGTTGTTTTTTGTGGGCGCTAGAAAAAAGTGAGAGAAACTAATTGAAAAAAGACCAGTGATTGCATTATCAGCTACAGTATTTGAAGTCCTTATAGAAGTAATTAAGTCTTAAACCTTCTGTGCTACAGTATTTGTTATTGTTGGGGGAAAAAAAGGGTTTGCAGATTATAGCAAACCAAAACTAAATCAGCTGTGACAGGATTTTACTAGTTCCCTTTCTAGTTGTCTACAAGGATTCAATTACTCACCTCTCTCAAATGAATTTTTAATATCATTGACTTCCACTTGTGATCCTGACACTCGGAAAATCCCTTGGTGCTGCAGACCTGGAAGAGGAATAATACCAGAAGTGAGGTCTAGTCCAAGTAACAAAAAATTGCAAAGGTGTGATTCAAAGAAGGTTGAGAACCCCTGGAGTAAGATCTGTGTTAACATTGCCAAGCTTACCATAAAGGTTGATAAATCGGATACAGCTTTCAACCACCCGAGGAATAACCTGTCCCGAATCCTTAAAAACCAAAGGAAATAATTAGAATGAATGACTGTTCTTCACAGAAAAACAAAAATCCATTATAATAGTGTCATCATTATTTATGTTTGTTAGCACAGCATGCTTTAAAAGGAATGTTTGCAAGATCCACAGATTTGTAATGTGAGGATGGAATTTTGTATGAAGCGTTGCTCAGTGATTTTATCCTGTATTTTTTCTTGTCTTTCATATCCCTCATGTATAATTCTCTACAGGGGCGTAGCAGACAATAATTTTCATTTTGGAACACTTCGTCATCACATCATCTCCAAATGAATGTTCTGCCCTTGTTACTATTTTTTTTTTTTTGTTAATATCAGAAGCAGCTCCCTCAGCTGATTGAAATAGCTAATTAACTTCCTGTGGATGCTTGGGCCTTTTTAATGGGAAAATAGTGTGTTTATTTACTGGATCCCAGGCTGTGGTAATGTTACAAGTGGAACTTCTAATGACAAATTCAGGGTGGTGACAAACTGAAGAGTAAGCCAGCAAAGATGCCAAGATTAAATTGGTAAACTGAAAGCCTGTAAGCTCTTTAAATTTAGCAAATTCTAGCTCCAACTTAGTAATTCTCTTTAACATACAGCTAAACTCTTTCTCCATTGCTTTTCTGATCTACTGCACTCTACAGAGCAGCCATGACAGCTACTTAATAATAGAATACTATTTCAGGCACTCTCACTGGCCGCCCATGTCAGTTTGACGTGTGCTATAATCTTCTGGACACATATTATATCACTATGAAGGGCCTTCTCTCTGGCATAAAGTAATGAGCACACTCTAGTCATATTCAGTGAGCACTGGACTTTTGAACTAAGTCTTAATTTGAATTCTACCCCCTATTCCATATTCACCACATATTTCCCTCTTTAGCTGTAGAAGATAATGCTCTGATCACTTTGAGAGTCATGTTTGACTTCTACATACCAGAGAGAGAGTGTGTGTGTGTGTATATATATATATATATAATAAAACCATGTTGTGTGGTCCCTAGGTATTAAGAAGCCCTTACAAGAAGACTTGATGATGCAAATTAAGACACAGCCTTGGACTAAAGTCAGAATTCAACCAAATAATACAGTACCACTTTTTTAATATTTTGTGAATATATTGGTACCATTTTGAATTTTCGGCACTGGTTCCGAATATATTCCGGTGTACAAGTCTGCACAACTCTAACAAAAAAATGACTGTAAAGTAAAGCACTTTGAGATCATTGTATGAATTGCACTATATAAAACCAGCGTTTTTCATACTTTTGCTAACACAGTGGTGTGTTCAGGGGTGTCCTCCTATGTGCGTGTCTCTTTTGTCTAGTATGCCTGCACCCCATGCTCCAGGTCTAGACATTTTTCTTGGAGTGGAAATTCTTGTATTGTTTTTTCTCTCTGAGGGTGGTCGACAGGAAATACTCAATGCAAAACATGAGTTCTGGTCAAAAGTAAAGTGCAAAACACAGCCTGGATATAATCCCATTGCTGGCATGAACTCCCTTCACTTCAAAGTGTATAGTCTCTTGCAGTTGAAAAAACATGTTTTTTTTCCATATTTAATTCAGCAAGGAAAAGGACTATTGGTCTGGTGTTTCCAGCATTCCATGTCCATCTATTCTGGCAATTGTAGCTTACTGTTTTTTTTTTTTTTTTAACAATGCTTCCAAACATCAGGTAACAAAAATAGCAATGTGGCCTAAGAAATAAAGAGCTGAATCTATTATCAATACAAACATTCCTTTTGACAAATTTTCAATCCAATAGCGTAGTAGTACTGTAGGGTTAGTACTTCGTAAGAACTAGTGTTAAAGAGTTGAGTACAATGGTAAAGCCAGGCAAGTCTGCAAGTAAAGACAGAAGTGTGGACCGCTCGCTTTCCAGAAGCACTGTACCTGGTGTCTTGCGTGCGAGTTCCTCCGTCCTCGGCTAGGTGCATAGTTAAAGTGGAAGATGAAAATAGAGAGGTGAGATAGACAGCAAAAATAAAAACCAGAAAGCCACAGGCCAGAGCCCACACAGTTTCATTTATCAGATTAATGGTAAATATAATGCACTGTTCAAGCATAGGAAAACAAGGAACTCAGGACCTCAATGAAATTCACATGAATTTCTTATTTTGCCTTCGACTACAAACCAGTCGAGATTTAGTGTGGGGTTGTGAGGTTTAAAGCCCACCTAATTATGAACCCCACAGCAAATTTGGATAAATTATACCAAAACATGTCTTACAACGACATCTTTAAAATCTTAATAAAGTGAAGTGAAAACCGTAATTGTTCAGGTAGTAATGTCAATAAACACTGGTGTTGTTTTTCTTGAGGTCATTTTATTTCCTATTTTATTCACAAATACTATGGGTATAACAGGATTTTCACTTTGCCGCTCTTTTACTCTGCTTGAGGTTCCAGCATTATATTGTATACAGCCCTGGGACAGAGGGGGAAACATAATGATCAGCCTCAACACGCTTGAGGGTTGTTTGATCATTATCATGAAGAGGTGAGTGGGGATCGACCTCCAAGATGGCCGCCACCAGTACCTTGACAAAGGATTCCAAGTTCCCATTAAACAACTTAGCATTAAACAGGGAGCGGGGCCTAGGCTTCCTCTGTTTCTGGGGTTTGGGGGGAACATTTGGAGGCCTAGGAAATGGAACAGGAGTTACCTATATTATCTTTTAAATGGTTTTAAAATGACACACTTTTAAAATACACCATGAGACTGAAAAAGGAATAACAGTTTACAGTATTTCAACAATTTTAACGACAAGCTTCTTTCTCTGTAAAATAATAATTAATAACATTTCTTATAATTCTTATTATCCCCTGGTTGCATGTTTAATAATGCTTTCTATTACTACTTTGCTATTAAACATGCTTTACAAAATATTTAGATGTTATTTGTTACAGACCCTTAAAACTAAATTGTTACCAAGTGCTGAATTATATCCAGCAAAAATCAGATGAAAACATTGTCAAAGGTCATTATGCAAATGTTACTTTTAGACAATCAAATCATTCCAATCAAATTACAATACAACTGGATTCTAACAGTTTTAGGGTCTATATTCAGTATATAGTGAATATAATTACAGTATGTTGCGAGATTTTCCCAGAAAAAAAAAAATCTATTTGCCTTGCTTTTAAAAATACACCAATGTCTCAACACATAGAGATCATTTACAAGTTACTGTTGGGATTATGAATACTGTGTTACCTTAGATTTGTCAGCCATTCTGTTTCACCAACTGTGTATGGCCTAGATTGTGTGCAAGTGGGCAATAAGGGCTTGGATATCTTTATTGTCCAAGTTCATGATGTCTTCCAGAGTTTATCAGCGTACTTAACATACTCAATAATATTTATGTTATATAGCTGAAAAATGTAAAATAGTGCAATTTAATGTCACCATTGTACAGGCAGACAGAGATCTCTGAGGCTACACTATATGGGTTTCACATGGAAAACATCGCTCCCAAGCATTTAAGATTGCTACCGCACCATGTATCTATTCAAAGACTGTGTTAATGAAGAATAGGTGCACTGCTGACTGATGCATTGATCTAAGGTCTTGGAACATCCTGATGCCAGTGATGTTTCAACAGTAAATGTACTATTCCATGCATCAATTTCCTACCTGGTTGTCATGTACTCTGCTCTGTAACCTAAGGGAAGAAATGAGAAAAAGAGGGATGGTTGAGGGCCTGGGAGTCTAATGTGGAACTAGCCTGCTTAGCCTGCAGTACAGTTCACACGTTCAGTAAGGCATGCTGCTTACCATCTGCCTGTATTGCAATCGCTTTGTAACTAGGCTAAACAGTGCCTTTAAGTATAGGAATGATACCTTCTAAAAGTATCACAAAATGACAAGGGTAATCTATGGAACTACTTGTCAGGCCAACAAAGGAAGACCCAGCTGCTGACAACCTAAACATTTATTATCAGTGTAGCAGCTTTTAAAAAAGGTACCTAGAATTATTGTTTGGGTTTTTTAGATACTTTTAAAAAGTCACTATCGAGATGCCATAACATCAGCAAATCACAAGCATGGTTTATGTATAATTAATTAAATCACAACTCCAAACAGTAACTTATTGTGAACATCTGGAAGTAATTTGTGGTTGTTTATTGACCTTTAACCGAGTGAATTATATTGACCTACTGCTTGAATGGGTTTGAGGCTCCTCAAGGTCATACAGGTGTATTTTCTTTCAATTCTAAATTAGCACCACACAATCATTACTGGGATGCAATCTGTATGAGATCTGTTATGCAAGTGAAGTAAAATCATTTCAATTTAAGGGTTTTTATCAATTTAAAAGGGGAAAGGTAGCATTTAAACATAAAAAGCAGGGCAGAGTATCTCTAGTAGAAAACAGGTTCTCTAGTAGAAAATACCTTCTCCGAGTGTCCTTTTCAGTAAGTCGTGCTTTGCCTGCAGCTTCGTGATGAGATTGCTTCCCTCCAGAAATTCTTTAAATTTCTGTGGAGAATTGGAACAATTAAATCACATAATTAAAAAAAGCACAACCCAAAGCACTCTGTCCTTTATTAAGAAACACATGAGAACAGCAGTGGTACTCCCTCGCAAGGTGACACGTACCATGAAATAGAACTGTTCCGTCTCTTGCTGGTTCGCCCTTCTCTTGGCGATGCTGGGCTTGCTGAGGTACGTGTCGGACACGGTCGATTTCACAGACTCAGTGGAGCGGCTGTGCTGGAAACACTCAGACACGTCGTAGTCCTCAATGGTCACCATATCTTGTATTGTCTGAAGTGTGGCTTCAGTGGTTTTTTTAACCTTCACAAAATGGAGAAATTTAAGTAAAATATCCTGTGTTTTACACAGGTAACACAGGTAATATATATACAGATAACGTCCAAAGCATGTGGGGAAAGAATACAGAGTATTAAAACGTCACTGTGACGTCATTGCCTGAATTCCCTTTTCAACACAAATAAGCAGCCGGTTTGCAATCTTAACTGACAGCATAAAAGAAACTGGCCCAGAGAACATGGAGTCATATGGTCGTCCTATAAAGAAGTGCTCTGCATTGATTCTGGAAAGGCGTCCAAACTATAGACTGATTGTGTTCCATGTTAGGGTTTTTTTTTGTTTAGTTTTTTGCATTGTTGAAACAGTAGGGGTGCCATCAGAGAACAATTTTGAAAAATGCACTTTATTATTTTATGGTTCTCTAAAGGGCAACAAGAGTTTATGGTTAAAAAGAAATAATGTTAGAATATTCTTTCATGTATTATTAAAAGAGTGCATGTGGAATTTCATCCAACAGGAAAATGGTAAAATAAAAAAAACCCTAAACCCCTAAAACCACCCCCTAGCTACGCCACTGCTGAATTAAACCTTTGGAAAATTGGAGTTCTCAGCCAAGATCCACGTCCTGCTGTAGTTCTGTAATGGCTTCACGGCGGGCTTGCAGTGCCAAAAAAAGACACACGTTTCGGAGGACGCAAGTGCTCGTATTCGTCTCTCCCGAGTTAGTGCAGGGGTTGCAGCGGTGAGCCGGGTTGAATAATTGGGCATTCCAAATTGGGAGAAAATCAGGGGTAAAATAACTGATTCCAAATTAAAAAAATATATAATAATAATAATAATAATAATTTAAGTGTGCCATACAGTACAGTACGGTATAGTACAGTACATTCATACAAACTGACTGACCAACAACTCCTTAGTTCTTCAAATTTGGGAACTAGTACAATGGTTGCAACTTACTTCATAATTGAATTAATAGTATTCTGTATAAACCAGATGAACTACAATACCTGCATACATAACAATGAGTTTCTTTTTCTGGAGTATCATGATACTTGTATGACAGTAGGTACCATACAGATATAGTTCTGTTGTACAGGTGCAATGTGGAAACCAATAGTAGGTACTGTTACACTGGTTTGGGGTCCTAGTTTTGCTTCAATTCTGGATAAACAGAGAACTGTATTCTACAGTGCAGTCAATCTACTTAGCATGACCACTAAATGCACCTCAAATTAAAAGTGAAGAAACTACAAAGAGGATTAAAGTAACTTAAAATGATATCCCGCTACATAGAAAATGAAGCTAAGATGCACAGAATTCATAAATAAGGGGAGGGCGGTGGGGGGATGACTAAAGTAGGAACACTGAAGGATAAATGTCATCATGAGCCTTCTAAGAACTAAGCAAGCGGGAAGCTGAAAAATGAATGACAGACTTTGAAACCCTCCACTGAAGGCTGATCAAGGCCCCAGTGGCACAGTCCGTACAAATGAGTCGGTACATTAATTTTCCAGCATGGCGTACAAGTATGTGGAAATCTTTAGGGGACTGCATTAGGAAAATGCAAGCGCTTAAAATCACTTTTTAAACAACCTCTTGGTCTCAGGAAGAAAATAGTGCTCTGATGAAAACACTTCAGCAAAGCACAGTCACACTTTGAAACAGGTTATTCAATATAATTCACTGGGTAATGAAGAAAACATGATTAAATAGAATCATTCTGGTACTTTCCATTGGGAATTACAGCTAGATGAACCAAAAAGTCACAGCAAAAGAATCCCAGTAATAATAAGTTCTCACTTTTTTTGTTTACCCAGTGGAAGTGGGTTGTCGAGGATTTGTGGCACACTCTACAACCCGGTTTCTCAGAGACGTCGGATTCAGTGGCCAAGAGTTGCGTCGCACAGTGAAGAACTTATCTGAAGCAGCAGAGAGGAGCAGCAACTGGCTGTGGTTGAGACGGAAAGATTCTGGCTGGGGACAGGTAAGTAAGCTGGGCTGAGTTGAGTGGGGGACGGAGGGGGGTGATGCTGGGACGCCAGAATCACCGTCGAGCCCTCTTGAGGTGTCGTGGGCTAGTCGACGAAACACTGAGGATGGAAGGTGCCCACTTGAAAACCCCAGAGATGTACCCTACTTAGCTCAATCCAGACGGTTGTCATGCTGATGCGCTGGGGAGGCCGCACTTTGGTTGATCCCCGGAGCCAGCATCGCAGCCGTTGTGTGTGCTGATGCGCCAGGGAGGCAAAATAAGCTGATCCCTGGAGCCAGCATTACACTTCAGCCATTAACACCAGACAGAAGGATATCTACATCATCATATGGAAGGAAACGTAAATGGATGGAGACACATATGGATCACATTAGTTTACTGTAAAGCTACGTCTTAGTTGGTGCTTATCTTGGCGAGAGCCGAGTTCAAATCAGCATGAAGTTTTAACATCTACTCTCGTGTAATGGAAATCATGAAGATCTGGATACGTCCAGTGACTGCTGTGAATAGTGCAGCTGGCAACAAGGGAAAGACCTTGTAACAGCCTGGAGAGACAGCTGACAGGAGGAAAGAGACCCCATTGGGGCTGGTAAGGGTTAGCTACCCTTGTCGGCAGTATCCAGCTCTGTGTTTACAGGATGCTGGAGACACCCGCCCAAGGCTTCTAAGAAATTAAAGAGAAAAATACCCCTAGAGTCTGCGAGAGCGGGGGCGGAAGATGACTCAACGTTGGACAACACGGTTAACGACTTAGGAACGGAAACGGATATGAGTATGGAGAGTACTTCACAAAAGACTAGTTCAAGATCTGCAGTTAATAAAGACATGGAACTCCAGGTTTGTGTCTGCGGCTGGAGCAAGGCGACAACGGTCAGGGGTTTGAAGATTCATCAAGGGAGAATGAAATGCTTGAGGGAGAAGGGACAAGGGCCTCGCATTGATCAGTACTTCTTACGAAGTCAGTCAAGTCAGTCGAATGAAATCCAGCGACAGGAAGCAAACCACAGTTCGCAGGATATCAGCACCCCTGTCATAGATGTGAGGAGGACTTGCATGGACACAGTTAGTGATGAACCTAATGATCCTTGTGAACCCGGTCAGACAAACCAGCATAAGAGAGAAAAGAACCTCAACGGGCACAAGCCTGGAGTTAAATGGCCAAGAGCTTGTGAGAAAACTGCATGGGACACAGTAAACACAGATCTCTGCGTTGCATTGGAAAGATTAAGTGGAACAGTTGAAAAGAAGCTGGATAAATTTGGGGACATCATCTACGCATATGGAAGTGAGAGGTTTGGAGTTGAAAATAGGAAGGAAAAAGTACAAACTATTCCTGGAAAGTCTAGACGGCAGCAAGAGATTGAACGCTTAGTTAGAGAAAGGAGACAGCTGAGGAACCAATGGAGAAGAGCAGAACAAAGTCAGAAGGAGGGACTCAATCTCTTACAAAGGGTCATAAAAGATAAGCTTGCAACATTGCGCAGAGCTGAGCGCCTACGGAAACGCTACAAAAAGAAGGAGCGTGCGAGAGCTAACTTTTATAAAGAGCCATTCAAATTTGTAAAGAAGTTATTCACCAGTGAGAAGAATGGCACACTAAAAGCATCTAAGGTTGAGCTGGAGAGATATTTGGAGGAAACACATACAGATTCAAAAAGGCAGGAGCCTATGTCAATTCCGTCAGACATCCCACCTATCAATCCACCAGAATACCAAATGGAGGACTGTGCACCTAAGTGGAAAGAAATAGAGCAAGCTGTGAAAAAAGCAAGGGCTTCATCATCTCCAGGGCCTAATGGAGTTCCGTACAGAGTGTACAAGAGTGCTTCAGGAGTTCTACGAATTCTGTGGAAATTGATGAAAGTGGCATGGGAAAAACAGGTTGTACCAAGAGCATGGCGCCGAGCAGGTGGAGTCTTTATACCTAAAGAAAAAGATTCTACAAGCATCAGTCAGTTTCGTCCCATTTCCCTATTAAACGTAGAAGGCAAGATTTTCTTCAGCATTATTGCTCAGAGATTGTCAGCTTACCTATTAAAGAACTGCTTCATTGACACTTCAATACAAAAAGCGGGCATTCCAGGTTTCCCAGGTTGCTTAGAACACATCAATGTGATCTGGCAACAAATTCAATCAGCTAAAAAGGAGAGGAAGGAGCTCCATGTGACATTCCTGGATTTGGCTAATGCATATGGTTCAGTGCCACATGAACTACTTTGGGCAGCATTTGATTTTTTCAGTGTACCGATGACAATAACAAATTTAGTGAAAGCCTATTTTGGAGATTTGCAATTCAGTTTTTCAACTTCAGAATTCAGCACTACATGGCAATGCCTAGAGGTTGGAATAATGGCAGGATGCACCATTTCTCCACTGGCTTTTACCATGGCAATGGAAGTAATCATTAGGGCATCAAAATGGGTAGTAGGAGGAGAGCGCTTGGCTTCTGGAATGCGACTACCACCAATTCGAGCATACATGGATGACATGACAACCATGACTACAACAGTAGCCTGCACTAATCGATTATTGGGCAAATTAACCAATAACATTGAATGGGCACGAATGCAATTCAAGCCCACTAAATCAAGGAGCATCTCTATAATTAAAGGCAAAGTAGTAGATAAAACATTCTTCATTAATGGTGAGGCAATACCAACAGTGTCTGAGAAGCCAGTGAAGAGTCTTGGGAGATGGTACGACGGGGATCTAAAGGACACAGTTCGTGTGGGAGAAGTTAGACAACAAGCAGTGGAAGGGTTGAAGAGCATAGACAGCTGCGCTCTACCAGGTAAACTAAAACTCTGGTGCTTTCAGTTTGGTCTACTGCCAAGGTTGCTGTGGCCACTGACTGTGTACGAGGTTTCTTTGACAACAGTAGAGAAGCTGGAAGCTTTAATCAGTTCATACATCAGGAAATGGTTGGGAGTTCCACGCTGCCTCAGCAGAGTGGGACTTTATGGTAAAGGAATACTGCAGCTACCAGTCTCTGCTCTAACCGAGGAGTTTAAGTGCGCCAAGGTCAGACTGGAAATGACTTTAGTAGAGTCACGCGATAAATGCGTAAGGGAGGCAGCACCTGTGTTGAAAACTGGAAGAAAGTGGGCGGCAAAGAAAGCTGTGGAAGATGCAAAGGCTGCCCTTCGAATTGGTGATATCATGGGGCAAGTTCAGCATGGAAGAGGGGGTCTTGGTTTCAGTTCAACTCCTCCTACATGGCACAAGGCGGCCCCAGCTCAAAGGAGGAAGCTGGTAGTCAACGAGGTGCAAAAGCAGGAGGAGAGGATGAGGTGTATAAAGGCCATTTCCCAGGCCAAGCAGGGAGAATGGATGAGATGGGAGAGTGTGGAACAACGCAAGATTGGCTGGAAAGACCTATGGTCAATGGAACAGAGCAGGATCAGTTTCCTCATCAGGTCAACATATGATGTTCTCCCATCACCACAGAACCTAAACCTCTGGGTAGGAGAGGATCCCTCATGTCCTTTGTGTTCATCACCTGCAACATTAAGGCACATTTTGACAGGATGTAAGGTGGCTCTTAGCCAAGGACGGTTTACTTGGCGCCATGACCAGGTGCTGCGATGTTTGGCCTTAGCATTGGAAGACAAGCGTAACATGACCAATAAGTTGTCACCTGTTCCATCAAAACATTACACACAAAAGACAACATTCCTCCGCCCAGGAGAGCAACCACCAAGAAAAGGTGTTAAAACCAATTCTCGACCAGGACAACTGGAAGCTGCTAGAGACTGGAAAATGCTGGCAGATGTTGGTCAACGGCTTATTTTTCCACCTGAGATTGCCACCACTAACCTTCGACCAGATATTGTCTTGTGGTCTGGATCAGCACGCCTTGTTCACCTGGTAGAGTTAACAGTGCCATGGGAGGATGCTGTAGATGAGGCGTATGAGAGGAAGAAACTGCGGTATGCTCAACTAGCCACTGAAGCAGAACAGCGAGGATGGAGAGTTCGGGTTTACCCAGTGGAAGTGGGTTGTCGAGGATTTGTGGCACACTCTACAACCCGGTTTCTCAGAGACGTCGGATTCAGTGGCCAAGAGTTGCGTCGCACAGTGAAGAACTTATCTGAAACAGCAGAGAGGAGCAGCAACTGGCTGTGGTTGAGACGGAAAGATTCTGGCTGGGGACAGGTAAGTAAGCTGGGCTGAGTTGAGTGGGGGACGGAGGGGGGTGATGCTGGGACGCCAGAATCACCGTCGAGCCCTCTTGAGGTGTCGTGGGCTAGTCGACGAAACACTGAGGATGGAAGGTGCCCACTTGAAAACCCCAGAGATGTACCCTACTTAGCTCAATCCAGACGGTTGTCATGCTGATGCGCTGGGGAGGCCGCACTTTGGTTGATCCCCGGAGCCAGCATCGCAGCCGTTGTGTGTGCTGATGCGCCAGGGAGGCAAAATAAGCTGATCCCTGGAGCCAGCATTACACTTCAGCCATTAACACCAGACAGAAGGATATCTACATCATCATATGGAAGGAAACGTAAATGGATGGAGACACATATGGATCACATTAGTTTACTGTAAAGCTACGTCTTAGTTGGTGCTTATCTTGGCGAGAGCCGAGTTCAAATCAGCATGAAGTTTTAACATCTACTCTCGTGTAATGGAAATCATGTTTGTTTTACTTTTAACCACATTTATTCTATAACCACTGGGGCTTTTACTAAATTACCCATGATACATTTGTTTAGCTTTTATTTTATTATGAAAATGCTCTACAGATTACAGTACTTTAATCTCTGAAGTTTAGTGCCTTTTTGCCTTGTCCAGCATTGCTTGTTTTTGGAGATAATTTGTGTGTTCTACTGAAGCCCCAGAATGGCTATTCTGTGCACACTGAGGTTGTAACAAAGCCCAAGGCAAGACTCGAGACAGTTCTGGTATGTGAATAAACACACAGAAAATACCCCTATTACATGAGTTTATTATGCTTCCAAAGTACAACGAAAAAAAAATGTTATTGATACCTTGTGCAATTGCTCCAGTGTGAGACATTGACCATAAATTGTTGGCAGTTTGTATAGTATTTCTATTTGTTTGTTGTCTTATTATTATTGTCTTATTATGGCCTGGTTTATTTTTTCACGAAATTAAGAAATTAGAACAAAAATGCTTTGGACTGTTGGTCTTGCTGTTGAGCAATTTAGTAATGAGAGGATCAAGATGTAATGGAAGGGGGTCAGCAAAGGGAATCCTGATAAAATTACAAAACATAAAAACAAACACAGTTTATTTAGTGGGAAGAGCGTCACTAGTTCACATTTCATTTCAGCCACTCCCCTCACTGTCAGGGTATGAGATACAATAAGGTTCCTTGTGTCTTTGTGATGATCCCAAGATATTTTACAAAAGAAGAGAGTTTAAACAGCTGGATAAACTTGTCTGTGAAGTCTCCCTCTCACAGAGTACGGTCAGACAAGGTGCACCCAGTGTAATAATATGACACGTCACACACGTAGATAGAACTGTTAATATAACAGTGTTTTTCCCCAAAGAAACTCTAACCATTAGAAACACCACAGCAAGTATTGCAGTGGTCTTGATATTGTGATATTGTGTATTGGTTAATACTATGTCCTTGAGCTACCATTGAGCCTTACAAGACCATTGTAATGCTATTGTTCTGCCACTGCATTACAATTAAGGATAAATGGGTAAGACAAGACAGTAATGTTACAGCTGACGTGGTAAGTCTTTTCAAGTTTTGTGAATACAAATGTGTTTTCATATACAGTATAACTGAAGTACTTCCTATTGAATTCCAAAGAAGCGAACTGTGACTACTCCTTATACTTTGAGGGAATGGCATCCTCATGTTTCAATGTAGGCTCGGGAATCATTACTGAACCTATTTCCCTTGCAAGAGGGTGGAATTAACATCAACTCACCTCCTCATTCTCGATTTTGAGAGTAGTCAGCCGGGATTGTAACTGCTGGAATCTCAGCATTAGCTCTGCCTGTATGGGTTGCTGGGCACTGACCTGACAAACCTGACAGGAAAACAACAGGCCCCATTAGCCTCTAATAGAATAACATAATTGAGCAGCAAAAGCAGGAAAGGCAGCAGTAAAACTCTGATTTATGCCCAGAGGTGGTTGCATTAACAGTTATTGCTCATCACAATAAAAAAATATAAACTCTTCCTTGCGAATGACACGTGGTTTAACAGTCATTATTATTATTATTATTTATTTCTTAGCAGACGCCCTTATCCAGAGCGACTTACAATTGTTACAAGATATCACATTATTTCTACATACAATTACCCATTTATACAGGTGGGTTTGCTCTGGAGCAATCTAGGTAAAGTACTTTGCTCAAGGGTACAGCAGCAGTGTCCTCCACCGGGGATTGAACCCACAACCCTCCAGTCAAGAGTCCAAAGCCCTAACCACTACTCCACACTGCTGCCCTGTCATGGTAAGTATTGTACATTTATATGGACTCTGAGGTATATCAAGTGAAGCCATGTTAGGAACTAGTTGGTCTTGTGCTGTACTGTACAGGTTGTTTATAAAGTACCTAGGCCTCTTTGTGCTGCTGCCATGGCAACACTGGTCCGTATGACTAAAATAAAGTGCGATAGTCATGAAACTCTTTTACACTGTTGGCTTCTTTAACAAAGAAGAAGCTTAAAAATAAATTTGGAATATGCAGATATTTCAAAGACAATGCTAAAGGATGCTGCTTCCTGGTACCTAATTAGTTTATGTGTAGTAGTTCCAACTCTTTCCAATGAAATCGGAGGTACCAGTTTATCTATAGCGTATATATATAACTAACATAAAACATACATGTGAAGAACCTAAAGATTCTTGAAACAAAAAAGGAAGACATTAATAAATCTCAATAAAACTAACAAGCTAATATTACAAGCACTGGCTGCCACTTCTTTAAATACTGCAAGACATTGATTTCTGTTAGTGCCATTGGTTGTGTGACTGACCTCATCCCCCATGTGAGACTGGAACTCAAACTTGATGGGTGGGCAGAAAGCAGAGGGGTACATCTCCATGAACCTCTGCCTGTCGCTGCGGGGGTCCAGGTTCTCCACTGCATTCTCAATGATATCCAGGCCCTCATGCCGGGAGGTCTCCAGGTTATATTCAGCAGACAGAACGGTGCGGAGAGCTCTGTTCAGACTGGCGTGGTATCCCAGATCGCAGCACTAGACATCAGAAAAGTGAATGAAACCCTTCATGTTTGTTGGAAAAAGGAAGCATCCTGTCCAAAAATAGCATTTACACTAAAATAGAATGCCTTGGCATCTGTTTATTGTATTTTTCCATAGCACAGACTTCTTGCTGCTGTCAAGTTTGGTTACACATACCTCCAAAGCTAGTTTAGTTCATAGATATAAAAGTACATACAGGGTAGATCAGCTAAATACTTAAGAATCATCTACTGTAGTGCACAGCTGCACACTGCCAGCAATGCAAAAGAAAATATGATCCTAAAAACCTCAACACTTTATAAAAAGTAAGGTTTTGATCTTGAAACCTGAGCTGAAATCTTTGGTGATATGTTAAATCAAAATGAACCAATTTTAAAACTATGTTTTAAACTTTTTCATGAACTAAACATTATATATTGCCTATAAGTACAATAAAAATAAAAAATACCCTTTAAACTATAAACCAATCCCTTTATCACATCAAAGCAAGACTTAAAGGAGGCATTTCAGCTGGTACAAACATGCAGCTGTAATTTCAAACATCAAATGTTTCCACAGCTAGGTCAAATACAATTCAAACCTTTAGCTAAGTCTTAAAAATACTGTACGTAAACCATTAGTGGCCATGCTAGGATGTCATATATTTTCCTAGTAACACAAAAACAGAATATATGTTTCTGTTGCATGTAATACCACAGTCAATCTTCTTAACTTAATAAAGTAAAAAATGAGTCATGTTTGTACATCTTTGTACATCATTTTGATTACAGTTGATGCAACAAAACATCAGGTTTTGTTTCAGACAACTCCCAGAGGGAATGACACAATGCAGTTTATTCAATAGATTACATAAAAAAGTTTTTCATTCTAAGGTCTTGTGACAGGGCAGAGGCCCTGCACACTGGGTAATGTGTGTTTTGTGGCTGCTTTGCACAGCCACAAGGTAATTGTTTAATTGTTTTATTGAGCCAGATCACCTGGCACTGATTTAAGTATGTACACCTGCCTGTAATTAGACAGGCAGGTGTATAAGCAGGTCAGAATATACCCGTGTGGTCAGACCTGAAAAGGTATTGTGACACTTGAAGTGTATTTGTTTTGGCTACCAGTAAATGGCTCAGCTGTCCAGATATAGTTAAAACCGACAAAAGTTTAACTAGTACTCCTAGAAGGAGTTAGGCTTTTGTTTTTGTTTGATTTATTTTGTGTGTACAAATAAATATACAGGCACCACCCTGTTTTGAATTCATCTGTTGAGAGTTTCTTCATGTTACACAAGAAGACAGTGTGAAAAGATCCTGAAAGTGGCAGACTTACCCCAGTTTGCCACAGTCTGAATAACCGGTTTCAGATTTCAGAAGTGGACAGTTACTGGATTGTTTCTGGTGGTTGTTCCTAAAGAATATGCTTACTAAGTTAAATCACTATTGGGTTAGCAATTCTTAAGATATATGTCAAATGTAAGCATGACCTATGAACAGATGGACAGACAAGGAGACACACAATAAATGACGTTACCAAGTTTTCTCTCAATTTGATAAGCAGTTCTCTCTATATTGTGTATGTAAAATTCTGTAAAACTATAGTCGCTGATAGATGAAATGGTAGTTGTATCTGTCCAGAGATGATAGACAAAGAGAAGGAGATGTAGAAGAAGAGACCTGTGAGGTCTTGAAAGCTTGCGATTAATTTCTGTTTAGTTAGTCCAATAAAAGGTTTCTCTGTAAAACTATACAAATGTATGTACTGGCACCTCCGCTATATTACATCCTGATCTCCAAATATTGGTCATATAAAACTTAATGAGGGTTGTAAACCACTTCTCACAGGTTACAGCCCCAGTAAAAGAGGTTTATTTATTAATCTGTAAGAAATGATAATGATGTACTGCAAATATCTCCAAGTGAATCCTTTGCCCTTTAGCCATAATAGAATGTCCCAATACTTTAGAATCCCAAGTGAATTCAAGGGGACGGTCCATTTCATCTCCTACATTTATCCAGATTAGGTTATTTCCTCTAAAGCCGTTTCTCAGTGCAAGGCGACAAACGGTTTAATCTAAATCTGTTCTTCCCTTTCAGTGCTTTGCGTGCAGCCAGGATGCCCACCTGCAGCAATGCATGTTAAGGATCCACTGATGTGCAGGGCAGGATCCTTATTGTTCTGCTCTAATTACAGGCCGGCTGTGATTGCGCTGTGCACTGAGTCTGATTCTAAGGGGCTCTTTGAGGTCGTTGCTATCGGTGTGCTGACCATTAAAGCGCATTATATGAAATCAGCTCAATTCGGCAGAAGAGAAAGCTGTCTCTCACCAGCCTGTGCAGTAGAAAAAATCTTGGTTGTCTCTTTGAAATTAGGGGCTGGGGCAAACCGGTTCTGGCAATTCTGAAACAATTGCCACCTATAATCCATCATTTGGTCAGTGTGATGAATGCTAAGTCTGTAGTGTTTTTTTGCTGTTGTTTTTAATTAGTGGTATCCTCAGTGCACGCCCATAATAAGGAGCTGCTTTCAGAGCACACAGCATAAGATTTTAATAACATCCTGAAACAATAAAATGAGTTACATGCGGTGGTCCTAAAAATTATGCAGACAGTTTCAATATACAGTTTTGTATATTATAGTTAGATTCAATTGTGTAATAAAGTTCCCATCACAACCTGCATGTTTCTGCATTAAATGTCACTGCGTCTTCAGGAAATTCATGTATCAACACAGGAAAATGACCAAATTACATTTTTAATGATGTTTTCAATCACTCTGAAAGGTTCTTATTGCAAGTACTCAAATATTGTCTTCATTTTTTGATAAATTACTCATATATTGAGTTTTTATTGTAGTAAGAACTATCAGAATGATTGAAAACATGATAAAAAATAAAAACATAAATAATGTTGTACACAATTGAACCCGGCTGTGATATAAAACAGCAAATCAAGAAGGGCTGTTATTGAAGGCTTAACAAAAAAAGAATGTGAAACAAAGGCTCCCAATTTCTCTCCAGACTGATCTGAAAATGTTGCAGTTTGAATATAAACAGGATAATGCACGAGACCTCTGTACAAGGTGCCTACAATGAAAATAAAATCCAAAAGCATTTAAAATGAATATTAGTGAATTCACTGTACTGCTTCGAAATAAATTGATAAATATTTGATGCAGAACTAATTAATGTTGCTTAACGCTGTGTGCATGCTTATTTGCATACTTGTAACTAAGCAGATGTTGATTAACAAGTGAAATGTAATGACCTTTGTCAGTGTCTGTGAGGTTTGATTTACATAAACTGTTAACCATTTGCTTTTAAAATAACGTTGACACGTGAAACCTCAAATTCACCTGCTTTTTTTGTGAGAAGCCAATAAATGCCTTGAATACAGCACCGACACAAATTATGGAAACAACAAATGACTTACAGCAAGCCTTTTAAAGAGGAGACAATTATCTATTCAGGGATACCAAAATATTTTGTAGGTATAGGGGTCTGAGTGAGGAAAAATGGGCAATAAAATCTCCCCCCCCCCCCCCCCCCCAATCATTGTTGTTTCCATAATTTGTGTCAGTACTGTATGTGCTCAGGACGCAGCAGCATGGTTTTCATGAGAGGAAGTGCTGGTACTTTAATGAGGCCGTTTTTAGGGTAAGCGTAGAACCTTGTAGGCTGTGTAACAACAGACAAAAATAGGATTTTGTCTGCATACAGCTATAGAAAAATGATATCAGAAAAAACCATCAATGATTTAACATCAATGGTGTTAACAACAGGGTTCAATTTTAGATGTTAGTGAGAGAGATTGTTGTCTCCATGTACATGGTTTTTCCTTGTTTGGGCCTGGTTTTTAAGAAGAAAAAAGTCAATTAAGTGCTGCTTCTGTTTTGTTCTGTTCTGTTAAAAATCCAATGAAGAGATTCCACCTGTCATACAAATAAGGGTGGACTGTGGCATGTTTAAGCAACAGGGCTGGAAAAAGTAAAAGTACCTGTTCTTATTTTAGAGCGCACAGATATGCTGCTCTGTTATTGTCTTGGCATTTATACATTACATGTGTGTAAAAGTATTGAGTGGGATAAATAAAAGTGAAGCTAACATTCAGGAATTAGAGAGTGTTTTCTATGATGCTAAAACAGGGCTTTAGTAATAGGCTGCTGTTATTCAGTGGATTTGTCTTTTAAATATAATAATAACTAGTTATTGCTACACACATTGCTGCACAGTCCTTTGTTTCAGGTACTCACATCAATTAAATCAGAGAGGTCATGAACGTAGTACTTGAAAATAGAAGAGTTTGTCGCTTCCAAAGTTAGAAGGTATTCGTTCCGTGCTTTGATAGACTTCAGCTTGTTTTCTGAGTATTTGGCTTGCCGCTGATAAAAAAAAGATACAGAAATTGTAGTTAAACCAGCACAGTCATTCATATAACAGCTCAGATGAGTTTTTGCCTGTTGCAACAAGACAAATTCTGCAGGTATACGAGATGAAGTGACACACGCACTCTTCATAATTTATCATGGTTTGCCTTGTATTTTATTTATTTTTTTAATTGCTTTATCATCCCTCTATGGGCTTTACAATTCTTATTTCTGTTTTACCATGCTTTCACTATGCTCTATTACACATTGCTTTTACTGAATGCCGTGAGAAGCTGACTCATTGTTAGAACAGCCACTCACGTAAACCTCTACCTTTACCTTTTCCTTCATCTTCTCAATCTTCTTTACCGAGCTGCGTCTCTGGTGCTTGTCCTCCAGACGGATGCTGAAGACGGGATCTCCTGACCTCCCAATCTGCTTCTCCTCCTGCTTCTCAGCCTCCTTCAGCTTGCACTCAGCACTGATGCTCTCCGTGTGATACATGTGATAAGTCTTCATGACCTGCGCAGAGTTAAGAAGTGGTGGGAAATTAGGGGCAGGAACCGCTTCAAACACTCAATTACAAATTATAAACTAAAACTCAGTGAAACCATGGCATCTGTTTTTATGTTGAGAAAATCTTGCAGTAGTGTAGTTCATCCTTAACTTCAAATACTCCAATTCTGAGGTATATAACGAAAGTAGTAGATCATGGTAGAGTGCTCCGCTATGTGACTTACACATTAATACACTGTGAAATATTGAAAACAGTGAATTACTGAAGGGCACTTACAGAATAAAATATAGTGCTTGTACCACTATGCCACCTTATAACTGGTTCCTCAGTAGTAAGGGACGCCTTGCAAAGGGGAGTCACTGTATTATTAGAAGAATTATGATTAAAGTATAGGTAATAATATGTATAGGTTCTTGACTACATAAATATAGATATAGGATTGATCCAAGTTTATTTTCATTTGATTCTAATAAAACCTTGCAATCCAAATGCATGCAAGTCAAGTCCTTGGAGATAAACTGCTAGAAGAGCTACAAGAGATTGATAGCGTCAGAGACGGAATTAATCCGTGTCTCTTGGGAACTCTCCTCAAATTTTTTTCCTGCAAATATGTCATTTCTGTAAACTGGATCAAGATGCCTCCTGGAATGCCCCTGGAATGAATTTCTAGTTCAAACTGGTACAATTGGGGAAAATATTAAAGGGCTTCTCGTGCAACTCATTTTAACAATGTGAATTTAAACTTGAAATGTCAGCTAATTGCACAGTACTGTATATCACTGTGTAATACTGTCTCATTTTGAAAATGCCACAGTCTGAATATATATTTTTGTATGAATTGATAATTTCTCAATAAAAGATTCAACAAATTTCTCTCTCAACTGAAAATATATATCAAACAAACCCTATGACCTTCAAAAGTGCAAACTGTGACCATTAATTCAATTTAACAACCAATTATTCATGCATTTGCATTTTTTTCATTGTATGTGTTGTATGAATCTGCCACATACTACAGAGCTGCCTGACACTTATTGCCCTGCCTGTAATTATGGTGCCAAAATGAACTATTGATTGGTCGTATAGCAGCAGCATTGCACGAGCAAGGTCATAGATTTGGGACTGTCTCTGTGTCACTCTCAAAGACTTAATATGCAATCAGTTATTACTTTAGTATACAAGCATAGCCGTAATGTTTTACGTTTACATAAGGAAATATATTTGATGCCTTTCAACCCTCTGTATGATGCATTAATGTTATTTATTTGCCTTATGTCATATAAATGTAACTTTATATAGAGAAAATGCAACACATACATCTATGGCCACTTTATTAGGACTGGTCTAGCTGATTTATCATTGTCTTAAATTAGAGAAGACAATCAAATTGATCATGTGATATGACATGTGATCCCTGCAGCATTAAAAAGCTGTGGGAGCAGTACAATTGCAAACACTCTATTATTATTATTATTATTATTATTATTATTATTATTATTATTATTAATATTTATTTCTTAGCAGACGCCCTTATCCAGGGCGACTTACAATCGTAAGCAAATACATTTCAAGTATCACAGTACAAGTAATAATACAATTAAGAGCAAGATAAATACTCTACCAGAAATTGGGAAAGGCTAGCAAGTTGAGCAAAGTTTAAGCCATGAAAGTGTGGCTGCGAATAAATTCTCTTCAATGCAATTACAATTACGGTGATGAACAGGCATTAGCCAGTTTCTAAGTAACACCTCAGCACTTACACTACCAAATGTAAAAGGGTATTACAGCATGCGAAGCAATATGTGGATCCAAATTTGGAATTTATTTTTTCCTTACAATTAGTGGCACAATATACTGCAGTATAAAATGGCCCTTACTGTATATAGCTCATTGAGAACCTTCATTAAATCCTCTTGTAGTTGGAACGTAATCTCTTTACTCTATATAAAAAAAGAAGAAAAAAAGACATTAGTACAATGAAATCAAAAACTATATTTGGAGTAAACACGACAGGCCCCCCAATTTTCTTGAAAATTGAGGAGCATACGTGTCATTCCATGACAAATCATCCAACAGGTTACACCCTACCACCCGATTTAAACTTGGTTCTTGGGGCTGTTTCAGGCAAACAAGCTCAAATTTACATTTTTAGACTGATCAGGTCAAGAGGTCAAAAGTTAGAGAGGTCAAAATGTGGTTGATGGGTACCCCCCTCCCCTCTTAAGGTTAACCAACTTTGTACTCCAAAACAGTTTGTGCTATAGACTTGTGCAAGGTGTCATTTTATTGGAAATTGCACAGCAAATTCAAAATGCATTTCAAAGAAAACAAAAGTTACACCTCAATAAAGTTGACCTTGGTAGTGAAATGCCCCATGCAGGTGTTTATTGCCCTTTATGGACTTGAACCTACATTTTAAGTGTTCAGCATTGGCCAGGATGTATTTGCCGGATACAAAGATGAATGTTATGCTGTTGAAGGCCATCTTGCAAATGAATACATGCCTTCAGGGGTTACAATCTGGCCATCAGTGGGACGCTGCAAGCTCATTTTTGCAGTTTTTCACTTGATTGTTTCCCCAATACCTTTGCCATGTGAAGTTACAATATGAAATTGAACAAGTTTTTGTATTGGGCAGCCCACCATCACTGAAGTAATGAATTTTGGAGGAGTTTGGATTGAAAGAATTCCTGGCACCTATTATACTCCACATCAATGGGAAGTTCTCAAATTCTGAACTGAGTGCAAAACCTTGATTAACATCTTCCACACTTTACTTCATTACTATGATAGTAGTGCTAGTAACATCTCCATGTCACAAAAAGTAATTGTTCACCTGGAATAAAAGGGCCTGACGTTTTAACCACTAATGATGTGGCCTTCACCCCAAGGTCAAAGTTCAAAAACTTTGTTGAGGTGTAACTCACAGGTGGACCTATTCCAATTAAACTGGTACCCTGGTGATTGCCTGGTCTTTTCATTGCACTCACCTTGCTAACCCACTTATTTAAGTACTAATCCAGTTTCAAAGCATTTCAGCGCAACATACTGTATGCAGTTAGAAAATCTCGTAAAATCTATTTGAGCCGATAAGTTAGGTTGTAAAGCTGAGTAAGAATTTACCACATCAAATGTAAATCCTTTTTAACATATCGCACACATGCAGCTGTGTTGTCCATGAACTAAAGGGGTTATGACTGATGAAACAATTTCATAAATCTTACTTCTATTTGCTTTAGTCTCACATGTGCAGTCTTGAAAGAAGCAAAGTGTTATAGCAATTTTTTTTTTTAAATATCTGGTACCGTGCTAGGTTGAAGAAAGCTCTAGGCTTGCATGCCTTATGTTCAAGTACACTGTTATACTCGTGCATTCTAGGTCATTTCACCTCAGGAATATCTTCAGGGTCAAAGCATGTCACTGGCTGCAAAGAATGTCAATAATATTTCTCTATTCAATCCTGAACTTCAGTCAATGTCTGCTAGCTGTAGAATACGCACATAATGGACATATAACAGTATAATTGGTCCTTTGTGAGATAAAGGGAGATGCTTTTTCAGGAAGGCCACATATTGTGGTTGCTCCACTTCATGCAGCTGCTCACGGAGAAACAGCATTGGCAAGCTGTCGGAATGCTCCAGAAGGGAGTCAAATGATTTGCTGCAGTACAACTGGGTACTGTATTCACCAATTTATGGATACGATACCAGCAGACATTAGGTGTTTGAGACAAGTCCCGAATTTGATGTCCATGACACAATGCCATTTCTACATCCCGATGACAAATACCTTGAAATCCCAACTGAGAAACGAATGACCCATGTTGCACTTCCTCTCACAAACAGACTCAGGCAAGCTTGCGTTGACTGGTTCAGACACCACAGGCTGGAATGTCATGTTTTCTGCTCCACTTCAGTAATGGTTGTCTCCAAAATCTGCTGCTGTGTTTTATACCCTATTTCTGTGATTAGTATAGTGTCAAGACTGCTTTATGCAAAATACACATTTCCCAATACTTACCCAATGTAAATTATTATCAAATATATTCAAAAGCAGTTCCATTTTCAGAATTAAAATGTAAAAGTAGTGTCAGTTTTCATGTATATCCAAAATTGCAGGACTGTCAGGTTTTCATTCATGAGGAACACCATGGATAACTCACTTATATGATTCTCCTATTCAATCATGTGTTACATTCCAGTCACATGTCACTGACTGTCCTATAGTGTAAAACACCAAATCTAAACATGGGTAATAAACAGAATCATTTACACCACCCACTAAAAAAGAACACACCCATCCTCAAGAACATTTTGTTCAACATCTGTGATTTATATAATGACTGACTAAGGCATTCAACAACAGCCTGTTCCTAGTAATTTTTAAAGACTCCTCTAATCACCATGATAAACCACCAACAGTACAAAAGAATCATACTGCTGCTTAAAGCAGAATGCAAACAAAAAGCTGCATTTTACATAACCCATGTGTTTCTGCTATGTTCTGTACACAATATGAAATGCACAAAGGAGTGTAAATCTATGCTAATCACACTTGATAAACAATGAAGTTAAAAGAGCTATGCAGCATATGTGTACAATATTGTATATAAATTAAGTCAATACACTTATTGTGCACGTTACTGAACAGAGAGTGGAGGTATTGCTAGGAAAAGCACTGCTAAGTGTAAGGCAGTGTTGCATGGCCTAGATCTGCCAGTATGTTATTGATGAAGTTCTTTCTACACCTTAAATGCTGCATTTCTCAGTGCTGTTCCAAATCCCCCATCAGTTGACTGAAGGATGCAGATGTTGCTGTTTGTGTCCTACTTAATTTTAAAAGGATACTATACTATACTATACTATACTATCTACATTTTCGGAACATTTAAATTTCACAGTTGCAGAGGGGGCAGAAATTACTGTCGCACACCCCTATGGGGCAAATAATTCTAAAAACCATTATTAAATTGTAGAATACATAAACCACATAATAAAATATGAACCAGGTAAGAAAATAGAGATGGGCTCCTGAGTAATGTGTTAATGCAAGAACAGAGTAAAATAACCTTGATTCATGTCAATGCTCTGCAGTGCATTTCAGGTCTTCTTGGTCTTTGTGTCCTTTTGGACTGTTGGTAACTATCAGTAGCAGTTACCAACAGTCCATTATTTATAGCTGTATTTTAAACAAACAAAAAATGGATGTTAAAACAATAATTAAGTATTTGGTAAATGCATGGTCAGATGACATGGTGTGTCTGCATCAATAGTGGTAGTGTATGTGGCTCATTCCCTATATAAAGAAATATAGTCATGAAAATGACTTGCTGTATTTTAACTCTTTCAACACTCTTTAGATTATAAGACAACTATAATAAAGTATCTTTGTACTTAATGATATTAGGAGCACACAAAAAATATACTGAAAGCCTGAAAATCTTTAAAATATGTTTTTTTTTTTTTTTTTCACATATTTTAACTTGCATGAAGTGACCTAATTAATTCCTAAATCAAGATGACTGAGGAATACATTGCACGCTTGTGAGGTCAGTGAAGGCTGATTTAACTGGCCTAATTATTTAAATTCTCTAGGACCTTCTATATATATACCTTCTAATATAGACCAAAGAAAGATTTACCAGAACTGTGAGTTGATATAAGATCATCTCAAATACCTAAATATACTGTAATTTTACTGTCATTAAAGTACGATTTGGGTGTTGTTTTGTCTTGTTTTACAGGAAGGAACTTGTTACCCCCCCCCCCCTCCCCCCTCCCCCCCCTTCACCAACAAGGGATAACATATCATGTATCAGTCCCCATGTTTACTATTGACCAGATCAATGTCAACTATTTGTAACTGGTAGCTCTGCAGCTAGCAGCAGCAACGGCTCTCTGTGTGCTCTCTTGGTTCAGTTAAGATCGACTCAGCTATCTGCATCTGTTGGCAATATGTGCATTTTAGGGCAGGAATGGCCAAAGTTGGCCCTTCCACTCTTTGTTCCAACCCTTTTCTAAACTGTTTAATTGAAACAATTCAACCTCCATCCGGACCCTGAAGTAGTTAATTAGCTCATTTTACCTGTTAAACCTGGATTGAAATGGCCCACGACTGTGATTGGACACCCCACTTTTTAGGTATTATAATGGAAATTGTAGTAAATTAACATAATTGGGATGAAAATAAAACAATGAAGATTAATTTTTTTAGTTAATTTGCAGCTCAGTTTTTTGTCAAACAGCCTACTCTTTGGCAGCACGGCACTGAAGATTTTGAAAAATTATGAAAAAATATTTAACAGGTGTTGTGAAGATGGCTTGGTGAGTTAAAATTAGTTTCAGGTAAAATGCAGAGGAAGTAAAGTATCTACACAGTTTTATGGTCTGAAAACTGACAGCAGTCTTACTGCCACCTGCCCATCTGAGCAATCAAAACACCTTTAAAAAATACAGTTCAACACGGTTACAGCTAAATTGCATTTTTGAATTTCTTGTGGGCCAGCCTGTCTAAATAAACTAGACTGCAGTTAACCAGGCCCTGTTTTTTCTAGATCCAATGTTGGCAGGGCCTTAGCCATCCATGAAAAATCACAGAGGCACTTGCCCATGCACCGCGCAACACCCCTCTGCAGCTTACAAGCCGCTTCCACTAGCGGTTTAGAAACGCAATATTAATAAGCTGGGTTCGCTAAACTGTGGCCTGCCAAGGGAATGTATTATTCTTTATTATTAGGCTGATATGTACTTCTTTCTAATCAACATTATTACTTTGCCTTGCCTTGGTCGTTTCAAAACCTTTTCGAACACGTTTAACTGCTATGGTGGTGAACTGAGCGGTGTCGCTGCAGTCTGCAATTGCAGTAAAATATTTTGAAGAGCACAGAGGCTATAGATATCAGTGGGACTTGGGGGAAAAAAACATCTCCAACCCCATCAAGGAACTTTACAACCAGCTCTGCAATAAGAACAGGTGCAAGGTCACCCCAGTGCTCTGGTTGCAAGTGTCTGGTTCAGACTTGTGTGTCTGCTGGTGTTTACATCCAGAAAGGGATTCTGTATACCCAGTGGGGGGATTTTGTCCTTCCCAACGTAGATGAAGCCAGCACAGCTGACATCTGGAAAAGCAATACATTCCCATCATGAGTGTAATTCCCCTTGCTGGGCAGCTTGACACTTGAAACACAAGAGCTGCCTTAACTTTGACTATGTAAGGACCTTACATCTGGGATTGTCTCTTTAATCCAATGTTGTGGCCAGAACATTTCGAATTTTGAAGTACAAGAAAAGTGTCTTCAGTTAAAATCAACTCTGGAAAGCCGTAATTGAAAGCAGATCTAGTTGTGCTGTGCAGATGTTGTCTAAAGGATTGAAGGAAACTCTCACGCACGGTCGTAGCTTCATTGGAGGACAGCACCTGAGGTGACGTTATGAATGTAGCTTGAAGAAAACTAGATTTGTCTGCAACAGCTTGCGCAAGCAAGGAATGTTTTTTTGTTTCAGAATAAAGAATTCTATTAAGCTTCCTTATGTATCTGTTGCTTAAAACTTTTTTGTGACGTACAAGAT